>NW_026849403.1:0-586385 GCF_030869305.1 Colletotrichum tamarilloi | reverse complement strand
CGGGACCCCCCGGGTAACGATAATACCCATATAAAAGAACAGATTATGCTGGACCTGGCTGCCCACGCGGGCTGGCACCAGGAGGTCCTGTGCGCGTTGGAGTGGGTGAAGCTCGCCCTGTAGGCGGCTGGAATCACGCGGCGGAAGGTTGGGAGCTGTTGATGAAAGGGAGACAATGGTCGAGTCGGTTGACTGCTGTTTTGATTAGTAGTTAGGTATGGAGCGCAATATACCCAGTTTTCCCCAATACGTAATACACGGTACGGCCCCGGCGGATTGCTCCGTCGGGGGGCTCTCTTAGTATATAGTTAGTAATTAATAAGCTAAAAATACTTATTAATAAATTTACCCCTCTCGGGCTAGGCACCCTTTTTAACTAACTTAATACTATAGCTATTATAACTAATATAAATATACTTAAGGATTATTAAAGTACTTTTTAATAATATAGAATTTAGCTAAGTAATAGTCCGAATATTATAAATAACCGGGCTAATATAAACGTTAAGATTTAGTATATTAACGCTAGTTTAAAAATTATATTTTATAAAATTAAAAATCTTTTTAATATAGGCTATATTATAAATATAAAAGAATATATAAGGGGCTTTTTAATTTTTAATAAAAAAGAATATATAATATAAGATTTAGTTATTTATGCGGGCTAGTATTAAGAGGTCTTATATATATTAAAATAAGTATAGCTCGCTTTTTAAATAATTAGAATTATATAGGGGAAGGTCGGGAGCTATTTTAATTAGTAATTAAGTATAGAGCGTAATATACTTAGTTTTCCTTAATACGTAATATATAGTACGGCCCCGGCGGATTACTCTATTAAAAGGAAAAAGCTCTTATATATTTTTAATATTATATAGGTCTTTTTTTATTTTTAATAATAGCTCTTTTACTCTACTATTGTTATTATTTTTATTATAATTAGGTTTTTATAATAATTTATTTACTAAGTTTTTAATACCTAGTTTAAATCTAATCTCGATATTAAACGCTACGAATCTATCTAATTAGCGTAATTATTTCTTATTTAGCCTCTTTTTAATATTTAAGAACTATAAGTTAAAATAATTTATAAATATTATAACCTAATTTTAGCTATAAATAAAATAGTATTATTAATTTCTTAGTACGTTTATAATAGCTAGTAGCTCCGTATTTTTTATATTATAATAGCTTTCTATATTTATTAATTTCCGTAACTTAAAAATAATTAAATACTAATTATTTTTTAAATAATTACGTAATTACTAAGTTAATAGCTCGGGCTAAAGCGTTTATTTATAACTATATAAGTAAAATAAAGTTAAAATATTATAATATTAATACGTTAATAAATACTATTAATAGCTTTTTAAATAACTTTATAATAAGTATTAATAGCTCTAACTATCCTAATTTTACTTTTTTTAATAGGTTTATTAAAAGTATAGTTATCTTAGTATAGTTATTAATAAATTTATAATAAAACCCCGTAAATTTAAAAAACGTTTATATATTTTTAACGTTCTTTAAAAATAATTAATTTATTATAGTTTTAGTATACGCGGGTTTTATTTTTATACTTTTATTAAATATAATATACTTTAAGAATTTTATATATAATATATAGAACTCGTATTTATTACTATTTAAATATAAGTTTTATTATTATAGTTTTTATAATACGCTACATACGTACTTTTTATATATTACGTAATTATTATTATATATTAAAATATTATCTAAGTATATAATATAAATAGTATTAACTAGGCTATTTAGAACGTTCTTAATATATATTTAAAAAGTTATAGGCGCGTTAGTTAGCCCGAAAAGTATAACTAAGTACTTAAACTACTTATATTTAATATAAAAAGCCGTTTTTTACTTATTACCCTTAGCTATATATATATAATAATACGCGTTTTTAAAGTTTAGTTTTATAAAAAACGGAGGTATTAAATAGTTTATTTAGTATTTTTTTAATTAATAATAGCAGTATTCTATCTTTATATATAATTTTATTAATTATTTTATAATTAATATAAAGTCGTAGCTCTTTTTTTTTTTTAAGTATAAAAAGAATAAGTACTCTAACTAGGCTTATAGAGGGGTATATTTAGCCCCTAGCCTCTATTTTTATTAAATAATTATATAAAATCTTAAGTTTATAATTTAATAATAAGTAAATAGGTCCCTAGGGAATAAGTATTACGTTATTTAGTTTAATATAATAATTATATAGTACTCTATTTAGTAATAAAATAGCCTTCTTTTTAAAAAATAAGTTATTAAAATCTTAATATCGTAGCTTTTAACCTTTAGCTATATTTATTAATATTATATCGTTATTTATAATTAAGTTAATTATAATATATATAAGTATTATCGAAACTAAGTTATTTAGTAACTTTTTTTTTAGAGTATTTAAGTAAATATATTATTTATAAATTAAATATTACTATTTCTTTTATTTTTAATTAATTAATAAGTTAATATTTTTTAACTAAGGGAAACTAAGAATAAGTTTAGGTATTATAATATTAGTTATTATAAAGTAATATAGTTATATTTTTATTACGTAGTTATTATTAATAATTTAAAGCCATAAGTAGTAATTTCTTAGCGTTTTTATTTATTTATTTTCGATATTTATTAACTAAATTAATAAGTAAATTTATAAATTAGTATTAAAACTATTAAATAGCCTAATACTAACTACGTTCTTTTTTATTCTTAAATTAATAAGGGTACTTAGTTTTTCTTATATATAGTTTAAGTATATATAAGTTAAAATATCTTAGCGCTACTTTTATTAATTATTAACTATTTCTTTTATTAAAATAGTATTTGAGCTCGTTATTAATCCGCGCTATTTAGTTAAAACAAAGTCTAATTAATAATTAATAACTTTATAATCTTTTTAATTATATTTATAATATATAATACTTAAATAGCTATTAATAAAATACTTAGTTTTATTATAGTTATAGTATTATTAATATTACTTTTATAATTATAAATAATCTTTTATAATATAATTAGTTTTTTTATAATTATAATACATAATATCCTTATTAAGTAAGTTATAGCGTATTTTTTATATATTTAACTTATTAATACCCTAATATCTTCTTATTAACTTATTTAAATTTAAATTAGAATATTACTTAGGGGAGGTTCGTAAGCTCCTTATTAATAATAAGAATTATTTAATACGTTTTATTAATAATATTAGCTATAAATAAGTTTATAAAAGTTCTATTTATAATATTATTATAAAATATAATTCGGGCTATAATTTATTTATTAATATAGAGATTTTTTATTTTTTTATTAAAATATATTCTAGTTTTATTTTGAACTTATTAATATAATTAATAAATTTATTATATTCTTTTTTAACTTTATAAAGTACTATTTAGTTATATACTTATTATTATCCCTTAGTTAGCGAGATTAAATAAGTTATTTTATAAAAAAGTCTTTAGTTCTTTTTATATAATTTAATTTATTATAAACTTAAGGACCTTTTTATAATTAAAAATATAATATATTTAAAAGGTCTTTATATTATTATTTAAATAACTAATTATATATACTATTTTATTACGGTTTATTTTTATTTATTAAGTTTATAAATTAAAGTAATAATAATAATTAAATAAAAAGCTTTATAAGTCCTATACTAATTTATTAATATATAATAAGTTAAAGAGGGATAGTAATTTAAATATAAACGTCCCGCTTATAATATTTATTTAAATTAAAAAGGAGTTAGTAAATAGAGGCTTAAATAATATAAACTTATTACTTTATTATTATTTAAGTAGCGTTTTAAATATAACTTTATTTATTAAGCTATTTTTAGTTTAAAAATTTACGTTTTTATTTATATTAAGATTAATATTTAAAACTATTATAATTAAAATTATAGTTCTTAATATAAGGGCCGGGCTATTTAAAAAGCTTTATAAGCGTTTTAAATCTATTTATTTCTTATATAAGCGCTTTTTATATATTATTATAAAATTTTTTTTTTTAATTATCGTTCTTATTCTTATAGTTTTATTAATTTATTATTTATTATTTAGTTTAAATATTAATAAACGAGGGTAAGAGGTTTATTATTTTATTTAAAATTTATTAATACTCTTAATAATACGGTTTTTTTATATTATTATTATATAATTTATTTTATTATATTTTATTTTTATATTATTTATTAAAAAAGAAATAACTTTAAAAAGTTTAATAAAAACGAGTTATCCTTTTTTTATTATTATAATACTAACTACGCTCTTTTATTATATTTCGTTTTTATTAATATTTTAAATTCTTAACTTAGTCTTTTTTATAAATAAAAATCTTAAATTATTAATAAGTATATAATATAAAAAAAAGCTTATAAAAGCTAATTATTATTAAAATTTAAAAAATAAATTATTAAAATTTACTTTTTTTTTAAAGTATATTATTAACGCTTTATATATATTTAAACTACTCCTTTATTACTTAGTCCCTCTCTTTATGCCCCTTAAGCTATCCCTTAACTAACGAGGTCTAACTAGCGAGGCCTAATAGTTCCGCTACGCGCGTTTTATAACCCATATCCATCCCGTTCAATCTGACGGCTTCTAGCGCACTTCCTTACTAAGCACACTGGAAGCAGGTTATTAATGCTGGATGAAGCCTAAGGAGCACATGTGGAGCGGGGTACCCAGATTCCAACCTGGGAAGCGCTACGGCATGAAGTTGTTGAAGCCTGGCTGTCCGACGGCATGCGGGAGTTCTATTCGCACGCCTTAGAGTACTCTAAGTTACCGAGCGTCTGACGGGCTAATATCCAATTTACCGTCCAAAACGGTATGTCTTCGGCCACATGATGTTCCGCATTGTCCGTTTCGAGGAACGGTACCCACTACTTTAGGTTGGCGAAGCCATCACGAAGTAAGCTGTTCCGGTTCCATCTAGATGATTGCAGTGAGGGCCGGATTAGTAGTTGGGTCGGTGACGACCAGCGAATACCTGGTGTTGTATGTTTTTGCTTTTTGTTGATGCTGCTTTTTGTGGGTTGGTTGAGGTAGGTGACGTGAGGGATCGATGTGGAGGAGTACGAAATGTTGAGGCGGGGTGGACTGCGTGAAAAGAAAGGCTTAGTTTGGGATGAGATGAACGGCGAGTCGTAGGTAAGTAGCTGGTTCACACCGTGCTTCCTGTCGCCGTGTCTGTTTACGTATGACCCAGGGCCAGTACTGCCTTCACGGTACCTCGAATTGCACGGCTGGGTGGCAAAGCCACGTCTCAGGTAGACTCTGGTGTACTCAAGTATCAACAACGAGACTTTGAGCTTTAGAGTGAACCAGGAATCGCGGTTTCGTCGTCATCGTTCAGGCGTGGTGCAGGAATGTGTCAGAGGTGCCGTGATCGTGGGGCTGACGAGCAGACGGCAGCCTCAGAAAAGACAGTTTGCAGAAATGAGAGCTTGCATTACGAATCTGCTCATACGAAGTAAGTATTCCAGAGTCCTCCAAATGTAAAAGCATTCAATGTCCCTACAGTTTAATACTCAGATGGTCTATAAAGTATTGCCAGGCTCAGGGGCTTGGTCTAACTGTGACACTTGATGTCTGCAGGTCTGCTTCTTTGTCCCATGAGGCATATTGTATGTTCTCATAGTAATTGTGCTCTATACAGGGCTTCTTTGGATAGTGTTCGGGTGGATTACCGTGATTACAGATATCTGATATGTCGACCTTTCGGCCAATAGCATCGGAATCTGCAGTAATCTGGAGATGCTTTGCTTCGTAATCCGTCCTGGAACAACATAGTTCACTGAGAGAATGCCGGCAGGGCTGGATTATGTGGAAGGCAATGGGGTTTCTCGTAACACAAAAACTAGCCGAGAAATCCTTGGGGGAAATGTGCCATTCATTTCCAACCAGCCGAATATCGTCTGAGGTTCTGTGCTAGACGTATAGAGATCCTGGCCACGACGGGTATTCCAGAGGTATCTGGAAATACTTTGAGATATCATGAAAACCTGGCCAGGAAGATGATCGAAAGATGGCCGGCCCGCACTGTGAGCAGTCAATCGGGCCAAGGCTTGGGATGCGATGGCACCACGTACAGAGCATCTCTCTCTGACTTCGGATAGAGAAGCCCACGGAAACATGGAATCGATAGTGAAACTACCGTGGGGCGGCCTACGACGTGGAGATGGAGAGACTTCCTCGCAAGATCATCGCAATGTGCTTCTTCCTATGCTACGTAGGGATGAAACGCGGTGCCATCTGGGAAAAGGATAGGTAGGATGTTTCTTATCGACACCGTGAGTCTGTGGCTCTTTCCATCCCTTCTGACTTATTATTCTTCCGCCGTCTTGTATACTTAGGCACTGAAGAACGAAGCCTCCGAATGGGGGAGGCCTGTAAGTGAGTGAGCCTCCTCCCGAACTGTCCAACCCAACATTATCACCGCATCTCTCCCAGAACACAGAAAAGAACTTGGCAAGCACTAAACCTCAGCATTTATCAATAAAAAAAAAGATCTGTAGAAAATTTCTCCTAAAAGTTCGGGCTCAGGGTGTTGAACACTGGCCCTATGAAAACCCCACCCCCCTAGGGGAATTTTCTGCTCGGTATTTTACCGCTAGGCTAAGGCGTTCCCGGGCGTCCCCGGGGCTGGTAAAAGTGAGGGAGAGGAAGTTGTAGATAAAGGGTCGATGGGCGGGCGGTGGGCGGTGTGGTGGCGGTTTGGCTATCCAGGTGGCTGAGGTGGGTGAGTGGTGATTCGGGCCTTCGAGTGCGGCTTCAATCGTCTCACTTAGTTTTTTCCTTTTATTCGCTGTACGTAACCATTATTAACTTAATGAGCTAAGTGAGATTTCATTTACCCCTTTCATTCCATATTCACTGCTTGCTTAACTTTCCCTTTGCTTAACGATGACTTCCCCCTTTTCTTACCTAAGTCTTACCCCTTTTTACCCTCAAACAGGTTAGGACTCAGAAGATACAGTATCTAAATCTGCATCTAACTACTTCAATGCATTTTCAGTCACCTGAGTGGTAGCCCGTCACAACGGCTTGGGGTTATGATGGCTTTCGCCACACACATGAAGGATATACAGCTGCCAAGATACATGCTTGACTTGATCATCCGTGCCATCACATGAGATCAATTAAGGAGTCATACACAGAACAGATAATGTGGAAAAGCCAATAGGTAGTCCACGTATCTATCTTATCTCAATGAGAGAAGCCTCAGTGAGAAGTAAGTGGGATGAGTCCTCATTGTTAAATGAGCCCGTTACACGTTGAGGCTCTAGACCAGAATCACTACTTTCAAGACCTAAACTCAACCGGATTCCACAGCGTACCTTCTCTTATTTAACAAATTCTCAAAAATCATATTAATAAAGATGGCTCAGCTACTAACGTATACCTAGACTAAGTAGTACTTAGGAGAAAGTATTAGGCCTCGCCGGTTAGACCCCGTTAGTTAAAGAATAGCTTAAGAGGTATAAAGAGGGGGACTAAATAATAAAAGAGTAGCTTAGGTATATATAGAACGTTAATAATATATTTTAAAAAAATAGTAAATTTTAATAATTTATCTTTTAAACCTTAATAATAATTAGCTTTTATAAACTTCTTTTTTATATTATATATTTATTAATAATTTAAAATCCCTATTTATAAAAGGAACTAGGCTAAGAGCTTAAAATATTAATAAGAATAAGACATAATAAAAGAGCATAATTAGTATTATAATAATAAAAAAAGGATAACTTATTTTTATTAAACCCCTTAGAGTCGCTTTTTTTTTAATAAATAATATAAAAATAAAGTATAATAAAACGAACTACGTAATAACGACGTAAAAAGACTATATTATTAAAAATATTAATAAATTTTAAATAAAATAATAAACTTCTTACTCTTACTCGCTAATACTTAAACTAAATAATAAATAATAAACTAATAAAATTATAAAAATAAAAACGATAATTAAAAAAAAAATCCTTATAATAATATATAAAGAGCGACTATATAAAAAATAAGTAAATTTAAAACGCTTATAAAGCTTTTTAAATAGCCCGGCCCTTATACTAAGAACTACGGTTTTAATTATAATAACTTTAAATATTAATTTTAATATAAACGGGAACGTAAACCCCTAGACTAAAAATAGCTTAATAAATAAAGCTATATTTAAAACGCTACTTAAATAATAATAAAATAATAAGTTCGTACTATTTAAACTTCTATTTATTAGCTCCTTTTTAATTTAAATAAGTATTATAAATAAAACGTTTATATTTAAGCCGCTATCCTTCCTTAACTTATTATATATTAATAAATTAGTACGGGACTTATAAAACTTCCTATTTAATTATTATTATTACTTTAATTTATAAACTTAATAAATAAGAATAAACTATAATAAAATAGTATATATAATTAGCTATTTAAATAGTAATATAAAAAACTCCTAAATATATTATATTTTTAACTATAAAAGGGTCCCTAAGTTTATAATAAACTAAGTTATATAAAAAGAACTAAAAACCTTTTTATAAAATAACTTATTTAATACCGCTAATTAAAAAATAGTAATAAGTATATAACTAAATAATACTTTATAAAGCTAAAAAAAGAGGGTTAATAAGTTCGTTAATTATATTAATAAGCTTAAAATAGAACTAGAATATATTTTAATAAAAAAATAGAAAATCTTTATATTAATAAATAAGCTATGGCCCGAACTATACTTTATAATAATATTATAAATAAAGCTTTTATAAACTCGTTTATAATTAATATTATTAATAAGACGTATTAAATAATCCTTATTATTAATAGGGAGCTTATAAACGTTCCCTAAGTAATATTTTAATTTAAACTTAAATAAGTTAATAAGAAGATACTAGGGCGTTAATAAGCTAATTATATAAAGAGTATATTATAACTTTTTTAATAAGAATATTATATACTATAATTATAAAAAAACTAGCTATATTATAAAGGATTACTTATAACTATAGGAGTAATATTAATAGTACTATAACTATAATAAAACTAAGTATTTTATTAATAATTACCTAAATATTATATATTATAAATATAACTAAAAGGGGTATAAAGTTATTAATTATTAATTAAACCTCGCTCTAACTAAGTAGCGTAAATTAGTAACGAACTTAAATACTATTTTAATAAAAAAAGTAATTAGTAATTAATAAAAGCGGCGCCTAAATATCCTAACCTATATATACTTAAACTATATATAAGAAAAGCTAAGCGCCCTTATTAATTTAGAAATAAAAAAGAACGTAATTAATATCGGGCTACTTAATAGCTTTAATATTAATTTATAAATTTACTTATTATTATAGTTAATAAATATTAAAAGTAAATAAATAAAAATACTAAAGAGCTATTACTTATAGCTTTAAATTACTAATAATAACTACGTAATAAAAACATAGTTATATTATTTTATAATAACTAATATTATAGTACTTATACTTATACTTAGTTTCTTCTAGTTAGAAAATATTAACTTATTAATTAGTTAAAAATAAAAAAAGTAATAGTATTTAATTTATAAATAATATATCTACTTAAATATCCTAAAAAAAGGGCTATTAAATAACTTAGTTTTAGTAATACTTATATATATCGTAATTAACCTAGCTATAAATAGTAACGTAATATTAACGAGCGTAGCTAAGGATTAGAAACTATAATACTAGGACTTTAATAACTTATTTTTAAAAAAAAAAGTTATCTCGCTACTAAATGAAGTACTATATAACTACTATATTAAACTAAATAATACTATACTTATTCCCTAGGGACTTATTTACTTATTATTAAATTATAAACTAAAAATCTTATAAGATTATTTAATAAAAATAGAGGCTAGGGGCTAGATATACCCTTTTATAAGCCCGGTTAAAGTACTTATTTTATTTATATTTAAAAAAAGAAAAAAAACTACGGCTTTATATTAATTATAAAATAATTAATAAGATTATATAAAAAAAATAGAACGCCGCTACTATTAATTAGTAAAATACTAAATAAACTATTTAATATTTTTATTTTTATAAAGCTAGACCTTAAGAACGTATACTATTATATATATATAACTAAGGGTAATAATTAAAAAATAGCTTTTTATACTAAATATAAGTAGTTCGAGTACTTAGTTATACTTTTTAAGCTAACTAACGCGCCTATAACTTTCTAAGTATATATTAATAACGTTTTAAGTAGCTTAGTTAATACTGTTTATATTATATACCTAAATAATATCTTAATATATAATAATAATTATATAATATATAAAGAATATGTACGTAGTATATTATAAAAACTATAGTAATAGAACTTATATTTAAATAGTAGTAAATATAAGTTCTATATATTACGTATAGGATTCTTAAAATATATTATATTTAATAAAGGTATAAAAATAAAACTTATACGTACTAAAGCTATAGTAAATTAGTTATTTTTAAAGAGCGTTAAAAATATATAAACGTTCCTTAGATTTATAAGGTTTTACTATAAATTTATTAATAACTATACTAAAATAACTATACTTTTAATAAACTTATTAAAAAAAATAAAACCGGGATAGTTAGAGCTACTAATACTTATTATAAAATTATTTAAAAGGTTACTAATAGTATTTACTAATATACTAATATTACGATATTTTAACCTTACCCTACTTACGTAATTATAAATAGACGCTTTAGCTCGAGCTATTAGCTTAGTAATTATATAATTATTTAAGGATAATTAGTACCTAATTACTTATAAATTAAGAAAATTAATAAATATAGAAAGCCGCTACGGTATAAAAAATACGGAGTTACTAATTATTATAAATATACTAAAAAACTAATAATACTACCTCGCTTATAACTAAGATTAGGTCGTTATATTTATAAACTATTTTAATTTATAGTTCCTAAATATTAAGAAAAGGCTAAATAAAAAATAGTTATGCTAATTAAATAAACTTATAGTATTTAATATTAAAATTAAGTTTAAGCTAAGTATTAAAAACTTAGTAAATAAATTATTATAAAAACTTAATTATAATAAAAATAATAATAATAATAGAGTAAAGGAGTTATTATTAAAAATAAAAAAAGACTTATATAATATTAAAAATATATAAGAGCCCTTTAAAATTATAATAATAAAATATATAAAAACGAGCTATAGGAGCGGCTCTTAAGTAAAAAAGATAGTAAGTATTTTAAAAATAAAACTAATAATAGTATAAGAAAATAAGTAAAAGAGGTTAGGAGCTCTAGCTTAAGGGAGCCCTAAGGAATATTTTAAAAAGCGTAACGGGGCTATAAACCTAGGGTATTAAAATTATAATATAATACTTAGGGAGCTACTTAAGCTTATTATTAAAACTATAAATTACGAGCTACTCGTTTTATAAGACTTTAATATAATAAAAATATTTAAAATAGTATTTAATAAGGAGGGGTTATTAATAATAAGTTAATTATAAGCTACTTAATAAGAGGACGTTTTTATAAAAAATAAGTAATAGATTAAAAAGAACTAATAGCCTCGCTTAATTAAAAAAAAAATAATAAAACTAAGTATATAACTTAAGAGAGCTATTATATTATAATAATTACGCTTATATATTATTATATAAAGGGCTAAAAAGAGAGGTTATTAAAGTATATTATAATATACTTATAGTAAAATATTATAATATAAAACGAACGATAGTACTATTAAAATGCTATTATTATTAAAATAAAATAAATAGGGATATAAAAAATTATATTAATATTTATATAATATATTAATAAATAAAGCCTCATTATTATAAGCTATATAATTTATTATACCCCCTACTTACCCTAGTTAGGCTATAATAAAAAATATTATTAGATTTTATTATAGGCTTATTTATATTAATTATACTAATTAGGAAGCGCCCCTATAATATAGTACTTATTATAATAAACTAATTTATAAAATATAATATCTATATTACTATAAAGACGACTTTTATAACCTAGGAATTTATAAACCTCTTATTTATAAAGATCTTTATAAAGTTTAAAATACTTAAAAAGATTATTTTTAATAAAAGCTTATTATTTATAAGTAAGTTTTAGACTTATTTTTATTACTTTTTAATAATAAAAAAGTATTTTAATATTATATTTTATTTATAAACGGATAGTTAAATAAAATAGTAAAACTAATATCTAAAGTAATATTTTTATTACTTTTATACTTAAAACTAATTAGATTAGATATAGTATCTTTACCTAGCTAAGTTTATATATAATAATACTTAATACTTAGTAATCTATAAAGCGCTTATTAAAGCCCTATTTAAGTTCTTATTTACTTACCCTATATTAATTTTAATAAAGATTTAAAATAGTATATAAAATATTTTAATTAAAGAGCGTACGGCCTAATTACGAGCTAATTAAAAAGCTTTACGACCCCTTATATAAAAAATATATAAAATATATAAGTAATAAGTTAATAAAACTAAAATAGATATATTATATAAAATAAGTAACTAAGTATTATTATTAAAAAAGAATATTAGGAAGTAGCGCCCTAGTTAGAAGTTAGTTAATAAGTATTTAGGCTTATTTAAAGTTAAATTAATAATTAAAATAGTAGGGGTTACTTATTAACTAAATATACTAATATAATATAAAATATATAACATATTCTATATATCCCTACTTAAGCCGTATTAATATTATAAAAAAGCCCCTTAAGAACCCTTACTTATTAAAAATATAAATAGAGAACTATTTTATAAAATAAAAAATATTATATAATATAGAGGGCTAAAGAGGAAGTAATAATACCTAATTTAATAAAAAGGATATAATAATAATAAAAATATGTAAAAGCTAGCTAAGTATATTAAAAATATAATATTAATTAGTATATATAAAAAATAAGTTTTAATTAAGTAGCGTACCTTAGTTCTTAATAAGTATAATAATATAGTAAACTAGCTATTAATAATAAAAAAGGGGGCTATATAATTATAATTAAATAGCGCAAACGTATTAATTACGAATAGCTTTCTTATTTTTTATAACTTACGAGAGGACTACTTTTATATATAGAGGGGCTACCCTTATCCTTATCCTCGGGATTATTAAAAAAAAATAGTTACCCTATTATTAATAAATTTATAAATAATTAGTTATAAATATAAAGCATAAGTAAAGTAACTATACTACGGCTAGAATATTATTTAAATAGTATATTTTATTACGGATAGTATATAATAACGTAATTATCGTATTATTATAAAATAAAAATATAATATAAAAAGAGCTTATAACTATTTTATTATTATTATTATTATTAACGGAAATAGAACGGGCCTCTTTATTAGCGCGCTTAAGTACCCTCTATATATTATTAATAATAATTTTATAAGTTTACTAAAGCTATAAAATAATATTAATAACCTAAGTAATAATAATAATAGAGCGATAATAAAATAATAAACCTCCGAATCGTAAACGTTATTATTTAAAATAAGAGTAGTACTTTAAAAAGTTCGTACTATAAATTCTATAAACTTAGGGACCTAAGATATTATTAATTAATATATAAAAAAAGTAATAAAGTAATAATAGTACTAAATACTTACTATATTTTTATAAAAATAGTTTTATATAATATATTTTATATAACGCGCGCTAGATTTTAAAAAAGTATTAAATAAAAGAATAAACTAGGGGTTATAAATTACTAACCTAGCTAATTATAATACTTAATTTTTAAATTAAGCACTTTATATATAACGTAAATAGGGTAAGGGAGCGGGCGTACTTAACTAACCCCGATCTTTTTAATATTTATCTTTTTCTTTTTTTTAATAAGAGTTTATAATAATTAATATAAATAATATATAAGTAATAATATATATATAAAGTTAGAGTAAGTAAAAAGGATATTAAGCTTTTTAAATAAACGGCTATTATTATTATTATTAAATGTATTTATAGTACTAATAATTAGTTTATTATTAATCGTAGTAACGTTATTAAAAAGAGCTATATTTATATTAAAATAAAATTAATAATAAATATAGTATAACTCTAAAAAAAACTAACTTAGATAAGGGAGTATATAAAATTAAGAAATTTAAAAAATATTTATTAACTATAAGATTTATATAATAAAAAAGTAATATAAACGCTAATAAAAATAAAAGACTATATATAATTAAAATAATTATAAATAAAAAAAAAATTAGGAATTATAATAGCTTAAAAAGGGGTTAATATTA
Organism: Colletotrichum tamarilloi; assembly: GCF_030869305.1. Lineage (NCBI taxonomy): Eukaryota > Fungi > Ascomycota > Sordariomycetes > Glomerellales > Glomerellaceae > Colletotrichum > Colletotrichum tamarilloi. Next base: position 572,051 of record NW_026849403.1, on the reverse strand, counting down.
GTAAATAAAAGTAGGGTAATAATTACCTAAATACTAATAGTTATAAAAACGGACTATAAGTAAAAGTAACTTAAATATAAAATTATAAAGCTAACTAAATTTATTATTTAAAATAAGGGATCTATACTCGGGCTAATAAGCGCTATTTTTACTTACTCTCATATTATATATTAAAAGATTTTATAAATAAAAGATTAATATAATATATATAAACTATAAATAGTTTTTAAGATAAAGCTTAAAAAAGAGAGTATTTTATTAAGCCTTATTAATTAAACCTTATTAATTAAAAAATAGCTTAAGGAGTATAAAAAGGGGGACTAAGTAATAAAGGAGTAGCTTAGGTATATATAGAGTATTAATAATATACCTCGAGGGAAAAGTAAATTTTAGTAATTTATTTTTTAGACCCTAATAGTAGTTAGCTTCTATAAGCTTTTTCCTTATGTTATATACTTATTAATAAAAAGCCTTAGTAATCGTTCTATAGACAGATATCTCTATTATAAATTAAATAAAGAAATAAAAGCAGCATGGTACCGGTAATGTGAGTAACATCAAGTTGCCATTTCAAAGAATCACATACAAAATATAGCATAGGCGTACAGGAGAACATCTTCATCTCCATTCTTCGCCTGTCGTCTACGACCGGTCCGCTTATTGGCTCGCAGGCACCTGACAAGGGTAAATCAGGGTGGAGCCGGACAGGCCCCACGCGCCCTCGCACCCTGGAGGTCGGGACACCTCGATAGGCAGCCAGCCAACCCGACTTTCACAAGAACCTTCCTTTTGTAAATCTCAGGCGACCTTACATGACTGTCCATAAAATTCTTTCTTTCCCCTCCCTCTGTTTTCCCCCTTTCTCCCTTTTCTCGCGTTCCCCTGGGGCAATCTTCGACATGGAGAGTCTTCTTCCAGACCATCCCCATCGACGAGGTGAAAGCAACAGCCCTTTCCCATGCTACATCGGACTCCTTACCGCTTTGAAATGAGAAGATCAAGGCAGATTCATTCGGAGAAGGAGCAGGACACCGGTTTCCCCCAGAAAGACCCACAGCCCGCCGGAGGCCGAAAAGTGGCGCTAAGGAGAACCGCTTTCAAGAAGCCTGCTCCCACCCCCGAAGAAAAGTATTATTTTGATTACAGCAGATCCTGCTGCCTTATATCTGCTCCGGCACTGTTTTATGTTGACACCGAAGATGGAAAGCAGGAATGGGAGGCTTGTAAGTGGACTCTTCCTGGGAGTTGCCTGACGGCCCCAAGTGCAGCCTCGATCATTTTCACCTCATCGACTCGTTGTTTTTTTCTCTCGAATGCGGCCATAGCTATGGCAAGAAACCTCTAGGTACGCTGCCATCGTCCCTTCTGTCTCGTCATCATTGTCTTCATCTTCATCTTTGCTTCTGTTTTCTCGACCACTCTTTCTGCCTTCTTCGCGAAAGGCCTTGCGACCGGCCCCCCCCCCCCCCTTCCCCGGAAAAGTACAGATCGGAATCCTGAGAGGCAGTGCCTGCATATGTGCCTGCTTGCTTTGCATAAACCTGGGGCAACCATACACAATCACTCGGGCAATGATGAAATCTTCACATACACGGGACCGTATGCCACTTTGCCTGGCATTACTGGCATGACTTGCAGAAGAATACTGAGCCTACAACTTTGCACGGGGGAGAATCACATCCTACAGGAATTGATATCACTTAGGAAGTCTTACAGATGATGGCGTGGGAAAATATATCGGGTTGCCGAAGCCTTGCTCGCGTGGTGATCGTCGTGGGGTGGCTCGACGGTCCAACCCTCTGATACCACAGTGCACCGCCGCGCCTCCATTAACGGGTCGGTGCTGAGAAAGCGAAATTTATTCTGGCTCAAACTTTGGTGTGAGACCACCATTGAAAAGGTGGCTCACAAGACTAGCGGCCATTGAGAGGGACAGTGATGATCATTGACCCTCGCAGGTCTACATTCTGAGTCTCAAACATAAGACAAGCAAACATGGATGGGTAAAAAGATGGGAAAGGGAGAGAGGAACTGTGCTTGACATGATAGTCTGGTGTTGAAGAAGAAGAGAGATAGAAGAAGAGTCTTGGGAGGGGAGACGTGTTTATATATCCCTCGAACTAGACGGCGCCCCCCACCAGGAAAGCATTCGGTTAGGTACAGAGCGGAAGGCAGGAGGAGGCAGGAGGAGGCAGGAGTAGGCAGGAGGAGGCAAGAGGGGGTAGGAATATACAGGCGGTCGAGGTAAGAGGAAGGAAGAGGTAAGAGGTAAGAGGCAGGAGGTGGGAGGTAAAAGGAGGCAGGAGGCAAGAGGCAAGAAGCAGGAGGAGGCAGGAGGAGCCAAAAGGATGCAAGAGACAAGCGGTAGAGGTAAGAAGAGGCAAGAGGCAAGAGGAGGCAGGGGCCGAGAGGCGAGAGGCAGGAGGTAAGTACCTTAGGTAGACAGCGTCAAATAGAAGAAGAATTTCAAGCCACCATAGCTGAACGCCGTGCGGATATGGCGAGAGTAGAGGCATCTATCTCGTCTCTCAATCTCATAAACACTTATAAAGACATGAATACAGTCACCTGGGATGGTCGCTGTACTTAAGTGTTGACCTCCCACAGATCGACAAGCCGGCGTCTAGCGTATCTTCTGGCTTGCCGACCCGACGTCTGGGACTGGGCTCAGACCACATGTTGATGGACTCACAAGCCAGCAGCTTTACTATGTATCTCATGAGGTCACAAAGCAGTCGCCGAGGAGGAGAGAAAACATGACCAGGGTTCTTGTGATACGAGGTGTCTTTGTTTTTCTGTGTATGCTGGGCCTGCTATGTTCTTCCCTATAAAGTGTGAAAACAGTAGGTATGGATGACCGAGTAAGACACGGCGCCCTAATAACTGCGAACTTGACGGCATTTCGACGTCTTTTGGAGTCAAGGTAACCCCTATTCATTACCGTTTCAGCGTCTCAAAGGAGTATTACAATTTCAACATTTTCAACAGTATGAAATCTCCAATTCACAAAGGTCATCGGCCCTGGGTGTCTCATTGTAGACCCTCCATCCTCACAGCGAAGATGCGGCGTAATCTGGCCCTGATTAGAAAGACATATTTAATAATACTGTTATACGGTAGCGGATCACGACGCAAAATCTAGAAGAATATCGTGCTACTTGCAAAAAAGGGCAAAAGAGAACATCGAAATAGTGATCGCTTGTGGGTTCGAACCCACAGACTGCAGCTCGATAGCTTTGCACTTCAGGATTAGGGGTATAACCATTTTAAGCTTCTGGGCAAGAGTCCCTTTTAATAGTCCCTTTTACTGCTGCTGAGAAAGGTCGGAGGTGTCTAGTCTATATCCGTCACACCTCGGAGTCACCATCAACCCGCCAATGTCACGCACCCCGCGGACCATCCTCAAAGCCAGACATCTTTCCAAAGTGATTCAATCTGACTCGTTCCACTCACATATTCTTCACAATGATTCTTGGCTAAGCGATCAGCTCAGTATCCCATGGCTGATCCGTTACGAGGCCACGGCATCAATAATATTAGCTGAGGACTTCAATGCTCTCTTTGAAATCATCTTGGTATTCATACAAACACCCGTCGCTCACAACAATAATACAAAAGTCCACTAGAATCATACATCCAAATCATTTCGCGCTCCTCCAAGTCCCACCAGCAGCCCCGTTCCCGCTGCCCAGTCCAGAACCAGGTCCGACACCAGCTCCGGGATGACCACCCCTACCCTTTCTCAAACTAGAAGCGCGGGACCAAGCAGCCGCGGTATCGCCCGCAGACTTCTTAAGTCTATTCCCCAGACTGATCCGCGCGGCGCTCATAACCGCACCGCTACCCGCTCCTCCCCCTTGCATCCGGCTAGGGATCCCCGCGGAACTCGCCACGCTCTCCCAGTCGCCCCTTTCAACCTCCTCGTCATCCGGCTCCTCGATAGTAGGCGGCGGCAGCACGAATCCGCGACCCATGACGCCTCCTGAGGGAGCAGAAGAAATGCCTGAGGCTGGCTGTTGACCCTTCCTCAGCGCGCCCATCATGGCAGCCCACGACTCGACCTGCCCGCTCGACGCCTCTTCTACGCAGTTACACTCGTCGCCAGCAGGACAGGTAACCTCGCCGGCGGCATGCCACTCCGCGAGACACGCCTCGTGGAAGGCGCAGCCGCAGCCTAGACACGGCGGGTACAGGGCGTCGACGGGCTCGCGGCAGTATACGCAGAGGAGCTGGTACTGCGGGCGGCGGCAGCGATCACACGCACCGACGGCGCCGCCGGAGCGAGTCGCGGAGGCGGAAGTGTATTTCAGAGGCTCGAGCTGGGTCTCGTGGACGCGGCATACGCCGGTAACGTCGAGACCGCGGCCGGAGGCGACGAGGGCTTGGAGTTGCTCCTTCTTCCCGAGGAGAATCGGGGAGGTATTGTGCGGTTGCTGCTGGTGATGCTGAGCCTGATGGCTCTGGTGCTGTTGATCGTGGTGATGCTGCTGGATTGTTGTCGAAGTATCGGCGATACTGTAGGTGTCATGGAAATCGTCAATCGAGCCAGTCCCTCCCTGGCCTTGCTGAAGCACGTTGAACTTCATAATCTCCAGGCGAGCCAGAGGCTGGTTCCACATTTGTAGAATCTCGGCGTAGACATAGCGATACGTGGCGTACATGTCAGCGCGGTTCGCCTCTAGAAGCGGCGTGGTCATCCACCCGTCGTCATCGAATATGGTCTGATCCTCCATATGGACAGACACTCCGATAGGTACCATGGAGAATAGATCGTCGCGGTAAACCTCGTCGTCCGAGAGGGAGGTGCGAGCCGTGCCCGAGTCGCCCATGATGGTGGAGCCTCCCCAAGTGACAGCACCGGGTGCACTGGGGGCGAGGGTGCTCAATATGGTCTCCGCTGGACTCGGTCTCTTACGACCATGGTTAGGCGGCGATGATGCTGCGGTCGTTGTCCCCGTTGCAACACCGCTGAAGGGTCGAGGAAAATTGATAGCGAAGCTCGAGGTCAGACCCGAGTTGGCTCTCGACAGCGTCCTTCCACTGGGCGACGTGGAGAGACTTGGCGTTTGATCCCCCTCCCCGAGATATTCCTTACCTCTTGGTGGCGGTGTCTCGCCGCACGAGTAAGAGTTTGAGCCTGGGTCCCCAGTCCAAAGCATTTCTTCAGCAGAACCTTGTGACCCAGAGTATCGGATTGGTGTGTGCAATGTTCTAGGCGTGGTGATGGCTGAATTTGTCTGACTCCTGGTGTTGTAAGTCCAAAGAGATGCATCCGTGGGGAAGTAATCGAGTGAAAATGCCGGAGTCTTCATCGGCAGCGGTGTGTCTGGCTGCGTGAGGTGCGATTCGGCGTAGGCAACACTGTCTTCGGTGAATGCTTCACTAAAGATGCAGGACAACATAGCTAGCATCTGGATATCTGCAGTCTTCTCAAAGTAATCAAAGAGATCGCTGATGAAATCCCTCGCTAGCGGATGATTGCCCCACTTCACTCTCCCGTTGAAGTCAGCAGTGTCTTTGCCATTAATCGTCTTGGTAACCGGCGAACCCTCGTGACGGAATCGCGCAAGAGCGTCTCTGGCTATGATCAGAATGGAGTTTTGGTGACGGTCCATGTTTGACAATTCCAGTGGGATATCTCGGCGGAGAATCAGTGAGAGGTAGCGCCAGACATCTACCAGATCTTGGCAGCCATGCTTCTCTGCGACCTGTGCATTGTGCTCGCAGACCTCAGCACCATCCCCAAATATAGCATAATCTTCTGCGAATTCCTTCTTCGCAGGCAGAATATCCGATAAGTCGTGGAGGGAGACGACGTTCTTCGATTTTGCGCCTGGTCGCCTTCTAAGCGATCCTGTGCCGGTTCCGGTTCCCACTCCCGTGCCGCCACCGCTTGATCGAACAGAGCGATTGTCACTCCAAGTTCGCTTGAAACGATGTCGGGGCTGATACCATAGGCTCATCTTGTTGATAGATGTTGATTCCGAGTCACTCGAAGAGGATGAACCGGTGGAGACATCAGAGTCGGACTGCTCGTCTGTAGCGGACATCTCGTCGTTACCATATCGCTTTCCAGGCGGAGAATCATGCGCAAGACGGCCGAAACCGGCGAATACAGGCTCCCCTTTTGACCTCTCCCGCATGGGTTCTGCCGGCGTGAATAGCAATGCCCTTGCCTTTTCTTCCTTGGTTGGGAAGAAGCACACCAGCCTCCCGTCATTGGAAAACCGGGCACCGCAGAACCGTGGCAAGGGTGGAATTGTAGGCCTGTTGTTTGGTGCCAAGGTGCTTTCGGCCTCTGCGTTCGGAGGCAATTCTTGAGACATGGATGCGGAACCGCCGGCCGGGATATCGTTCTCGTCTTCGCTAGAGCTCTCGGAACCAAGGCCGTCTAATGGATCGTCAAGATCCTTCACATTCTTGAAGAAATTTGTGCTCGCCGCCAGGTCGATCTCGCCTAACAGATAAGAGAAAGCAACATCCAGGCAATTCTGCTTTCGCTCCAGAAACTGTTGGCAAAGCTCATGAATTTCGTGCTCGATCTTCCGATGCGTCTTGTCTGACATGAAGCCGGTCTTCTCAATGTAGAATCTTGGTGCTTTGGCTTTAGGATAGTTAGATGGTATGTCGACTGTAACTTTTATGAAGATGGGGTCGCTGTTGGCGCCCCACGGGCCATTGAGGGATGCGTTGAGCGTCAAGTTATCCATGTCGATGTGCTCCCATTTGACCTTGGGAAGCTGCATGCTGATGCGGAGAAACTCTTCCTGGATAGTCTCTGGTTCTCCCCACTTGTCATCATCCATGTAACCTGGGCTGAACATGCTAGAGTCCTTTGAATCTGCCCTTCTAGGGCTGTCTGTAGATGTCTTGCGCTTGTTCATCATGATTCCCTTCATCCAGCCGATATGTGCCTGGCTACGATCCATCTCTCTGGAAGTGCTTTTGGCTTTCATTGATGAGCCCTTCCAAGCCGCACCAAGTTTGGAATAGGTTGTCGGCCCAGACCGCATACCCATAGTCAGAGCACTCTGACGGTATTGCGCGCTATTACGGGGATCGCTCATTGTGGCACTCCTCCTGTCTCGGCTGACTGTGTCCTCAACCGTTCGGAAAGTTTTGTAGGCAGCGCCTTTGCGTGTGAGGACGACATTCTTGTTGGCCGCCATCCCCTTGACATATCCCACAGACTCGAGAATAGACGGGTCGACTTGCTGCAGGCGCAGCTCATTATCCTCTCCCCAAGAGACGAGCTGGAAGTCTCTGTTATCTAGCGCATCTTCGGTGATGCTCCCTCTACTTCTCCACAAGAACTCCTTGGCCTTGTGGTTGCCGTGGCCAGGAAATACTGCTACTGGCTCAGTCGGCCCTTCCTCAGGGTCCTTGGGAGGTGTTCGCCAGTCGTACAGGTACAGGTCGCCTGGTTCGTTCTGAGGCATCGCAAGGAGCCCCTGGCCAAAAGGGGTATGACGAGCGCGCCACACCGGGAACTCGGTACGTATAACGCGATCCGGGACATCTTGATCGCTCGCATAGTCCCAAAACTTGATGTGCTTATCCAAAGAGCAAGTAACAATCTTGGTTGAGGTTGTCCGATTCCAATCAATCCCGTAGATCTTTGAGGTGTGTGCGCCGATTGATTTCAGGGGCTCGCTTGGTCGTCTTTCGTCCCAAATGTGCAACCACCTGTCGTGAGATGAAGCCAGGATGTGCGGGTCCTGGCGGTTGTACTTGACTTGCGTGGCGCCGGCAAACCAATCGCAGAAAGTAAGGACAGGCTGTCTCGGGCGTCTGAGATCCCAGCAGTGGACGTAACCATCGACAGCACACGAAGCGAGCTGGTCGGGGTGGTGGGCGGACCAGTTGATATCGGTGATGGCTCTGCTGTGGCCTTGAAGTGAGTGCTCAATGGCCCCCGATGTCGAGTCGTCTCTCAAGTTGAGGTTCCATACAAGCGCGCGATGGTTGGCAGTGGACACGACCCAGTAGTCGCGAACGGCAAAGGGCGACCATTGGACATCAGTGACAAGCCAAGGGGAGCCATGACTGCTGAGTCGACGAGGAGGATTGTAAGGTGAGTCCAAATCAATAATGGATAAACCTTCGGGTCTAATGGATGTGTCAGCGGGGGTACAGTGGCTCGGAAGCCTCACGACAAGTTCACTCACGATGCTAAGGCAACATCTCTCTGAGAAGGAGCTATCGTCGCCGATCCTACTAGACCAGCGACGTGAATCGTGCCGTCCGCATCAAAGCTCTCGCTGTCGAAGGCTGACTTGATCGGCTTGCCCTTCTTCGGCGCATCAAGCTGGTCGAAGTGCGGCATGATGGCGGTTTTGGCTCAGATGAGAGAGATGCCTCAGAAAGGCATCTGTAGGCGCTATGTCTTTGCCATGATCCGATAGCACACGACAATAGGAGAGTTCTTCCACAGTATAGACTGCTCTGATAGTTGCTCTTTGACTGATGAGATGTCCTGATTGGATGAAATATCGCAACTTGATGTCGAGGGTCTTTAGTTGAGGCTCAGAGGCTGATGCACGCGACGGGATCAGGTGCATCCATCGCTGAGCATCCTGGGCGGACGCTTGTGGATGGACGGGATGACAGCCGGGGACCCACAATTGTAATGATGTACCTTCGTGCAGCAAGTCTGCAGTTGTGTACTTACTCCCCGCCAGGACCTCTAGGCCAATGATAGCTCGCTAACACCACCGTCAGTCTCCACCCTTTTACTGTTATCGGGACAGCGTCGAGCCAGGCCTGGAGTGTGTCATGCTTCTGGTCCCTCCCGCGGGGCAATCCCAAGCAAGGCTTTCCCAAGCACATGCCCATCATACCCAAAGGTTGCCTTTCGAAACACTCCACCAGTTCCGCCTACTCGTCACCTTCGTCGCCGCCGCTCCAAACCGATATCCCGAGCATCCGATTGCGATTTAGTTTGCGACCTTTCTTCCTTCCCCGGCGAGTTGAAATCAAGGAAGCTCCATCTCATTCACCACTCGCTTAACCCCGCCATCAGCTTCTTGGCCTTGAACTTCGGTTTCTAGAGGAAGCTCATACACCATACCTTTCCTCCCTCACCCTCGAACAACCTCCAGAGCATTCGTCGCCCAGCATGGCTTTGCCTAAGCGTATTGTGAAGGAGACGGAGCGTCTCATGGCTGAGCCGTAAGTCTCCTGCCTAGCTAGCGACATCTCGATGTTTTGCTAACAAAGACCGCTTCAAAGGGTACCCGGAATCAGTGCCGTCCCTCACGAGGACAACCTCCGCTACTTCGATGTCGAAATTCACGGACCTACACAATCTCCGTATGAAGGTGCGCAATACATTTACGGAAAGTTGACTGGATAGGAAAGAACTAAGAGGTGTTACAGGCGGTGTCTTCAAGCTCGAGCTCTTCCTTCCCGACGACTACCCCATGACTCCCCCTAAGATTCGCTTCCTTACCAAGATCTTCCACCCGAATGTCGACAAGCTGGGCCGCATCTGTCTCGATGTTCTGAAGAGTGAGTAGCAGTACACGAACAATGGAGTTCTGACGCAGGACGGCTGACAAAGAAACCTTCGTTTAGACAACTGGTCCCCTGCCCTCCAGATCCGCACTATTCTCCTCTCAATCCAGGCCCTCCTCGGCGCCCCCAACCCCGACGACCCCCTCGCCGCCGACGTCGCGAAGAGCTGGAAGGAGGACGAGCAGGCCGCCATCGCGACGGCCAAAGAGTGGACCACGAAATTCGCTGTGCCCAAATAGAGGAGGAAACACTGGAGGAAGCGGGAGGCTATGCTGCGCTTTGGAAGAAAAGGCAGACGACGGCGCGTGGAGGAACAGCTACGGCAAGAGCCAATGCAAACACACTTTCCCTAGACCGATTTTGAGGCGGATGCTGCAGAGACGATACAGCCCTCCTGCTGTCTTTGACTTTGTAGAGCGGGGGCTGATTTGGACGTTTCAGGACCTGGAGTTGCAATCTTGAGATATGGCATTGCGGTCAGCTTTTCTGGTTTCACGAGAGGACCCATGCATTATGCCTTTACGACTTTCAGCAATGAGAAGGATTTCTTTCATCGCATGGTGCACTTGCGATATGAGTTTGTGCGATTTGACTTCAGGCTGAAGCAACCTGCTTGGCTACAAATCTGCTGAAGACGGGATACCCTCTTAGTATTCTCACAGACGTGTGTCGGAATGATCGAGTGACGAAGGACTGCTCTCCTCAAAATTGAGACACGGAATTAGTGAACGGTGCTTTAAGTACAACCTCCCACTGGAAAAATCCAAGTCGCGTCGATGGTTTAGTGGTAAAATTCTCCGTTGCCATCCAGCAGCGTCGGGGAGCCGGGGGTTCGATTCCCCCTCGACGCAAATCATTTTTGCCCATCTCTTCCCGAGCAAGTGGAGATCGTCGTTTTGTATTGTATAGCTCTTTATTTTACTTAGGTGTGGCGGGTGAGTGTTTGCAGGACGAATCTAGTTTTCAAAGTTCTTATTTCCTCTTCGCTCGAAGAACGTATGGATATTATATCCATCTATCATATAATGTTGATTTTCTTGTATCTCGATCGGTGCTGCTCAAGGGTGAAGTGACTGGAATATATGTCGAGATGAGACAGCTCAATGTCTCCAACATAGCGAAATTCTCGAGGTTGGGAATCCTCCTGACCAGTCTTTGGCACAGGTATGACTTCCCGGAGAACAAAAGGAACAGAAGCACCTTCGGCCAGCCAGATCTGGTCATTCGGTACTGAGGAGGGGGAACCCAGTCCAAAACTCCCTCTAGATGTGTGGTAAAAGCACTCGTTCTCAAGCTCTTCCCAGACCTTGGTATCTACATGTAATGGGCAAGGACGTAGAGGAGAGCGGGGACTCTTGCTCCCGAAATTGCTCTCAAATATTTTAACCCACTCATAGATTTCGTTCTGAATTAATGCTCCTACCACGGACCCGTTGAGTCGTTTGTGGACAAATTCTCGTCGTCCCGGAACGTAATAATCGACCGTTTGATGTGTGAGACAGTGACCAGGGGTCATGGGCTGCAAGTGCAAGTTGTATAATTCCAAACATTCGTTGAGAACTGCCGCTGCCAACCTGTTCCATATGTTAAGTTGAGGGCGGCACAAGGCTTCGAATGGCCTGGCTCGAAAGAAGCTAACCATCGTCAAAGCCATCTCGTAGCTAGACTCTGGAGTGAAGAGGTCGTGAACTTTACCCATCGTAGTGCCTAGTCTCACACCATACAAAACAAGCTTGTGTCCAATGACGGATGGCCTCCTTGGATGGTAGCGCCATATCATTCTCTCGTGCTCCTCTAAAACATCGAGGCTCGCCTCAGTCTTAGTCGACACGTCGAGTCGCTTGTGGCGATCTATTTTCGTCAAATTTGGTACTGAATAGTCGGGTACCCAGGATGGCAATTTGGTGTTCCGGCGTGATTTCTCCTTCCCGACCTGTCTGAGTTCCGAGAGTAAGGGAAGTCGTTGGAGAAAACACGCTGCAACAGATGTGAAGACATCCTCCACACTCCGGTCGTAGTCAGGAATAATGGGGCTAGGAAAACCTTGGGGGAGAAGCATCGACAGCATACCCAGACACCCGTGGATATGGTCGCGATCGTCACCAAACTGGAAAGAGCGGAGAGTGGATATAATGAAGCTGGCGCATGCAAGCCATGCGGACTCCGACTTCGTGTTCCAGCCTTCGATTTTCGTGTAGTACACAAGCTCGGCTAAGAGGGGTCGGACTCCGTTGATCTTGTGCAGGCCACCTCCGATGCCAAGATGCCTACTGCTTAGACCCCGCGGCTTTTTGAAGCATTGGATCTCGGAGATGAGTTTCACATGTTCGAAAGATCGTTCGATATGGGTTTCCAAGGAGTGGCTCCATCGAGCCTCGTGGAGAAATTGTATAAATGCCCCGAGGCGCTTCCAGTTCAAGACGGCTGTTCCGCACATGATGTGAATTTGAGCTGGATCTGCCAAAGCAACCTCTTGGACGACCCAACCGCGATCGAACCAGCGGTTCTCTCTAAGGAACTTTGCAAATATGAACCACGACGTGGCCCACCGGGAACATGTGTCATATCCCAACTGGTCGAGAACTTCAGGCTTCCTGCAGTAATGGTCCTCCTGCAACAGCTTCTTCATGGTTTCCGACTTCTTTCGTGCCTGAGATAGACGAGGAATGAATCTGTCGTGGATCCACTGAACCTCGGAGCTAGGTTCTGATAGGCCCAGCCACACCAGCACGTTCTGTGCCGAGCTGTAAATGCGGTGCATGAGAAGAACTTGGTGCTTCTTTTCCTCGCTGTTGGCCTGATTGATGCAGAATGCGTCTATCCACAGTGGCATGGTTTCCAGAGCAGTTCTAACTTTGGACAGACACTTGCGAGTCGTGGAGGAAGCTCTGTCTGCCTTGGTTCCCGATAGACACCGATAATCGAGGATGGTGCGGAGGAAGTCGAACAAGTTCTCAGATATCTCCATCGACCTGCCGTCGCAGACAACATCAAACGTCTTTCCCGGCCCTGGCTCTTGTGTCTGCTCGGAGTTGCTATACTTGGGTAATTGCCAGGTATAGGATAGCGCGGCAAAGATCGGTTCATCATCCAAGTTGACCTCCTTGAGAGACAAGCAGAGTCCATGGGGATGATTGTCGTCTTGCGAGACGCTTAGAAGGCGTATGGAGTCGATCGTTGAAAGAGCCTGGTACTGGTAGTCCGCCAGTGATTCAGTCATGATTCCAAGATGGTGCAAAAGAGAAAAAGAGTTTTGATCGACTGGTGTATGCTTTAGATTGATGAAGTGTAAGAGCCAGTCAAGCTAAGCAGTGAAGCGAAGGAACGACTGAGAGTTGGAAAATCAGGCTGCATATGTCTACTTCAAGCAGGTGTGGATGTCACACAGCCACATGACCTGCATGTTGGAAGGTGCATGTACGTGGTTCAGCGTACAATGTAACATTGGTGTAAGCACTAGACCTCTAGACACATGTTTCTCTACTTGTTATTAGAATCTTTGCAATGCCTCGCCATTGAGAGATACGGCAGTTGATCGCCCCCTGATGATACTGGGGGGTATCTATTCTACATGCCAGTGTTGCTGCATGCTCAATCCGTGACCCCTTCTGCCATCAGTTTGCGCGACGAAAAATCAAGCCATGCAATTGTATGAATGATTTGGTCACATGGTCATCTCAATGCTTGGGAGAAAGCTTCTCCGCCCTTGACTAAGGTCTACCATCGCTATTTACCTTCCTTCCCTTACCTCTGATCTCCCTGGCAGCAAACGCCACGAGAATCAAAAGAGCAGTCGCGAACACAAAGCCACTCACAATGCAGTATGCCATATACGAGTGAAGTTCCTGACGCCTTTCCACGGCCTGGAGACGTTTGATAATCGCGCCCTGATTTTCCGGCAGCCTTTCAATCTCCTCCTCTCGATCTGTCCATCGATTGATTGCATGTTCTCTCGGGTTACCCAGAGCCTCAACGACATGCGTGAATAGACCTCCAAAGTTCCCAAAGCATGGGAGATATGAACTGGAAGTGGTTGAAGATGTTGCTTGTTGTCCGGCTTTCCGTCTCGGCGCCTCATACCTGTAAACCGCCTTGGTTCTGCTTGAACCCCTTATGAAGCCTTGGAATGGGTTATCTTGGTGAGGACTGCCGAATCTGCTTTGGTTGCAGTTGATGGAGGCCTCGAGGATCTCTTGTGCTGATGAGAAAGGGGTTGATAGTGTCTTGGTGGTGTTGATGGGGCGACATTCATGTAGTTCTATAGTTCTTGCGGTTCTGGACTGAGTCTGGAGTTCAGGGAAGATCATTCTGCTCGTAGCCAAGTGGCTGTAAAGCCGTAGTGTTGCTTTTAGGATAGTGTTGAACATGGTATTGATCATTGATGGTGTTGGCCTTTGAAGGCATTGACGTTCAAAGGTGCCTGTGAAGCTTGGGATTGATATCTTTAGTACCGTAACACACGCGATATAGACCGCAAATCCATTGCAAGGCGGATGTTCCCCTTTCTAAACCACCAAACAAGATGTTTCGGAGGTAGGTTGTCGTCGAGTCCCGTTTCCACTCCCGCATCCTTTCCATTCACCTACACATCTTTGGCTGGGTTGGATAGGTTCTCGGCTTCTATTTCATTGCTATGCCATCTACAGATGGATCAAACCCTCAAATAACATTGCCAAAGTTCACGGGAGCTCCGAAGCCATGCTCATTCGCATCGAGCCAGACGCAGAGCAAGATTCTGCCATATAATTTGTGATACAAAATTGCAACACTTGACATGGAAGGAACATACATGGCGACAAATTTGAGTCATATCAAAGGTATGACTCTCGTGATATCAAGGTATACCAAAAACCTTGACGACCACCTCCATAGCCTCAGGCTCATGCCCTCTCCGTCACACACTTTACCATCCTTCATGACCACAAGTGTTTTCCGCGCAAGTAACATATCAGACATCATCCTCGACAACTTGAACCATAACACGATCAAGACAAAAACAAGAATCAACATCTCATACCAAACCAGAACGATGGCCTCCCAAACCCTCCTCCACACTCTCCGGAGGCACCTTCCCAGAATAATCACAAGACCATCACCCTTCCCAACCACAACCACAGCACCGCCACAAACCCGCCTCTTCTCAAACACATCTACCCTCCACGCCAAAGTCGTACACCCAGACATCGACAGGTACATCCGCTACAGCCTCCGCGACGGTCCCCCGCGCACATCGCGACCGAAACCGCTCTTCTCCCTCTCGCATCAATGTCCGTGGCCGAAAATCATACCAATGACAGCCGCATCCTCGAGCTTCACATCAGCATTCCAACCTACACCGTCACAGCGGAGAGCGTCCTCCTCATCATCAATAACGTCGTCTCTCGACGCCAAAAAGCTCAAAGACGAGGAAGATAGGAAGGAGCTCTCCCGACGGTCGCAACGGTTTGAATCTCAATTAGATGCCCTTGGCATTCTCCAGGAGGATTCGATAGACAGAGCGAGTCACGTCTACCGAGAGAATCATCGGCTCTTGTCTCACGTGAATGCCCTGAACGTCATCACGGAGCGTATGGTCAGTAGAAGCAAGATTCTCTCCGAACTGGAGAGAAGGTCTGCGGCCGGCGAGACCATATTCACTGATGATTGCGAATACGACGGCGCCGGAGAAAGCACCAGGGGCAGCAACAGGAGCAGCGCCGGGAGCAGCACCGGGGACAGCATCGAGGCATATCTCTCCGACACTGACTTGGCGATGTGCGGGGTCTTCTTCTATCTCCTTTTCTGGGGTTGATGCGCAGCATGTATCGCCAAAATGTCGAGTGAAAGACCAGAGACTCGGGAGTTGGAAAAAGTGACGGCGTCGGATAGTAGCCTACCTCGCAACGCCGCAGAAGTAAAGTCAAAGGGTGGCGACGAGGAGGTCCAAGAGCTGCAATATCTCGCGAAGCCGTAGAATCCAGTAGCACACACTCATTAGCCAGTCTCAACATCACTTCTCCGCAATATCATGATTCAACTTTGTCCAAAACATCTCTCATCAAATTACTTTACACTACTACTCATAATGTCCTACCTAGGTATCTTACCCATCATCCCAAAGCCGTCGACTCATAATGATAGGCCTTGCCGGATCCCACGGCCCATAAATCTCATTCTTGTACTTTTGCAACCCAATCAGCCACCAACTACACCCGCCCATCGCAATCGCGGAGATGAGCACGCTGACAACCATGCCCGCGACGGCGCCCTTCCAAGGCCAGCAGGATATCCCCATACCGGCACAACTACCAGCAGCAACGCCGCCATTATCACCCACGATAACCCCGACACCGGCACCCGCGCCAAGCACGAGAAACACCGTCATGGCATAGTGGTACCCCCAGCTCCGGTGGCGCGCATACCGCCGAAATACGGGGAACAGCCCAAAGACCTCGATACTGAACAGCGTGAGGCTAAAGACCTGACCCGTGGACGGCAGCCGCGAAGCGAGCACCGTCGAGGCCATGAGTGCGGCGTTAGTGGAGAGCGAGGCGGGGATGTTGACGCGGACGCCGCCCGAGTAGTCGAAGAAGAAGATGTTGATGGTCAGGAGCCAAAAGGACATGGCCCAAATGCTGTCGCTTGAGGTCGATTTTGTGAGAGATTTGAGGATGGGGGAGAGGCCGAGAAGAGTGGAGTAGATGAGGATAGCGCTCTTGACGGTGCTGAGACGCTGGTTGAGGCGGCTGTTGTCGTCGCCTGGCAGAGGGAAAGAGGATCGCCGCGGGAGAGGCATGCTGCTGTTAACTTCTTGGCTGTAGCGGCGGTAGACGGACTGCGAGGTCGCCGACGTGGAAGAAATAAGGGAGCTCGCGGAGGCGGAATGCGAATGCCGCGCCAGACGAGGCCGCTCTGCGCCAGCGGTACTCGATAAATTCGTCGCGGAGCTCGTGGCCGTCGTAGCCGCAGACGAAGCCGCGGCGGCACTACCATCGTCATGCAGCGGCGGGCTCCGCTGCCTCAAACTCCCCGTCCTTCGACTCGGCTCCAACCTCCGCCCCGCGGCCGTGGCACTGCTGCTGCCGCCGCCCGCCAGACCCAGTTCTTTCCGCTCCTCGTCGGCCTCCCAGCGCTCCCACAGCAGCCACCCCAAGAACGTCGCCATGCTGCTAAACGACACAATGGACACGGGTGACACGCGTTCCTGGGATATGAGGACGAAGCAGACGATGAAGAGGATGACGGAACAGACATGCTGGACAATCACCGTCGAGTCGGCGACAAGGGGCCAAAAGTCGTAGGGCTGCAGGCGCGGGTTGCGCTGGAGGCTCTCGAGAAAGGTGTTTTGGTCCGTGTAGTTGTCCGGGTAGCTCTGCTTCACCCACATGAGCTTCTTCCAGGTCCGCTTGCGACTCCGGCGAGAGCGGGAGCGGTGGCTTCCAGCGACTGCAGAGGCGGCATTGTGACGGAGGCGTGCGCGGGCGGCGCGGTGGTCTGCGCCGAGGGTGGACACATCGGGGAAGGAGGGCACGGGTCGGCGTGGCGGGGATGTCGCTAGGAAGGCATCTTCGGGAGCGAGGCGGGATCTGTCCTGGCGCTGCTGGTGGAAGTTTGTGGTGCTGTTGTTCGTGCTGCTGTTTGTGGTGCCGGTGCTGAGGGCCGTCGGGAGGGTGGAGGAGCGGGTGAGGGGCGGGGGGAAGGAGCCAAAGTCCGTTGGTGTTGTCGGGGACATGAGGCGCGGCTTGCCCTTGAGGGCCTCAGTGTAAAGGAACGACAAGAGTACCAAGACTCAATGGGGCGTGTTGGTGATGACTGTTTGAGGCGTTTGACCCAGACCTTTCTCAGCCTCGCGATCGCGATAGACTGAAGTCGGCGCAAGGCTGCAGACCAAGTTGATTGGAGCCACGGAGAATGCGCGCCAGGAAGGCAGTGGCAGTGGCAGAGGAAGTGAAAGAAAGTGCCAAGGGGGGCCAGGCCACGCCAGGGAGGGCACTCTAGGAAGGAGTCAAGAACGACACAAAAAAAAGGGTGCGTGCACGGACGGGGAAAGGACATTGGTGGGGAAGGGACGCCGAGTCAGTCGATTTCGACAAGGGTGCGTCGCCCGGACCAAGTCGCTGGATTCGGTAACTTTAAAGAAAAAAAAAATGCATACGAAGGATAGTTAGACTGATCGGTGGCCGAAAGAAGCGTCTTCCGCAGTCCATCAAGGGAAAGGTGTGTCTACTGCTGCAGCTGGATTCTGAATGCTGCATCTACTGCGCATTGCTAGGTATTGCCTCAAGATGATTTCAAAATGGAGGGTAGTAAATCTGGGAAATATCCCGTCCGTCCAACCACAGTTGCTACTTCAAGCTTAATTCTTCTTTTGTCCGAGTAGACTATCTGTCGTTCCGTACTCCGTACGTACCTAGTAGAGTCTCGGAACCATCACCGAACTTGCAAAGGTAAAGGTTGTTGTCCAAAGTATCGTCTGCAGTAATCTAAGCTTCATGGATACGCGGACAGATCGTAGACGGATCATGGGAAGGAATAGATGCATGCCTACTATGTACAACCCTGCCACGGATTGCGTCTACATCCGCGTCCGCGTCCGCGTTCGCCTTACCCAGAAGCTAGAACCAAGTTAACCGTCTTCTTCATGACGCTGTCGTGGACACGCAGCTCCCGTCATGAACCACTTACGATCCGCGGCCCCCTTCTCGACACACGACAGCCCAGTTCTCGGAGACTTTCCCATCCTCCTGGAAACCCAAATACCACGGTAGCTTGCGCGTCCATGCCCCATGGAACCCCAAGAAAGGGAACTGTCGTCGTTCCTAACTTTCCGTGGCGATGCAAAGACACCAGGCACCACTGTCAACAATGCATCCGAATGCGTTCAGAATCGCGACCCGCGGCATCCCAAGCCCCGGATTCTGAACACCACCACCACGGTCCAACACCAGTCCAACGACAGCACACCTACTATACTGTAGTGACCTGACCACGAGGCTAGCGGTGCACTAGCATCCGCTCGACAGGTGCCCGATTTCCGAGAGAAACGGGGCCTCTTTACGGAGTCCCACCTCGCTGTTCTGCACCGCCAGCATTTGCTCAAAGGATACCACCGGCAACACCGTTCCCCGTCAAACCCTTGTGCCCGGGGGAATACGAAGAGCAATTCCAGAAGCATTTTGAAGCCGGACAGTCTCATTTCTGTCTGCCTAGATGGCCCCGAATTTCTTTGCAGGGAGGCCCGCACCGGCACAAAGCTTGTTCGTTGCTTATCCTTGGCTGATTGGCTGTCCCACTGGAATCGACCCTCATGCTGCGTTCCTGAGGGCTGAATGGATATTCCCTTCACCCCATAGCCGGTCAATGGCGACATTATCCTGCATCGCTTTAGTGGTCGTGTGCTCGTCGGCGATTCCTAGATCCATACGGATAGAGGTAGGCTGTCACACTGTCCATCGTCTGTCCCTCTTTTGGTGCTCTTACCAATCTTCTGGGCCCCTTCCCGTGCCATGCGCCCCTCCGCGTTGGCATGGTCAAGGCCCTGTGGTCCAGACTCTTCGGCGCGCCCTACAGGGACTAGGCCGGGAGTGTGGCAGGCTGCAGCGATGGCAGGCATGCCCTGTGGGCGCTGTGAAGACTGATAGTTCGCCTGGAAGGGACTGCTTATTTTGGAACTTTAGCGGGCCGACCGGAAGAGCGCCCACGCTGCCCTTTGCTGGGCGATACTACTGATAGGTGGCCAGGCAGTGGGTGCTGCTGGGAGTGTCTTTGGGCAGTCAGACCAGCTCAGGTCTGACTCTGGCCCAAGGGGCTCGAGTTACCTATTGACGTTTCGGCGGTACTAGTGCGAATAGCCTCACCATCAGCTCGATGGGACGATTCTGAGTGAGTCGGGGCTGGCATCGACGATCCATTTTCCCCTTTCCTCCAAACCTAGGCATGAGAGCAACATGACATCAACGAGCGGGCCATCTGCGACAATTCGGCTCGACCTCCTTGATTAGAAACGTTGCTTTCCTGTTGCAAGTCTTGCCGGACGGGCTTGGCAAAGCAAGAGGTATGCGGGTTCGGGGTCCATCAAAGTCTCATTCCCACGGCATCCCGTGCTTTTGCGTGCCCATGGACGGTGGGCTGGTCTGAGAGCATCTGTTGAAACCGTTTTGACGTTCAGACAACCTCACCATGGAGGGCAAGAAGAAGCGGGTTTCGCAGTTGCTGCCGATGTGGGCCTCGGTTGCAATGGAACGAAACAGTCCAAACTGTCGCAAAACTCCCTAGGAGGCAGGCTCCAACTTCCCAGGACGGGGATTTCATGTTTCTCCTTCGTCAATGCTTGCTCCGTTTGGTTGCGGTCACCCTGTGATTGTGACCCTGGCGACGAGCCGGCCATGGTCCCAAAGAAGAGAGACAGCTCCGCGGTGTCTTCAGTCACTACATTGCAACCAAAATGGCGAATGTGCACACTATTTGATAGCGGCTGGCAGAAGCTATGTCGGCATCTGCCGCGCCTGTGGTGTGGTGATTTCAAAAAAAGAAGTCCAAGCAATGGAACCGGAGCGCTAATCAGTGGATCCTTGGCGTAGATCCATTGCTTGGGTTCGCCAGCTGCGATTTGGCTTTGGCGCCAATTCCCGCCTGGCATTGGACAGAGAAACCGTCGCATTAGGCGTTGGCTGGTGTTGTCATGATGGTGTCTCTGGCGTTGGTAGAGTCTAAGTTGATTTGGAACTTTTGCCGTCCCAGCCCCAGAGCAACTCGATGATTGCATGAATTGAGAAGATCATTGCTGACGATTGAAGTGTTGCTGACATGCTCTCTTCTTCTTTTTTTTTTTTTTTTTGGGGGAAGAGGCAGTGTCTTGGCGCTGGTTGGATGGCCGCCTTGTGCAGCATACTGTGTGCATATCCGTGGTATAGGGCGCAGCTGGGTGCAATTTCGTCTGTACGAGGACTGCAGCCACGGAAGCGCCAAGCATCGTGAGAACTGGCTGGCTGGACGGAGGCTTGACTAAGCATCCTAGACACGCCAAATCGACAGGGGCCATCGGCATACGATCGAAGACGATAACTGATTCGCTGAGTAGGCCATCAACAAGGACGGTGACCACGGACAGGCAGGTGTAAAGCGCGCTATAGTCCATAGCTTTATCCGTAGAGGAGAGGCGGAATCCCGCGTGCCGTGCGCAATTCCATGGACCCATTTCCGTGGGAAAGCGTGCCATGAACATGGACTATTAGTCTATTACCTGGGGATCATGGAGGAAAAATAAGCCGAATAGTCAGTGTCCATTATTGTGGCTTGGAAGACGATTGTCGACTGGGTTCCGTCTTCTTCATCTCTGTGGTCTCGATAGGTGACGGGTATCTCCTTCAGCTGCGGCAGAGCAAGGGGGATGATTTGTGTGCTCGTCTTTTTTCATTTCTCTTCGCTTTTCCTGGTCGTTTCTTTTCTCTCCGCGAGATTCAATGGGATGGGTGCCGGTGGGCTGCGGCTGGAGGCGACGATATTTTGGGTGCAAAGACTTAATAGTCAGGGAGCTGGAGAGAGGACACTGTGGGAAGTCCGGTTGTGACGGGGGGGGGGTGGTATTATGTGATTCGCTCTCTCGTACGTCTTGGAATCGCCAAGAAAGGCAAGGCTCCTGGTGGGCTTTGATCGCTGCCATCTCTTCAGAAAGTCAAGAGTCAAGACTCGCACAGGGTTAACTTTGCCCACGTGCTCCCGTTGGCAATTGTGGACGGGCAGAAGGTGGGAAATGAGAGCTGAGGGGCACAGAGGATCCAGACGGGGGCACTGGGGGGGGGGGGGGGTTTGGCCAAGCTGCGAGGGATCACTCGAGGAAAGCTTGATTCTCTTCCTTTTCTTCCTGTGGCGCCGTGAGATGTGAGAAGTGGGAAAGAGAAGTCCAGGTCACTTCCTCCGGTACGAATATTCGGACAGACCAAGGTACAAACTACAAAGTGTGCATTTAGCGGTACCTACCTATCTCGCAAAATACCTGAGGTAAACTGAGGTGGGCAAGTACGGAAGGTAACCGTTGGTCCTGCCATGGAGTAGGTAATTAAGGTACCTTAAGCTGTCGTGCTTGCGAGAGAAGCTGCAGCCTCAATAGCAACTATTGCAGGGAAGGTGGGAATCATTGGGGGAAGCACAGCTGGGAAAGCGCGCCCACGAATCACAGCACACAATCGGCCAATGTGCCGTCGAGATGGGGGCATCGCTTACACCAAGTATTCCGTACAGATGTTGGGCTGACCAGACGCCGGCGCAGAGCAGATGCGGGCTTGCATTCTCAGCTTCAATAGCTTGCTTTGTTCGTTCGCTCTCGATGTTACTTTCCTGCACTTCTCCTGCCTGTCCCCCCTCCTCTTTCGACCATTGGCAAAATTAGACGAGACAACGGAGTGGAAGCTTGACTTAACAACCTGGCTTCCCTCCCGCAGCCTGTGACGGCAACCGTCGAGTCTTTCCCCTGACATGCCAATTGGAATCCATACAGACTCCATAGGGAGGCGCCTTTTTTGTCTTTCATGTCTTTCGTCTCTTCTCAACCTCGGTCGACAAGCAAATCTACGCATGGAACCCCCCGTCCGGCCTTCGGCCGTGACACATGAGATCTACTGGCAAGGATTACCTCCTCTTCAGGTATTTGCACTCTGGAGTCTGGAGTCTCTGGGATTCTGCTAGGTTGTTGGGCAGTCTCATTCTCGCATTCAAGTCTGTCTGCGTAGTAGGTCTCCTTCTCCATATTCTCGCGTCCCTCGAATCCCGCGGCCCCTTGAGCTGCCCGTGCAAACACTGACCATCCCTGGCAATAATCGTGTGGGTTGGTGCCCTATGGTCTGCAGAACCCGAGAAAGGCATGGGCAATCCGCAGCGGAAGGGAAAATCCAGGGGACCTCACCAAACCTGCCTGCCTGCTACGCAGTAACCCGCCAACTAACGCGCCTTTTGGGTTTGGGCGAGGTGGTAGTGCAGACGATCCAGCTCACCCCCGCGTCCACCTTGGCTCCTCGTCGTTCGATCCTAAATCGGGATACAGGAGAAAAGATTTGGAAACCGAGCTGCTCATGATTATGGAGTCGTGCTTTGAGGTGGCCCTCCATGTCGCATCTCACTTTTTCGTTTTTCACCGATGATGGATGATGGAGGGGGCCGAGCAAACCGGGTACCGAAAAGAATGCAGACAAGAACCAGAGCCGCAAGGCCCGCGGGCCTATCAACTCTATGCAAAGAAACGAAGATCGCCAGAACACAGCGCTCGAGATCGGCTACTCGGCAGGCTCTCTCCTCGTTCTTGTTACAGGCCTCCAGAGTCAGTCATCATTCGAGTGTGCCGCTGCCGTTGCCGTTCCGTGCGTGCCTATCCCATCCCATCTGTCCATTTCGGAGAGAGCGCAGCAGCAAATCACTCGCCAGTCGCCCTTGCTTCTTCACACTGGGGGCCGGAGCTTAAAGACAAACGATCCTGGGCGCACCTCCTCACCAGAGTCACCACAGTAGGCATGCTGCTATGGTGAGGTACGAATGGACAGGACAGGCCCTGGCGAGGTCCAGGAGAGAAAAGAAGCTTGCGGCCGACCATGTTTGAATCGAGACACCCGCTTGCTGCATTAAACAGGGTGCACCGCAGCCCACAGGGTCCAGACCATCCCTGCATCCCTGGCTGAGCCTAGATCCTGGTCCTGGCCTGCCGCCCGAAGGCAGAGGGGGGACAGCGGCCGGTCCCCCAGCACCCGCTTTTTGTGAGGGAAAGCAGAGAACAGACCAGAGGGGATCTGAGAGAGACTTAGACAAGGAGCACGAGCAAGGCCCTGGGCCCTTGATGGCTGGCTGCAGTGGGCTGGCTAGGTCTCTCTCGAGAGAAGACGGAGCGAGGGCCAAAAGGTGCGAACAGAAACGCCGCCGTCTTGGGTGAGGCTAATGTCATGTTAATCCCAATGCGTAAAAGGTTGGGTTTGCTCTCCTTTCTCTCTGTCTCTCTGCTCTGGATCATACATAATCACATTACCACCTCACCCGCCCCATGCCTCTTGTCTCCTGCACAAACATACTTGCAGCTACTCACGGATACCCAGTCCCATTTCTGATCAGACCCCATCTCTCCTCACTCCGGACGAGTCGAGGGTGTCTCTTATTCTTCCTATATTACTTTCAGACCTCGCTCGCCTTGGCACGTCAAATCCCACGAACACCTACCTCTTCCGT
The DNA here is from genome assembly GCF_030869305.1 of Colletotrichum tamarilloi. NCBI lineage: Eukaryota > Fungi > Ascomycota > Sordariomycetes > Glomerellales > Glomerellaceae > Colletotrichum > Colletotrichum tamarilloi. Next base: position 548,351 of record NW_026849403.1, on the reverse strand, counting down.
TCTGCTCTCAGCCGTCTATCCTTCCGGTCCTCCTCGCTGCCCCCGAGTCTCACATCTTCCATTAGTCGCCCCGTCCCATCTTCTTCATTCCTCACAACTTGGGAACACACCAGAGCCCGTTACTTGTTTTGTTTCACTCGCCTGCGAGCTTTCCCGCCCTCCATTACGCTGACTTTTCTGCGCTCGGTTTCGCGCCTCGACTTGTCTCTGGTTGCCCTGCCGCTGTCACCGGATCTCTTTTCCTCTAATAAATTGGCTTGCCCAGACCTGGACATATATCCCTTCACGTCTCGGCACACCCCGCACCCATTCAAGCATCTTAATACAACACCACTGCCCTCCACCTTGAACTGCCACATCCCCTACTGGTCATTTACAATCATCGTAAATTGCCGAACACCGTCTTGGCTTGAGAATATTGGTGGAATCGCTACAGACGCAGTAGTACTTGGAGCACACATCCAGCACAAGTCAACAGGCTAGTCGCATCAACTCAGACGACCTGCTTCGTTGGAGGAAAGGCAAAGAAAAGGAACCAGGAGGCTTTCTTTGTGGCTGGAACTACTTCGACATTGACGGACATCGTGGGAAACAGACTTACCAGTCGAGCATACCTGAACATCATCTAAACCCTCGACAAACAGGATTGAGATAAGACACGACGACAAAGACGGAATCTCTTCGCGCATCAAGACTCCAACTCTTGTATACACCACAATCACCAATTACCAACCCTAATCACCAAAAGAAAATGAAGCCTTCATCACTACTCTTCGCCCTGGGCTTCACCCAGTTCGGCCTGGCTGCTCCCGTCCCATCAACCATTTCAGACATGGTCTCACACGTCAAGACCGAGGCACGTCGTCTGACGAGGGTAACACGCGTGTCTATGCACCGCACACGGCCCATCTCCGACGTCTATGACATCGAAACCGAGTTCAACAACGAGCCAGTAACACCATCCGAGGACATGCCCCCGTCAATCGTCCTCGCCGCACCGCGGCCTTTGAAGACCAGCTACCTCCAGTCCTTGTCAAGGCATCCGGCACCTCACGGCAAGGATAGAGTGGTGGACGTTGTGGGCGACGGAACCCCTGAGACGATCACGCCAATGTCGCTCAAGGATGGCCTGGCGGAACTGTTGCCTTCTGGTCGTCTGCCGTCCTGGAAGCAAATCACCCGGCCGACGATGAGGATCTTTGAGCAGCACCCTGATCTGATTGTTCTCGGCGCCGTCATCGCTCTTGTTCTCGTCCTTTTGGTGCTGGAGTTTGTCGGTACTACCTTCCAAGGGTGAGTTCACATGCGTCAACTAGCTATCAAAGTGCAATCGACTAACATAAGAACGCAGAGTACGCCAGCACTATGACCCGCAAGGAGTGATCCGGCTAGAGGTGGACGAGAAGGCGTGCAAAACACCATCGTTCCGATGTGACTCGATGCCTTACCATGACGAGGAGGAGCAGGATGCCGAAGAACCGAGACCATGATTCTATGCAAATGGTTTAACCCAGGAAGGGAAACGAAAAAAGAAAAACGAAAACAACAACACCAACGAGTCTCAGGACTTACGGACTACTTTAATGTGATTACTAGACATTGCGATACCATCTTCTTACTAGTATTGAGCGCGGCGCTGGTTAACGGCATGAATTAAAAAACAAGAAAAACTCATAAACAATCAACCTATCTGTGCCCTTTCATCTCTGTGAACTTTGAGTGCGGCAAGTAAATGGCCAGGATAATCACAATCACATTGAATCTTCACGAGAAGAGGGCGGCTCTGGATTTGAGCCGGCGTCGGCGGGTTGCAGAACACCGAAGAGGAACCAGAATCTCCAAGCTTGGATGGACTGATCTACTTAATCCGAAGTCTTGCAACCTACTACCATAACCTCAAACTATGAAGCACGGTTGAGAAATGGGTCTCGTGTATCTGTTGCGGTGAGCGAAGGAGACGTTCCATAGTACTATGCCCGCACCATGTCTGTATCTCAAATACCGCCTCGAAAGCCAGTATTCTCGGAATTGCACATGCAAGAATTGTAGTTGAAGTAGAACCTTGTCACGCAGTCAGATGAAGTGCTCCAGCCCACCTTCCCGGCGTCTGATAAGGTGACTGGCGATGAGATAGCGGCTATTGCGGCCCGTCTACCTTATAGCAATGTTGCCGAAGTGCCGTGATCCGCCATCGACTACTCCCCCCACCTCCCGGGTTGAATGGTGTCTCTAAGCGACCTTTGAAATGGGACTAATTGATACGGAAAAAAAACATTAGAATACTTCGTAAATATGTTCCTGTTCTTGCGGTGGTGGTTGACGAACCCGGGATTTAAGTTCCGCCCTCGGTAATCCGGCTCAAAGACTCTCAAAGACTGGAACGTGATATCACTCCAAGGTGCGACCTATCAGAGCCGTCGCCGGAGGTTGAGGCGCGCCTGCGATACTTCGAGCTCATACACGCGTCTCTCTTAGATTTTTTCCCTTTCAGTGAATTCATTTACAAGGATTTGGTAGAGGTAGAGGGCAGCGAAATACCTACGGGTGCTGCGTCCGTCCAAAGCGTGAACCGTAAACCATCATCACGACACCCCTCATGCGGCCATATCAAACAGCTCCCCAATCTTTGCCCCAGCACCGCAAGTTCCCTCCCACTTTATGATAAATGCAAGATTCCAGAATTACTCACAAGGCAATTGACAGTCAGTTTTGCTTGAGTTGTTGTGTTGGCCAGCCTCCTAACGAAGGAACTCATCTCAATGTCCCTATATCAGCCCCTCCCCTTGCTCAGACCACCACATACGACCATACCCATTGGAAAACTCGGGATCCCGTCCGCTCTCCCATAGATAAGCCAATGAGGGCCGGATTAGTAGTTGGGTCGGTGACGACCAGCGAATACCTGGTGTTGTATGTTTTTGGATTCTTTTTGGGTGAAGGTATCGTCGTTTTGTTGTGGTTGGTGACGATGGGTGGAGTAGGATACCGCTGGGTGCTTTTTGGTGGGTGAGGGGTGGATGAGAGGGGTCTTGGGGTAAGTAGTCAAGGGGAATCATGCAGTCAATAGCAAGTTCAGATAAGCATTGGACATATCTGCTTGTAGTCAAGCTATGCCATAGTTCTTCTCAGGGGAGTTGAGTGGAGAGAAACGGATGGACAAGGTATGTCTTTGACCATGGCATCGGCGACATCGGTCTTGGATTCGACCAAACCATGAAATGATGCTGGCTGCTAAACTCATCGGATATCTGCTCGACATTGTGGGCCCAAAAACAGGATGGACAACAGGTATTAAGGACAGGTATTGACCTCACACGATACTTACACGTCGCAAGGCCTGCATTTGGACCTTCAATTTTCTCATATCTAATATGGAAATGACGGAACTAGCGAGGACGAGCCTGGATTCTCTGGCGCGACGTCCCTCTCATACTTCCCCATATCACAACTTACCCACCCCGCCCATGCCTTACTAGTGGTAAAACAAAGCAAAGGGATACGATCCATCGTTGAGCACGCCCGAGGCAGGCGATATGGAATTTCCTTTCTCCCACAGTTCCTGTTCATATCTTCTCCAAGCCTCGTTTTCCTCCGCAATTCTCTTCTTTCTGGCCTCTGCCTCCAACATGGTCTGGTATTGCCCGATGGCGCCGTAGGTGCCGAGGGAGGCGAGGGCCGTCAGGCCGGCGACTTTCCACATTACGGGGATAGCGTTTACTTTCTTTGCCATTTTGATAGTTCCCTGATAGCCGCTGGGGAGCTTCTTCTTGAGGTCGGACATCTTTATGGGAGACGCGGGGATGATTGCGCTCTGCATCGGCTCCGTCTTGTTGACTTGGTTGAGACCTGGGTTGGGAGCCTTGACTCTTCTTAGGGGATTGGTTCCACTGAGGGGCCCAGATCTGACGGTTTCTTTCCCGTTCGTCCGATGAGGCCAGGTGAAGGCGCTTGGCATTGGTTTGGTGAGCGTCTTGCGTTCCTCGAGGGCTCTCCTTACGGAGCAGCGGTACTCGGAGGGGGTAAGTCTCTTGGTCAGGGCTGCAGTGGTTGAGAGGAGACGTGGCTGCTGGATGTCGAGCCTGGTAGCTGGGGCGACCATGGCCTTGAGTGTGGGCATAGCGAGTCGCTGGATGGCGAGGTTGATTTTGGATGCCATGTTGTGAGTAATGGGTGGTCAGATTTTCCCTGTGATTGGTATATCTTTTTCGCTTTGTAATTTGGGATTGGTTTAAGGTGAGATCAAATGAATAGGAATCTGGGATGGGTTCAGAAAACTTGGCTTGACTTATATTTACGTCTGGAGTATCGGAGAAAGGTCGAGTAACTAGAGTTCGATATGTGGTCGGTAAGGAACGTCCGTGGTAGAACAGTGTCAAGCTTTGAAGACGTTGTGGCTCCATTTGCTAGTCTGATGAATGGCGTCGAGGCTTGTGACTCTTAGGAAGAGAATGTAAGATACTCCTTCCCGCAGATATCAATTCATTACACATACAGGTTGTCGGACGTGTCTTTCGTTACGGACTTCGCCTGGATGCGGACACCATGCTTAAAGCCTTAGGTGTGAAGGAGACAGCATGCAACAATGCCGTGATAGCCTACTATGGAGTGTATACAATACATATGATAAATTTACTAGCTTCTTTCTGTTCTGCTCGAAGTACAGAGACGAATGGTATCCCAATGGTCACTAGCCTTTAGGAGGGTTGTTGACGAGTCTCGATCCATCAAGGTGTTACGTGAAGACGCAGAGGTCATCGTGGTATAGTACGGAAGACTATCTCCCTAGTATTCTGTGGTCATTAGTACAGTGTAGTGAGGCTCATCAGGCTTTGCGGCTTCAACTCAATACCTGGTTTGACGCAACTTATCGTGTCTCATCTGCCTCTTTATTCTGCTGTGACGTTCATCCGTGAGGCATTTGTTATGAGAGCTCAGGTTGCAGTGTACCTTGTCCCAACCAACAGCTGTAAGTCCCAGCATCAGTAGGCTGCAGATCTGAACACTGGTCCAACCAACCCCTCCTTTGCATCTCCGTTGGTGTGCGAAACTCAGAATTACCATATTCTTGGCTTCGTCATATTTCGGAAGACGCAACTACTTTCGCCCATGATGCAACTCTAATGGGGCAATTGATAGCCGCGTGTAGTTACTCGCGATGCGCCATCAGAGAGTGTGATTATCGGCGGGAAGCATGATGGTCGATGGCTTCACGTACAACTATTGGATGGAAGACTCATGTCATGATGCAGCTAAGCGCTGCGACCTGCATGTATGGATGCCTCATGGCCCCTTTTCTAACCGCAGTCTTCCCAGGCTTTTGGCGAATCCCCGGGCTATCACATACCTCGGACTCTCCTCATGTCACGCCTATCTTTCGCCTCAATTCTTCAATACTTGTGGTATACTATGAAACCACGATCACTATCGTAACCTATATTTTGGGTTACTTCCGCCAAAGTTTCAAATACTAGATGCGCCAATCGACACAGAGCTCATCACAACTCTGGGCAGACCTTTCGATCCCGAGTCACTAGTGGGCCAGTTGGGGTGTCTGAACAGCAGTGTTTCATACACCCATGATGGCAGAAACCAAGTCCTCCGAGGGCACAAAGTCCAGCTGCGTTTCTGCCTTGATCTCTTGTTTCAATCTCGGATCGAAGAAGAAGCCTTCCGCCTCACCAGGACCGACGCCAAAGCCAGCCGTTCCATATGAACCAAAACCACAGTCGCCGACCAAGTCTGCCGGTGATTCCGTTTCGAACGACAAGGCCGAGTCAATCTCATCCAAACACGCAGGAACCGGAAACACAGACGCCGACAGCAAACACAGTCGAGAGTCTACCGAAGCACATGTTGAGGCGCCCTCCTCAGACGCTCAGCTCGTCAAGTATCAACCTATCATCGTTAAAGAAAACGCGCCAGTCGACCTATGGCATAAGGCGCTCAACAAGACTCATCAAGACACCAAGTCTTGGATGGGAAAGTTCGGCATCGACCGCTCGAGTACCATCCGAGTCCAAGAATTGACGACACTGGTCAGGAAAAGCGAAGAAACATACCAGGATGCCAGTTCAGGACTGAAAATCGGAGAACGGAACATTTTGTGGAGGGACTATGCGAATCGAGTTGTGGCTTGGGTGACTATGATCGGCGACATCAGCGTACCATTCGCCCCTGTGCCAGTCTCGCCGGTGTGGTCAGCACTCAGAGTGCTCCTGCAAGTAGGCTCGCCCAAACGGACTCCTATCAGATACTGGGTCTTGCTGACTGGTACAGGCCGAAACAAGTCGAGTTGAACAAATCACTGCTGCTTTTGGCGTCGCCGACCGCATTCTCAGCGTTGTCAGACGGGGTCAGATATACGAATGTGTGTACGGCCTTTCTAGCGCGAACTTGACAGAACCCTCGAGAGTGCTCCTGAGGGACTCTGTCATTGAGCTGTACAGATCCTCTCTGGACTTACTAGCCACGACATCAACTCAGCTAAACGGACAAGAATCCTGGGCAGCGCAGTTTCTCACGGCTCTCACTGACCCAGACCTCGCAGAATCGTTGTTATCAGACCTGACGACCGCGGAGAATGACGTCTCGAAGAACGCAGAAGCTTGCGTCTGCGAGTCAACAGAGAGGAATCTCGAGCTGTTGCAAAGCCTTCACAGCCCTCTGCGACGAATCGACGATAGGATAGTGCAGCTTCTAGACTGTTTCAAGGATATCGATAGCCGAGACAGAGAGCATGCCATGAACTACATCAGTGACATCAAGGTTGATGAGATTCACGTCGCCAAAAAAGAGTTAAGGACTGAGGGAACCTGCGAATGGCTTATACAGCATCCGAGCTTCCTTGCGTGGGAAGAACCAAGCTCGTCATCAATCCTATGGCTCAACGGCCAAGGTATGCCAAGCATCCTCCTTTTCGCGTAAAGTAGTGCTAATTGGTAGAAAAAGTGGGAGCTGGGAAGTCTTTCTTGACGTCTAAAGTGATTGATCGCTATCGGTGTCGTCCTGGCGATACCTTGAGATCATCAGAGAACGATGAAGGCTTTGCTCACTTTTACTGCGATCGCTCACTGATTGGCCGAAAAGATATAAAGTCTATTCTCAGCAGCTATATCGTGCAGCTCTTGGCGGTGTCACGCCACCGCGATCGATGGCACAAGCAACTTCTCATGTTTTGCAAAGATGCTGCGGCGTCTCGACGAAGTTTAGAAATATCCGAATGCGAACAATTTGTACGCGAACTGGTCAACACGTACCCGCGATCTATCCTGGTTCTTGATGCTCTGGACGAATGCGATCAGAGGTCAAGAACGCAGATTATGAGCTTTTTCCGGAAGTTGATCGAAGACTCTGACCGGCCCGTCAAAGTGTTCATATCCAGTCGCCCAGAAACCGATGTAATTGAGTTAATGGAGACGTCGTCTTGCATTCAGATCAGCACCTCGGACAACCATAAAGATATTCAGAAATACATTGACCTCAAGCTCAGCCAAGTCGGTCTTAGCCCTGTTTGGAAGAGACAAAGTGTTCAGTCACTTGTGAGAGAGACTCTTCTCAAGAAACATGGTGGAATGTGAGCCCGCTACCTACAGCTGCAAGTTCCGGAAGTTCCACTGATGTTCACTGTGCGACCAGGTTCAAATGGGTTCAACTGCAATGGGATCAGTTAGAACCGTTGAGGACAGAGATCGATGTGAAGCAGCGACTCATGAAGCTTCCAGAGGGCCTCGTGGCCTCTTACGAGGAGATATGCTCTCGGCAAGCCAGACACGCATTAGACATTCTCATGAGAGCCGCTATGTGGGTCAGATGGGCCGAGGTACCGCTACCGACAAAGGTTCTTCTTCAGGTCGTTAAACTGCCGTTCTGCAAGACCCATGAGGAGTTTGAGGCTGCCTTGGACAATGACAGCATCAAGGAGGCTGAACTAGGCGACATATGTCGTCATCTGATCATCTTTAAAGAGATACCCTCAGGGGAACGCGCCACAAATGCAAAACATTGGAATTGGAGATTTCCGCATGCCTCAGTCGCAGAATTTTTCGACAATAAGCTCAAACACTGGAAGGAAAATGAAAACAGTGAACTATACATTGCAACGTCGCTGCTCTTACAGGCGTCTTTACCAAGAGAGCACAGAGATGAAGAAGAGGGGAGCTACATAGGCAAAGGAAGCGCTGATCTGCGTGCAAGTTTATGGTACTCCCGTTGTCAACCACTCTTGATGGACATGAAGCCTCTCATGTCCCCCGCAGCAACCAATGCCAACTTCACCTTATCTGCATATGCCCATACCAGCTGGCCAGACTTTATCCGAAGTATATACAAACGGCGCCCCAGAACCCAGGAACTCTCGGGAGTCCTGGGGTATTGTCTAGGTCTTGGTGCCACTGCCGATACTTCGAGCTTTCGATATCAAAGTGATCTGAATGGTAAGGGGGCACTGAGGAGAAAGTGGCTGTTGAAGGATCATGAGGAAATGCAGCCATGGTGCAACCCTGTCTTCGCAGCCTGCGACTTAGGGTCACTTGACTTACTAGAGCATCTGCGCCGAATTGGGTATGTTTTCGACGAAGCAACACCTGGACAGACAGACTCTTTCCTATCCATTGCTGCAAGGCACGGATACGACGAGATTTGTTCATTTCTCATTGATAACGGGGCAAAGATCAATGTCATGGACGAACACCATTTTGATATGGATAATAAGTATCCATTACATCACGCATGTGGCACTCTCAGTACCGTCAAAATGCTGCTTTCGAGGGGGGCGGATCCTAACCTTCGCTATGTACATACACCTTTGTGCGAGGTGGTTGGTGATGGTGTGTCCTCCACCGATATTCTTTCGACATTGTTGGATTGGGAAGCGGACCCAGCGGACCCAAACCTACCTTGCAAATTCGAATTCCACGGAGCTCAACTTTTCGGAGGCAACGGAGTTCTGTGCTGCCTCATGTCTGCTTTCAAGTCCGACAATGCTAAGGGACTAGAGTTGCTTTTGGACCACAAGCTTGATTTGACCCTATGGAATCACAAGGATGAAACGGTCCTTGAGAGCGCAGCTTCTCTAGGTGCAATTCAATGCATCCGCGTCCTCCTCGACAGGAAGCTTGGCTACAACGTTGACGGTTCAATTGGGGAAGTCTATGACAGCATGTTGAGAGCTGCAATGTTTTCGAGAAGCGCGGATCGGTACGATACTCGATTGAGGAACTGAAGGTCGATCCGAAAATTCTCGTATCTAAACCTCTGGAACCTATAAAACTTCGGATCCATTACTTCGTGGCATTCTACCTCGCGAGAGAGCAACATTGGACGGAGGAGGAATTCCTCAAGATTGACCAACAGTCGCCTCGTAAATGAAGACTCCGAATGAAACACTTGTTTTCTTTTGGTCCACCTCTCTCATAATCTCCTCACGCTGTGAACTTACTAGGGGGCCTCTTACTTGAACCAACAAAGGCCTTGCCGCTACTTTTCTTCTAAGCTATCATTGCTTTCGGCATAAGTTACTCCGCAAAATTCGTGATTTGGTGATGATAAAAGTGATTACGAAGGTGTAAGGGGCGGACCACTTTGTTGGCTCTGCCCTCTTGAAGTGGTAGCCGTCCCGGAGTTTCCACTCAGCCAATGGCATCACGAGACCGGACCAAAACCCGGCTCGATTCGGCAACTCGTATGGTATCACGAAACTCAAACTCGACGTTCACCACTATCTTCGATTTCTTATGACCTCGTGACTCGACTCATTGGCAAACAGACTCCCTGGGAAAGTGTCTCACGATCACTAACAAGAAAAGCATGTCAAAAAAAGTAGCCCTCAGTGCTGATCACGATTTGCAGCTGGCCATGTCCGCTTGAGAGTGTGCATACTTTGTACATTACCTTACACACCCGAATTTCCACAAAAGACACACGTGGTCTGGATTTTTTTTGAGACGGTGCTGCGCTCAAGCTCACGCATGCGAGATGAATCCTCCCGTCCGAACGGTGAGACGTCGTCGTCTTGACAGCCATGCGACGCGCGGATGCGCGATGTGCGGGGTACGGGATTACATCACATGTGAAATGGCGGGGTCATCAAAAAAGACAACATGATCCTCCCATTCTGTGCAAAAAATGCGAATTTTGAAAATGTTTTTGTTTTACGATTTCAATTCTACAAACACGGATCGCTCAAGACCGCATTGTTTCCCTTTTCACAGGTAACAGGATATCGTTACGCAAGGTAGGTAGTTTTACACAAGGCGTTGGGGGGAGGTTTTGTGGTGGGTTTTGGGGTTAGCTCTCCACTTTATATCAACACGTAACAACAACAGCAACATCATTCAACACAACCGACCTCCAGTGCGCCGCTTCTACTGCTTGTAAGCGCTGGGGCCGATCATGAGCTCGGGGCGGACGAGCTTGTCAAAGTCCTCCTCGGAGAGGGCGTTGAGCTCGAGGGCGGACTCCTTGAGGGTGAGGCCCTTCTTGTGGGCGTTCTTGGCGACCTTGGAGGCCATGTCGTAGCCGATCTTGGGGTTGAGGGTGGTGACCAGCATGAGGCTGTGACAGTGTTAGCAAGCAAAGACATAATCTTGTAGACAATAATAGCAACTTACGACTCCTTCATGATGCTGGCAATCTTCTCCTCGTTGGCCTGGAGGCCGACGACGAGGTTCTTCTCAAAGGAGCGCATGCCGTCGGAGAGGATGCGAACGCTGTGGAGAAGGTTGCGGATGACCAGGGGCTTGTAGACGTTGAGCTCGAACTGGCCGTTCATGCCGCCGATGGTGGTGGCGACGTGGTTACCCATGACCTGGGCGCAGACCATGGTGAGGGCCTCGCACTGGGTAGGGTTGACCTTGCCGGGCATGATGGAGCTGCCGGGCTCGTTCTCGGGGAGGTTGAGCTCACCAAGACCGCAGCGGGGGCCACTGCCGAGGTAGCGGATGTCCTGGGCGATCTTGGAGAGGGAGGCAGCGAGGGTGTTGAGGGAGCCGTGGGCCTGGACGATGGCGTCGTGGGCAGCGAGAGCCTCGAACTTGTTGGGGGCGGTCTCGAACTTGGTGCCGGTCATCTTGGAGACCTCCTCGGCGATGCCCTCAGCGAAGCCCTGGAAGGTGTTGATGCCGGTGCCGACAGCGGTACCACCCTGGGCGAGCTGGCGCAGGTCGGGCAGGGAGGACTCGACTCTCTTGATGCTCTGGCTGAGCTGGGCGACGTATCCGGAGAACTCCTGGCCGAGGGTCAGGGGAGTAGCATCCTGCAAGTGGGTGCGGCCAATCTTGATAATCTGCTTGGCGTCGAACTCGTCAACCTTCTTCTGGAGCGCATCGCGGAGGCTCTTGAGGGAGGGGAGGAGCTCCTGCTCGATCTCGAGGACGGCGGCGATGTGCATGACGGTGGGGAAGGTGTCGTTGGAGGAGGCGGAGCGGTTGACGTGGTCGTTGGGGTGGACGGGCTTCTTGCTGCCCTTGACACCGCCGAGGATCTCGATGGCGCGGTTGGAGATGACCTCGTTGGCGTTCATGTTGGACTGGGTGCCGGAGCCGGTCTGCCAGACGACGAGGGGGAAGTGGTCGAGGAGCTTGCCCTCGGCGACCTCAGCAGCAGCTTGCTGGATGGCCTTGCCAACCTTCTCGTCGAGGCCGTAGCGCATGTTGACGGTGGCGGCGGCGCCCTTGAGGATACCAAAGGCCTTCACGATCGGGGGCGGCATGCGGTCCTGGGGCTGGTTGATCTTGAAGTTCTCGAGGGAACGCTCAGTCTGAGCACCCCAGTACTTGTCCGCGGGGACCTGGATCTCGCCAAAGGCGTCGCTCTCGGTACGGGTTTCGGCCATTCTGGGAGCAGTGGTGTGAATGCTTCTCTGGAGGGAGAAAGGGCTGGTGAGGTTTGTTGATCTGGAGTTCGTCGCGGGGTAAAGAGCTGCGGGGGAAGAGGAGGTGTATCGGGTCGAGCATGTGGAGAGGCTCTTTGCGCATGTCCTCGGCATAACGGTAAGCCGTGTGTTTGCCAGGCCGGAAGCGGCGCGACGAGCTGGTGCCGATCGAAGCATGGCGGGCGTTTTTTTTTTTTTCCTGTTGGTGGTTGGAGAAAGGGTCTTGGAGAGTAGAAACGGCGGTCTAAGTCGCAATTTCTAGCTTATACGGAGCCAATTGAAGCTTTTGATGACCTCGATGGGTGATGAGAAGGAGTGCGTGAAGTTATTGCCAGATTAACCAAAGAAGATCTCCAAGGACGAGAGGAAGGAGAAAAAAAAGGTCTCGTTTTTGCCGGCTCAATAATTAACAGGAGTTCCATCACCTCCGAGTTCGTTCCGTTGGGGGAGCTCTGACACTGTGGAGCTTGATTGTGGCCCGTGCAGCCCGGCTTATCCCGATAACCCGATTGCGCAGCAACGACCACCGGCGGCCCTGCCTTTGGCCGAAAGTCTCCGGTTCCCCATGCCTTACATAATCAACCGAGAGTGGGGTACTCTCAGTCTGTCAAGGAAGATTACCTGAGGCATCAGGGAGCTCCTGTGCTCTCATCGACGGAATCCTTCGGCTTTTCAACCCACCCGCCGTGTCACCATCTAGTGTAGGTTCCGAGCCGAAATCGTCGGTCGTCGACTACCGCCCAGATTCTCAGCGTGCCATCGTCACTGGTGCAGCAGCGGCAGCACGCACTCGTTCAGCCCCCAAAGGCCCTTGCATCGTCCGCAGCGGGAGCATGTTGATAGGACGAGTAGGGCAACATGGCGGGGATCCCGGCCCCGCTCCGCTGCAGCATGTCATCACAACACAAGACGGCCCGTTGGGAATTGCTCTCGAGTTTGCAGAAGCACCCGTTCCCCCCTCTTCGCCGCCGCCGCCGCCCACGGGGTCGGAGAGCTTAGCTTCCCTGGAGGAACCCGTTGCCACGGACTCGCCGCCGTTCACAGCCTTCCTCTCATGCCCACATTGACGGTTGACCCCAGCCCGCCCCCTGGCCCTCCGGGGGCTCTGTCCTGAGGGTCTTGGTGCACGCAGGACGCAGTACGACAGAAAGGCGGTGTTGGCACTCTTTGAGGGGCCTCTAGATTTGAGGCCATCGCGGCCATTGGACCAACCGGCGCAACCACACAGCCATTAGCGCCTGACGGTCTAGACGGACAAGTTTTGATCAGCAGATCCAAGAGACACGGCTACCTCATGATGCCAGGCCGGTGCTGCAGGTAAAGTCATGAAGCATTACTCGCCTGTAGCTCATACGACACATTTCCCGCCAAGCTAGGTAGCCACCGAGGAGTCAGAACAGGGGATAGACGATGCGAGCTCCATTAGCTTACTGCATAGTACCGCAACAGCTGTTGCTAGCCAACTAACTTGCTGCTGATGCTGATGCCGTTCTGGTCAGGATGGGGAAGAGACGCTATGCAACTGGGTGGGTTTCACATCCTTCAGCCCAACTCTTCTCCTTTTGGGTGGCTTGCTCGTTGCTCACTCACCCCATTTTCCCATGCCTACCCTTACATTAGTGCATCTATCTGTCTCCTTTCCTTTCTTTTACATGCATCCACAGCCTCCTCGTCTTTCGTTTCGTATCCAACCCTATGCTCGAGGCTCCAAGATCTGTACAAGTACTTGAAGTCAGCCGCACGCTGCTCAATTGAAGCTAAGAGAGCACGCGACATCTCATCTCATCTCACTCCCCTCTGATATATAAGAGCAAAAAAAAGAGGAGCTCCCGTCGCCCTACGCCCACGGTCCCTGTCCCACACACACTTGGGCCAGAGAGAGCCCCTCATTCCCTGTCCCGCACGTTTTGTCTCAACTTCGAGCTCCAAAACCCCACCTCGATTCCCGTCAGCTCGCACTTTTGCAGTCAAGTTCAGACTCAACAGCGAAAAACCCAGTTCGAGTGTCCAAAGTCTCCAAGCAACTACCATGTCTCTCCAGGTTGACGACCGAGGCCGTCGCACCCGTTCGCGCTCGCCGGGCCGTCGCGAGCGCAGTCGGAGCCCCGCGGTCCCCGCCATGGTTGATCCCCCGCGCGAGCCCAGCTATGCTTACCCGGAAGACGACCTAGATGGTGGCAGATATGGACGCGAGAGAGGAGGCGCCAACGTCGTGACCGCAGAACCGGGCGCCAGCCGCGCCATGTCTGGAGCTATTCCTTACCCAGAGGACGGCAGCGACGCAATGTTTCCAGGCACCAGGTCACTCTACGACTACGACGACCCGCGCGGCAGCAATCCTGCTTACCGTCCGCCCCCCTCACCGCAAGACAACTACTACCGCAACTCGCGCGAGAAGTACGACGAGCCCCGCGACGACGACAAGCTCAAGTATTTGCCCGCAAAGTACAGCAGTCACGGTCGCAGCAACAGCAAGTACGGCAACGAAGCCGAATACGCGCCCCAAAAGCCGCCTCGCCCAGATGCAGGCGACCTGTACCCCCCAGCGAAGCCCCCTCGCCCTGTGTCGCCCGGCGGCTACGCTTACGCTCAGCCGCAGCCCTACGAATACGCAAAGACCGACGACAAGGCCAAGAAGAAGGAGGAAAAGAAGAAGGCTCTGGAGGAGAACCTCGCATACGGCTTCGACCCCAATGCTTCTAGACCAGGCGGCCTCGCCCCCGAGCCCCGATACTCTGGTCGCGCACCGAGTCCAGGGCCACAGATCTCGGCCGGCGCCGCGCAGTACTACGCCAACGACCCGCGCGTCTCGTCCAATGTCTTGACGGTCGAACCCGGCAGCCGCAGGCGGGACAAGTCGCCCCAGCCGCCTACTCACCGCATGTCAAACCTGTCTGTAAACACTGGCCACCACTCCATGAACGTGAGCATGTCGCTCGCCAACGCGCCGGGGTCGCCGCTGCTGGAGTCGTACCACGGCACCTATCAGGACATGTCACCCATGCCGTCACCCATGCTGCTCCCCTCATCACACGACCTGCAGGTCATGGAGCCCCTCTCGCCAATCGGCTCCGACGACGAGGGCCGACGACGCCGCCGTGCGCGGTTCCACGACATTGAGGACGATGCGTCGAGAATCGCAAAAGCGCTACGCAGCGACAGGAAAAACCCGGACCCGGAGCCCCTCATTGAGATCCTCCCCGGCCTCACCCACGACCAGGTCATGGACCTCCGCAAGGAGTACAAGGCCCTCGTCAAGACGGGCGCCGACCGCAAGGGCGTCAACGTGGCCAAGCACATCCGCTCCCGCCTCAAGGACTCCGACCCGAACCTGATGAAGGCCTGCTACGCCACGGCGCTCGGCCAGTGGGAGAGCGAGGCGTACTGGGCCAATTTCTGGTACCAAGGCGACAAGACGCGCCGGGAGCTGCTCATCGAGTCGCTCATGGGCCGCACGAACCACGAGATCCGCCTCATCAAGGACGGCTTCAGCGATAAAAAGTACGACAACAGCCTGACAAAGTGCATGAAGACGGAGCTCAAGGAAGATAAGTTCAAAAAGGCCGTGCTCATGGTGCTCGAGGAGCGCCGGATGGAGGAGTATGATCCTTATGGTCGCCGCTTGGCGATCGACTACCACTCGGTCGAGGATGATGTCTCAGACCTGCGCAAGGCCGTCAAGTCGGAAAAGGGCGGCGAGTCGCTCATGATCAGCATCGTCGTGCAGAGGAGCGACTCACATCTGCGCGAGGTGCTCAAGTTGTACGAGCGAACATACCGTACCAACTTTGCCCGCGACGCGCTCAAGAAGAGCGGCAACCTAGTGGTGAGTAATTTCCATGGTTACACAAATACAGACCTAGAACTAACTCAGCTTGTCTTCACAGGGAGAACTCCTCGCCCACGTCCTCAACGGCGTCATCAACAGACCCGTCCGCGACGCCCTACTAGTCCACCACGCCCTTACAGCAAGCCGCAAGGACGACCTGCGCCGCGAGCTGCTCATCTCCCGCCTCGTCCGCTTCCACTGGGACCGTCACCACCTCGAGGCCATCAAGCGCGCCTACCGGGAGCGGTACGGCCGCGACATGCAGGAGGCCGTCCGCGAGGGCACCAGCGGCGAGTGGGGCATGTTCTGTCGGGAGCTGTGCATCTACCGCATGCCCGACCAGGTGAAGAGTTATGAAAAGGTGCCGGCGCAGGTGCGGTGAGAGACTTCTGGGAATCAAAATGCAGAGCGGAAGCGGGAGGTAACTTAATTACATGAAGAGATTGATGATGGGATATAATGAGACCATGTGAGATGGGAGGCTATTTGAATGAAATATTGATATCATATTCTTAACTCGCAATGTCACTTGAACGCGGCCTCCCGCGAGCCTTTCACCGTGAAACTTGCTCCTCAGCTGAAATCATCCCGCAATCCTCATCACGACCGTGGGTGACCCTGAAACCGAACAGACTTGACGACCTCATCCCTCCTAGCAACGGCCGTTTCTCCTAAAGCATACGAACTCCCCTGCGACCGATCGTCCATCTCCCCAACCCTCTCACTAACATCCGACCTCCTCTCCCAGCTCCTCGCCCGTCTCCTACCGCCAGGTTCGACATTACCCCTTCCTCGATCATCGCTGCGCCGTTGATCATGATGATACCCGCCGCCACGATCTATGCCACGCTCATCACCGCGTCGTCCGTCATCATATCCAACACCGCCCCTGAATTCCCTCCCCAGCCGTACCCCTTCATCTCCACGACCGCCATGCATAACATACCCGCCCCCACCATCACCGCTCACCCCCCTCCTCACACTCCGACTCCGGCTCCGACTCCTATCTCTACTCACAGTTCTACTTCTGCTCCTCGTCAAACTCCTACTCCTACTTCTCCCCCTCTCACCCCTCCACCTCCCATCATCACCCTCGCGCCGAACATACACATGCCGAACCCTTTCACGGAAATACCTCCCTCCATCGCGAGATCTGCTTCTTGCTCTATCTTGTGGCCTGATCCACTCCTCATCGTGAGATGTGTTTCTCCGAGGAGGAGGTCGAGGAGGAGGAGCATCATACTGCTCAACAGGGAATAACAACCATCCACCACGCGAAGGGCTAAAGACCTCTTTATACCTCTGGCCATGATCTCCACTACCCAACCCAGTGTGATAATGCCTCCTCGGTCCGTGTCTCGGTGTATGTCGTTGTCCTCTTCCTCCTCTTCGGGGCTCCGTCACCGTATACGGCCGTCTCAAATCCCCGTAAGATCCAGTACCTGAACAGACATGCTTCGTCATCGCATTGGCAGGTCCCAAGAGGCACCCTCGTGATCCGCGTAATTTCTCGTCGACTTTGAACCCCCATTTCTTCGGATCTTGCTGTTCCACGCCATTAACGATATGCAAACAAAAACACCAACCATCTCTCTCCTTTAGTCTCAGCCCACACCTTCACAAGACCTCGGAAGGTAAGACGAAATCTAGAAAAAGACAACAGAGGAGGGAATACTAACCTCACCAGGGCACCTCGAAACACCAACAACATCACCACCCCACTCCCCCAACTTCCTAACAGGATAAAGCTTACTCCAGAACCCCTTCCCCTTCTTCTTCTTCCCCTTCTCGCACATCTTGCACTTCTTCCTCTTCTCACACTCCTTACACTTCTTCCCCCTCTTACCTCCACAATCCCTTGGTGTCATCCTCCCGCCAATCTCACATCCAAATCCAATACTACAACTTCCCCTCCCCCCTCCAGTCTGGCAGCCATACCTACCAGAACAACACTCCACCATCTCAAAGCAACACTCATCTTCCTCCCAACACCCTCCACATCCACCACAACCACTCTCTTCCTCATCCGAAGTCGTCTCAGACTCCGAGATATCTTCACTCTCATCATCGTAGTAATAATACCCCCCACCACTACCCCCACCCCCACCAACTAAACCTACATCAACACCCTCCTCAACAACACCCTCATCATCAAGACAAATCACCTCTCCTCCAACATCGCTGAGTCCCCCAACCGGTACTCGCCGTCGAAGATCCGCCATCTCCACAGCAGTCGTATATCGAGTCCGATGGTACAGTACCGCAGGTCGTCGAGCTCGATTCAAGTCGGGTCGTATATGTCTCAGTTTCAAATACTTGAACGATGCGGCAGATTCTGCTCTGGCAACAGCAAAGCTCAAGACAGCAGAGAAAACAAGTAAGACAAGATTCACAGAACCTCGAAAGAGAGAACAGCCGACCCTCGCCTTTTTGTTTGCTCCCACCACCAAACTTCCCCTCCTCTCGAGAGCGCGCGGCTACCCGCATATCCAAGGTCACCCAAGTACAACCACCGAGACCAAACAACATCCACGAGGAATTCAGCGGTGAGAGTAACGGAATATCCCCATCCACGTGAAGAACTCAAGTGCACATGTGGAGGGCTACTGTAGTCATGATATCCTCTTCTGAACGTCCGAATCTATTCGTCTCATAAAGGCAACTGAAAATATGTAAGTTTGACCACTATAACGATAAACCAAGCGCAAACCCGATGCTAGACACGCCAATGCTGTACGTATACAACAGGGAAAGAGAAAAACACCATAACACGCCCTTCGCGACCATGCGCACGCTCCGTTCCCCCAGACCTTTACGGTCCGTGGCTCGAACGCCGAAACGACCCGTGCTAGTCAATCCCATTTAAACATTACAACGTCTTTTCCCCATACATCGACATCATACCCTTGACACCCCGCTTCTTTTACAAGAACCCCTTGGTGAGACTCGGTGCCCGACTAAGGCTGCTCTTCCGCTTGGGTACAGAAATCATGGAGGCGGTGTCATCATCAACACTAAACCCTGTGCGCCACGCACCGCGGACGCTTCCCATCGCGGACGCCGCCCCCTTTTCGAATCTCAATGCCTTGATGCCTTCGAGCTCACGCTCCAGGCGCATCGACCTCTCCTTCTCCTCGCGGAGTTCCCGTTCAGCACGGCGTGCCTGAAGCTGGTTCTCCGACTCGGACGACTGAAGCTCCTCGATCGTTTGCAGGAGCTTTTCCGCCTTGTCACGCATGCGGGCAACATCGTCTTGCAGCTGTGTGTTCTGCTTGTCCTTGCGGTCGATCTGACCTTGGAGGTCCTTGACGATCCGGTCAACATTTCGAACCGATCGCTGAGACTTGTTCTTCTCATTCTCATGCTCCTCAAGCTGAGACTCAAGCTGAAAGATGTTGTTAGTGACTATGAGAAGTGTCTTATGGTGGGCTATCCTTACCTCTTGGATGCGCTTGTGCAAAAACTTGATATCTTGGCTAGCGCTTGAGTAGCCCTTGGTCTCAAGGTCGACCAACTTGATCTGAATCTCGTTCAAAGACTTCTCCAGGGTGGCCTTAACCTTCTGGAGCTGTGTGCTGGCCTCGCGCTCAACCATGGCCTCCTTTTGCATTTCCGCAGCCAGTGCCTCGGCGCGTCTCATCTTCTCCACTGCAGCAGCAGCAATGTCTTCATGCTGAGCCAGGCTGGACTTCAACTCCAACATTTCCTTGTCCAGGTTGGCGGCGTCGCGGAGTGATGCGCTGTCGCCGTTGGTGAGATCTTCCAGACCAGCCTTGGCTTCCTCAAGGCGAGCCTCGATGCTGCGCTTCTCCCGGACAAGAAGATCTCGCTCAGAAGTGACTTCGTCCACAGAGGCGCGGAGAGACCGAACCTGGGAAAGCAAAGTCACAACCTTGCCTTGGGCCTCGCTGTGGGCGTTGACCGCCTCATCGCGTGACGAGACGACATCAGCCAGAGTTGACTCCAGCCGGGCCTTTTCCTTGGACCAGGTCGAGCTGTTGAGAACTTCGTCGTCCCACTTAGAGCGGAGCTCATCAAGCTCCTCCCGCAAGCGAGCAATCTCGGCTTGCTTGAAGAGTTTCTCCTCGCGGGCCAGATCGAGCTCCTTGGTCAATGTGGCGAACTCGGCTTGGTACTTCTTGCGTGTTTGCTCCATGCTGGTTTCCTTGTCCTCGATATCGTTGGCTCTCTGGTTCCTGTAGTCCTCGAGCTCGTGCTGAAGACGCTTCTTAGCTTGACTTGCGGCATCCAAATCGGTCGAAACGTCCTCGAGCTTCTCTTCAAGCCTCTGGTTCTGGCGTTGAAGGTCCTCAATAGTGGCGTCCATCTTTTCTCTTTCGGACATGACCTCGGCATACGTCTCCTCGGCCTCCTTAGCCTGCGTCTTGGCAAACAATTCCGCTCGGTTGGCCTTCAAAACGGCAATCTCGGCTTGCTCCAGTTTACTGAAATATTCATCTGCACGACTCTTGTATAGGTTCAAGCTGGACCCAACGTCGGCGAGTTTGGAAGTCTGGTTGTCGACTTGAATCTGCAGATCAGAGAAGTCCTGCAAGAGCTGACTGCGGCTGGCAGCCTCTTGCTCGCGAGCCAGGCTCATTTCCTCGAGTTCGGATGTGGTGTCCCGAAGCTCGACTTCAAGGGCAGCTCGGTCGTGGCGCATCCGTTCGAAATGGTTCTTGACGTCCGAAAGTTCCGAGATGGCATCCCTGTGGCTATGCAGAAGTGAGCGACGCGCCTCCTCTTGGCTGTTGAGCGCGTCCAGGATCTCTTCGTGCGATCGGGTCTGAATATCACGCAGGGACAACTCGCCGGTCCTCACACTCCGCTCCAGAGCCGACACCTTCCTTGCAGAGTCGTCCAGCATGTCGTGCAGGCGGCTGTTGACCTTCTCCAACTTTTGCACTCGAAGAACAGACGAGTTCTCGTCGAATTCCTCCGGGGGCGAGGAACCGCGCTCGATCTGGCTTTGGAGGTGTCGATTTTGCATCTCAGCAATCTGAAGCTGGTTCTGCAACTCCTCAACCTCGGCCTTGAGATCCATGCGGTTGTTGAAGCTCAGGATATCCGCAGTCTTGTCAGAGCGAGCTGAGTCCATATTCTCTGGCTCGAAACGGCGGGTGGGCGTCGAGTTGTTCGAGTACTGACGATTCTGCATCTTGGATCGCCTAAAGGTGGGCGAACCATTGAAAGGGGCCTCGTTAGGGCTGATCTCTTCCAGCTTGGGCCTCATAGGAGATTCCATGCGAGAAGAGCGCAGCTCCGCCAACTGGGTCTCGGCATTTGTTCTAGCAGCCGTCTGGACCCGAAGGTTCTGCTGGAGATCCTCGACTTTCCTAACCAGATCGAAGTTCTTGCTAAGCACGCCCTCGTTTGTGCCGTCTGCTTGAGGCGGGACAACAACGTCGGGATCGACCGTCTTGAGGACCTTGAGCATCTGCGCCCTCAGCTCTTGCAATTCCTTCTCCCTACTTTCCATGGTAGTTTGCAGAGTTCGGACAGTGGCCTGAGCCTGTGTACGGAGCTGGCGCTCAGACTCGATGGTGCGATTGGCCTCCGCAAGTTGCGCAGTAGCAGTCGATGCCGTCTTCTCGGCATTCCTCGAAGCCTTAGCTTCTCGGGCCACTTCATGGTTGAGATCCTCCAGGTTGAGCTGCAACTTCTCGGCCTTCTTCTCGAGGCCAGCGATGGTGAATTGAGCTTCGCCAAGCTGTTTGTTCAGCTGAGCATTTTGTTCATCGGCTCGGGTCTTTTCACGTTGCAGACCCAGCACTTGACTTCTTGAAGCTTCGCTGGCTCTTGAACTTGAGCGGGCGATTTCCAGCCCCTTCTGCTGGAGCTTGTTGAGAAGGGCACGATTGTCGTTCTCCGAGGCTTTGAGGCGACCCTTGACAGTGACCAGCTCGCGCTCGAGTCTCTCCTTCTCCTGATCGTTCTTTAGACCAAACTCTCCAGAAGAAAGGATAAGCTTATTGAGATCCTCGACTTGATGATTGAGATTGGCGCACTCGTTGTCGAACCACTTCAACCTTTCCTGAGCAGCCTCGAGATCTTTCCGAAGGCTCTCCTCTCTCTCTCGAGCAGCCCGAGAAGCAGCCCGTTCGCCTTCAATCTCGGCCTGCACGCGAGCTTCCTCGGCTTGAGTCTTGGCGACCCGGAGACGTCTGATCTCCTGTCTCGCTTCGTCGCGTTCCCGTTCGGCGGTGTCGCGGGCTTCCTTGGTTCGACGCAGGTTATCTTGCTGAACGTACAGCTCTTTCTCTATAATGATCTTCGATTCGTTCAGATGATCGTACTCTTCTTGTAAGGCGTTGAACTTGTGCTCGCTCAGTAGGAGGACGTCGTCGCGTGACTGCCTCTCCCTGCTAAGCTCCTTTTGAATATTGAAGAGCTCGTCCTTGAGGTCCTTGATCTGAGCTTCCAAGACTTGGCGATTCTCGTCTGCCTGGGCATCTTCAGAAAGCCGTGTTTCGAGAAGTTTCTTGGCATCCTCGGCTTCCCTCTCAAGCTGAGACTGTTGTGATTTGATGGCTGTGATCTCGGCCTGGACTTCGCGAAGCTTGGATGCAGCGGTCTCCTTCTCGGAGACGAGAACCTTCTTTTGCTCCTCAAAGGTACGACGCTCCATCTCAAACTTCTTGTTGTCTCCCCGAAGAACGGACAATTCGCTCTCTTTCTTGCGGACAAGATCCTCGTAGTCGGTCGAAGTCTTGGATAGTTCAGAAAGTTGCTGTTGGACCTGGCGGTTCTCGAGAGCCAGTTGGGATTCTCTCGACTTTGACGATTGCAAATCTTTCTGTGCTGTCCGCAATTTGACCTCGAGGTCCTGGTCGATCTGGAGGAGTTTGCTCTCCAAGTCCCGTGCTTTGCGATCCTTGAGACTGAGCTGGCTCTGCAACATCTTGATCTCGTCCTCGAGCAGTCTCTCCTGTTCGCTACGCTCCGATTGCTTCTGCGAAATCTCTTCGATAGAGCGCTCCAGCTCTTCGGTGCGTTCTGAGAGCTCTGACTTCTCCTGCTCTAGCCGTGCGATAAGTAGTGCAGCTTGCTCCAGTTGAGCCCGGTACTTTTCAACGTCGTGCTCGGCCCTCTTCTTGGCTTCTAGTAGGTCGTCAAGTTGGTCCTCCAGCCTCTCTTGGTCTTCTATGGCGCCGAAGAGCTTCTCTTCGAGTTCTGCTTCTCTCACTTGTAGGCGCTTGAAGATCTCTTCCTTGTCCAACGCGAGGGCACGTTCACTTTCCAAGGTCTGTTGAATTCGGACCATCTCGTTGTGTACATTTCGGCGATCCTCTTCCAGCTTGTGGCGATCATCAGATTCTTGTTTCATCTTGTCCTGAAGCTGGCGGATCATTGCGTCCCTCTTCTTGACCTCTGTTGCACTACGAGTAGCGCCCAGGAGTGGCTTCATCTTGCTAACAAGCTGCCACCACGGATTCTCCATCAGGTCGAGGTAGGTGTTAAAGTTTCTCTGGATGATGCGGGTGGCCTCAGTCCGGAACAGCCTCTTGTAAGCGACTCGTCGCTGGATGTAGCCACGTGCAACTGACTGGAATCGAGACATGATTTCGGTGATAAGGGCATCACGCTGTTCTTCCAGTTCGGCTAGCACACCAGCTCGGAAGAAGACCTTCGTAAGGCCCACGCGGTACAAGCTCCTATCTAGGCCAAGCTTCTCAAGCATCATGGCCGCTACAGCTTGACCCTCTTGATAGCCCTTGGGCATGTTTCTGCAAAGCACTTCATAGCGTTGACGGAACTCGGCAAAAGGAAGGCGATTAGGAAAGCCCGTCCGGGCAATGCGGATACCCTCGAGAACACCATTACACCGCAGCTGATCAAGCACGAGCAGTTTGTTGAACTGCTTGGGCTTCTTCTTGTGGTTGGGCAGAATACAGCGGACGAAGTGAGGATGGGTAGAATGAAGCTGTGCCATCAGACTGTGGAGCTGCTCCTTGTGGCGCTGTGCGACAGTCCGGAACAATCCCTTCTTGACCCGGTTGCGGCTGGCACCTAGATCGTCGTCGACATCGGCGCAGTCGGCGAATAGATCGGCAATATGCTTGTCAGTAGAGGAAGCAAGGAGGCGAGTGATGTTATCATTCAGCGGATCCTTGTTCTTCTCCAGCCAGCTTTCGGTGGAGTACTCGACTTCCGCCGCATAATGCGTGAGGATAAAGCCTTGGCCGAGTCGAGAAGGGCGATACTTATTCGATTTCTTGTCCCATAAGGAGTTGAGCTTTTCGGTGAATGACTTGTCTGTGGCCTTGGGCATCACACAGTCTTCGTCCAAGCAAGAGAAGATACCAATGGGGTTGGGTAATTCGATGAGGTCAATCGTGGGCTGAAGGTCGCGTCCAAAGTCTATGAACTGCCATTCAATCTGTTCCCTCGCGTACTCTTCTTGCTCGAGCACAAACATGTGATGGTTGAAGAACTGCTGGAGCTTTTCGTTGGTGTAGTTGATGCAAAGCTGCTCAAAGCTGTTCTCTTCGAAGATTTCGAAACCAGCAATATCCAGGACACCAATGAAGCGCGAGTCGTCGATGCCCATGCCTGTACGATCCAGTTGACGGTTGATGCGAGTCACGAGATTACCGAAACCTCTCTCGTAGATACCCTTGGACAACGCGTCGAGTCCCAGTCGGACCTGCTCGGGAGTTTGAACCTTTTCAACCCATTCACGGCCAGCCTTGACTCTGGGGTGAAGCAGGCCCTGCAGGAATGGCTCGAGCGGAACACCAAGGAGCTTGCAAACCTTGGCTGCCTGTTCCTTGGCATCAGGTGCCAGCCGGGCTTGATCTGCGGCACGACTTTCCTTGACGACAGAGATATTTCCGAGGTGTAGCACGGCGGCGATTGTGCGAATGATTGAGTTCTGGTCCTTGTCTGAGAAGCCCATGACGTTGAAGGCCTCCATCAACGAGTCCCACTCTTCGCGGTCGGAGACGCCGACGATTGTGTCGTGGCCAGCGCGCGTGTAAGCAAAGTCCTCGACATCCAAGCCGTCAAGGAGGAATTCCTGCTTCATCTTCCTGTCTGCGCCCTTGAGAAGCTGGTAGAAGATGTGGTAGTTTCTCTCATGCCCGTTGATCCTCACCACCCTAGACTTCTCCAAGAGGTACCAGTCGATGAAGGCGCCAGAAATGGCACCTGCCTTGTTGAACTCGATCCGGATGAATTTGCCGAATCGTGAAGAGTTATTGTTACGCACCGTCTGAGCATTACCAAAGGCCTCAAGGATAGGGTTGGCTCGGAGGATCTGTTGCGACAGGTTGGACTGCTGAGACTTATTCTTTACGGGGGACTCGGAGTGCGCGACGGCTGCAAGGTACTGGATCACCTTCTTGGTGTTCTCGGTTTTACCAGCACCGGACTCGCCGGTAACAAGAATACTCTGATTCTCGCCTTCGTCTACCAGATTGCGGAAAGCATGGTCGGCCATGGCAAAGATGTGTGGTTTGGTGTCTTCCCTACTCCTCCCCTTGTACATATTGATATATTCGTTTGTGTAGATGGGTAGTGGGCAGTAGGGGTTGACTGTGACCAAGAAGAGGCCGGAATAGGTGTAGATGAGGTCGGCTTGGTATCTCATGTGGAGGTTATGCACGACAGACGCCTCGTTCAGATGGGTCAATTCAGCCATATCGTTTGCCTTGTCGAACTTGGCGGGATTGACCTTGTCGACGCTTTCAGCGTCGACTTCTCGTTGCTAAAAGTTGCATGTCAGCGATCTATGTCATGACGGCACATGACGGTCAGATAAAAGCACTCACTGTACCATCGTCACACTGAACGAGTATCTTGTTGCCTCCTGTCTCCTCAACCACCCAACCTCTTACGAAAGCAGCTTGCGGGTCCTTAAGCCACACATAACGTTTTCCGGAGAAGTCGTTCTCGCCCTCGATGCCTTTGACTGTGTCAGAACCACGGCGCATCTCCTCCGTCTTGATGAAGGAAGGCGCAAAGGTCCCGGAACCAGAGCCACTGTTTCTCGAGTCGGAGCGATTGTGACGGAAGTGGCCGGTGCCTGAGAACATGATAGGGGCCGCAGGTGCCGCAGATGCCGCAGGTGCTGCTGCGGGTGCTGCTGAGGCAGTGGAATGGTTTCTGACGTGCGATACGGGCGTGGTAACGGCTGACAGCGGAGACGGTGATGAGAAGACTGCGGATTTCGGCCGGCCGCTGCTAGGACCGGGCGAGGTCCTAGCAAAAGGATTATTCCGTGGTTGCGCCATGATTTGAGGAATATGAGAAGAAGCAGGGTATCGTCAGAATAGCGCAGCCCTCAGGGCGGCGTGTCGTATTGGGTTCGTGTCTTTCGTCGCAAAACGTCGCTCATAGAGTACACATTAAGATAGAGGCAAAGCTGACGAAGGGCAACGGAAACGACGAATTTCTGAAAGAAAACAATATGAAAGACGTCGCGGGATTGCAGCCTCTTGGGCGAAATTGCCAGTGACGAAAAGACGAGATCAAGGCAATGTCGGGGAGGCTGGGAAAGTGGAGGATTTACAATCGACGTAAGGATGGATATTGTATTGTTGACTCTGGACTAACAAAGAACAGGGATTCAGGAGTACGGTTGCTCAGGGTACGCCTGAGCAAAGTAAACAATGGAGGGGGCCCATTGGGGGGGCCCCCACGTGACAGACGCCAGCGACAAAGGTGACGCGAGACCGTCTCAAGTCACGCTAGCCGGATGCGAACTAGGGGGAAATGGATTGTATCCCCACTGATGGCCACGGCCATCCTTGCAGCCTCACGGCCTTGAATTTCCATTTGACTCGGGCCTTCCAGGTAAGGTACTGGTAGGTTGTTTGGACCTGCCTGCCCACGCTGAGCTGCCCTTCCGTGTCTGCCACTTTTGCCCCAGTAATCCCGCCCGAAAAGACTCGAAATTCGAGAACTGCCCGAGAGCCGTCCACCCGCCCCAACCTCCGTCCGTCGCAGTCGCAGTCGCAGTCGCACTTTGCGGCTACTTGAACCTTTCAAAGACATCAACGTTCCAAAGCTCGCTCACAGTAGCATCGTTCTGTGACGCGACGGCTCAATCCAGACAGAGCATTACGAGCTTTTTTTTGCGTCGCTTTCATCCGGCAGATTTCCTCTTTTCCCAAAAAATCAATCCCAATTCGGAGATTCGGATAGCCGCTGCTACACGCCCACCGCCCACTGCTGACCGCTGTACGGAGTAAGTGCATGACGATTTATTTTTTCCGACGAGAGCTTTTTTCGCGCCGTGAAATTCTCCCTCCTGTTGGCGCGAGGCAGAGCAAGTCATTTTCAACATCACACTTGCCAACCCTGACCTCCCACCAACACCACCCCCGTCTCCCTCTCTCCACCGCGAATGCGAATTGCCATGCTCCTTTCGCCCTTGCCCACCGACTCGGCTCACCCAGATTTTTCCAGCTTGCACCTTCCACATTCTAGCGCACCAAGCTAGAGGCAACCTTCCTCCACATTTGTTGAAAGGACTGGCAATCAGAAGTACCATCGCGACCACATACTTACCCGCCACCACTCCCTGCCTCTTGATTTTGGGCTGAACTCTCTCTTTGAACGGTCGAGTACCTGTACCTCTTTGTCACATTTCACAAGGTAGGAGGTCCAGCAGTCACAGTCGCCGGTACTCGCCATGAACAATTACTACCCTTTCGGGTACCCGCCGTACCCAGGCCAGCCGCCTGCTCAACAGCAGCCGCAGCAGCAGCCCTACTCCTATCCGATTGCGCCGCCTTTCGCTCAATACCCTCAGCACACCGAAAACACCTATGATGGTGTCATGCACTCGCAGACCTCATACGAGCATAATCAAAACATGATTCCTGGCCTTGGCGGCTACGGCCATCTCCCTCAGCTTCCCCAGCTTCCTCAGAGCTTTGGTTGGCAGCAACCCCAGCAGTCGCAGGAGCAGCAGCCACCTCTCCAGCATCACTGGCAGCCCCCGAGAGAGGGTCCCAACCTCATCCCAGCATCGCAGTACTATCACTCCGACCAGACCCCGAAGCCCAAGGCCCCCGTCGCCTCCGGCGCTCTCCCTCCTACCGCGCCGAAGCGATCTACGAAGCAAACCTCCAACGATGCCGAGGAAGGCGAGCTTTCTGACGGCGAACTTGATGACGTGTACGAGCCTGAGGAGATCCTTCCGGAGGCGAGCTCACGCCAGCAACGCCAGAACGTTCCGAATGCCGTAACTGCAAATGCGCGTAATGGCAAGACCAGCGCCGTGTATCCCAATCCCAGCTCCTATGGTGGTTCAAGAGATGGCGGGATGAAGCGTCCTGCAATGGCCGGTGGTGATGGTGCGTATTTCCTATTTTTGAGAAGAAGACTTTTGTCGATTTAGAGCTAACACTCAGCAGATCGAGAGCATTCCGGATCATACTCCCCTCATTTGTCTCCTCACGAAGTTCACCCACGCACAGCGTCCAACAATCAAAACGGCGCTTCCACCTCGCAGCTGCATGCTTCTAGTGGACAGTTCATTCAGCCTATCGCAACGGGTGCTGGTCAGCAACAAGGCAAGAATGCGGTCGAGGAAGCTCGGCAGAGGGCTCGGTCTGCTATTGGGAACCTCTGGCCTCTGGGTGTCCGCCGCCAGGACTTTGTCGATGAGGGCATTGACAAAACCATTGTCGACAACCTTTTGACTGACTTGAAGCTGGATACCAAAGCGCCCAGTCAGTTCTCCATCCCAGGCCTTTCCACTGCCATGTCCCTGCCCGGGCTCTCGTATGCCTCTGGTCAGTCTGCCTCTCAACAGGCCAGAACGGCAGGTGCAGCGCTGCCCCCGAAGCCCCCGGCTCAGCAACAGTCATCACCTTCAGCAGTGAAGTCGGCTGGAGAAGAGAGAAAGGATCGAATTGCTCGCCTGTTGGCTGCAAAGGGTGCAAAGGCAGCAGCATCTTCATCCACCACCACTGGCGCACAAGCTGGTACGCCGAACGATAAGGAACTCGTCCAACAACAGAAGAAGGATGCTCTGCAGAAATCCCGTGAAGCCCGTGCTCAAAAGGCAGCAGAGCGCAAAGGCTCTTTGCAATCCTCTCAATCAAAGGAACCTTCCCCAGTTGAACCTCCTCGCAGACCTCAATCAGCAATTGCCAACGTGCCGGTTGTGGCGCCTGCTGCAAATCAACTTGCTCGGCCCAACGCCCTGCAACCATCAGCTGATCGTCAGACTGCTCCAGCTTCGGCCATTCCTGGTCTTTTCACATCTGCTCCACAGCCTGCGCCTCTCATCAACCAGCGCAAAAGACCTGTCGCATCCGACTTCGTGGCCAATACTTATGCCCATAAACGCCCATTCGGTCATACTCAGCAAGACACTCGGTTTGTCATTGATGTTAGTGACGGGTCCGATGACGAGGATGTTGAGATGGAGATTGGGTCTCCCACAGACGAGCCGTCAAGCACTCAGCAAGACACGCCCTCTGTTAGACCGGCGTCTTTCCGCGACTTTCCGCCCCTATCCAACGGTCTCCCTCAACGCCAGCTTTCGAGCCCCGCTCCAAGCAACATAACTACTCCTCAGTCCGGCGCTGTAGGCCAGCCAAAGCAAGCTCATATCGATGTCATGGATAAGCAGATCGAGGCCATGAAGCGCAAGATTGCCTTGGCCGAGGCTCGCGCCAAGCTCAAGGCTGCCATGGGTGATAAGTCGCTTAGCCAGAAGTCGGCGGGCCAGACGCCGGATACTGCTCTTGATTCGGATGGCGGCAAGCCAAGTATGCGCAGAGTCCAGTCAATGGGTGATTCCCATGTATCTGATCCGCCTAACGGCCAGCAGTCGCCCGCGATTGCCGAGCCCAGCAGTTCACTGCGCTTGCCCAAGCCATCGGACAATCGCATGCAAGGAGAATCTAGCCGTTCTCAGAGGCTCCGGACTGTTAGCACTAATCTTCCGCTTCTCGAGAACAGACTTCAGACGAAGAAGAGCAAACTCCGCCTTCTGCAGATTCAAATGTCTCGTCTAGAGCAAGAGATTCAGGAAGAGGAGACTGAGAAGCAGAATTTGACGCAGGAGATGGAACAGCTCGACCAGGACTCGAATGAGTCGTCTGAGCCTCAGAACCAGTTGAAAAGCAACTCAGGTAAGTCCTCATCTTGAAAAAGATTGAATTAGGTTGATTATTAACTAAACAAAGTCGATCCCGTTATCCCTACAACATCCACAGGCCCTCAGTCCGAGATGCCGACTCCTTTGCCTGCTGCCGCAGACGCTGAGCAGAGTTCCAGCAAAGTGGCTGAACAATCTAATGCTGCAAGCGTGCGTCATAGCAAGTCTCCTTCAATGGGTCACGACAAGGACATTCGCAACACGGCAGATGATGTCGAAAATGCGGTCACTGGTAAAGCCGCAGCGAGCCCTTCGCAAGCCCCACCTTCCACAGAGACCCCCATGCCTGCGCTTCATGAGACTCCCAGCAACCCTGAGACTGTGGGTGATGATGATGAGTCGCAGCCAATCACTAGTGATGATGCCTCCGATGTTGCCATGGCCGAGTCCGATGACTCTAGCTCCTCCGAGCAAGAGCCTGAAGACGACTACGAGCCCGCTGAGAATGTTGTTCCGGCAGCTGCCGCGAAGTCTCCGTCCATCAGCCCAGTCGCAGCAGATAGCGCTGTTTCGCTTGTCAACAGTGACACTGACTCACAGCAAACGAGTGCCAGAGCCTCACAGATTCCCGAGCAGATCTCGTTGGGAGTCAATGAGTCGACCCCTGAGCAGGGTGTCAACGCCGTGAGAGAAGTACAATTCATTTTGCGCCAAGGAAGCGCTTCGGTTACTAACTTGGTTGCTAGGTCCCGCTTGCTACACAGAGCACTGATGAGGCATCATCGTCTGGAGAACGCTTCACCCCTTACGAGAGTCCACTGCAGTATTTCCGTGCTTACCGATACCATCCCAAGTTTGCTGAAACCGTCCCTGGCGGGCTTCGGTCCCTCACCTACAGCAACAGGATTGATCCGAACCTACCCATCTGTCCAGACCAGCTAGCCAGCCGGGACTGCCCTCGGGGTGCTGACTGCATCTTCCAGCATTTCGAGTCCATGAAGCTGCCGGGTAGGTCGCCTTCACCCCGCAAGGACTAATAACCACGTTGCGTGTCCTCGAGGCATGTCGGGCGCTGACGGTCGCTCCTCCGCGCTTTAGACGACCAGATTCTCCTCCAGTTGGGTGGCACGACCCTTGAAGGACCCGAGAAGACGCAGTTCAACGATGGCTTGCGCAAATTGTTGCAAGAGATGAGATCCCAGAACATCAAGGACTTCCCCAGCATTGCAAAGGGCATAGTCGATTACCGCAACCGCTTCAATGGCAACCCGTCAAAGATCTTGCCTCTTGGCAATGTTTCGATCTGAATGGCGGAAGAGACACGAGCTTGATGAAGCTTCGTTTGTATCTCCCCATGTCCACATCGATTGGACTCTTTGAGTATTGGCTCATTTCCTTCCCTTTCCTTTGGCATCAGAAGATTTTGTTTCCTTCCCTTGGTCTTTAAACACATACCCACCGCATACCTCTCAGCAGAGGCCCTTTTGGCCAGCTGAAATGAGTCTTGGGCGGCGTTTGCGAGATACCCCCTCCTTGCGTTATTTTCAGAAATGATTCGGCCTGAGGCAATCAGGAGTGAGGCACAGGTACAATGGAAAACGGCAAGTAGGCAAGAAAAAAAAATAGTGTTGGAAAAGAGTGGTTGAGATCACTCCCATGTTTTGAGTTGAGACTACTGAGGTTTAGCAAAGCCTTTGAGTTGCTTGCTATCACCTCGAAAGAGCTGTTCAGGTGGCCCGAACTGGGTCGTACGTATTCAAATCAAACTCCATTGTCTTCATCTCTTGCTCAGATGGCTACTTTATGTGATGATGATGCGCTGATATGTCATTGTTGAGAACACAACAAAAAGGGACTTTGCTTCGGTACGTGTAGTACAACTAGATTTTATTTCTAACCGAAATACAGTCGTGTTCAAGCTACATACTGACGACCCCAAACTCTGCATGCCACTTCTAATTGAACCCTTCATTAAACTCTCGTACCCCGCCCAAAGAGCCACCTACTCCCAGCTATGTAGGTAGTATTTACTACCAAGACAGGTTGAACAGAAGAAGAGAGAGAAAGAAAAGAAAGAAAGAAAAAGAGCAAGGAGAGAAAAGAAGAAAGGAGGAGAGAAGAATCGTAAGAGAGAAGAAGAAGAAGAAGAAGAAGGAAACCATCCACCCACGATACTGAGCTTTTCCAGCAAAAGAAAATAGAAGCGATAAAAGGGGTAAGCAGTCGGTCTATACTACTGACGTTTGAAGCATGGGGGAAGCGTCTGGAACAGTATTACATGCTTACATGCTTTTTGAGAGAAAAGATACAAGGGCATTTGGAAAACTTGGCAAAGGCCCAACCCGTTAAGCAGTCTCGATGGAGCTCCCATTGCTCTTTTCATATGAATCAAAGTTGACCAACCTCGGTCCCGAAATGATCCTCCTACGCCTGTTTGGCACGCCAGCAGTACGATCAGCCGGCGGCTTAAACAACTGCGAACCACACAGCGCAGGATGAAAGAAATTCAACCCCACGACGGAAACGACAATCATGACGCCCTCAAACGCGATGAAAAGATCCTGGCGCGCCATCAGGGGGCCCGTCCACCCGCCGCTGAGCTCAATGACGCGAAAGACGCAGCGGATGAAGATGCAAACGGTGGACACCACGAGGGCGCCCAGGAAGCCCTTGAAGCGCGAGGAGCGGCGGAGGCGGACCATGTCCGGGTGGTTGTCGAGGGCGCAGGAGAGGTTGGGGAGGTGGGCGTGGCGGGAGGCGCGGTAGGTGCGCAGGGCGAAGTCGGCGGCGACGAGCATGAAGGCGAACATGGTAAAGACTTGGAAGGCGAGGCCTGCGATCATGACGGCGTCGCCTTTTGCGGTGGGGAGGTCGCGTTTGGAGGCGACGGAGGCGAGGGCGCCGCCTACGGCTTGGAGGGCGAGGGAGATTAGGTCGCAGGGGATGAACTGGGTTTGTTAGCTTCCTCTCTCTCTCTCTCTCAGTGTCTTGATAAAGAGAGTTCCTTACGATCCTGGTGTACCATTTCGGCGGGATCCTCGAGTTCTTGGGCCCAAACGCTGTGACGATCCGCCGCAGACAGAGATAGATACCCGCGGCGAGGAACGCCGGACCGACAGTCAAACAGCAAACCTGCACCAAGAAAGGATTCTCGTTCCACTGGTTCTTCCAGCTGAAGATGCGTCCCGAGTATCCAATCATCTCGGACACGATCCCCAGCATCATGGCGACGCTAAACAGGTTCGCCCGGCGCGTGCGGTACATGGTATACGCGAACCCGCAAAACGACAGGAAAAACAGGACGAGAAAGACGACGTTTGCAGCCAAGGAGACGCGGTACGAGTAGAAGGAGATGACGCCTTCCTGGCAGTACTCGAGGTCGGGCTTGAGGAAGCAGAAGGCGGGGAGCCAGGGTGCAAAGTCGATTTTGAGCTGTTTGATGACGGCTTCGGGAGGGGGATTTTCTACGCTGTAGCCCGTGGAGGCGAAGATGTGGTTCAGGATGCGGTCTGGGTCGATGGTTGAGGGGTCTTTGTGGGCGTCTTGGACGATTTTCATCATTTTGTCGTAGTCCATCTTGGGCTGGGGTTGGCCGCGGTGCTCGCGGTGTGTGATGAACGGGGAGATGGATGAGGTGGATGGACAAGGAGGGGGAATGGGAAAGGGGCAATGGGCCGGAGGGGGCTTCAATGTCTTTTCAATGGCAGAATAAGGCAAGGGGAATGATGGCAAAACTCTCCGAGAGAGAAAGCACATCGAGAAAGAAGAGGGAAAGAGCCGGGAGGTATGATATACTTACCACCCCTCAGGGTAGACGGGAACAATATTCTTCGTGGGGAGACAGAAGACATGATTGAGCTCATCTTGGGAGCAGTTGACCTTGGAGTTAGGTCAAGGGCAAATCACAACTTCACGCGGGGCAAACGCTCCCCGTTCCATGTCCTCATCACTTTTACCTGGTCCATCAACCGACATACGAGGGACCCTTTCGGTGCCATCTCGTTCGACTTTCACAACGTTTGGGATCTAGACACTCACACATGGCGCGGCTCGCCATGCAGGGGAAAGACTTAAAAGTCGGGGGGATAGAAATGAAATGCCTGTGAGGTCGAGCAGGCAAAAGCACACTGCATATTGAACAATTCGCTCATCGTAATGCTTTAGGTAGCTCCGTCATCTATGACAGTTCGTGGCGTCCCGAATAATTGAACCCGTATTGATTCGGGCTGAAAACAGTTGTCCGGGGTATTCCTACACTCCCATCAAGTGGAAGACTGTCTCGAGAATCTTCCATCAAGCATGGGACTTGCCGCCGACCTGGAACTGGGTCTGTTCAAATCATCCCAGAAGTGCCATAACAGATGCCGTTCTTTTCACCATATTTGCATCCGTGTGAACAGCCTGGGTAAATCGAAGGCATTCATGCTTAATCTTCAAATCGCTTCCAGTAACAGGGCGGCAAGGCTACAAGGGTGTTCGTCCAAACTCTCCTAGTCTCGAGCTTAATCCAATTTTCTACATAGCTCTCCGCAATCCACAAGGTAACTTGTCCTATCGGCCCGCAACACAGATATACTTTTGCCAGGTGAGGGGGAGCTCCCGATCGATGAACACGTGCAGAGGTTGCATCAAACGATGAGCAGGAGAGCTTTGACACTTTATTCAATTATTGAAATGCACGTCTTCACTTATTGGGTACAGGCGTGGTGGAAGGGCCTCAGAAATGCTAGAGACAAGTGAAGCACCGGGAATCAGTTCGCCGTCTAGCTCAATCAGGACGAGTCTAGTGAATAGATTACACTACGAAAGATGTGCTGTTTTGCCGCCTTGGTCCAATCCATATCCTACACCTCCGAAGCCCTTGGCATTCAAGGCCTATGGCGCAACCGTCACGCGCTTCTTCTTTTTCCCACCGGTCTTGCTCTCGTCAGGAAGCCCCTTGGGATCAATGGGGTTCTTTGTGACCACGCCGCCCAAGGCCTTACTCGTTCCGAGACTGATACCCCGTCCCTCGCGCATACTATCCAGGCTCAGGTGGCTGCCTCCGCTTCCGCGCCGAACGCCGATGCCCTTGAGCTTGGACGTTGGAGACTCGCGATGGCTCAACGAGCTGTCCGGTCGCTCTTCGCCTTCGGCCGCGCGGCTGGATGGCCTATCTGGAGAGGGTGACGGCGACTCGTCGTCGGCTGCAACTTGGGAGTATGGAGTACGCAGGCGGGTGGTGTTATACGGGGAAGGGATCCCAGAAGGGCGGTCACGGGTCTTGTTTTGGGAAGTCGGTCTCTCCACAGTCTCGATACCGTTGCCGTTTCGGCCCTCATCCACAGTATTGGAGGCTTCGCTGGCAGAGACATCGCCAGAAACATCGCTATCTCTATAAGCGTGTCTCTTGTATGCGTTCCCGGAGCCCATAAGACTCTCTTGTCTTGCCAGCTGGTAGCGGTCGTATTCCTCCTTGGTATGTTGGGCATCGGTGAAACTGTCGAGAGCATCGAAAACGTGAGGGAACACCTGAACATTGTTGTCTTTACCCCATAAGAAGTCGAGGTGCTCATAATGAGGGATCTCTGTGGCTATTGTCTGGGTTGGGAGCTCCTTGAGCATCACTTTGATGTCGACTAACGAATCGCTACCACCGTAAACAAGAACGATAGGCGTCTTGATGTTCCGTGTGGGGTATTTGGCGACCTTGGTGTACTTGCTAGAAGAGCTTATCGACATAGGTTGGTGGACATCGTCATCGTACATTTGGAACGACTTGTTCCGGATGATCTGGAACCAGTGAACCACACTCTTTGTGCTGGTGAAGGAGTACAGATGAGGGTACGCCGCAAGCTTTTGGCTGAGTGTGATGTTTTTCGTCTGCCAATTGAACAAAAAGGAAAGACCCATATCGATGACTCTAACAAAGATGGGCGGGTAAAGAATGGACTGCCACATGGTGGCGGAGCTGAGGATGGATCGACGGCCGAAGAGAAGGAACAGAACCTGAGGTGAGGCTTTGATCAGAGCGTCGACGATTCCGTTGGAAAGACCTGCTGGCGACATGGCCGGGGCCAAGGCAATGAAGACATTGACCTGCTGGTTGAGCTTGGGATGGATAGCAAGGGTAGCAAAGGCCTGGGCGGTTCCCTGAGAGAAGCCAATGTACGACAAGCTCTCCTGCGAAGTTGTCTCCAGGATGTACGAGATGCTGTCCGGGATATCGTGGAAGGCGAATTCGTCGATGGAAAAGTTCCAAAAATCAGTCGACTTGGGCGAGTGATGCACCGACTTCTTGGAGTACTTGTTGCCACGGTTGTTGCCAAACTACACGGATGGTCAGCAAAGGCGCGCTCAAGTTATCACAAGGCGAAGCACCGACCCAAACATCATAGCCCTTCTCGACGAGCACAAAAGGAAGACATCGCTGCTCATCGGTCAAGCAGACCCACACCTCGGAGTTCATGAGCAGTCCATGGTGTAGATACAAGACCTTCTTCTTCAGACTTCCCGGTCCGCTGTTGATCTTTTGTTCCTCCTCGCCCTTCTTCCATGCCAGGCGGTGCAGACCGAGCAGGTACCCATCCTTGGTCTGGAGGACATGTTCTTCAGCTTCATATCCGTACAGGCGGCAAAGATCCACAAAGTCGGAGGCGTCTCGCACGGAAGTGGAGATGGCTGCGCGGCATCACCAACGGTTAGCGCAATGTGAACCACACAAATGTAGGTTGGAACAGCCGCCAGACGAGAGACGAACATTTCTTTTTTTGCTCGGCGCGCTTCTGCTCCGGAGTCGAATATCGGTTAAATAAGCGACGGGAAGCTCTATAAAAGAGCGAGATGAGCGGCGAAGCTGTAGGGAAACCGGATTAGCTAGCTTGGACGCCACCGCTCGGAAGGAGGCGCATTTCGTACGCAGAGCCAAGGTAAGGACACGGATGATAGCCTCGAGCCCGACAAGCAGGAAGGACCCCACTAGAGCTACATATTCGACGCTGCGCAATGCCGTTAGTGCCAGGCCAAGTCTTATTCGCGAGTTGCGCTGCATTGGAGAGGGAGCTCGAGCTCGAGCGAGGGAACGAGGGGAAAGGCCAGGAAAGGGAGGAAAGGGAGAGAAAGGAAGGACGATAAAACCGCGAATACGGGCAGAAGACATCTCTTACATGTTCAATCGCCCAATGAAAGGGATAGCCATGGTGGTTGCGCAATTGGAACGAGATTAATCTAACGTAGAAGCCGTGGCGTGGCAGGAACGAGTATGTCTAAGAGAGAAAGAAGAAGAAAAGGTTGCAAGGGGATTTCAAGCCATTATCGCTGAATGCGCAGACAACAAAAAGCTTAAGTGATTTGACTACTGCGTAGTTTCTCGACTGGCAATGGCTGGACGCAAGAATGTGTGTCAGCGGAACGAATCTGGAAGTGAGTGGTCCGCAGTGTGTGGGAAGTGTGAGGTTTCCAGAGGGAAGAAGATGTGCAAGGTGAACGAACCTAAGGTACTACCACTAGTAAGGTGAGGTATCCGTACCTTGAGTGATGTCACATGTGAGGATGGAAGGCATCCCATCTGGGCGGGAAGCTCCCAAAAAGGTCCAGGTCCAAGGTCACAGCACACCTTCCCGACTTCTCCCACGCGGCGCCACGACTCCTTGGGCCTCCTTGGCCCCTCTTGTGCTCCCCAAATCATTCCAATCAACAGATCTGACAGTGTGTCAGTGGCAGGGACGCTGGCGTGTGAGCACGCGGTTGGACGGAGGAGCCCGCATCCTTGCCAACTTGCTCCCCCAAAGTGGGGTTTTCTTATTGAAGGACTGCAGGGACATCCAACTCTAGCGGCCCTGCTCTTGCCTCTGCGACTCTCGCACCTTGCAGCACGCCGCTGCACAAAGGTGGGTCTTATCCTTCCCACTTTGGCCAATCACAGCTATCATGTTTTTTTTCCCTTCTTCCCCGGGGCCCGGGGGACCGCTCATCGCAAACTTGAAGCTCCGACAAGCGACAGCTCCCAAATAGTCGCACCACTTCCGTGTACTCGTCTCCAAGGTACCGAGGGAATGCCAAACCACCATCACCATGCCTAGCTCTTGCAAAGAACTGCGTACGCTCTCCCTTATCCTCCCACTCATTCCGCGACTAGACGGCATACTGACCCTTTTCCCCAGGCGAGGCTCTCGCGCAATGCCTCCAGGAATCCGAGTGCGTCATGGTCCAGCGCAACAGCGCCTCCGACTGCCTCCGATCGCCCCTCGTCGAGGGCCTCCCCACAAAGTGCCAGCAGCTGAAAAAGGGTTTCGGCGAGTGCAAGCGCGGCATGGTCGACATGCGCAAGCGCTTCCGCGGCAACATGCCCGTCAACTACAAGACCATGAACGACGCCGAGAGCGGCAAGGGCTACCAGCTCTACGCCGGACGACCGGCCTTTGCCGGCGGCAGGGGCGAGACAGACGGCAACGAACCCGCGCCTAGGGACTGGCACGAGGTCGAGAACGAGCAGTACCGCAAGGAGCAAGAGGCCGCGCAGAAGAAGTGATTTGCCAAGGGCAAGAGAGGCAAAAAGAAGAGTCAATAAGAGGGGGAAAGGAGGGTGACCGCTGACAGGCGCGGTTGTGGGATACAATACTTGTACAAACTATGTGTATGATCTGAAGAGCGAGGCATAGGGAGGCGTCATGGCGTTCTCAAAACATACAAAAATGATGGCCCTATTTAGGACAGGCCCGAGCTGCATCTTCTTGGGTCCTCACACGACGAACCACGAGGCAAAGCATGCTCATGTATTCGAAAGGAATTGTAAGATTCGCACGGCCATAGAACTTCTCCACTAAGAAGATTGGAAACTAGAGCATCTGATTATGATGAAAGATGAATCTAATACTACGAGACATAATCAGCAGTACAGTCGCAAGCATTCCGAGCAAACCCGTACCGTCTCATCGGTGCGACTCACCCTGGGACTGTGTTATCTTCTGAACTTCGCTGCTTCAACCGATGAGAGGGTCAGGGAGACTCAGCCCAAACTTCCGATGAGTGAATGCTGTGTCAAGTCTTACCTATAGCATGGCCCAGATCTTAGTATCAGCCCCTCTTCGCTCGGCATGAGAGATGCATCGTCGGCATCACCGCTAACAGACCGGTTTCCCTTAGTACGTGGGCAAGGCAGCCGGGTCTCAGGGAAGTCTCAGAAATAGAGAGAACGAAAAAAAGAGTTCGCCCCTCCCGGTGCTGAACTGGGGGCTACATCTCTTGGTGCTCATGCTGGGAAATTTAATAGTGCTCATTCCGGGATTCGAACTCGTGATACTCGTATGCGCTAAGCCTGTCGTCGAGTAGGCTGGTTGGCGATTTTAATTGTTGACCATGAACCACTCCACCACCCAGCCAGTTTGACCTGACCAACCGACCTAGGAAGGCGCCTGCTGTGCTGGTGATAGGAATGGACTTGAAGGGGTATATATGGGCTTCCCATGTATTCCATCATGTGTGTATTCGGGGCAGGTCATTTTACCACCCTCTCGGCTCACTCATGAATGAACCACTTAGATATATGCCGTTAATCTGACCATCGGTACTTGGAGAGGCTCACGCTTTGCAAACTCAGTTTACGTGCCTCAGCGCAGTTCAATGTGTACTAATATGGCTACAACCATAAACTCCTATCACGAAACATGTAGGCGTGGGCTCTTTTCTCAATAACACAAAGGTGCCTAGGACTACGCAGCGCCCATCCCTTGGAATCATCTTCAGTATGGACGGAAGTACTTATCAGGCGAAGCTGACCGAGTCTACTTCCTCTTTCACGTATACTGTAACTTCTGAAACTTGGTTACGGAAGAAGATATCATCAGCAATATAGAGTTGGGCTTGGACAGTTCAATTGAAATCGCCTTTGACACAGTCATCAAGAAATCTTGTTACGTATGCAAGAATTGGAGGCACATCTACTTCAGCAAGGACAGTTGACTCTACATTTTATCTACAGTCAAATGATCACGGAACGGGACCCTTGTTGAGAAAACAGCAGGTGCGATGAATTAAGATTATATTATCAGGCTAGTTCGGTTGCCCTTAGAAATTAATCCTTCCGTACCCCATCGGATCTCGCATCTGATCGTCGAGAGCTTCCTCCATATACCCGTCATATTACGGCCCCATTAATCGTGTGAATTCATCTCCACAGCCCCGTGCCCCGGATTATCCCCTCTCCACAGATCATCTCCATTATATCGTTCCAGTCTGGTTGGTCGATACTCTCACAAGAGCACCATAATCCCTCGCACCAACGAAAAGGTCCAGACTTTGCAAGGGACCCTCCACGCAATTTCGGACCCGCGCCAAATCACTCCCGTGTAAAGACGGACTTAACGACGCGGGCCCATCCCGAGCGCTTCAGCGGGCTTGCCCAACTCTCGGCGTTATGATGGGCTGACATGAAAAAATAAGAAAAAGAAAAGGTTGGCGCCCCCTTCCCGCTCTGTCACTCTCCTCCTTCTCTAGCCCGTCCTTATCTCACAGAGAGACCAGGCCAGGCGAGTCAGGACGGAAGCCCACCAACCTTCTCAGCCCTGTTCTCTATCTCGACGAAGAGACCAAGCCCAGGTGAGGCAGGCAGGGGATGTGTGGGATCGAGCGAGAAGGGAAGAAAATAAAGAAAAAGCGCCGTCGCTTCAGGCTCACGCGGCTCTCTCCAGCGGACTCTCGTCATCCGCGGCCAGCCGCGCCGGGGTGTTCATAGTTGTGCCGCACGTTATCCCCGGCGCGTGGACTCTTTCGGACGGATTCATCGACGCTTCAGGCCCATGCGGATGCCTCCCAGCGGGTTGTTGTAAAAAAGAGTTGTTTTGAAGAATTCGGTTCTCGACTGGACTTCGGCTGGCGTCCCATTACCGCGTACACAGGAAAATCGATTGGAAAAAAAGTTTGCTCTTCGCTTCCGAGATCAAGTCTCACCTAGAAGGGAGACGACCTGGCCAGCGGAACAAAGGAAGAAAGGTGCACTCCTGGCCTGCTCGACGTCGCAGCATGACTGTAGGCTTGTGATCGTGGCTTGGTTGGCGGTCATGGCGGCGGAACAAGGGAGGCGAGTTGAGACGATGTGGAAAGAAGAAACGCAGGAATCTTTGGATGAGTTTGGCTGAAGAGACTCGGCTACGTGGCGAATTCTGTGAACGAGGGTAGAATTGCGCTGAAGAGAAAAGGAGAGGAAAAGACCGGTAGAGATGAAGGACGGACGAAGACTGCTTTATAGCGAGCGTGAGACAGTGTAAGTCACGTCAATTTGATATCCAATGTGATAAAAAGGTGGAGTTGAAGTTGAGAAAAGGTTTGGGGCGGTAAAGGTGGAGGGGTCAAGCCGCGCATTCGGTGTGATCTGCAGCCGTGACACCCCTCCACCAGGGAAAAGGGCGCTAGCGAGCGTTGGTCCGCCTTGTTCCGGGGCTCGGAGGTACCTCACCTTGGGCGGTGCTCACCTCCACTGGGCCACGTCCCTACGGATGGGTAGGTACCTAGGTGGGCTGCGGGCACTTTGGCCCCTCCTTGCTGCCCCTCCAACCCCCCGGGCAGTTTCCAGCTTGAAGGGGACGTGGAAACGTCTCAACCTGCCCACCCCTTCCCTTTCCCACTCCAAGGACTAAAACCCACGGAAACCTGTGACAATCTCACCCTCGTCCACCAACGGTCCAAACCCCTCGGTGAAACTACGAGCGACTCGCAAATCCTCCCAAGAACTCGATGGCCTGATGTCTGAAACTTGATTCTGCAAATCGTCGATCCGTCACCCTCATACGTCGCCGGGCTGCCCGTCTGCCAAGAGCACTACGCAGTCAAGCTTACCTCACTCTATCTACCGAAGTCTTACTCGCTTGCGGCTTTGCATCGTCACTCCGCTTACCTTACCTCACCGAACCCCTGTCGTCCAATTGCTTACAATCTTACCCACGACGCTCGTCTCGGCGTCCTTGTCGTCTCGTCAACTTCTCAACCGGCGACAGCGGGGCAGATAGCGTGTCAAAAGACGCAACTTCAGCTTGTTGCCAATCTTTAACCTTATTCAGGGTTTCTTGGCAGGCACATTTCATCCCTCCTTCCGACGACAAAGCCGGGTCTGGAATTTGGGCAGAACACCAACGCCAAAGACAGAGCACGTGGAAATCGTGCTGCCGACTCTTCGAGCAATTCATCCTGCCTCGCTATAACCTTCGTCGAGGCTGCAGGTTGCGTCAACAGAGGAAGCAAACGGACGGGCATTAAGGCACTGCGAGAAACCAACCAGTGTTTCCAAGTCCGACAAGCATCCTCGAAACACCCAGAAACTGAGGGAAACCACCCATCAAGATGGCCCCGACTATCATACAGTGGATCCTGGATACACGGCATCTATGGCCGGAAGCCACTGAAACGAAGCAACTCGAACAAGCCGTACGTACTGCACCCCGTTCTTGATCGAATCTGCATTGCCGTTTGCCCGTTGCCCCATGCCCGTTTCGCGGCTCTGTATTATTCAAACATGTCCCGGCGAACCATTCCAAAACTGCTCATTCCAAGTCGTCGCCCCTCCCTCCCTTTTCTATGCAACAGCAACTTCGAATTTCGAAGCTCCCCTGCCCCCTGCGTGTCATTCACCCCTGGAACAATGGGGACATTCATAGTAGAAGACAGAAGAAAAAGAAGAAACTGAGAAACAAACTGACACGAAACTGAACACGCTGATTAGGCATCCCGAGCTTTCGCACTCCTCAGCGCCGATGAGCGTAAAGCCGTGCTAAAGTACTACCACGTTCGCGACGCGAAGCTGTCTCTGGGTTCGCACCTCCTGAAACGTTACGCCATCAGTCGCTTCTGCGGCGTCCCCTGGCACGATGCCACTGCCATCCGCGACGAGCGCACCAAGCCCATCTTTCGCACCGCTGACGGCACCAGCCCGCTGAGCTTCAACGTGAGCCACCAGGCAGGGCTGGTCGCCATGTTCGCGGTCCACGGCTACGATGTCGCCGCGAGAGGCCCCGTCGACGTGGGCGTCGACATCGTATGCACCTCGGAACGCCGCACCAGGGACCATGGTATGCTGACCAAGGAGGGCTGGCCCAAATTCGTTGACGTTCACGCCGACGTGCTCTCGCCCATCGAGGCCAACTTCCTCAAGTGGCAGGTCCTGGCGGCGATCCCCCCGGGGTTGAAACCGGGCGCCTCGCTCGAGGACGCGGCCGACTTCAAGCTGCGGTGCTTTTACGCGCTATGGTGTCTGCGGGAAGCGTACGTCAAGATGACGGGCGAGGCGCTCCTCGCGCCCTGGCTGGGGGATCTGCAGTTCAAAAAGTTCCGGCCGCCGACGCCTGCGGAGAGTTTTGGTGCCGAAAGCGAGGCGGTCGCGGATCATGAAATTGTGTTCAAGGGGGCCAAGGTGGAGGATGCGAACGTGTCCCTGAGAGCTCTGGGTCCGGATTACATGACTTGCTCTGCTGTCCGGACGCCGGAGCACAAGGAGGATGGATTGGCCTTCGAGCTGGGGCCGTACAAGATGCTGGATATAGACGAGGTGCTCGCTTTCGGAGAGGAGCACCAATAATTCATACTTGCCTGTATATTTGGTCTTATATAGATGTTTGTAGATCTGTCTCATGATTGAGGTTGACGGCTTTGCATATGATAGCACTGGCTATGAGTGATCTCAAACTTGATTGATTCTTCGGAGACCTTTAATGACTCGTATCTAGGCTATCTGTCTTTCTCCCCTTCTTCTCACGGAGCGAATTGGAGTCTGCCTGTAATCGGATAGGTTCAAGCTCTCTTAGAATTCTTTGAATCAGCTTCCAATTCCAATTCCAATTCATTGTGTGTCGTCTTGAGCGACTGTTGCTTGTTCAAGACCGCTTTCTTCCCATCCGCTCACATCGTCAATCACGGGATTGTCCTCCAAAACAGCCCGACATTTGCCCTGCGCAACAATGATCACAACACGCATTTCATTCAGCATAGAAATCTGAGGTTCAGAAAGCCTCTAAGGATCTTAGTTCATCAGAGGCCAAGATTCATACAACTCCTTTGATGTCCTGTAAGCATAAGTGCTAATCTGCTTGCATCCCATCATCACAGAACCAAGTGTAAAAGCAGTGTTGAGACCATCGTGCATTCACAATCGTAGGCAAGTCTTGCATTCACTCCCCTCGGGACATGAACCCTGATGGGTCTCTAAATGTCTCTTGGAGTTGCAGGAACCTTGGTTTGCTCTCTCTCTCTCTCTCTCTCTCTCTTGATGTATTCTTAGGCCCATATGGCTAGATCCTAAAGGAAATGTCCCTTTGTCGCTGTTAACGTCGTCTTCGACTCTAAACGTATTCGTTGTTCCTCTAAGACGAATACGTTAAATGAGAAGACCACAAGGTGACGGCAGAAAACATAAATTAGGCAGTTCTTTTTCACCTATTAGGTATCGAGGAACAGATCGTTTTATCTGTATCGGGCAAGTGTAACCAAGTTCAGGCGCGGCTGTGAACTGTGTCCTGCATTCCGTGCTTCTTTTCGAAATTGCCACTTTCACACTTCACGTATTTATTCAATTTGATAGCCTGTCTTTACACCAGTTTCTCGGACGTAAGCCGGTACCCAGAAAGTTTCTTATCTTCTCGATTTTCCCTCCTGCATTGCTCTGAGTACCTTGTTATCAAAGAAACTTAATTCTTGTGAGTCACAAGTACAAGAATACAGTTTTAATAAAACAGTATAGTGTCTACCCAACACCTGAATTGAGATGCTTTCTTAAGCTTACTATGAGAGAAAGATGACTGTACTGCTGACTGCTTCCCATCGAGGTTCGCAACTGGCGCTGTGGCTTCAACCGTGAATCATTGAGAATGTACGCATCTCGAGCATCCTCTTGGACGGCGGTTCAACCGTAGATGTCATCAATCTCACGTTCGTTGAGAGACATCGCATCCCCCGAGGAGAGATGCAAGAGCCAATGTCATTCGATTAGCCGACAACCAAACGACAATCGTGCACGAGTACGGCATTGTGCGCCTTGTGGTGGGAGACATCCTGACCATTATCCAAGCGATCACCATTGGACGCAGTGATGAGTGGGACCTTCTCCTCGTTCTCCTTGGTATCTGCCATTGCCCCGACTCCTGCATTGCTCATGACTACGGATTGGCCCTATAAATGGCGAAGTTGGGTGCGACACCACCTTGTAAGGTTGGGTGTACCCAACCGAACTTGCACCGTCCCTCAAG
Organism: Colletotrichum tamarilloi; assembly: GCF_030869305.1. Classification (NCBI taxonomy): domain Eukaryota; kingdom Fungi; phylum Ascomycota; class Sordariomycetes; order Glomerellales; family Glomerellaceae; genus Colletotrichum; species Colletotrichum tamarilloi. Next base: position 503,385 of record NW_026849403.1, on the reverse strand, counting down.
GTAACGATCGCTTGCAAAAATGGTATCGGAGATACCCTCGTCGCTGACATCAAGAATGATGCCGCCGCCTCGAGTCACTGATGTATACCACATTCCAACACCCACTCATACACGCATCACATCTTCGTTACCTCGCTTATTTCGTCAAGGTCAAGAACCACTACAGGCTGTGGCTATACGTCTTTACACCATGGCTTACGTTGATTATCTCTTCTATGTCTTCATCGATACATTCGTCGATTCCGTTGTCAGCGACCTCGCTGACATCTTCGTCAACGCCTTGTTTGGCAAGTAAAGTATGGTTGAGTTGGAATCCACAAGCAATGAGCGACTGTATAGAGTCACTCACAACGCATGAGTGTCTTGGCGTCTCTTATTCTCAGTCTTCTCGAACACTCATACACCAAATCGACCCCCAAATCAGTCGCCAAGATCCAGCATCAACATACATCTACCAGAGCCAGTTCAGGCCGATGCGGACTCAAATCCCATATCCACTTCACCTTCAACCAGCTGCCCGTCTCCTCCTCCACTCCTGGAATGCCCCCAAACGCCTCGACAGGAAATAACCAAAACCCAAGCGCCGGCCTCGGCGCCGCAGCCAACACCTCAGGCCCATCAAACTCGGGCCGCTTAGCCTGCAACCCCGACGCGGTCGAGAAACATCCTGCCGGTCTCTCGCCGCCGGCACGTCCTCCGGCCGCGGGCGTGTCCCACCCATGAAACCACCACTGCAGCTCAAGCCACCGAAAGTCCTCTTCATGAAGGACCTTCACCGCATCCTCGCGGGTGAGGATGGACTCCTCCTCGCTCGAGGCATACAAAATACGGACGTCCAGATCTCGGCTCTGTCCTCTGTTTGCCACGTCCTCAGGCCGTACGCCAGCATCACGAAGAAGCTTCCGCCAGCCGAGGGGGCCTTCCCTCGGATCATACACGCTCCCGCCAATCTTTTCAAGATCCCGCACGATGCCGACCCTTGGATCCGGTAGCGGTGCGTCGAAGAAGGTGAAGTTGGGAAACACGGGGACGCCGTAGTTGAAGACGTGGACGCGCCTCCAGTCCAGCACGTTGAGGGCGCGGGCGCCGCGCGGTGTGCATTTGAACCAGAGGCTTTTGAGGCTTTTTGCGGCGGTGGCTCTGAAGGCGTCTAGGGGGGGGCCTTCGGCGAAGGTGTGCTTGAGTGGCGATGGGTTGTGGGTTGATGTCCGGTAGTCGGATCCTTCTACGACTAGGTGCTGGAGACCGCGGCCTTTGGGGTCGTAGGCGCGGAGATCGTGGATGAAGTCGAAGAAGATAGTGTGGGCTTTTCCATGGGAGACTCGGAGGTAATCCCAGTCCAGGTTGAGTCGGATGGTGGATATTGTTTCGCTATGTTTGTCACGTCTAAATCGGCATGGTAGTTGCGTTGAATAGAACGATAATACGGCGTCTCGTGCTTCCCTGTTCACTCTCGTGAGATCGGGCAACAGGGACCGTTGCGTCTCGATGATGGCCTTATAGTGGTACCCAGAAATTCGACGACCCAGACTATTAATCAGAGTATCCGTTTCGTCGACAATGCGTTCATCTTCTTGTCTCTGCTCCTTTCCTTTTTCAAGGATGATATGTATCATCCGATGACGCTGCAACGCATGCTTCCAAATTAGAAGACGAATTTCTATCGGAAACTGTTGGAATAATACAAAGCTGGCACCTTTGGTTATTGCAGAGTCTGGATTGAATAGCTCAAGGTGCGGCCGCCTCGGCATCGTCGTCTCCATCTCAATGTCTTGATCGGACCATGGTCTTCATAGAGTTCCGGAGAGTCGAGACTCGACGACCTAGACACTGGTTACACAACAGAAATGGACATGAGGCTTTAAATTCCTGACGTAAGATCGGGCAGGAATGCGGAGGCAGTGGACGTGGCGTTCAACGATGTCTCAAATCGTCGAGGCGCAGCTGTCATTTTGGGGTATGGTCATCTACGTCTTCCCCGATTGGGAAATTCGATGAAGTGATGTAGTTGCGATATGTCACGGAATCCACTCCGGTCGCTGTCGCGGACTCACACTTCTGCCGCTGGCTGGCCAGAACCGTTCCTGGAAAGATGTCATAGAAAATTTCGAAGTCGGCAGCAGGCTGTTGCAGCAAATGGTCAAGGCCGACTTCGTCCAAGGTAGGAATACTGTTGACTGTTGCTCCCAGGGTACCCAAAAGCGTAGCCGCGGTTTCGTCGTGTTGGATTCTCTTGAACCTCGTCTCTGGCCATTGGGGAGCTCTGTTCTATTGAATATTGAGAAAACTAAGATCTTGGTCGGTGGCTGGCGGCAGGCAGCAGCTATAAGAGTTGTTTGATTCGGCGATGATGTTGATAATGCCAGACTGGATTGGTAGGTAATGTTAGACTGGCCATCCTGATGTTTTATCACACTAACTGCACAGCTGCTGAGCGACTTTCATCCACCATATTTACCTCTTTGTTGTTGGTTCCCTCGATCTCCTCGTTGTGATCATCCTAGTATGCGTTGGTAGTGTCGATCCACTCATTCGTGGGAGACTGGACGGGATCTGTCATACAGAATCGCAATTCACGTATCGATACCCTGGGCTTGAACTAGACTATAAGTGCCGCAGTGCGTTTCTAGGTGTCACATGCATAGTCGATGAAGAACAGGCTATAAACGGGCAAGGACGCCCCGTACTCGTACTTTTTGTCTGAGTAGTCAGTCATTTGCTAACACCTTGGTACGCGAGATGGAAAAAACCATGCTGGAAAGCCCGGGGACCGAAACTTCGATTCACCCTCTTCAGTGGCAGTTATGCAAGAAATGGGCAAGAGCCAGATGGCTACTGACGTTGAATTTATACCTCTTGGCTACCAGCCCTCTGCGGCAGACTAAATCCGCAACCCAGGACCCTCAAGCTTCTTCCACACCTTTTCCGCATTCTCAGCCAGCCTGGGCAAAACAACACCAACACCACTAGGCGGCTCAGCCCGATATAAAGGAACCACGCGCGTAGCCCCCTTGGAAACCTCCAGAATCGTCCCGTTACCGTACTCTGGATTCTCGCACAACTCAAGCATGCCCCTTGCAACCTCCTCCGGCTCGAGGAACAGCTCGACGCCCTCGCCCTGCGTCATGTGCTTCTTTCCCGGGTCCTCCGACCACATTGGAGTCTGTGTCTTCTCGTTAGCAACAGTCTATTTCAGCAACCCGCACATGAGAGTGTAGACATTGACATAGAATACTACTCACCATCACGGCCCCAGGCGCAACAGCACTACACCGAATTCCCAACCGGTCCCTCATCCCCGCCATACACCTCACAAAACCGTGAAGACCATGCTTGCTCGCAATATACAACGGCGACCCGATCCCCGCCGCGTGCCCCGCGATACTACTCACGTGCACCAAACACCCTCCTTTCCCCTCCTGCGTCCAGTACCCGATCGCAAGCTGGCTCAGCCGGATCGGATGCGTCAGATTCACGTCCAGAACGGCGTACGTTCCCGGCTCCGCGTCCGCCGCGTCTCTTGATTCACTGTCTGGGTTCGTTCCTGTCTTAGGAGGGTGCCAGAAGGAGCTCCATGCTGGTTCGAAGAGACCCGCGCCGGGGACAACGATGTCGATTTGGGGGAAGGAGGAGAGAGCGCTGGACCAAAGACGGGATAGGGAGGGCCAAGATGCGACGTTCGTTTCTTGGAAGAGGGCTGAGGGGCGGTCGCTGTTGTTTTTGTTGTTGGAGGTGTTACTGCCGGGTTGGGGGTGAGGGTATTGCTCTAGGAGCTTTTGTGCTTCGTGGCGGAGGGCGAGGTCGCCTATTATGACGGAGCAGCCCTTTTCCAGGAGTAATCTTGCAAAGGCGAGGTTTATGCCTGTGAGGTGTTAGTATACCGGTGGTCCCGGGAGGAGCGTTGATGTCGGAGTGGGTTAGGAGAGGGATGACCTGATCCTGCGCCGGTGATGACTGCGTATTTTCCTGCCACGGACAGAGACATGGTGCCGACAGCCCTTATAGTTGGTGAAGCTGAGGTATCGTGTAAAAGTCTGACAGAAGGTGAAGTTGTCACAGCAGAAAAATCAGGGCACCTGTCCTATCGAGTGATCGAACAGCCGTGCCGAGGTGTCTCAATGGGGTCACACATTGCCCGCTCGACTCTGCAGCCTCTGAGGATGCCGCCACTGACGGGTACCATCACCCGGTGCAACCATTCAACCTGTATTTGAAAAGGACTGGATGTTGTCGGATTGGTACGTGGCTTGAGGGGTCACTGGATGTTGGCGTGGGGGGTAGCTGTCCATTAGAAGAAACCCCACCTGTTCATACAGATTTGGCATGTGTACAGAGCTTTGGGGTGTCGTTCATGTCACAATGCGACACAAATACAAGGTACCGGTACCAAAATGGACAGAGAGCGGGACAGTTGTAAAGTACACCATTGGTGCTAACCTACCACCAGAAAATAAATTCAACCCTCACACCGTCTTGGACCCCCTTTCCTCATCAGGAACCCGTCTAGATGTCTCATTCGACGCAACCAAACCCTCCCGGCGCCGATCATTCTCGTCGTCCTCCGGCTTTCCCTCCCGCGTCGCCCATCCATCAACGTACCGTAACGTCTGCCGGCTCCAAATCTTATTCATAAAGAACAACCGCACGGGCACCAGAATGATGATAATGATGGGAAACCCGGGTGCGGCAACAGTCAACGTGACACCAAAGACGATGCCCGTGAGCACGATCTGCGCGATCGTGTAGCAATGAATCCCTATCCAACTAGCGCCGTGAGGCAAGGCAGGCAGCTCCGAAATGGGCGTCAGAAGGTGCCAGATCCTCGTGAGGATCGGGTTCACAGACAGCGATTGGAAACCCATGAACATGAAGAGGCCCGCTAGGACCGAAGTCGGCGTGAAACCCAGCACGTGCTGAAAGGGCGGCGAGACGAAGAGCAGGATACCTGCCGCCTGGAGGAAGGCCGAGTACCGCTGCTCGTGGACGCGCTGGACGGGTTTCGCGGGGGGGCCTTCGCCGGGCCCTTCCTCCTCGGCTTCTTCGTCGACGGGCGGCGGGTCCTCGTAGACGGTGTACATAAGCGACTCGGAGTGGAGCGGCGCCTGCGGAAGGAGGCCGTTGGCGGGCGGGATGCCGAGGATGCCGCACATGATTGTCGTGATGCCCAGGAGCATGACGTCCCACGCGTACCCGCCGGGCTTCTGGGTGCCGTACCTCTTGGCTGTGCAGATAATGCTACTGATCTCGTGGTCAAAGTAGAAGAGAACGGTTATGATGATGCCGGGGACGATGGCGATGAAGATCCAGCCGATGGGAAGTTTCCAGAACTCGACGAAAAAGTACTCGCGGCTCGGTGACGACGGCCGGAACGACTTTGAGACCTCGAGCCTGTTGTGGTCGAGGGTCGCCAGGTCGCCGACGTACGGCATGCCGATGAAGAAGACGATGGAGATGGCGGCGGCATACTCGGTCAGGCCCATGCGGATGTACCGGTGGAACAGCGGCTTCCACGACACGGCCGTCGAGAGGGCGATGGCGAGGAGACAGGTGCCCGCGGCGCCGATGATGGAGTAGAGGAAGGCGGCGAGGGAGACGGCTGCTTTGGTGCGCTGGAGCTCCCTGATGGCCTTGTGAAAGTAGATTACGCTATTGAGGAGGGAGAAGATGTCGGCGCTGAAGTCGGTGACGTATTGCATGGTGTAGTCGTGGGCGTTGAAGATGGCCAGGAGGAAGTGCATCCAGCCCGAGTGAATCAGGGACCAGGCCATGAAGGGTAGGAAGGGGATCTGTCCGTAATTAGTTTGCTGGTCATATTGTATTCTTCTGGAAGATGATACACCTTGAATGAATTCTCGCATAGTGTGTAAATGTTCTCCGCCAACACTGAGAACGGCCCCGTAACACCAAGAATGGTCAATGGTTGAGCTGAGAACCTGGGGAAAATGTGTTAGACGATGATGTCTCAGGATAATGAAACTCTCAGGCGAACAAGATAACTCACAAGGCAAAGATGATGCCGCAAAGCCCAGTACTAAACACCACCTCAATCGTGCCCCACGACTCCCCAGTCAAAACATACAAGTCGCTCGCGAACGTGATGCCGGGCAAGATATTGGTGAAAAAGACGTACACCGCGCTCGCCAGGACAAGCTGATTGAACACGGTCCAGTCAGAGAGGTACCTCAATCTGAAGTTGCCAAAGTCCTCCTTCAGCAGCCTGAATGGCCTCAACTTGCCATCCCTCTTTATGTAGCCACGCCATCTGTGGTTGTTCCTGTTGCTGGTGTCATTGTCACTGCTGTGTCGTCCACTTCGGCGCCTTTCTGAGCCCGTATCGTGGACCGAAACTTCATCAGGGCCTTCTGCTTTTTCAGTAGACCTTCTCCCTGCCTTATCGCTGATGAGACCGTGCGACTCGCGGACCAGCGTTATGACATCGTCCTGGTGTCGAAGTGATGTGGCCGAGGGTGGTCCGCGGTCATTGTCTGGCCCCGCGGGCGTGAGATTTGGTGGCATGTGGGAGGGGGCTTTTACGACTATCAACACAGAACGAGCCTGTGTGCAGTCGTTAGTACACGAGAGATGGCAACCCAGTGCGCTGGTAATGAGAAAAAAGTGCTATGGCGATCTACAGGATATAGAAGTAATCATGTACATGATCTTGAAAGCCCAGAAATAGATAGGAACCGAAGGTTGGTACTGAAAATAGACAAGAAACACTCGACAAAAGCCAGAACGGTTAAACGGCAGAGGCGTAAAGAACTCAAAACACTACAAAATACCGCTAATGCAAACCTTTGCTCATCCCAACGAACTCCATCTTGCAGCCCAAGGTCCATGGATTCCCTTGACTCGAACAAGTTTTCCTGAGCACCTTTACCAGGGCTTCTCTTTTTTGAGAAGGTTCGGGCCCCGTTTCGACAAATCGACATCCCACCGTTCCCCACGTGCTCATTGGCCAGTCTTGGCAGACCATGACCCCACTGACAGCCAAGGGTACGTAGTGCGCCCGGTCCAAGCTGGGATAGCTCTCGAGGCTGACGTCATGGCTCGTCGGCGTCGGGGCCAGTAGGTTGCCCCTCCTCCCTTTCCAGGGATCATCTAAAGCCACAGCCAATCAGAAGATGCGACAGCTGCGAGGCTATCGGACAATCGGCGCCAGGCTGAAGAAATTTCGACACGAACCAACCTTCATTGCTCCGAGATTATCAGCTTCAACCACCTGCAAGCGTCAGCCCCTCCCTTCCACCACCGAGCACTTCTTCCAAGGAAGTCATTTGCTCTCCCCCAACGATGAAAAGGTGATCGCAAGGAACGGATCCTTAGCACAAGGGTGCCCAAATATCCCCCCCCCAACCCCCGTCCCCATCCCAACCCCCACAACCCCGGCGATGCTGCTCCCGACCGCCGCACGCCGGAGCGCAACCACGGCCACCACCGCCGCCTTCGCGCCCCGCCTCCGCTTCGACGTCTCCGAATCCATCCCCCGCTCCTACTACCTAGGCCACCACCACGCCGCCCTCCGCGAAATCTCCTCCCGCCTCTCCGACGTCGGCCTCGTCCTCGAGTGCCGCGACTACCGCGTACCCCTAACCAGCTGGAACCCCGTCCTCGACCGCGCCATCGCCGGCCGCGAGCGCATCGTCGTCTACACCCACCGCGACCTCGGCGCCGACAGCCCCGCCTCAGTGGAACAAGCCCTCCGCCGCTTCCACAATGGTACAGGTCGCTCTGCCACCGGCGGCGGTAACACCTCCACGACCCGGCAGCGCGTTGTCTTCTGGCGCAAAGACGACCCCGCCACCACGAAACAACTCCTCTCCGAGATCCGCAGCGTCGCCCGCTCAGTCGACAGCCTGACCGGCATGCGCGCCCTCGTCGTCGGCATGCCCAACGTAGGCAAAAGCACCCTCCTCAACAAGCTCCGCGTCCACGGCATGCACAAGAAACAATCCGTCGCAAAAGTCGGCGCACAACCGGGAGTGACGCGCAAGCTCTCCTCCCCCGTGCGCATCCTCGACTCCGAGACCAGCAGCGCCGGCGACAGCAACGACACCATGGGCCTAGGCGAAGGCGTCTTCGTCCTCGACACGCCCGGCGTCTTCATGCCCTTCGTCTCCGAAGCCGAAAGCATGGTCAAGCTCGCCCTCGCCGGCTCCGTAAAAGACGACCGCATCCCCATGGAGATCCTCGCCGACTACCTCCTCTACCGCCTCAACCTCGTCGACCCGGGTGCCTACGCCAGGTACTCCGAGCCCACGAACGAGGTCAACGAGTTTCTGACGGGCGTCGCCCGCAGGACGGGCAAGCTCAAGAGCGGAGGGGAGGCCAACGCCGACAGCGCCGCCGACTGGATCGTCAAGCAGTGGAGGGTCGGGAACTTGGGCAAGTTTGTGCTCGACGACATCACCGACGAGGCCTTTAAGGACAAGGAGCTGGCGAGGGAAGGGCAGGGCCCGCTCAGCATGAATCAGGCGCGGAGAAAGGAAAAGGAGGCGAGGAAAGAGCGGGCAATGAACAAGAGCAAAGCGGTTTAAGGGGCACAAAAAGTGAGTAGTAGTAAAATTGTCCCGTGTGATAATTATGGAAAGATACCCCCACACTCTGTATCAAAATACATGTAAAGTAAAGACATTGCCTCGTATGAGAGCAAATTTTGTACACCTTATCCTTCAAGAAAATAGAAACCGAGTAGATCAGGGTGGAAAATACTCGAGATGAAAAAGCAAACTCAACCGAACTTGAGTGCATCACTAACAACGTCGACCGTAATCTTGGAGACTCGTAAGTGTCCGGGTATCCGACAACTCTCCTCGAACCTGACATTATCAACTGACAGTAGAACCGCACAACCAGTGCGTACATGAGCAATGGCTCGTGATTGAACTGCCTTCCAGTCTTTTGTTCGAATAACATTTTCAACACCCCAAAACAGACCAAACGCCGCGAAACACCAAACCGTACAGAGTCGCCAGATGCCGTCGAGGGCAGACTCTTTGTATCGTACTCCGAAACGAAAGCAACCATTCGGCTTCAAGTGAGCGACTCTTCGCTTATATAGAGGGCAGCTACGGCCAATCTAGGCCAGCTCATGACGCATATTGATTCTGCCATCGCAGCAGGTCTCGCGTGAGGGCATCCATCATTTCCACGCAATTCAATGCTTTAAAATCTTTCGACTCCGGCCCATTCCCGTCTGTTGCTGCAGTGCCGATTGGTGAATTCTTTGCTACTGCGGAGTCGCCGTTGACGCTAATCTTTGGCGCATCTGGCGCAGCCGTTGCGCGAGGACTTTGTTGTTGGGAGCTATTCTGGCTACTCCTGGATCCCGGTAGTGCTTCGCCAGCCAATTCCACTTGGGTTTTGGAAATGAAGTCGAGGAACGCCGAAACTCTGCGTTTCATGTCGTTCATCGATACTTTGCTATGCGCACTGTTTGCTTTTGTCCGGGTGTGCTTGGGGTGGTCGGAATGGGAGTGTTTGCTGGTACTAGCGCCAGTATGGTCGTCATGATTCCGGCCAATGTCTCTAGACATTGACCTTGCTGGTGTGTCTTCGTTATCGTCGCGGTCTTTTGTGTATTGATTTCGACCCTTGCCCCTCTTCTGGTTGTTACGACTGGTCTTCTTGTGTGAGCTTCCGACCGGTGCCTGATTCGCAGGCGGAGTATCCGGGGTCGGGGCCGAGGACGGTGGCGCCTCGACAGGCACCACAGGCTCGGTGGTCGGTTTGACAGCAGGCCGAGCTGTCGCGAGGGGGACCTCTTCTGGCGGATCCGATTCTGCGCCCACGTGAGCTTCAGATTCCTTACCCGGATTTACAGGAGTCGTACCCTCAGCTCTCCTACGATCTGCACGACCCTTCCGTCGATTGGCTGCTTCCGCTCGCTGGCGATCGCGCTCTTCTCGATCCGACTTTTCACGTTGCGTACGTGTGCCGCGAGGCTTCTTTGATTGGCCATTTCTACCCGTACTTTCTTCGTCTGTTTCATCCTCGATGGCTTCGGTCTTCTCTGGGGGCGGTGACATTGATGGCGAACTGGTTCGCTGTCTCTTGAGGCTTGCCGAGTTCCTGGGACTGTTAGCGGGAGTCAGCGTAGTGACAAATTGAAGACTCACTCAAGACTGTCACTGCGACCTCGCTTCGTTCGTCTTGACGTAGTCTCCGTGGGCTCCGAAATGGTTTCTTCTTTGCTGGCCTCGATGGCCCGCCGCAATTGTTCATCCTCATCGTATGCGGCATCCCGGCTGTTCATTGTTGACCGCCGCTTCGAGGCCTGGGTAGCAGAAGAAGCGCGGCCCCCGTTCCTGCCTGATTCTCTGGGCGATCTGGTGCCATCCTTAACTAATGAGGCGGCTCGGGATGTTGCGCGCGACGGACGATTGAGAGGCAAGTAGTTTGAGTACCGTTGTCTGAGGAGCAAAAAATCAGCATTGTTAAGGTAATAAGAGGTGTTGTTGGTTGAGCCTCGCCGCATCCGAGTACAAGTCTTCCGGTGACCTCGCCGCCAACCGACGCTTTCCAGCCAATGGCGGATTTGTGGGCGACAATTCACCGAGAGCTTCTGGACGGAAGGTGGAATGCTTACCCGTTGGCTGCTGCGTGGATCTTGTGCAAATCCTTGCGACACTTTTCGCAAAAGTACTCATCGGGAGAGCTCTCCTCGGTGAAAATGCCGACACAAGCACCATGCTGCCAGACTTTGCAGACGTCGCACTGGACGAAGAGACCAGAGACCTCATCTGACAACTCGATGCTAGCGAAGAAGTCGGCCTCTGGGTTGTGTTTCCCGTGCTTGGAGTCCTCTTCAAAGGGCGGAGGTCCCGGGTATTCGTCGAAACCACATACGCAGCGTACGGACTCGTCGTCCTCTTGGACGTCGTCACTGCCGGTGGCCATATCGTAGGGATCGACACGAGGCTTGTCGCGAGCGTCTTCTTGCGCGCGGGTTCGGCGCCGTGAGGGGAGGGCGTCCTCCAGGTCTTCGGGTGGCTCCGAAGAGAGCGAGGCGCTCGGGGTGGACTTGGCGGAAGAGGTCTTGTTGAGGGATCTGGTCGTTCGTTCGCCGCGACTCGAAAGACTCGAAGTTGTCGAGGATTGCTGTGATTGAGAGACTGTGTTGCCTCGGGCTCGTGAAGAACGTCGAGGGGAGGGTGGTGCCATTGAGGCAGCGTAAGGGGACGGCGGAGAGAGAGAGGAGGAGGAGGGTAGAGGAAGAGTTCGGAAGAGCGAGAAGGAGGGGAGGAAGAGTCGGCGGCGGCGTGTGAGTGACGCAGTAAAGGATGTCGCAGTCGCAAGAGTTGAAGCCAGAAGGCAGAGAGTAGAATTGGAATGTCGGGGCGAGGGGGAAGATTGGTAAGGTAAGGAAGGTAACGAGAGTGGGCAGAGAGCAGGTCGGGTGGGTTGTTGTGGTTGTAGTGGGAGGGCAATCGTGCGAGCGAGAGAGAGAGAGAGCAGGTAGCAAGAAATGGATGGGCGCGACTTGCAGTCCGGGCTAGTGAGAAGGGAGGATTCGGGTACTCGAGCAATGCTTTTGAGGGGATCGAACAGTTCGCATATCTGACAATCGAGAACAAGGTAGATTCATGTCGTGACGGGTCGGTAGAGTGAAGAAGAGAAGAGAGAGGAGCTGGCGTGGGGAGGTGGAAAAGGTCAGAGGAAGAGTGCGCCCTGGGAGAATGGTTCTCTGGGTGAAGGAAAACCGACAGGCGACAGACCAGCAGCACCGCACTTCTTTCGGGCTTGTAAAGTGTGGTGCGGCAGCCTCTTTGGCTCTGGCGTGCAGGAGCTGCCACTGCGTCTGCCACTGCCCTCCGAGCAACGCACCCAGGGAAAAGAGCAGCTTTGCGGGGCTGGGGCCAGGTGCTGCCAATGGGCTGCCGTCTACCAATGGCTACACAGGTGATTGTGGTGCATAAGTCCCTGCACAAAACAGAAGAGAGGAAGGGATCTCGGGGGCGGAGGTGGGATGGGATGGGAATTGTGTTGTGCGTCTTGTGCTGTGCCGCCGTCGGAAAAACCATGGCGATGACAGTCTTTGTACTCGCGACTTTGGGCGGCACTGTGCTTCTCCCACAAATTGCCCTCCAAAAAGGCAGAAAATCGGAGTACCTGAGACCAGCCAACTGAGCAGCATCAGGGATTTTCTTCCGAACCCACTCTCCATGGCCTCTCCCATGGCCTCTCCCAGAGTCCCAAGCACAGGTCCCCCGCCCAAAGCTACAGTTCATGATTTTCCCCTGCCAACGGTGCTCGTCTAATCTCCAAGCCTAATCTACCACCCGCTCTCCCGCCGTCTCTCCATTCTGCATTCTGCGGCGAGTCACTTTTATGCACAGCACACAGTGTGTGTGCAACCCTTCTCTTTCCACTTCCACCTCAATCACTTTAAACCCTTCCGTGCTCCGTCGCTCCGTCGTCACTTTCTCTCGCCTGTCCGCCTCGAGCTTTGGGTTCTGGATCCATCAGGTAACCCCCCCCCCCAAAGGCCCGCCCCAACCTCCCACCCCGACCAGTCCATCCGCAGCGGAGCCCTGGCTTGCTTATCTAATGCGTTTCGACCGGCCCTCGTTGACCTACGTCTCCTAATCACACACCAGACATTATCAAATGCTGTCATTAGCAATCAAAGCTGGGAAATTCGGTACCAACGCTGACTTTCCCACACTTCGTTCAGAGCTCGAGCAACCTAGCAGCCGCCTTTGCATTTTACCTGAACAGTGTTTTGCGCCTGACTGCACACTCTGCTTATTCTAGCTCTTGGGTGCCCAAAGTCGAACACGGAGCAAACCCGGCCGAATTCTGGTGGACCGAGTTGGTATGCCCGCTCCCCTCTTCTGGCGAACAAGTAGAGGTCCGCTCGTACCTTACCTGAGCCTCTTTGCGCAGCCCTCCCTTGATTCGTTCAAGGGTAGGAGGAAACTATCGATCGGACCTGGTTGAACGTGCAGCATATGTTTGTCTGGCTTGTCGTTGGGCCAGCTCTCTATTGCCGACATACGCTGATGGTTGGGCAAACTCAGGAATCAAGGGTTACGAGCTCCTCCCGCATTTAATACGGATCCATACCCCCCCCCCCCCCCTCCTCTCGAACCTCCCAACCCACCACCGAACGAGAGCCTTTTTTTGCTTCAGCAACACCAATACGAACCCCGTCGTCGCACTGCTAGCAGCCTCAAGCTTCGTAACGTGAATCGCCCTGTCCGCGTTGGCCTGCCTTGCATGGCTTGTAGCATGAGGTGTTATGGGTATGCGTCGCTCTTCTCCAAGTTCAACTCCCGCCACCACCTTGCCATACCCACCTTCTCGACCACTGCTTTCGAAGGATGCTGCCACTATAACCCTCCGGCGAATGTCAGGCGCTGCTTCGCCGGCGCTCGAGACTCTGGAGCTGGCTGTGGCGGCCGACTGCACAGGTCATGCGCCTTTGAAACTCACCGGCCTGAGGCTTTACCATTCGACCGAGAAGCTTGCTAACCTCGATGGTTCTTATGCGGAAGCAGGTCATAATCGAACAATGTCTCCCGAAAGCGTTTCCTCTCTATTCCCCCAGAGACCGATTCGTCCTTTGCCGAAGCGTCGCTTGAGGGAACGCCTCTCTCCCGAGGTGGCGGACTCCATCGACTACCCCCCTGCAAACCACAACAGTAGTCCTCTGTTCTACTACCCAAATATCGTGCGAGATGAGATGCCCTTCAGGGCAGGAGGCTTGAACGGTGCGAGTCGAGGTAATGGAGGGTATGGAGGAGCAACCCGAGGAACACCAGCGATTGGAGAGAGTGACGAGGAGGAATTAGCCCTGAGCAGCAGCAAAGTGGTTCGGCGTTCACATCCAGAAATACTCAACCGCGTCTCAACGAAGCCTCCGAAACCGGAACACTCCAAGCACCCCAGTCCTCAGCCGCCACCTTCGACAACATCCTCAGCAGATGGGTACGAATCGTTCGAGAACACCAATAACAAGAAGAAGAGGAAGATTCCGACTGCTGGAGACTCGACACTATCTGGTGTGCACTCCATGGGTGATATCAACTCTATAGGTGTATCAACAGTCATGTCTCCGTCAAACGACCATGGTGAACTCGCTGGATCGATATCGCCGTCATACTATGGCGCTGGAAGTTTTGTTGGAAACAATCAAGGCATCTCAGGACCAGGACGAGGCAGATTTGGAAGATCAAGAAATGGCAGAAGTCCACTTAGGGCTCTATCTGACGCAACAAACAACTGGGTGGGCAGAGGAGCCAAGATCCGGCCGCCTCAATGGGCAACGCCAAGTAAGTGTGAAGATCTGATCCCTGTGTATTAAAGACGGAAACCAGATGGGAGAGGCGAAAGACGCCTGATGGGATGCTGTAGTGCTTGGTGGCTGGGTTGGTTGCTGTTGAATGAAAGGGAAGGCGGCAGCTGCACCTCACAGTAGATTGCTCCTGCACCCTTTGATTCCAAACGCAGGCATCCACGCCCTTGAGTACAAACACCAGCTTCTCAGCTCCTTCACCTCGACCTTTCCCACAGCGATCACAGCATCCGCATTGTTTTGCGTATTTATCGCAACGCTGCGTTTCTGGGATGCGCCGCTAATTCTTACATCTACAGACGAACATCCCGGCATCATTTCGAGTGCCATTGCGAATGCAGAAAAGGTCCACTCAGCTCCGGGTCAGGAAAACGTGAGCCTCCTCCACCAGCAATCCTCCAGCGTCAAATCTAGCCCCACTGCCACTCAATTCACCTTCACTTGCGACTCCCCAGTTCCAAAGCCTCACTGGCCCGGAACTGATCCTGCGATCTCCCACCCCGGATACCCCAGACAACCCAGGCACGCCTCGATGGCGACACAGACTACGCCAGATGCCGCCGGCACGGAAACTGGCTCAGGCGATCCTGCGCCTGCTGGCAAGAAGGCTCCCCGGGCCATGTCAAAGAAGAAGCGGCGTCAGCTTGCTGAGAAGGAATTGCGTAACGCAGCCAAGTCACGTCGTCAGGAAGCCGAGGAGAAATACTACAAAAATCCACCCAAGCTTGAGGATATGTGGATTTGCGAATTTTGCGAGTACGAGAGAATCTTTGGCTCGCCTCCTTATGCCTTGATTCGGCAATACGAGATCAAGGACAAGAAAGCCCGCGAGAAGGAGTCAGAGCGGAAGCGACTTTTGGAGAAGGCCAAAACCAAGGGCAGAAAGGCCAGGAAGCAAGCCAAGTCCCCCGCCAAGACAACACCATCTCATAACCACACCGAGGACCAAGGCGCTCATGCTCCTATGGGCCCCGATGAGAGCACCTCCAGTCCTGGCGATGACTATCTTGACGATTATCCGAATGGCAACTATCACAACGACGAAGACTTTGAAGATACATACTCTCAAGACGACCCGCCGATGTTGCTCAGCGACGACCCAGACCAAGAGTGTACTTGCCCACATACAACCTGCAGCGATTGCGGCGGAGACCAGAATGAGGTGGATGACCCCGGCGAGGCAGTTGACTGAAGAGGTCCACTCGCGGGCTTCCTGGGGTGCACAGCACTGTGATTTTGGTGACCGCACGTGGTCTCTTTCACTTACCCATACTTCATTATACCCGTTATCGCATCAATACAACAACACAGCATTGGCCTCACAGGTCTCAGCATCGGAGGCTGATCATTGGTCGGTTGGCTGGCAAGTGAAGGAAGCACCAACCTACTTGGACATTGCTTGATGATATTGGAAGTATCATGACCCATCAACTTGGGTTTGGACAAAGGCGCCTTTCAGCCACCCTTTGGAATACGCCCTCATCATCAAAATGTTACTATCACTAGCGACCACCATTTTCAGCAATTGAAGTTAACAACCGAAAATACCAGAAAAAAACAAGGCAATACTCGTCTCAGAGAGTTCGAGTTCTATGCCACGATGATGGAACGCACCAAGCATTGCCCATGCCTTCCAACAGACCGTCGAGCTCAGAATCAAGCTCGTTCTGTTGTCCATTTGGAAAGCTGTTGAAGGAGGCTTGGAACTTTAATCAGCGGGTCAGGATGGATATTGGTCCAGCCAGGTCTAGACTTTTGAGGCTCAGGAAAGGGAGACGGGAGGTTGTCAAACGCCTCGTGAAGGTTACTTGTCAAAAATACATACACACACCCCTTGCCCCTAGACTACATCAAGTCTTCCCCAGCAGAATTGACACCCTTACCTGAATTTCCTCTTGTTGTTTGCGACTTTCTCTACCGAACGATGTTCAAGGGTATCTTTGATGAACTTTCACCACCTCAGGCACAAGGTTCATTGGAAAGACCCGTAGCTCGATGCACCCTCGAGGTATGACGTCACGGATGTCTGCACTGACTAAGGTTGTACTAGCGGTAGGTCTAGCCTCCTCCATCGCGACCCTAAAGCTAACGACTCATTAATTGCAGAACATTGCCTCACTAAGCAGCTCCTTCAGACCATGTCTCCGTCATTATTCGGAGTTTTCCAGCTGCTCCTAGTCCGCCTCACTCATGTTGCTTGGGTTGCAGCTTGGCCTTCGTTTCCTCACGAACCAAGGAGAGGTGAATTGGTAAGCGAGTAACATGGAGATTTTGAAGCATAGGAAACTATCCCAAAACATTGATTTCCATATCTGTTTTTGGGCTCTTTCATATTTAGAACTTTTGTCGTGAGGTGGGAATTAGAACAGAGATGGCTTGGCCTACCGGCGGATGTCGCAGCGTAAAAGACCGGATTCCAACGCTACCGTAGAGGGCTCTGACCGCGCTATCCGCCTGGGGAATGTTTGGGTCCTCTGGGAGCTGGGACTGCGTCGACGGTTGAGGAGATTTTTTTTTTTTTTAATTTCTCTTTCGTTTCTTTCCGTTTCCCTGCGTGGCAGATCATTGCGGCTTGAGGGAGCATGCATAGACCCTGGAGGCTGATGATGTGTCATTCTCTGGGGGGATGATGGAGCTGTCGGTAGTGGGTGTTATTGGGGTCGTCGGAGGGGCATCTTCGGAGAGTCACTCCGAATCGCATTGGTATCATCAAGTATCTTCTCTTTCGACATTTGAGAACATGTTCAACTATCGCGAAGCCTCAATCAGGGCAGCGCGTCTAACGTAAACCAGGGAGAATGAGAACAGACAAGATCTGAAATCAAGCTTCCCACCATCCGCTAAAGCCATTTCCGCGCAAGCCGTCGGCGGGATTGCGCCGGAGAGTTCCAAATCATAACACCCAGAGTCCACTAGGAAACAGGCCAGGGGTGGATCACGGAGGTTCGGGAGGGAGCTGGAGACTGAACAGAGCAGAGAAGAGAGAACTGGAAAAGCTTCGCTGTCAGTCGGGCCAGGCCTGAAACAACCCTGTCCCATCCACCCACCGCACCGCAACGCAAGCCCCCCCGGGCTCAAGGTTCTGCGAGGACGTCGATCAGCTACTCCACTCCACATGAGGTTCGGCACTCTGGAACTTTGACGTATCCGTCGGTGGATGTGGTCGTGTACATAGTTTGGTATGTACACCCACAGGCGGCGGTGGTGCTGGTAGTACTTCCTGCCATTGGCTGAGCCGCCTCCATGGGGACCATAGCTCATGGGAACCACGGAACACTGGGAAAGGGCTTTTGGATTGCGAAAGACAAGAAGAAGACCGGCTCCTCGGTTGGCTGCCGTGGCTGCCTCACCACAACAGCCGAGACTCGATTAGTTGGTTCGGTAGGACCTGTGCCTTCAAAGACGTGAGACTTCTGGGCAGACTTCTCAGGCACGACGGATGGATCGTCGGGGGTTGGACAAGGGGACAATGGAAACAGATAGACGTCCCAGATTGATGCGTGGTCCATGAGTCCATTGCGACACTGGGTAAGTAATTGTGATAACTGGCGCGATATCTCTGTACTTGGGTATAGTAGGTATACCGGTGACGGGACAGTTTTCGGCTGTGTGAGCTGTGTTTTGATGACGACGGCATTGTTGGTATTTCCCAGCATCCAACCCCCCAAGTAGCATCATCTTGGGCCGAAGTTTTGCTTGAGTCTTGTCTTTTCTCGGATGGAAGTGGACCAATGCCTGGGAGACACAGGGTCGCCAGGTCATCGAAGCTGCCACAAAACGTCGTAGTAGATCGCCCTCGGTAAGTACTGTGAAGGTAGGTACAGTAGCCAGCACCGCGAGCGAAGGAACTGCCAGCACCGCGAGCAAAGGTAGCAACAGCTCCCAACCCCGCTGCATTGCCGCTGCCCAGCGCCAGGCCAGCTCGACATGGGCATGGGCATCTGAATTTTTAGCAGCAGGGCCCGTCGGATTGGCACCCTCTTTCTTTGAGACACTTGGGCCAGACCCGGCATGGCGTCGTCCCAAAGCAGAAAAGCGGCAGAGCCGAAACAAGGGTGATTCCAGCAGAAAGAAGAAGCCTTCAGCCAGCAGCGGTTAGGTGCAGGTCGCTCGCTGCCTCTGCGTCGCGTTCTGCTGTCATTCTGTATCCGTAGGTACCTTACTCTCTCTGTACGTAGTATGTACGGATAGGTAATAATGAGTGGATAATGTACTGACAGGAATGGAATGGGAGCAAAAAAACGTGAAATGAAAGCGGCGCACAGAGCAGGGGCCCCTCCCACCCCATCGTGGCCGAACCCGACTCACCTCTTCCGTCATCATCCCATCGCATCCCGTCCCATCCACGTCCATCCCTCTGATCCACCACATCTCCCACCACAGCTCGCCCATCCCCCCCCCCCCCCCCCCCCCCCCCCCCCCCGACCCCCCCGCCCCCCCCCCCCCCCCCCCCCCCCCCCCCCCCCCCCCCCCTCCCCCCCCCCCCCCCCCCACCCCCCCCCCCCCCCCCCCCGCCCCCCCCCCCCCCCCCCCCCCCCAGAACATCACTACTCAAAGGCGCAGACGTCCACCAACACCACCACCCTACGCCCTCTCTTTCTCTATCTCTCGGCCTCCTCAGGAAAAACTCCAACTCTCCAGAGTCATCCAAGCTATCTCCCTGTGGCCTTTGTTCCTCAGTCTACCTTTTTCTTTCTACTTACTTTTCTTCCTGCGCTTCCGTTTTTCTCCTACTTCACCTTTAATCCCATGCAACCTGCTACGAAACCATCTCAGGCCTTGCGCCGTTGATCAATATTCCCGAACCCAAAGCAAACATGTTTGGAGGTTCGCGAAGGCACCGTCAGGCCAATCAGGTATGTCGTCATTGTGCCGACTGATGCTTTTCAGCTTTATAGTTTTCTCACCGCACCGGCTTGCTGCATGTTTGTTCTTCACCACCACCAAGAGCATTTGCTCCCATGCGACTTGCGCTACCTTCCTGCTCGGAGTCTGCGGTTCACAACTGATCCTGTTGCCATCTAGCCATTGACCGCCGCAACCGCAAACCCTAATGCTGCTACTGCAGCTGCCTCAGCATTCGCGCGACGCGCATCCAGCTCGTCTCTGTCATCTGCCGCCGCCGCCGCCGCTTTGCGATCACGACCTACGACGCCCATCAACGTAGCCGAAGTACAAACAAAGCGAACACAAAGGCGCAGTCGATCGGTCTCGTCGCAGCGAAGCCAGGATTTTCAACGGGACCTGCATCGATCGCCTAGCCAGAGCTCCATGACGGAACGCACCTTCCGCTCACCTTCACCACACCGAACACCAGTCGCTGCTGCCGCCGATGCGCCGCCGGTCCCGAACATCCCGGACGACGTACGATCCATCACGAGCCAGAGCTCCTCCCACAAGAGGTCGACGAGTCTACAGATGCAGCCGTTCCGCGTAGCGAGTCAGAAGAAACAAGATGGCGCCGGATCGTGGTTTGGGGCCGCACACGAGGGCAACTTGGCCAACGTGAGAACGTCGGATGCCCAAATGCGCGTCGCCTCTCCAGAATCTCGCCCGGGAGCTGTAAGCCCAACTTCTTCTATAAACTTTTCATATCCGAGGGTGCCAGGCGCATCGCCCCCGGCATCACCAACCGTCGAGAGCATGTCAATGACAAGTAGCCAGCGATTTGTCTCACCCCGCCGAACAGAATCAGCAGCGTCGCGCAACACGACGGCGTCGGAAACCCAATCACTTGTTTATGACCCCAATTCAAGGAGGATGGTTCCTAGGGTGAACCTGCTGGTAAGCGAACAGAAAGTTCGGGATGCTGCTGAGAAACCCGTCAAGAAGTCAAAACACCAGCAAGAACTGTCCAGAAGTGGTTCCCACTTGACCAAAGGTACAATGGGTAGAGCGCAAGGCACTGCGGTACCAACTGATGAGTCTTCGCCCACCCCCACGCCCACGCCCGTACCGGCACCGGCACCGGCACCAGCCCAGAAGCAACAATTGCAAGTTCGGGTTCCTACCGGCGCACCTGAGCAACAAAAGCATTCTCAAGTCGAGAGGACTATGCCGCCGAAGACTGTGCCGACGCACCAGCAACCGTCTCCATCACCTGTCGAAACCACCAAACAGCCTTCTCAACGTGGACCTGAACCAGCTTACGCGCAACCGGCAACCCAACCCGAGGTAGAGCAGCCGATTGTGCAGGATGTACGTAAAAGTGATGGTGCTACGATTCTACCGCATTCGGAACCCCGCCAAGGTGCTCCCATATTAGGAAGGAAGCCTTCTATGGTGAAGGAGGAATCTGAGGACGACTTTGAGGACTCCTACGAGGCCGAAGCCGAGCAACCGGCAGTTCGCCACGATGTTTCTGATGTTCTTGATGCAGTACCCGTGAGGTCCTCAGCGCCTGCACCAACGCTGTCATCCGAAAGCACAGCGGTCGAAGCTCCAGCACAGATGCCGTCTCAAAGGCAACCCAGCCCTCCACAACTCAAGCAGCATGGCAGTATTAGGAATGGACGTGCGCACTCAAGCAGTCCTGCAAGATCAGCCCGCTTCGCATTAGGCGCAGATCAACTAGCCATCAGGCACGAGCCTCCTCCGCGATCCGTCTCTCCTCGAAAGTCCGCCATGAAACACTCAATTAGTCCATCTCGTGGTGCCTCACCGTCAGACGAGGGCTCTGAAGCGTCCGGGCCAAGCCGTTTCGGTAGTGAGGCCACCGCAGTGGAGGCGCCGATGCCGCGTAAAAAGAGCGTACGGGTCAGCTTTGACGATGAGAACACCAAGGTCGTAGGACAATCTGCTGCAAAGCCCGAGCTGGACCCACCCCTTCCTCTGAGTCCTCAAAACACGAAGAGACATTGGTACAACCACCTGGGTAGAAGCCGGAAGAAAGATGCGGTTGCCCTCGATGAAGACGAGGTTATGCAGCCGCGACCGGCTCTGCCCACATTCGGCAGCGTCCGTGAGAAGATGCCGCGGGACAGTGAAGAGGAGCGGCCACTTGTCCGGCCCACTGAATCGCCGACGACATCTGGTCCAGATACCCCGGAACGCACGCCAGACCGGTCGATCCCACTTGGACAGTCCAGCGACCATAATGTTGGCTCGATTCTTCATCTTCAAGAGCAGACGGCTAGGAACCCTGCAAACATATCGAGATTCAGAGAGCCCTTGCCGCCCGTGGTCACGTCGATGGAAGGGAGCGGCTATTATTCGCCCAGCAGCACGAGTTCTGAAGACGAAGATGAGACGGAGGTTTTCCAAGATTCAGAGGTTATCCAGGAGCCCGCGCCAACGTTGCCTCCTGCTCAAGTCAAGGAAGAGATCATTGCCGACCATCCTGAATTGCTCGACCAGCCACAATATTCGACAGATCTTGTGCATGGGAATCACGCTGAACGGCAAGAAGACTTCGTCCCTTCCATCTCCGTCATTCAGCCGACACCGACTCCCAGAGAGGCAGCTACCAACGGTCCGGCCAGCCAGTCAGGTCCAAGTTACTTTGACGTACCGGGAGGCTTCCCAAATGACGACAGCGAAGACAACGTTGTGCATGCCCGCGCTGTGCCTCGTACAGATGTGACAAAGCTCGATCAGCCGACAACGACTGCAGTGTCCAATGGCACAGTCAAGGCACCCGTAGAGGCTATTCCTCACTCTGTTCCCACCGACGAATCTGCGTCCGAAGGCGATAGCATCTACAGTGACGCATACGAAGATCTATCAGATATCGACGGCGATGGGTTCATGTCTCTCGATGCCGTCGTCGCATCACCTGTTTCTGACAAGGTTTCTCAGAAGCTTTACCAGAAAGCTCTGGCAGACTCGCATCAGGAGACTGCTCGTGACGTTGATGTCTCGGGAGCACACCACGCGCCTGAGGTTTCACAGGTGTCAAGCAGCTCGCAGCAACCAGAGGACGAGTGGGAGAAGGCCAAGCTCTACTGGAAGGGACTGACAAGCGACAAGCGAAAGCAACTTGAGCAAGAGGCGCTGGAGGAAGCTGGGGCCGAAGGCGATCTCGAAGAGGTCATCCAGCCCGTGAAACCCAAGAGGAAGAAGTCTGTTCGCAAGAGCGACCCAGTTGAACAACAGCAGGCCTCTATCAACCCCGAGCGCGTTTACCAAATTCAACCTGGAACGAGAGCCCCCAATGAAGAAGATGAAGCAGAGCCTCCAATCGCTATTCGGAAGACTATGCGAGGACGGCAGGGTCAAGAGGCTGCGCCAGCTAATGGCAGACTCCAGAAGACAATGCGCGGTACACCGACTCAGCCGTCCGCCGCCACGAATTCTGGCATGCGAAAGTCGATGCGATCGGACAATCAGGCTCCTCAAAGCTCTCATCAAGCACAAGCTGCGGCTGCTGGAGGTATGAGAAAGTCTATGAGACAGAACGGCTCATCTCAATCAGGGCCTGCTCCCCAGCAACGAGCAAACTCGGCAACACTGGCCAGTCGGGATGTTCGCTCCAAGCACCTTTCTATGGACAGCAACATGTCCAGCGTAGAGATGGCGAAAGCTATGCAGGCAGCAATGCAGTCAACACCTCGTCGACGCGGGTCCGATTCCAGCGAGACCAGTTTCCGACGGTCTCGACCGAGGCAGGAAGGATTTGGCTTCCGAAAATCGATGCGATCTAACGGAGAGGTCGAGCAGGCCGCAGCTGGTAGGAACTCGCGCTTCAGCCTCCGGTCAATGTCTCCACCTGCATCGCCGTCTCAGCCACCGATCAGTATGGGCAATCGTACAACTATGCGAGGCACGCTGCGGAGTGATTCGAGCGACGGAAGCATGCGTCGCATGCGCTTGCCGTCTTTCGGTAAGTCATCTTCTAAGAAGGTGACTGGAAAACCTGGAAAGAGCCGCTTTGGCGACTCCAGCGACGAAGAAGATGCTGGGCCTTCTGGATTCCGCAGCCGATTTGTCGACTCTAGTGACGAAGATGAAAAGACAGCGCCTGCACCCGCGCCACACAACATGCCCAAGAGTATGCGCGCATCAAGCTCTGCTGCGGCGGCTGCAATGAAGGTTCCTCCTCCGCGATACGACGAAAAGGCAGAAGATTCTCCCGACCTGCCTGACAGCAGTGACGAGGAGGCGTCACCGCCGCCTGTTTTGCAGAAGCCTAAATTATCTCCGAGGAAGGTTTCTGGCGCTAGCGGCCGCCTGGTGAAGTCTCAATCGGACGGCCAGGGTTTGCCGTCTTCCGGATCTCCTCGTGGAGGGCTTACGGAGTCATCCACAGCTCCTGCTGTTAGTACCAGACCGAATCACGAACGCAGAGGCAGCTTCCTCTCTATCCTTCGGCGCAGAAAGGATTCTGATGCCGGGAAGATCTCTCGACCCGCCGCCGCCGAGAGCGGTGCCAGGATGGATACGAAACTCGAGCGCAGCGCCTCGGAAATCTCGGCTCTGCGTGGCACAAACGGTTCGAAGCTCCAGAAGCTACCCATGGAGAATTGGCCGCTCGTCGAGGAGAACTTTGACGATGAAAAGCGGCCGATGACGGCTGATAACAACAAGCCTGTGGACGCGTCCAGGCCGACGTTCATGAAGCGCAGGAGCACCAACCAGGTACTTACCTCAGGGTACCAAGAAGACCAAGTGAGCGTCCAGTTGGATCCCTCGGGCAAGAAGAAGAAAAAGTTTGGCACGCTCAGGCGGATGTTCAAGCTTGATGACTAGTCGTCTGGGGTATGCTATTGACTCGGCCTCCCCAACGCTACTTACACTGGCCGTCACCTAGGCCCTCATTCTCAATTTTGTTGCAATTTTCCCCTTTTTTGGCATACGACCCTCAAAGAAAGTTTGGTCGCTCAGCACCTTTCACTTTAACTTAATAATGACCCAGCTCGTCTACCCCAAGAAGCGGACTGGCTTGCTCACTCTTTTTCCTCACATTCAAAAGTCACAAGTGGGAGCGGGCGTTTTGAAGGAGGCTTCTGGCATAGAGCATGTGCAAAAAAGGAGTCAAGCAACTGCTGCTTCCGTACCACGACACACATGCATGTTACAACACACACTTGTAACAAACCTTTACTTTTCTTTCATTATTTGTACGCGTATGAGAAGAGCGCCGCTTTACGAGAAGCGAGTTTCTCTTCTTCAAGGACGATGGAAAACATGATTTGGGGACACGGGGAGGAGGAGTACCACACACACACACACACACACACACACCACAATGGAGGGCAACGAAACGAGGGTGGAAGAGAATGGGATATGTACAAGCACCGGGGACTTGATTTCTTTTTGGTAGTTTTTTTTTTTTGTCTATTATGATACCAAACAGTAACTACGGGGTATGGTTCGAATGCAGAGATGTGTGTTTTCTCATCACAACATGATCTTGTCTGGGGGCGGTGATCCGTTTTTGTTCCACGTAACGTGCTGTGATGAGGGGTGTTATGATGAACACCCCCGAGTTGAATGCCAACGGAAATACATTCAACATCAAGTCAATGGCACTTCCGCCCAAGCCCACACGAGAGCTACCTAGGTGTTGTCATCTAGTTGGAAATCAGAAATCGGATGCCTCCCCCCCCCCCCCCCCCGTCCTTGGCGGCGACGCATCTTCGTCAAGTATGGATGAGAGTTTGCATGATGTATCGATAAAGATTGGTGTCTCCATATCCAAGGGGGAAATAGCAGGCCAGGTTCTACTCGACAGTCCCTTCACTGGAATGAGGAAAGATCCGGCGTACTAGATTCCCAGACGTGATGTTGGAATTCGATGACTCCTGGTGTTTTGGTCATATTATTTTTTCCCTTTTCCCAACCTGACTAGAACTCGAATTCCAAGAGTAGCAAGAGAGCGACGAAACGGGATTCTAGCAGTACTGCCTAGATGGCAGCTATCCATGTGGTAAACGGTCATTAGTCCAAGTCTCACCGTTCTCGTTGGTCCAGTCTTCTGCCTCCTTTCCTCCGAGGTCCAAGCGGAAGAGCTGAGTTTGGAGCTCACACCCACCCTCCTACCACGATGCCTCGGCCGTAGGAACTGCAACCTCAGCGTCGAGCGTGGGCCTTTCTCAATCTTACGGGTGCCCCTCCATCTCCTCGGTCGTAGAGTGTAAGACTCAGGTCCTCTCCGCTCTGCCAACTGCTCAGCTGACACCCATCCGAGAACTTCGGCAGAGAGCGAGAGCTTCGGGAGAGAGCCACCTGGGAAAAGAATCTCCCACGAGGCAAGTGGCATTCGAGAAGCCGAGGATGCAAAGCACTTGTTCGGCTCATCTTCCTCCTCGCCTCTCCCCCTTCCCGAAAACACTTGCCGGTGGTGCGTCGATCGATCCGGAACGCACAAAAGGTACGTTGCGGACTCGGTCCCTACTGAGGAAGCCGAGCCCAAAGTTCCCAACCAGAAGCAAAGACATCCGTAGCTGCCTGGAACCTTTATTTCCCCATGGGCCATGAAGAGAAGACCGTTCTTGACAGACGCGCTAGAAAACGGTCCGTCATCAAAGGCCTTCGGGGGCTCGCGCTTGCGAGAGAGATTGCTGCGCACAATAGCATTGTAACATTTCCATCGCCCTAAACCCCCGTCCGCCCCCCCCCCCCTGTCAGACGAGTGCTTCGAGAAGAAATCCAAACAACGTCATGGCGGACGATACCCCAGAGTCCAAGCGGGCCTTGACGATTCATGGCTCACCCCCCTCATCGGTGAAGTGTTAGCTTTACAGTCGGTGAGCGGCTTCGGGAGTAGTCATTGGCGCAGTGATTTAAACCATCGTCCCACTCAATTACACGTCGTTGAATGGGGCCCGCCTGACTACGAAGTTGACTTGGCCTTTCATGCCATCGCGTATCGTCCGTCGGCTGGAAAAAGGCGGAGAAAAGAGACTATGTGTCCCAACGCTGTGCCTGCATCAGGCGGGCGTGTCGAAATTCGACTTCGTTAGCGTTACGTAGCGCAATGCTACTATTTGACAATGGTGTCAGGGAACTTCGGCTGTTGTCATTTTTTACCTCATTCGGTGGTGCAAAAGTTCGTCTTTGGCTGGGTCAATGTCTTCCCACGAAACGACCAACATGGGATGGGCTTGCCAGACGGGGAAATGAGGCGACAGAAGAGGTGATCTTCGTCCTCCACCATGGTGTCGCGTGTGAGTGAGACGGGAACAGCGTTTCCACTCCCCCGAAAGTAGCAGCGGCTGGCGGTTGTGTTCGGACTCTTCATCAAGTGATTAGCCAATGGCTCCATGTATGGTTGTTCTGGGGAGGAGCTGTGGTGTCGCAAGGTCGCGGCACCTGGTCACACGACGTGGTTCTCGGATGCTCCCCCGCATTGAATGAGATCAGAAGACCACGGGGACAAGGGGAAGTTGGGGAACGGAACGGGACCGCGAGGTCGGGAAAAGCAAGCTGCCCGGTCCGATATTGGTTCCCCAGACTTTTTGTCTTAGCTACTCGGGCAGCGAGGCACAATAAGGGGCTGCAAAGTGATTACCACGACAAGTCTTTTTGCATATGTAGTCTGGTAATTGAATTTTCGCAGAGAGGCCCAAAATGCGGGCGAATGGAGCTCGCTGCAAACGATTTTTTTCACTTCTCTCCCCTTTGTCACCTACACACTTTCGATCCTCCGCAAAGATGGACCTTGCGCCGGAAGCCGCTCCAGAGTCCCGCCAGTTGTCAGAAATATCGACTCATGGCTGATGACAAGGTAGCGAGCGGTGAGAACACCGAGGACTTATCGGTGAACGGTTCGCCTCAAACGTCGAAGAACCATGACTGATACCCTGGAGTTTGGTGCACATTGTCTCGGCCAGCGCGAGGTTTGGACCAGTGGGAGATGCGCCGGCTCGCACGCGACCGAAATGATGGATTGCTGTGGCACCAGACAGCTCTATGGTAACTTTGCTAGGGATAATCGTCCCTTGTCAATGCCCTGGCAGACTGGGATGCAGGGTATAGAAAGCCAAGTGAGGCACACCAAATCGAGACGGCGGCCGGAAATCGTCCCAACAAGATGGCCGGCGGGCTTGCTTCGGGATGGAAGGTTGACCGGAAGACGCAGTTGAGACAGCACATTCAGGGCAGTGCTACGGATACATAGCCCCCAAATCACCGACACAAGCATGTCGACCTCCGTCCCGGGCCAAGGTATCCGTAAGCATCGTCTCTCTTTCTGCCTGGCTGTCGCAAGCCGTAAAAAGCCGTGGCCAGGGGGTGATTTTGGGGCTCTTGTGACACCCGCACGAATGGCTGTTGGACTCGGCCGGTTCCTATCTGTCAATTCAGAATTAGAGAACAGGCAATCAATGAGTAGCGCAACTGGCAATTAAGCTGGGCCAGGGCTGGGGTTTGGGTGTGGCAGGTGGATGGTTGCCGGTTCCCAACTCCCAGGGGCGAACACCACCAGAGACGGACCAACTCACCAAGCCAAGGCACACACCAATTTGTTCTAGAACGCCATTTTCTGGGGACGTGGGGGCCGCATCCTTGCTGGGGTTATTTTCGCGGTTTAATCCCGGTGCGATGCGCCAGTGCCCTACTACGAGGGTGTACTTGTGGACAGTAGGTGTCAAGAGAGCTCAATACACACTGTAAGGTGACTGCTGCATGTCTAGTCGGTTCGTCACTCAAAGTGATGGATTATGGTGGCGAGCTGTGTCCGGTGAGTGTTGCCTCGCAGTGAGGGCCAGGTCGCTCAGATGGCGCCTCGTGAATATCATCTGCCAGTCGCCGGAAACGTGGTTATCGAAGGCCGTGTCCGATACTGTCCATACGCAGTAATGCCGTCCAGATCGCTCTTGGACGGATACAGTGGCCAAGCTGCGTCGCCAGTACTTGCTGGGGAGACGAGACTGGGTGTGTGCGGTCCAAGCAGCTTGACGGAAATAAAACAGGCGCAGGTTGCTGGTCGTAGTCGGGACGGTGCAGACAGTCCCAGTCTCGTCACAGGCGGGTGTGCGGCGGAAACATGGGTGGGCCCGAAGACGATGAGATATGTGATCTCGTGGATGGCAGATGGAGAAGTTGATAGAGAAACAGATGTCTTGGTCTAGAGCCTGATGGACCGAGGCATGTGCCCGATCCCTGATGTTGATGTGTCGACTTTTTTAAGCTCTTGAACGCGCATGAAGTGCGGACAAGAGGAGAAGGGGAGAGGGAGAGGAGAGAAAAGCACATGCAGAAAAGGGAGGTGTTGGTAACTGTGGTGGTTGCTCTGGTTGTGGTTGCTGTTTCGAGGAGGTACTTTTGGTGAAGGTTTTCTCACACTGCACCGCCGGCAAAAGTTGACACAAGCTCAAGTACCCAATGTGCTGAGGACCCTCCCTACCTTGGGTACCTACGGACACCTTGATTGCGGAACGGAACTAACGTCAGGTAACCTCCATCTACGACGGTGAGGCCGTGAACTAAGGTAGGAAGGCGGACGACGGACAGACATACTTCGTGCACACAGAGAAGCAACAGCCCATGGACAGCAGTCAGTAGGAGCATACGGAGCAGGCCCAAGTCACACCTGAATGGTGCGTAAGGAGCCTCGTGTAGCTTATCTTTACCTCCCTATGCTCCATCAGTGCACATCCCTCGGTGGCGGTCTTTCACCGACCTTACCTCTACTTCAAGATCAAGGTACCTTGGGTTGAGGTGGGTTGAAGTGTACTGGAATGCGCCGTTTGTTCCCGTTTTGCCGTTTTCCCACCTCGCCCTGCACCCCTCCCAGCAGTTGTACCGGGTTCTACGAGGACCTAGAGCATCGTCCGTACCGATACAGTACGAGGTATCTATACCCAGTGACACTTTTCCAAACGGTATTTCCACAGAAGAAAAATGGAACAAGGGGGGAATAGCAATCAACCATCGAGTCCACTTGGGAAATCAAAGAAAAATCCCAGCATGCAGGTAATGTCCCGCTGCCTGTCACCTCGTCTAAAAAAAAAAAAAAAAAAAAAAAAAGACCCCCGCCAGTGAGTCCAGTCGCAGTGTCTCGGCCCCCTTATAGACTATCTTACAATGGCTGTTGATATGAAGTATATGTCAAGGTACCAATATTAGTACTCTCCAGTCCAAAGCCTATCTACAGGTACAACAGAGGCTCCGCACGCAAAAAGCTACACTCTGCGCCGTATAGGCCCAGGGCCCAGGCCATGCATGCAGTTCATATTTCATCCGAGAGACTAGCATGAACGAAAACAATGGCAGGGGAGTCTGAAGTGCCTCCATCCGTTCGTGCTCGAGGTTATTTTGAGTTGTGTGGTTGTGCCGAGGCAGTTGCGCCCTTCCCTTCTGCTCAATGTCCGATATCCAATGTTAAGTACCTTATTCGATGGAAAGCAAGTGCCCAGACTCAGTCATCTCTTGTCCTGTCTTTACTACTGCCTCCACTTGGAACTGAGCAAAGTACATACTGTGAGGTATATGCAGAGCCAATCCTTCACTTGCCATATGCAGCGTTCCTGTTCCTGCTTGACCCCCTCCGTCCTGATCCATGCTTAAGTGCCCAACTCCAACTTCACTTGCTCCTGGGGACTGGGAGTGAAGTGCCTGTTCCTGTGGCCCACTAAAGCTTAGACTTCCATGTGCTCTGCTGGCTCCACGAGGGTTTAATGGACGCAATAGACGCCTCTTTGCCCAGGTTGTCCGAGTCTGCAACTGGCAGTACCTTAGCAGGGAGTTGTCGAGAACATGAGGCATCTCACTAAACCATGAACCATAAGCCCTTTACCTTGCTACCTGTCTCTGTACCTTGCACAGTAAGTATGTAGATAGGAGTAGTAGAGAAGAGCTCGTCACTCTCCTCCTTGCTCTTAGTCCTCCCATCCCCGCCAGTGTCAGACCCAACAGGAGCCAGTCGGGACGGAGCCATCGCAAGCACCAGCGCCAGCCCAAGCAGAGTCGGACGGAGACTTGTAGGGGGATGGGAACCACACTCTCACAGCCCTGAACCGTGGACGCCTGATGTTCTTGACTAGTGCTAAGAGCGGGCACCCAGACTTTTCTTCCAGCCAGGGCACCTCACCTCACCCACCTCACGCGTCCATTCCGACAGTCTTCCTACCTTAGCTCCTACCCGTACGGAGTACATACACTACTTTACGGATACTGGTACCACCAAATATTCTAGCCCCAAGCCAGGTACATACGATAACACCTCCTCCCGTACTGGCCCCGAACCGCCCACACACACACACACACACACTGACACGCTGAATAGGCACTCGTGGCACTGCGACTGTGAATGTGGTCCAAGTCAGGCCAGGTACTTCGAGCTTAGAGCCTCTCAAGTTCCCCTTCCAGGGCCCATTTCTTCCCTCGCCGTCTCCGTCTTTGGACTCTCTTCCCTGGCAAGCCCCCTTCTCTCCCCTTTTCCCCCTTCTGCCGCCTGTCCGCCTATCTTTTGTTCTCAGGGCAATGTAAGGCGCGGCACCGTAATTCCAGCCATCCAGGGTACATTTACCATGCCTTAACCCCCGACTGGCCCTTCCCAACTTTGGAAGCCACATCTGAGTCGGAAGCATTCCAATTTTTTTCTTTGCGCGTGCTCCATCCACGCCATCTCCCCTCATCCTCCTCCGCTTTCCGACCTTTCTCTCAACCAGTGCCATTTCTTTCTCTCTCATTCGGCATCAACAACAAAACAAGACAAACGCCTTGACGCTCGCCAGAGACCTAGAGCATAGGCTCACAGTTGCTCTGCTCAGAACAAACAGTCCATTGGGCTGCCCCGAGAACACGAATTCGATACGTGTGGCTCCCTCTGTCTGTCGACCTAGCTTCCTAGCAAAGTTCTCCTTCAACTTTGCCTACGTTACCATCCGCGGCTTGCAGTCTCTATTGCCGGGCCCTTGGCCCTACTTCACTTCACCTTGCCCGCTCTCATTCGGGCTTGGAGGCTCAAAGCAAAGGCACCGTACCTCATTCTCCCGTATCTTACCGGTCGTCTCATCTCGTCATCGTCATCCAACGGCTGTTTGGGTTCGTCTTTCTTTTCCACCGGCATCCCTCCCGGAGCCATACACGCGTTCCGTACACCTCTCATTTTCGTTGACAAACGGATGGGCTACTGCCCGTATCACAACTACTCCGCCATACCGTACCGTCCTCTCTTAACTCTGTTCCTCTTAATGCCCTCTCACTCTCCACAACCCGACGACAAATCGAACCCGACCAAAACCCGCAATCCATGAAAACGGCCATTTAGGGTCAACCAACCCACAGCAGCCCGGGGCTTACCGCTTCATTCTTCACTCTCTCCAATTCTTGATACACTTCTCATCACCGCCTTTCTCAACAAATCAGCTGTCTGCCACACGCGCAGACAACCGCAAACCAAATAGCCAACCCAAGTTGCAGATTGCCTCTCACTTGCAGCTCTCTGCATTTTGTTTGCGTTCCTACAAATCGGCCATTGAGCAAACCACATCCCGACCACGTCCGACTGAATCGTAGAGCAACGACCATGACCACCTCTTGTCGCTCCAGGTAAACTCACATCGCACTCAGCAAGATTGCCCTACACGGCGGGGCTATCTTTGCCAATCAGCGCTACTTCCGCGTACCCTCTACTTCTGTCATTCTAGTTTCCAGCCGTCTTTGCCGTTGACCGTCTGGTCTCGGTAAAGAACACATTCGCTTCAAATGGATTTGCCAAAGGGACTCGTCAAAGACGACAGGCGGATATACGAAGATGTTGCAGCGCTCACGCAGCCTCTACCGCCGGATTTCATCATAAGAATGTGGCGTCGTAAGTCAACAGCCGCTCGGAGTGTGCTTTCACATGAAAATCTAACGTCACGTCATAGTCTACACCACAACAAATCTCAAACTTGTTGATCCAACCGCACGCCGCTTGGAAAATCTGTGGTGGCATGTCATGGGCAGCGATAGAAGCAAATTGAAAGCTGCGACCGTGGCCAAGATATGGGAACACATCTCCTATGGTCCAACCTTTGTGCCTCTCAAAGGCTCGCCGAACCGCTGGGAGGGACCTTCGGTATTTAAATGCCTCGCTCGGTACGAATTGGCACTTTGCTAACGTTATGTCCAGACGCCTCGTTTTAATAGCCAGCATGAGTCTGATCCGGTTCTCAGCGCTCAGCAAATGAACCAAGACATTAAGATGATCTCTGAACAGTCGGCTCTGAAGGAGTTGTCCGCCTCATCATCTCGACCCCCGCCACCACACCCGATTCTCAAGAAGCATAGGGGTGACTCGAAATCTGGTCCTCGGCCGACAGCCCGATTTGTGTCGCCTCACGAGTCTGCTGATGAAGACTACCAAACTAGTGATGAGACGTCGTCGGAAAGCACAGGCGCCAGTGGCCTAGAAATGCGCACTTCATCAACAGTCTCCCCAGCAAAATCGAGCAAGAAGAAGCCCTCAACACCAACGAAACGATTTGTTGCATCAGCGTCGGGTAAGAGAAGACCGGTTCTGCCAAGGAGAATGAGCTCGCAGTCGTCAACAAACTCCGACATTGGGATCAAGGAGCCCGGTTCTGCCAACGGAGGCAAACACGTGGGAACTTATAACGTGATGCATCCTCATGCCGAAGAAAGTGCTATCCTGAGCGTATCCGGGTCAGAGGGATTCGAAATGCCGCCACCTAGCGCCAAAGCCCTGGGGAAACGACCAGTCGAAAGATCTATTTCGGAATCTCCGAGATCGGTGGGTAATTCCCGACCTACTGAAGAACGGCGGAAACCGGTGCTTGTACAAACAGCAAACCGCGCACCAGCACCAGAGCCCTTGAGCAAATCCGCAACCGACCGGTCGAGTCGCGAAGCTGGCACGGTCAAAGCCGGTGGTCCCAGGACGCCTACGTATATACCAGCCGCATCACCCGCGCTCTCATCACCAAGAATCGGGTCATTCTCTTCAGCACGTTCCGGCTTTTCGGCGCCGCGTATGGAGCGGGCACCGTCGAATTCCGAGTCCTATCGACCGAGGGAGGCTAGCTTTGGTCGTGGTTCTGCGCAGGGGCTCATATCGAGCGCTACCGCGAGTACGTCGAACATTGCAGCCATGGGGCAGGTGACGATATCTGGTGAGCCGGATCGACGCGCTCTGGAAACCTTGGAAGGCTTTCAGGACGAATCTGGACCCAGGGGCAACCCACGCCGAATTTCCTCCTCATCGCACTTCGCGCCGACAATGCCAAGCTCTACTCCCGATGTGCCACTAGCAAGAACAAGAAGCCAGCTGACGCTACTGCTGGAGCGCGAGAAAGAGCGCACTGGGGATAGGCCAAGACACAGGTCGTGATCCCGACAGCCAAAAGAAAAAAAAGTCTACTTTCATGACTCACATACAATCTTATGTACTAATTTGCGAGGTATCAACTGCATTAAAAGGGGCTTCTGGAGTTCATGGAACACAAAACGGGTGCAGTCATTCGGAAGTGGATGTCTTGCTTTCGACTGAGGTTGCCGCTACTGGTAGTTGCGTCTGCCGCTGGCAATACCGACCTCATTGCCTTTTTTTCCTTTATTCTTTTCATCAGCTCGACGAGGCCGGCCTTTAGGAAGAAGGTTTGGCGCATTTGCATCGCACGAGGCGTTTTCATTACCGGCGGTCACGGGGCCCCTTTCGCAGGGAAAACGCCTGACATGCATTACAGGAGGGGACTGCCACCAAAAAGGGTTCATTGTATGCGTTCATAGCGGTTCAACGGGCAGCGGCGGGATCATTTGAAGTTCGAAAAGAGGAAAGACGAACGGCTTGCTCTTGGTGCGCCATCATTTTGTCAGCGACCCACCGAGCTCTTACTAGCGAGCCATTCTGAATGAGAAGATATTTGTTACCCAACCACCTAACTGACCAGATCATCCATTAAGAAACAGAGATAGGTAGGCGAGTGAAGGCAATGTGGCCATCAAAAAGACGAGTGCGTATTGCCCGGGCTGAAACATAACAGGGGATGACGAGCTTAGGTCCAAGGAGGATCTAAACTGCTTTCTCTCCGGACTTGCTCACTCGGCTTACTCTGACTCCACAGCATCGGTCGTAATTCTAGCTAAGGCTATTGTACAGTCCCCCGATGGGAATCTGACTCGATGATCAGGCTCTAGGAAGTCTCTTGACTGTGAGCTCTCTACCAAAAGGTAGTAGTGAATTGCCTAGTTGTGAGGGGTAGGCCATAGAGGATCCGTTAAAAAGGAGGGGAGGTGGCCAAAGACGAGGAAAAAGCAAAATCGCAACTGATCACGAGGTCAATTGTCTGGGACAAGGGAGGGGGGGTCCGACTTGCAAGCGTGAGATGGCGTCGATATCGCAACCTGGAAAGCCATTACGCAATCCGAAATAAGGGGTCTCTTGCTTGTGTACGATGAGAGAGGGCCCCCTCCAAGGCTCCAATCACCCTATCAAGGGAAGAGTGAGAGTGATCTGCAGGCTTTTTTGATGGTAAGCGACTTCTTCTCAAAGATTACCCCGTGGCAAGACTGGGGTTGTCTGTGAAGATCACTCAGTCCGTCGGATATCACTGGAGAGAGTTGAAGGTAACAAGTATCCGTACACCTAGGCCCCCCCTCCGCCTCCCCACTTCCCTCCCCCCACGCCTTGGCCACGCGGACCTGCCGTGTCGAGCGCGAGGGGCAACGACAGGTCGGAATGGGTGGTGGGTGTGGAAGGAGGAGCAGAAGCTGTCGAAGCTACCCTGGAGCTTCTCTGTTGACAGGGGGTAGCTGTGCGGGGTAGGTATACACAACCTTAGAGGGAGAGGAGGGAGCTCAGAGGTTTGGGGGCAACGCGGTTGTGGGTTGTATTAGCCGTTGGAAGCCGCTCGCTTACTAAGGTAAGGTAAGTTGTGTGTACTCTTCCCATCGTCCCCCCACGTCTGTAATTACCTTACTACCCGGGAATCCTGTCACGCAAGTTTGGACACAAAAGGAGTTGACAGGGCTTACGCAGTGATGTCGCGTTGGATCCCTATTAATAATGTACTGCCTAGCCCCCCCCCCCGGGCCTCCTCTTTGTATTGGCAGATTTTGCTTGAGAGAAAACTTGAGACCTGCCCGGCAAGCACCATAACGACAATGAACCAGAGTGTCGACTGGTTTCCCCCACACTAGCGGGATGGGCGGCATACACGACCATATCTTACACTACCGGTACTGTGACGACCTCTCACCCAGGTGAGATGGCAGATGGGTTTTGACAAGGGAGGGGGGGGCAAGAAGGACGTGGCGAGCATAAGGTGAACAAAAGAGCCATACCTATAGTATGCTTATCGCTCTTCGAGGTCCTCGCCATGGCTTTCTTCCTCCTCCTCCTCCGCAACATGCGCGCTCCCCGGCACGTCTCCCACGTGCGCTGACAACGGCGCCGGGTTCGAAAAAGCATCAGGGGAGGCTACGGGATCCTTGTCTACCCTGAGTCCCCTGGAGGCCTGTATATTCCCCATGCTGTGGTCCAGAGCTTGGGTTCCATCGCGCGGTTCGTTCAGTTGAATAGGTATCCGTACTGTGAAAAAGTGTTGAGAGCTTCCTCGGTGTGATTCAGTCAGCATTGGCACGGTACTCTTTGGGTTAATGAACGAGGCGCCGTGTCGACCGGAAGGATGGTTCAATAATCAAGAATCTCGTCACAAACGTTGATACTACTCTCTACCCATGCCACATACAGCCCTTGCTAGATTACTTGCTTTCCTTCCCATGTCTTTCTCATGCTGCTGAGTCCTGTCCCTGTTATCCCCCCCGTCTGCCGAGCCGGCGGGATAGTTCCTATAGTCTTCCTGCCTCTTATCACATCCGGCTCCTTGTATACTCCATGAGACCGTATCACGTTTCCATATATGGATAGGTAGGTTAGGTGAGACTCAATCCTCAACGGGTCCGAAAAGAGTCTCCGTATTTTAAGCCGCTTGTCACATGTCCGCTAGACATTGACCACCAGTTCCCAACATCTGGTTTCCGTCGTTTAGCTCCCACACCTACAAAAGACTTCAAACCTCCCACCAACACGAGAGCCGCGAACACGACAACAGCAGCAAACAAGTCTCTCGCCGGGGGTTAGACAAGACACATGCTGGTCTGCCTACCTACCTGCCTGCCTGCCTGCCAGCCTGCCTGCCTGCCTACCTACCTGCATATAAGTACGGGGCGTACATACAGCCAGAAACCTCCGCCTTTTCGCCTATCTACCTTACCACACGCACCTCCCTCCCTCGCACCGCCCAACCAAACAATCTTACTGCAGGTCGCTCAAAACCCCCAAGACAACAAAGTTCTGGACTCTTGACCCCCCGACCTTACCGTTCCCCGGTTCCCACCAACACGCCGGTGCCGTCCGTCGCACAGCATATGCTGGTTACATGACAGGCAGTGCACGAAACGCCAAATAAGACCGGTCCAGCGACCGCTCTCCTCGTCTACCTACCCATGTGCAATACCTACCCTCCCCCCCCCCCCCCGCAAACGCACGGCACGGCGTTGGACCCTCGATCGTGCAGATGTTCCAGTCATTTTTCGGTGTGTGGGTGCATGTGTGTGCTTATATTGTGCGTGTGGTAGCAACGGCGGAAAGTAAGGTAGGAGGGGCAGTACTGACCAGTGCCGGCCGCCATGTAGTCTTCCTTCCGGCTGTCATGCATTCGTCATGTCTACCGATACCTATAGTCTCTCATAAGGAATCATATAAGCTAACGTACTCTAATTTCTTATGGTCATCTCACTGAGAATCAGAGCGTCGGGAGTACCGAACCCCAGGCCGGCCCTCGAGACGAGGCTTCAGACAAGGCTCAAGACGAGGGTAAGAAACAGAAGGCTAGAAGTGTTAGATACGGGACGGCTCAGGATAGGGGAGACCCGGCGATATGAGAGATCGGATAACTGTCGGTGGCCAGTCCGGTGACCCTATGCTGCGGGCCCCGTAACACTGCATGTCGAAGTGGTGGAATACCTCGATCGGTACCGACGAATGAGCCTCATCGAATACGCTGACCGGTGTAAAGCTACCTAGCTTAGCCGCCTTTCACATGCCACCCCCATAGAGACTTAGTTAGCCTCTTCGGAATCTTATCACGGATTGTTTAATCATTATCAATTTTACTATCTGTCGACGTATCAACAAATCAACCTTCTATGTTCTCACAGCAAAAACGCCAATCACTCTAGTGGAATTGCAAACTTTTGACGTCTTTCATCCTCTCCTTCTTCAATCCAATTCAAATTAAGGACTCGTGGCGGCTCATGTGACGGTGTAACCGCCATCAACGCGGAGGTCCGCACCCGTGACGTAGAGAGAGGCATCAGACAGCAAGAAAGTGACGGGTCCCATGAGGTCCTTCGGCTGACCCATCTTGCCCTGGGGAATCAGAGAAGTCCACTTCTGCTTGAGGTCTGGGTTGTCGTCGAGAATCTTCTCAGTTCTGCACATGTGCGTTAGTACTGGCTGCCCGGACACAAAGAATTTGGGCGGTAGACTTACAGAGCTGTGAGCATGTAGCCGGGAGAGATACAGTTGACACGAATGCCTGCACCAGCCCACTCGACAGCCAAGGAGGCAGCCAAGTGACGGACACCAGCCTTTGCGGCGTTGTAAGGTCTGTTTGAACATGTGTCAGCGAATTCAATGCCTCGAAAGAAACAAGACTCGATGAAACCTACGCTTGAGGCTGGGGGACGTTGACAATAGAGCCAGACATGCTGCCGATGAAGACCATACTTCCAGGAGACTTGCGCTCCATGAGATGCTTGGCCACGCCGATAGCGAAGAGGTATGTGCCGTCGACATTGACGCCCCAAAGCTTGCGCATACGCTCAATGGGGTAGTTGATGGCATCAAAGTTCTCGGTGAAGCCGGCCGACGTGACGAGGTTGTCAATCTTGCCGTGAGCAGCGAGGATCTCGGCAATACAGGCGTCGACAGAGGCGGGGTCTGAAACGTCTGCGTGGTGCGCAGTTACCTTGGGAACTCTGGTATATGTTGTTAGGCGTCCGTCACTTCTTTTCAGGGTCAATTGGAT
This sequence comes from Colletotrichum tamarilloi, assembly GCF_030869305.1. Lineage (NCBI taxonomy): Eukaryota > Fungi > Ascomycota > Sordariomycetes > Glomerellales > Glomerellaceae > Colletotrichum > Colletotrichum tamarilloi. The sequence goes on along the minus strand of NW_026849403.1, from coordinate 465,165 downwards.
CGTCAGAGTACATACCTCTTGGCCTCTGGGTTTTCTCTCTTGAATGCCTCAAGGAGGTTCTTGGCTTGGAGCTCAGCCTCCTCCTCTATCCCGGTGTCAGTACATGGAGAATCATGAAGCTTGTCGGCAATCGGGATCTACAACTCACTGTTCAAGTCGACAATGGCAAGGTCGCTGCCGGAGTAGACCATGCCTTGGCCCATAACCAAGCCAAGGCCGCGCGCACCGCCAGTGACGACGCCGGTGTGGCCATCGAGAGAGAAGGAAGCAAGCGTGGGCTTGCCAATGCCACCACCGTGACCGCGGACCGGCTGACTGCTAGGCAGCTGGTCGTCCTCGGGGTACTCGACTGTAACATCGGGATCGGTTCTTGAGTACTGGCCCGGGTGAGGCTTCTCTCTGACGTTGGGGCTGCCGCTGATGGATCTAGACTGTTGCTGCTGCTTGGGGCTAGTGGCTGCAATGCTAGCTTGAGCTGCAGAGGCGGAAGACTGAGAGGATTTGCCGCGGACCTGGGTGTGTCTCGCGATGGGACGAATGGTCCGCGCCAGTCGGGCGCTAAGAGGACGGAACATTTTGAGTGTCTGCGGGTGTGAAAGTGTTACACGCGGTGTTGAAGTGTATGTACGTGAATGTTGCCGTCTGAAATAATACGACGGTCAGAGTCGATTCGAGGTGCCCTTCGGAAGGAATAAAAGTGTGAAAGCGAAACAATGATGGCGTTTGTTTCGGTTTTGGAGAACCGTTGACTTTTGCAATTGACTTCAGCCGGATGATGTCACGGAATTAGTTTTTGTTGAGCGGCGACCTGGATCGAGCAGATGAAGCTAGCTGTCTCTGGCAGATGCGGAGTTGACGATCAAACCTGGCAGAGGGTTGGCGGAATTCGAGGCGCCCAAGTTTGGGCAAAAGCAACGATGAGAGGAGCTATGGTGGGGTAGATGACGTGGGACGAGCGGGAGGGTAGTGATTGACTCCTGATCGTCTGGTTGTAAGTCTGGATCGGGAAGTACGTCTCGTAATTCGGGGTCGGTTGGACTTGGTTTGTTGTATGTGAGAAGTTGGTAGATGGGAAGGGAGGGGAGGAAGAAAGTCGCGGGGAGGAGGACACTACCTTAAGGTAAGTATGGCAGAGGGGAGGAGCTTGGAACCTTGAAGAAGGCGCGGGAGGGAAGGAAGGGAGCTCCCGTTTATTATGAGTTTTGGAGCTTTCCATTGGGAAGGAAGGAACGACGGGACGGTAGGGAAGGAGGTTTAGGTAAGACATTCGTGGACACTGGCAAGTAAGGAAGGATCGTGGCGTGAGTTGATCTAGTGGTCAATTGGTTTACTTGGCAAGGGCAAACAAGGATTGGTGGTGTTGGTGGTGGTGGAAGGAATCATGGAACTTGGTAGCAGCCAAAAAGAGAAAAGGGAAAAAGTTCACGATACTTTGGGCGTATGGACGCGTCTCGCAGCTTCCCGGCCCAAAACCACGTCTCAACCGGCCAGGTCCCAAGTCGCAGGTTCCAGGCGCCGCATGTCGCAGGTCGTAGCACGTCCGCCGCTCTCGCACTGCCTCGCGGGGAGTTGCCCCGGAACTAGGGCTGGACTCAAGGAGCCCGAGCGGACACCCATGGGCCAAAATAAGGATCGCTCCATGCCACCCACCGTGCCCACCGCCCACACTAGAACCACAACCCCGGGGCGGGGGTGGGCCATTGCCCCCAAATGGCCCTCTTCTAGGTGGACTGGCTCCTCCATCCCGGCATGCCCGGCTGCCGGCTACCAGGCCAGACGGGTAAGTCCCTGATTTTGTTTGCCTCTGAACTACCACCGACACTGGACGTTGCAGCGCATTCGATGATGGGTAGTATGGTACCGTGTAAGCTTAAGGCTAGACTTATATACTATGCAGTCTCAATGATACATATGGACAATAACAGTGTAGATGCTGTGAGTGAATGGCCTTATGCATGAATATGCGATGTGTATGAAATCTTTATGAAAAGTACCCGACTAGAATGCCAACCACGAGCAGAACATGAGATGAGAGAAACAAGACGGAAACCCCTTAAACCCATGTCAAGGTTTCCATGTCTCCTGCTCATCATTCCGAGCTCCCCGTGTTCCTCGTGTCCCGAAAGGGAGCCTGTGGAGTCAGGGAAAGAAACAACGAGAAATCTTGACAGAGCTTGTGACCCAACCTGGCCAAGAAATGTGAGGAGCTCCAACTTTTTTCCTCCTCTCAAGGAACTTCCGGAGGTTTTGGGGGTCCTTGGGGGCAAAACATTAGGCATCTCTCGAACGCCATTCTCCACATTTTACTCCAATTTTTCCTGCACGAGATGAGATTCTAGAATGCCATGAGATTAGGACTGGCCAAGGGTCTGGCCATCGTTGTTCATCCTCACAGACACACACTCAGTCTCACACACCTCAGACCTCAGACGCAGACCAGACAGAGAAATCCTAACCTCCGGTTCGGAGACCGCCTCGATCATGCAGCCTGTCACACCGTCACATTATCACGTTGATTGGGATGGCCATGCTGCTGGCTTGGCCCGTCATCTTGTTTACCCACTTTGTTTCTTTTAATTCTCTGCTGAACACGAGGTCCTCTGCATCGAGGCTGACTGACTGACCGATAGTCCGGACATCACTGCTCGCCATGCTACCCCCGTCGGGCCACCGGCTCCTAACCCCAGTCTCTAGACTACTACTTGTCAACACTGGATCGCCGAACTCGGCTCTCCGCTTGCACCTGCCGTGTAAGTTATTGAATACTTCTCTGCACGATATGCGGAGTAGAATCGTCAATACATAAGGGTATTCTCTATGGGGGATAAAACCTGGTCGAGGCATCATCAATAATAGCATCGGCCGTGCTCATCCCCTTCAAAAGCACGAACAAACCATTCCCAATCGTCGTCAGTCACCACGCCTCGAGCCAACGGAGCTAGGTACAGCAGTAAGCGTTGCGAGTCCTCCTCGTCGCTGCAACGTGCTCCATGTTGCATGAGGAATAGAGCAAATCTGGCTGTCTTTGCAAAAAGCAAGCCTCTGAGGTAAAGGTCCAACAACGTGAAATTGTCAGACTCTTCGTGCCGCCGAAACGTGACCCTAGCATTGATGTCCTCGTCCGTCAATAGCAGACGCTTGCAAATGTCTTGTGCCACAGCAAGGTTGGAGTTTGGGTCTGAAAGTCTGAGAACCTTCTCTGAGATCCTCAAGACCAGCGAACTCTTTTTGGGGTCTGCCACCTTACTGCCAGCTTCGATAAGCATAGACAGCACTTCGAAGCTGCCCCTGCACAAGGCAGTGTCAATGACCTCATTCTCGTAGTTAAATTCGTAGGAGAAATCGTAGGGTCTTTCCAAAATGTCTACCACAATGGGATGTAGTGTCGTCTTAGCCTTAGACTCATATGAAGACACTTTATTGACGTCGGGAAGGAAACAGGCATCAAACAGCTCAGCGCTAATGCTGGGATGTCGAGCAGCATATCCAACAGCACTGGGAAAGATGTCAACATCGTAGAGAACTTTGCTATCAGAACGCAGAAGTCGATAGATGACCAAGCCCGGAACGTCCAAGTTGTCTGGTTTCGGCGGATTGTCATGTTTCGATCTTCTCCACGGTGCCCGCCTGAACATTTTCTCCATTTCGGTGACGTTGATCTTGATGTTATCCAATACTATCTCAGCGAGCTGTCTGCTCTTGGTGCCTTTGGACACGCAGGCTTCCATGCAAATCAGGTAGATGCCCAGCATAACTTTTCGATATGGATCATCTATCTGAGCGCAGGTAGGCTTGATCAGGAATCTAGCCAGCCGTACATTGGCGTTGGCGAAAGCATTGATAACTGGAATGTCAAATGTATACATAAACTCGTCCCAACATGTCTCGCGTATTTGCCTTATGACGTGAGCATCATAGCAAACGAGCAGCTCGGCAACATCGCCATGGTTATATCGTGTAGGATATGAGAGAGGTGTATCGCCGTCCTCCTCCTCTCCGTTGGCGTAAGATGCGGCGTCTGGATACTTTTCTAGCAGCGTCCGAACTATTTGAAGGAAGCCCAACCCTGAGCAGATGTGAAGAATGTCGGTTGATGGAAGTACCTATTTTATCCTGTCACTTTCTCTTATGTGTTGGCTAGCATTCTTCTTGTGCTCGTACCACCAAACAGTACGAAATAGCGATTCCTTATGAAAGAAGATGCTGTCGACTGCCAAGAACTGGAGAGACTCCGATGATGGCCTGGATGGCGAGGATGAGGGCCGATGCGAGCAGGATCGAGTCGAGGCAAAACGCGGAAGGGATCTCAGCCCCTTTGCGGCGGAATTTGCTGGGAAATCTATGAGAAGTTGGGGAGAAAGAACAGTGAAGGTAAAGGTGAAGGATCCCATGACCGGAACACGGGGGTCCCACAGGCAGACGGTCCATCTGCTCTAGGGCTTTCTTATGTGGGATTACCAAAGACCGGTAAGGCATCTATGATGCAAGATGTAATCAGGTGATTCAATGGACCTCTCCTTGAACCAAAGAAACAGTACTGCCCCTTTGTCGCAGTCCAAGATCGATATATTTGCCTGCCTGATTTCTGGGAGCTGGCAATTAAAAGGGGATGACACCGCTGCCCTCTAGAATCTAGAGGCTTCACTTCTGTATCTCCTCATCACTATCACAAATCACTATCAGTTGATCCGAATACACTGCAAGATAGCCCAAACATGGCTGAAGTCCTCGCAACCTCAAGTGCCGTCGTCGCCTTGACAGCCACAACTTTGCAGAGCATCAGGGGAGCGAGAGAGAAGATTGACAAAATCACGCGAGCCCCTGAGCTCATCGCCAACATCAAAAAGGAGTTGCAACTTATCCAGAATCTGATGGAGCGCCTCGAGATCTCGGTCAAGTCAAATGACACCGAAGTACTGTCCGTTGCCGCAGACACCAACGTGCAATCCGCCCTCACGGCCTGCGGCGCCTCATGTTGTGCCTTGGACAACGAGGTGGACAAGCTTCTCAAGCGCTCGAAAGACGGACGCGTTCACTTGATGGACAGAGTGAACATCGGACTATTTGGCAAAGACAAGCTCCAGATTTTCGTGGACGAGCTCAGAGTTTGCAAGCAAACTGTTGACTTGGCTTTAGCCGGCGCCAACTTGTGAGTAATTTATCACGATCATTCAGTTTTGATAGCATATCTGATTTCCTCGCAGTTTGGCATCTATTGAGCAGACCAAGTACCTTCAAGCTATCGTGGAACGAATTGAGGTCAACAGTGGAGATGTACACTCCGAAACCAAGCTCCAGAAGTTGAGGGACTTGATCAAGGGGTACGAGGAGCTTCAAGCATCCCTGTTTGTCCAGGTCAATGAGAGACGAAGCAAGTTGGTGGTGGGCAAAGTCAAGGTCTTGGAGTCGCAGGCCGTCATCGGAATCCACGGCGCGGACGGGACTGGCGGGGAGCTGAATGTCCAGCTTGGCAACGTTGAAGGCCAAGGATCCAACATGCTGTTGGGATACTCCAAAGGCATTGACCTGAACGCTGCCTTTTTCAAGAAAGACAACTAGTTCGTAAGTCCATGATTCACAGAGTGATGTCACTGCGATGTGACAGACGAACACCCAAAAGACAGGAATGGAGATGTAGATTTGGATGTAGAGGAAGAAGCCAGATGGAGACAATTTTTTGCAACACAAATACCTCCAGACTGTGAACTTGTTACTTCCCAATTCTCTGTGGTGGCAACCTAATAGAAGAAATTTACCATTGGAATTCTACATGCTTTTGCGGTGACATCAAAGGTCCCGTCTTGATTCTTTGCTCCTGAGATCCCAAAGTGGCTCGCTCGTTGTTCTTTATATCCATGCTACTTGTATGTTAATCACGCCAGGTGGGCATATTCCTTGTTGAATGCCCTTCCAATGACCATTCTCCGGATTTCCGAAGTTCCGGCACCAATCTCATACAATTTCGCACTGATGACAGTTAGAACAGAAGAGCCGGACGTACTTTGGGCTTGACTTACTCTCTCAACAGCCTCGAAGCTGGCATTTCCTCGACATAGCCCATGCCGCCAAGAAGCTGGATACTGTCCAGAGTGCACTCTGTCGCCCTCTCGGCAGCATACAAGATGGCGCCGGCGCAGTCCTGTGTCTTGATGATCCCCTCCTCGTCAACAGCCTTGGCCGTGGCGTATGTGTATGCACGGGAGGCCTGGAGCTTCGTGTACATGTCTGCCAGCTTGCCCTGGATGAACTGGTTCTGAGCGATAGGGATGCCGAACTGCTTCCGCTGGTGGGTAAAGGGCAGAGCGACGTCCAGCGCGGCCTGCATGATGCCCAGAGGTCCGGCGCTAAGAACGAGACGCTCCAGGTCCAAACCCTCCATCAGAACTCTCACACCACCGTTGATCTTGCCGAGAATGTTCTCCTTGGGCACGAAGACGGAGTCAAAGTTGAGCTCGCCGGTGTTGCTTCCGCGCATACCCATCTTGTCGAGCTTCCTCGCGCAGCTGAAGCCCTTGGTCTTGGTCTCGACGAGGAACGCCGTGACGCCCTTGGATCCCTTCTCGGGCTCCGTCTTTGCGTAAACGACGATGACGTCGGCGTCGGGACCGTTGGTAATCCACATCTTGGAGCCGTTCAGAACGTAGCCACCATCGACGGCCGTCGCTGTCGTCCTCATGCTCACGACATCGCTGCCGGCGCCAGACTCAGACATTGCGAGCGCGCCGACGCTCGTGCCGGCAATCAGACCGGGAAGGTACTTCTGCTTCTGCTCCGGAGAACCGTTGAGCTGGAGCTGGTTGACGCATAGTTGGGAGTGGGCGGCATAGCTGAGACCAATTGAGCCAGAAGCACGCGAGATCTCTTCCATGACGACGCAATGCGCCTGGTAGCCCATGGCCAGACCACCAACGTCTTCATCGGCAGTCATGCCCAGGAAACCCGCCTCGCCCAGCTTTTGCCACATCTCATTGGGGAAGGCATTGCTCTTGTCCGTGTTCGCGGCAACTTCCTCTGTGATCTCGCGCCTTGTGAACTCCTGTACGCGCTCGCGCAGCTCGGTAAGATCGGCTTGTGACGGTGCTTCAAACCCCTTGGGATGCTTAGAGGAGTGGTGACGGATCTGGAGGGCGGGGGCAGCGACGGGTCGCAATTGACGCGCTGGCCGCGCCAACGATCTGAATGCTCTAACACTTGACATGGCTGTAGGTTGTGCAACGAAATCGAGAATAGAATAAGTTGAAAAGAGAGGAAATGAAGAACAACAACTTCTCCTACGATTGATGATCCAAGTTACCTTAGCTTGATGCCGAGCTGGAGGTCCAACCGGGACAAGAAGGTGCTCGGCTACGGGCGGCTTTCAGCGGGCCGAGGTGAGCGATTGGACGTCACTGGAATGGTATACCGTCAGCAAGCGAGCGGCCCTCGAACCTCTCCTTCCCGTCTTCAAGGGCTTCGTCGGCACATGTAGTGCTCCTCCTTCATACTCTCAAACTGCTGCACCCTTTGGATCTTCCTTTGTAAACGTCCACAATATGTCTTTCTCACGGTCATCGAGAGATGTGCTGCTTCTGTCGCGTCAATTGACCCGGCCGGGGTTTAGGGCACCCCGCCTCCCGCGATCCGCCCGTACCGTTGCGACCTTCACGCCGCCGCACCAGGCGAGCGCCATCTCCCGAATCCAGACCAATGTCGATCCAACATCCGAAGAGTATAAGGAGAATGAGAAGCACATGGGGGAGGTGATGAAGAAGATGCAGGACTTGACACGCAAGGTGCACTTGGGTGGCTCAGCAAAGGCGAGGGAAAAGCACCTGGCGAGGAAGAAGATGCTGCCGCGCGACCGAGTCACTGCATTGATCGACCCTGGCACGACCTTCTTGGAGTTGTCGCCGCTGGCCGCCCATGAGCTTTACCCCGAGGCTGATGTACCCGCGGGAGGCATCATAACGGGTGTTGGTGTTGTCGAGGGCGTTACGTGTGTGATCGTGGCCAACGACAGCACAGTAAAGGGCGGAACGTACTACCCAATTACCGTCAAGAAGCATCTGAGAGCACAAGCCGTTGCTCAGGAGAACAAGCTGCCGTAGGAACCCCATGATTTACACGCCGCGGCCAATTTTACTAATACTGACAATGACACAGTTGTATCTACATGGTCGATAGCGGCGGCGCCAACCTCCCACACCAGGCGGACGTGTTTCCGGATCGCGACCACTTTGGGCGCATCTTCTACAACCAAGCAAGGATGAGCTCCATGGGGATTCCCCAGATTTCGGTCGTAATGGGCCCGTGCACTGCGGGCGGTGCCTATGTGCCGGCAATGAGCGATGAGAGCATCATCGTTGAGAACCAGGGCCACATTTTCCTCGCTGGTCCGCCGCTAGTCAAGGCTGCCACTGGCGAGGTGATTAGTGCGGAGGAGCTGGGCGGCGGCAAGATGCACTCCTCTGTCTCAGGAGTAACAGACTACTTGGCAGTCGACGATGCCCATGCTATTACACTTGCGAGGCGGAGCATCAGCAACCTGAACTGGCCTACAAAATCACCTTCAACAGCAGCACCCGTGAAGGATTATGCTGAGCCTCTATACTCGCCGGACGAGCTTCTGGGTATCGCCAGTACCAACCTCCGGAAGCCCTTGCCCATCAAGGAGGTTATTGCTCGCATTGTCGACGGCTCCGAATTCTCCGAGTTCAAGCGCGACTTCGGTTCAACCTTGGTCACTGGATTTGCTCATATTCATGGCTACAAGGTTGGTATTGTAGCCAACGATGGAATCTTATTTGCCGAATCTTCTGTGAAGGGCGCACACTTCATTGAGCTGTGTGCTCAACGAGGAATTCCGCTAGTCTTCCTCCAGAACATCTCCGGCTTCATGGTCGGCTCCGCCGCCGAGCGTGGTGGCATCGCCAAGCATGGCGCAAAGCTTGTCACTGCTGTAGCATGCGCCGATGTTCCCAAGTTTACCGTCGTTGTCGGAGGTAGCTATGGTGCCGGAAACTACGGCATGTGCGGGCGAGCTTACAGCCCCCGTTTCCTGTGGATGTGGCCGAACTCACGCATTGGTGTCATGGGCGGTGAGCAGCTGGCTGCTGTTATGGAGACTGTTGGCAAGGCCGATCCCGAGTTAAAGGAGAGGATAGAACGGGAAAGCGACGCAACGTACTCGTCAGCCAGATTATGGGTCAGTCATTACCACTTACACGTCATACACTTTTTGCTAACCATGCTCATAGGACGACGGCATTATTCCTCCCCAGCATACCCGTAAATATTTGGGTCTAGGCCTTAGAGCAGCCATGTCAGGCCGGAATGAAGTCAAGGCTGGTGATACCAAGTTTGGCGTGTTCCGAATGTAAAGAAGGTAGATTTTGGTCATTTAGAAAAGGGAGCGCAAAACAAGCCATTTACTATCATTTCTTTGTGAAAATCGACAGCCCTCTATGAAGTGTGCCCTAAGTTTGGCGATATGCTCGGTAGAAGTTGGTAAGTATTCTTCATCATTCATCCGCCTTATAGCAAGAACGTATGTTGACCGATGACCGATTGCCGATAAAAAAGACCACAAACGAGCCATCAAGCCCATCTCACTTGCAATAGCTTACGTTTTATTAAGTGCCTAAGCTGGTTGACGAGGTTCTAGGTTCATCCGGGTGCCTTGCATGCATTCCCGCCGTTGCACTCAACGGCGTAGTGGAGAACTTTATTCGGGGCCCTGGAAGGAAGATGGCAGTTTGGCAGACGGTGAAATTTCCCACTCATATTCGCAGAACTCGCATCTTTCACGAAAGGAAACTCCCCGACCGGAGCAGACTGCCAAACAGAGACAGATTTGGCAGCATACGGAGAAGGTTTCTGCAACAGATCGGGAAAGAGCCAATCGCACGGAGCTCTCTCCGGAGACCCACCGGCCAAACCCTTGCCGAACGCCGGCGGTGAAAGCCCCGGACGTGTTGCACAGCCAGCCTTTGGTTCTTCCCCTTTTCGTTGCCTCTTCAACACATCACTCACATATCCCCATGTCTACGCATTTCATGACACCTCTCCACAAGTCTTGCAGATCAATCGTCAGCAAAAACGAACGTGGCCACAGCTACAACCGTCCACGTGCTCATATTCGTGTGACGTTTATAACGGGTCTTGAGTGTTCTACACGAGACGTGCTGATCAATTTCTTTCAGAAACTTTTTACATCGCGTGTTCTACTGGCTTCGAGAAGCAGGAAAGTACCTGACATCACCGGATGGGGTCTGGCCGAGGTTGAAGTATGGAATAGATGGTGTTATGGTGACACGCGACTAAACCTGCCCAGCCAAAAAAAGAGTCTCCGGCCACGGCAGCAAGGAGCCGATCTCATTCGCTTGTTGTTTTCAAGCCGAATATCTCACCACCCGGCCAGAGATGACTGATCATATTTCCTTCCGTTTCTTCTCACCCACGTGGTGTGCATCATGCCTCTCTTATTCCCAAACAAGGCACCCTTCACTTTTACCTTCTCTCCCAGGGCCGACCGCGATTTGTGGGCAACCCATGCGGTACACTCACACCCCAGTCTCACCGATCGCCAACCCATGCTTCACCGGTATGCGCTCACCGGGCTAGGCCCTGCAGTTCGTTCTTTTCAATCTTTTTTTCAGTCTTCTTTAGGGCTACTAGTACGGATATGGGACCCGGATAGTGGAGTGAGTGTCTTGATGCCGGCTGCGGCGGGCGCAGCAGGATTGCCTTTCTGGCACCCTTTTGAAGGCGGTCTCCTTTCTTTCTTGTTTGTCAATGTCTCTGTCTTAAGCCTTGGCTCGGGGATGGCGATGTGCTACTGCATGAAACAGAACCGGTCAGTGAAAAATGATGTTGGATGGTCCCCGGAGGCTTGGAAGAGACGTCGACACCGAGGGGCTGGATGGAGACAGACCGACAGCTCAAGTGAGCCTTCTTGCCAGCAGGCTCTCGTGGTACGGTTCACCGCCATAAGATCAAGGGCGGGTATATGAAGAGGGAAGCCCTAGTCGGTGAATTGGCTCGATTTGGTTTCTTTCGACCCAGACTAAAGGCAGTTGCCGAGGAGAGTTCTTTGTTCTGAAAACAAGCCATCCCAAAACCAGACAGCTTCATCTCTTTTCAGGCCGAGGGTACATACCACCAGCTACCTTCATTCATCATTCTCACACTATCAATTTGTCTCTTACTTCAGCTCATATCATATCAACCCCTCTCATAGCCTATTCATCCCTCCAAGTTGGAACAAAATGGCACCCTCCGCTCTACCGGAAGAGCCCCAGATGTACGCATCAAGCATTTCAGAAATGGCACGCGGCCGCAAGTTCTACCCTTCAAACAAGTTCATCATCAGCTGCGGCACCGTCACAATCGACATGCGGGCACGACGCGTGCTGCTGATCTATAACAAGAGACACGCTATCTACCAGATGCCCAAGGGGCGGAAAGATATCGGCGAAGACCTTCTTGCAGCAGCGCTGCGCGAAACGCGCGAGGAGACGGGCGTTACGGTGAAGCCCGTCACCTTGAGACTCAGCACGAGAGCCACGCCTGCGGGTGGACCCTCCGGTGCCCCGGAGGTGTCTGAGGAGATCACTGACACGGAACCGATCGCTGTGTGTCACTACCCTGACCCGGCTACTGGCGCTATGAAAATGGTGTTTTACTTTGTTGCGGAGGGGAATTGTGATCTTGGACCCGAGGGCTGGACGGGGGAGGACAGAGTCAAGTTTGACGTGAGCTGGGTCGATGTTGATGAAGCTGCGGACAAGTTGGCTTTCAAGGAGGATGGCATGGTCGTCACCAAGGCTCTGGAGGATTTGAGAAAATCGGGGTATGATATCTGATTTTAGGGGGCGCTTTGTGTTTCTATTGGATCAGGCAAAGTTGGGCGTTGGCCATTGGAAAACGGGAGGCAGGATTCGCGTGGGGTAATTTGACTTGAACACGACGCGCAGGCATACGGTGTTGGCATTGTCGGAATCTTCTACTTTCTCTGGGTTTGGGAAAAAGTCAAGAAGACAATGGAATTAGGCTAGATTGTTCACAAGAATCAGTTTTTGATTGAAGTCTGTTTGTTCCGGCCATTTTGATGAATCTCAGCAAATTAGCCTGAAGAGCTCATGAGAGCTACCAGCCCAATATCTGGAGGTTCACTTCGAGGGCTTCCCGACCCGTTGTCTGCGAAGAAGAAGGAGTCTAAGTGGAAGAAAAGAGAAAACATGAGGAAACGGCATCACGACCGCGGACCAACTCCCGAACGCAGCAGGAGTCTGACAGCTTGGCGGTGACAGGGGCTTCCCATCCATCTCGGATGCATTATCCAAGTCTCCCCGGCGACATACTTACCCCTAACTTGCGATCGATTCATGGGAAGAAATTTCAATCTGACAAACCAGAACGCTGGGTCTTGCAGGGCGGGGTGGGCGGCGATGGATGCAGGGCTGCGGCGGTCCAGCCCACCGCTGCCCGCGGCCGCTTCCCTGTCGTCAAGACATCTGATGGAATAGAGATGTGCAGTTGAGAATCGTTGAGAGTTATTTGGTTCAATTGCATTTCAGCCCGTTTCATGATTGGTTTACTGTCACTTCACCGCGTGTATGTCTCGTCGTGCCGTCCCTTGGCGTCTCTCGGTTTCATGAGTACGATTCATTCACCGTAATGGAATCGAGGAAAGACAGAAAGAATAGAGACAACATGGTTGACCGAGAAGGTTTAGATGACTAGCTGCATGAAGCTTTACCTTAGCGAGTCTTTCTTGACTAGCAGGCGCAATTCGTGTCTCGGGTCGACCGTGACTGCCGAAGCCGGCCGGTCGAACTCGGGACCGGCGCCGGCATTCTTCGACTAGTGGGGCCGATCATACCCACCCTTGGCGGGGTCGACCCTTTTGCCGAATTGATTTTCATTGAAGCAAGTGGTGACATCACCCCCACGAAACCCCCCTCCCACTTGGAAGTCCCAAGCTCCTGATGGGGCCCTCATTGCTACCCCTCCATGGAGACAATCGAGGACCGCGGCTGTCCCCCTCTCTTGCCAATCGCGAACAATGAAATTGTCCAAACAGAAGGGGCGCAGAAAGCTTCCGTTAGCTTCGTCTGTACTGCAAACGTCAGCGAAACGGACCAGCTCTTAACCCCGCCAAAACGCAGCTTAATCCGTCATTGACTCTCCACTTCGAGGAGCCCGCACCCGCACCCGCAACGTACATATTATTACCTCCACTTGACGTTTGAAGCATAATAAATCCAATGTCTTCCCACACTGCCAAAGCCGCGCGCTCCGCTTCCCAAGCTTTATCTAGATCGTCGTCCCGGATTCCCAAACAACCTCACTCCCCCACCCCTGCGATAGCTTCCCGACCAACAACCACAACAACACCAAAGAGCTTTGCGACTTGCTACAGCTCAACCACCACATCGACACCCCTTACACAGCAATTTCACAAGTCGTTCTCGACACAAGCCGCCAAGATGTCGACTATGCCTGCTCAGCACGGCCACAGCGAGGGATGCTGCAACATCCCTCCTGTCGTCTCCAAGGGCTACGATGCCAAGGGCAGCTATGAAGAGATTGGATCAAAGAGGACCTGTGAGTCAGCTGCCAGGTCTACCTACCTAGCCAATGCGTTACAGTGCTAAATGAATTACCACTACAGACGTCACCGGTCCCGCCGATGCAAAGAAGGCCATCGTCGTCACTTTCGATATCTTTGGATTCTTCCCCCAGACGCTCCAGGGAGCCGATATTCTGGCCACCAGCGGCGCCGAGAAGTACCGCGTATTCATCCCGGACTGGTTCGCTGGCGAGCCCTGCCCCATCGAGTGGTTCCCTCCCGACACCGAGGAGAAGCAGAAGAACCTCGGCGGTTTCTTCCAGAAGTTCCCGCCTCCCAAGATTGCCGAGCAGACCCCGGACTACGTCAAGGCCATCCAGTCAAAGTACTCATCCATTGAGTCTTTTGCTACCATTGGCGTAAGTGTCTCTCCAGCCTACCTCAGTACAGAGTAATTGGGTAGACGCTAACAAAATCGCAGTACTGCTGGGGCGGGAAGGTCGTTTCACTCGTGACCTCGGGTGACAAGAACCCCTTCAAGGTCGCCGCCGAGGTCCATCCCGCCATGGTCGAGCCCGAGGATGCTAAGGGCATCAAGATTCCGCTCATTATGCTCGCTTCCAAGGACGAGCCCGAGGAGGATGTCAAGAAGTTCGAGGCCAACCTCAACGTGACTAAGCACGTTGAGACTTTCAAGGACCAGATTCACGGATGGATGGCCGCTCGCTCTGACTTGGAGGATTCCAGAGTCAAGGAGGAGTACACTCGTGGATATAAAACAGTCCTTGAGTTCTTTGGAAAGAACTTCTAAGGTTGCGTGTAGATCATAATAATCACGAAGGAATTATGAATCACGTCGAGGGCACAAATTGAGATGGTTTCATGGAGACCTCGTTGTGCATGCGCTTCATGATGAACCATTCGCCATTCTGTCAGAGAAACCAGGACCACAAGCCTCTTCTGTGGGACGTGGCTAATGGAAAAGAAGGCTATCTCGATGTTACAACAGCTGACCTTTGTGATAAGACCACTTGAAGATTCTCTTTTCGATGTCGATTTCCTTGAACCTCCACAAATTGCTTGACAGTATTTCCACGTTCTCACATTGATTCTGTCCCCACACAGCACCATACTCTTTGAGTGACATGAAAATTGACAAGCTTCCTTTCTCAGCTGCATACAACATAGCATCCTTCCCATTGAACTCCCCATTGATACTCACGCCCTCGCGAGTGAGCAGACACCGGAAAAGTCCCACGAAATTGCGATCGATCGCCTGAATCAGAGCTTGTTGTATGCCAAGGCAGTCATGGTCGGCTTTGGTGTCATCCAATATCATTCTCACAACCTCTGTTTTGGATCTGCGCCAGGGAGCTCCCTTCATTGCATACCACAAAACCGTTCGGCCGCTGTGGTCCTTCGAGTTCAAGTCCAGATTTGTCAGCTCTAGGATCATCTTGAAAGCTTCCGCTGATTCATGTCTTGCAGCATAACATAGCAGCGTTGCCCCTAAGTCGTCTTCTGAGCACATGTCAAAACCATACTGACAAAACATATCAATGATGGCAAGATCAAATTTATGACGAGCGTAAAGCCATATAGCACCGGCGCTGCCCCCAATGTCTGGGCTGGCGCCGTATGCCAGAAGAGTCCGGATGATTTGGTAATTTGTGTCTTTCGCTGCGCATGCCCAAGCTAAGGGGGTTCGACCACCTTTATCCGGGACGTCAACCTTGGTACCGTTCTTCAAAAGAAGTTGCACAGCCGCGAGATTGCCGCAACCTGCAGCCCATGATAATGCAATTCGTCCTTTCTCATCTGTAGCGTCGATATCGACATTATGGTCAAGAATAACTTCCACAACCGCCATGCTGCTTTTCGCAACAGCCTGTAGTAAAGGGCGCTTCCCCCCATTTGATTCGACCTCTGCTTCGACATTCTTTTCTAACAGGAAATGAAGAGCTGGGATATTCCTAGAGACGATGGCCCAGTATACCGGGGTCTTGCCGTGGTGGTCTTGGGCTCCAATATCCGCTCCCATCTCTACGAGAAGTTGAAGAGCGGCTGTAACATTTTCCTCTACATCAACTGATGCAGGGTTTTGAATACTGGGTTCTTGCATGTTCAAGTCGTGTCTTTCAGCAATGACTGCACCACTCATGAGCGCCGGCAAAGCTGACCCTGTGCCCGTCATGCTGGCCACTGATGTGAGGATCTCCTCGCCTGCATCCCAAGTATAAATGCAAGCCCCTTGTGTCATAAGAAACCTAAACGCTGAGTGGAATCCCATAAGAGCGAGTGCGCAATGTATCCTTCCCATGTTATTCGACGTATCGAGGTTGGCCCCTAGCTTCAGGAGCAGTCTCAGAGTCTCAGTGAGCCCTTGATCCAATAGTGAGATCTCACTATAGTCAAAGCTTTCTCCTCTGGAAATGAGTAGTAACAGCTCGTCAAGCATGACATTTAACGAAATGGTTCGCCCTCCATCCGCTAAGGTTGAGATAGCTGAATGATAGTTCGAGTAAATATGTGAGTCCGAGTACTTCGAGTATCTCAAAGAGTTCAGGAATGCCAAAATGACGTGTGGCAACCATTCGTGAAGATTTTGGTCGAGTTCTTTGCTGCATATGAAGTAGACAACTGTCGTCCAGCAAATGCTTGTTACAAAGCGCTCTGTGATAAATATTGGTTCCTTTCGAAACTTAGTGAATTGTTTCCAGAAGTGGGATCTGGATCTCCCAAAGATATTGAGCCATAAGGCATGATTATGGCTGCTTGACTGTAAGAAGATAAATAACTCCTTGTCCTGCTTAGGATCCCCATTGAGCCTTCGCTCAGCGGAGAACCTCATAAAGGCTTCTAGCACAGCCGCGTGTTTTTTCTCTATAGCTACTCGCATGCATTCTCGAAAACACTGAATCGATACCTTTCTCTTGAAAATTTTAGTGCATGGTGAATGTGATTCAAGCGGGGTGTGCTCGATGGCGTCGCTGTCGAGGTAAAACTTGACAACATCTAACCGATTTGCGAAGGCAGCCCACCACAACGCGGTTTTACCACTTTCGTCAACCGAGTACATGTCGATCTCCGGGAGAGTATAGTTGGTGAACAGTTGGAGAATCCCGAAATATGCTGCCACTTGTGCCGACGTGCGAGGGATAGATCGCATCCAACGTAGTCGTCTCAGCACCGAAACGGATCTATTACGTGCGTCTTGGTTCCGAAGAAACCCAACTACTTCTGTCGGGATAATGGAGCTCTCTCGTGTGTGCTCCGCCCAGTATAGAGCTGCATAGTTGAAGAATGGAGCGGAGTCGTATTCGTAGAAGTCGTAGTCTCTGGGAAGCTTGTAAACGTTCTTGATCGAAAGGTAATTGGTACACGCGATTGCGATTTGAGAGTCAATATCTGGGAAAAACTGATGTCTTTTCCTCTCGAAGTACTCTTGTGTTGTCTGGTGAACAAGTCGTATCACACCACCACTTCGCTCACTGACTGTTACAAGTCCAGCACATACAGAGATCATGGTTTCGACTGGTATGATGTTGTCCTGGTCTATATTCGTTTCTCCCTCTTCGACGGCGAGGGCATGCTGCAGCTCTTCGATTGTAAGAGGCCTCTTGGCGCCTGTTGTCCAAGAGAGAACGTTCAGCGCGAGCTCAACGTGCTCAGAGGGTTGAGACCTAATCCGATTCATGGCCTCATTGTATACGGCTGAGTAGATGTTTGCCTTTTCACTCGTTTCTCCAAAGACTTTGAGTGCCTTCTTGAGCTCCTTCGGGCTCAGCTTGTTAGACCAAGCATCGATGAGCAGTCTCGCCAACAGGAACCTATGTGCGTCAGCACCATTTTCATGACGGTAGATACAGAGGTAGAGCTTGGAAACTTACATTCCGTTAACCTTTTCTGCAATGGTGTGTCTGATTTCCTTCTGTAAATCAAGGTTGTTGCGGACAAAGCTCTGCATGCGGGCCATACGATCTGACGTGTATCTTAGTACGTCCTCCTGATTAGCCCTGATTTCTACAGAGATAGAATTCTCAAATTCCTTCGACTCCAAGATCTCAGGAATTTCTCTGGTGGTTGCAAAAATATTGACTTGGGATCTTTGTTGTAGCCGGAGGATTTCTGGAAGAAAAGCTTGTCGAGCGTTTCTATCACACTCATCCAAGGCGTCAACAACGATGAATGTTCTTTCGTAGCAGGAGGATAAGACCTGGAGCAGATCGATGGTCTCTTGAGTAGATCTTGAGGTCTTCCGCTTCTGGTGTTTGTCGTAGAGCGTCTCAAGACTTTGAGGGAATTCAGAGCAGGATTGCGCCAGCTGCTTCGCTAGACTAGACAAGAGATCGTGGCAATCTTGGCGTTCGGTGTCCTTGAAGTTGCAGTAAACGTAGGCTATCCCGACCCTCGGTTCCTCACGGAACCGGTGTATCAAATGGTCTATGACGACGGAAGTCATGATGGTCTTGCCGGCCCCTGGCATCCCATGGCACAGCAGAGTCTGGCCTCTGTTTGCTACCCATTCAAATTCCTTGGACTCTAGTAGCCAGGATGCTGTTTCTGGGTGCCTTGTGGAGAAGTAATCTCGTTGTTGTGATGAATAGTTGGATGGCGTCAGCCACTCCAAGATTTCCTGTCGATGTTTACTGACTTGCTCATGGTGCATCGAATCCACCGCCTGCTTTGTGCTTTGGATGGCTCGACTGTGGAGCGTCGTCAGCCGCCGCCGTACTGATAAGGAGTGCACGGATTCACACTGACCTATCTGACGCGTTCTTGAGGGTGTTCAAGAGTGCAATTTTGACGGACAGACTCGATTGAATGTTGTTGATCACTCTTGGGTCGACTTGTAACCGCTGAAGAAACTGCAAGAGCCTTGCTTTGTCCCATATCTTCTTTTCGAGAGGCTGTTTTAGTTCCTGGCAATCGTCTAAAATTTGTTTCAATCTCTTCAGGTCCTTGTAGGAACCTTCGATGATGTCCTCCAGTATCTTTTTCTCCCCATCATTGAGATTCTGCTGTGGGCAATGGGCTTCCTCAAGAAGCGGTTCGATGATCTCCACGCTATTACTGACCATTAGTCAAGACTTCTCTGACGAATACACGACGAGGAAATGTCGAAAGCATACTTCCTCACTAGAGAGACAAACAGCTCAGGCGCCTCAGAAAATCTGTCGTGGCAGTGTCTCAACTTGTCTATGACAGCGATGAAATCGCCGACACCAAACCCGAAACTCATCTTGGACGAATTTATCCGCAGATTTACGTAGGCGCATGAAATCGAAGCAAAGAAAGGAACGAGGATGACAAGGAGGACGAGGGAGGAACTGGGAGATTTAAAGAAGCAATGTCAATGGGAAACATTCCTGCACACCTGATTGGGCGTAACGTTGACCTCCAGCCGCGTCAATGTAGCTATGCAGGCTACGAAGTGGCTGCAATACTCCCCAACAGAGGTTTATAATCAGATTGGTTTGCCTGCAACCCACGTTTCTGTGGCTGTATAGGTGTGGGAGGCTATGCCAGACCGGCTGCAGCAAATTAGGCGTCGACACGCTTACCTATTCCTGCCTGACATTTCATACTCTTTTGAGGGCGCAGGCTCACGCGCGTATTGTGGCTGTCTGGTCGACCAGTAATTCACTTTAGATACCTATGTCACCCCCCAACCGGCTCTGGGCCCTGTCTTCGCCTAAAGACCGGGCATACAGCCGTTTCACAACGCCTGGTGAAGGAAGAGACCAGACCTACGAAAGGAAGCAGATATCAAGGAAGCAATGTGAAGAGCCGAGGGCTACGCATTCTGTTGTAGGATTTCAGTGAAAGACAAATTGGCAAGAGGCCAACGTCTCCGGGGAAGCCCGGACATCAATACTTGAGTATTCTGGTTTCTCTTGCTATGACGAACACGAGACAATCGAGCTGGGCATATTTCATTTGCCAGTGATTATTTTATCTTAAGATTTGTAATTTGGAGTTGCTGGTACATGTACAGGTCAATAGGGCAATGCAACATTGTAGCTGACACGACGCTCGATGATGGGGAAGGCTGAGAGAGATCCTCGTAATTGCGACTCGCTTGATCATCTCTTCTAGATCTGATAGAAGAAAAAAAAAACACCCAGATTCGACAAAGAGCTCCTCTGTGTCTTCTGCCAGAGGAAGTGGGTAGTTGAGACAGATAAATCCCATAGTTGAAGCAGAGATTCGCCGAAGTTTTTGAAACTTATTGGTGAACTTGCGAGGAAGGACCTGCGAGCTGCAAAGCTGCAAGAAAGCTCTGGGCCCTTGCTTCCCAAAATCTCCTATGTAAGTGTATGGCGTCTACTGCATGTTCTCCTTGCCTACCTCCTAGGGCCATAGGCTTAGCAAAGCTTTAGAAAAGTGCTCCTCTCATCAAGCTCTATCGGAGTAAAGCAAACAACTCAGTGATTTCCCACCTCTGTGGTAGGGATATTCCACTACATTGGTGTTGATCTCCTCTCCTTCATGCTGTTATTTGTAGAGACATACCGTAAAAGGGAACGCTCAAGCTGGAGTAATTGTCAACAGTGATATTGAAGATCCCAAGTTCAGTCTATGATACGAGCATAGCACCATCGCCCTTCAACCCACCTTCTCCTCCGCCTCGGAGAAACAACCTCAAACCCCTTCCCCTGAACCACCGTGATCCCAGCACCATACTTCAACAACACCCCAAGCACCCCAACATCCTTCCGCCCCAAAGCATACGCAACAGCAGTATGTCCCCTCCCATCTCGACGATTCACATCAACATCACCCCTACCACACAAAAACTCCACAAGATCCGCAGCCCCAGCCGCAGCAGCAAGATGCAGCAACCCCCTCCCCTCCCCATCGACATCCTCAACCCTCACCCTCTCATCCTCAAGAAGCACAAACAATGTATCCGTATCAGGCACAAAGATCCGACCGGACTTGATCCACGCGCAGAGGGCATACCACACCGGCGCCCGAAGATCCCCGTCTTTGAGGTTGACGTCTATGCCCGGGACCGCCATCAACAAGCGAGCCATTGCCGGGTCCGTCGTTTCCGCGGCGTACGAAATCGCCGTTCGACCACTCGCATCGGATAGGCTGACGTCGGCTTCGTGGTCGAGGAGTGACTTGACTGTGTCCATGTCTCCGCGCCGGGCGTGTTCGCAGAGGGGAAGGGTTCCTTGGGCGGATAACGTGTTTGGGTTCGCTCCCTGTTGTAAAAGATCCCGTATTTCACTCAGGGATCCCTGGGCAGTGATTTCGTGTAGTTTTCTGTCCAGGTCGGTCTCTGCTCTCGAAGCGTTTACGGTGATCGGTTCTCGCTCAACGGTTCCTGTACCTTGTGTATCGAGAGACGCTTCGGTCGTGGCGTCGCCAACGTCGACCCATCCCTGGTCGATAGCTTCACGAGGCCTGGGATCCATCGAAACCTCCTTGCTGATTTCGCCGGAGCCAGAAGCTTTGCGATTGTCCACAAGTTCCTGAAGCTGTCTGTCCAACATGGCATCTACACCGGAACCGTACACCTCAGGCTTCACCGCGAGAGCAACCTCAGCCAACTCGCGCCGCCGCGCCTCCGTTTCCCGAATTTCGGGCCTGGTATTGACTTCACGAACCATCGTCGGTACTGCTGAAAAGGGAAGACAGAAAGGTCAGATAAATTCAGTAAAAGTTCGTCCGCCTTTGAGGGAGTCTACCACTGGCCTACCGGTTGCTGGTATACTATCCTTTGTACCGAAGTCGGAATACGCGCTCGATATAAGACGTCTGGCAAAGAAGAGACGACAAATTGCTAGATGACACTCCTCAACGTCGTCAGCACGGCTTTTGTTGAGCCGACAGAAAACGCCAGCCTCGCCAATACCTGACACGCCCACACATACACCGAAGAAAAACCAACCCACGGGACGGACGCATATGCACCAGCCTATCACAAGGCAACCAAGACCAACCCAACTCTCTAACCCTTTTGCAACCCCCTGAAGCCTTGCAATTCGCCCTTCCATTGCGCCCAAGAGTGCAGATCTCACTGGTGCAAAGGTGGTTACACACCAGGCAGCTATGTGAACTTGTTCCTGCGCCACAAGGTCACGCGCGGGGGAATGTGTATGTGAGGTGGGCACATCGCCCAGCTTTCGGCTGCTAGGTTAAGTAATGTATAACTTCCATGGAAGACTCTCTCCTCGACCAGCAGATTAGCGTTCTTGGAGTGTGCTCAGAATTACAGCTCCCCATTCAAGTCGTGTGGGAATAATCGCTCTTGTACCTGACTCCTGATGAGATTGACGTAGCCATCCTCGTTTAATCTGGTCCTTGCTTCATCGTCACGTTCAAGTCCAAACAATGTATGAATCTGGGGGCAATTTTCATTTTTTTTCATACATCAATTGGCTTTCGAAACAGCCAACCGCATCCATTAGCTAAGTTATCTCATGCAACCATCTGTCTGCCGTTGTCGCATAACGCGACCAAATCGAACGCCAAAACCTCGCCAGTCCCTAGTATGCTACCGTCCCGGAATGAAAAGAAGTGAGAAAAAGAAGATAGTTACACAAGCAGCAAAGAAACCCTCCTATGCTCAAGATGTGAGGAAGAAGAAAAAAACCAAACCACAAGACCGAGGTCACGTCCGCCGGCTTGTCAACTAGGCAACCAGGGATTGGGGCTCGGACTTCTCGCAGGTAAAGAGGTTGACGTGGTAGTCTCCACGAGCAGCGCAAGCCAAGATCGGCTTGTGCGGGTGGAAGGCAGTTGCTGCGATGGGAGAGCCCCTGTTCTGTTGAAGGAAGCTTGAGTACGGTTCGACACGGGACAACTCTTGACCGTCGAAGTTGAAGACCTTCACGGCATGTGCAGATGTACCACTGCAATGGGATGTTAGTTTCAATATCACAATATTAAGAGGTCCAGGGTGATAACTTACACAGCAAACACCGGCAGATGTTCATGCGTGCTGGCTGTTCGAAGGGTGTCTCGAGTTGTTTGGTAAACGTGGAGAGGTCGATCCATGCGAATATCCCATAGTTTGACCTTTCCGTTTCTGCTTGCGCTGAGCAGTTCTCGTTGTCCGCCGCGCTGCAAATGAACGCTCTTGATCCATTGCCTATCCGTTTCGTCTTTCCACTTCTTGATCATGGAGTCCTGGGGTCTGATACGGGTGTCGAAAACGCGAACAGCGCCGTCGCCGAACCCTGCCACAACTGTGTGACCGGTCATCTGGTCAGATGTCAAAGACGTGACGCAGGAGCCAGACCGGGCGGGAATGTCAATGACGCATTTCTCAGCGCCAGCAGACCACACCCGAATGACACGCACATCGCCAGCCACAAGTACGCGGCCGAGCGACTGCTGCCAGTCGAACACCATACCGGAGTTGACGTTACTGGGCACCATGTGTGTAAGTGCTCGCCAAGACGAGGCTAGGTTGATGGATTTGTCGGAATCGTAGTTTTGGTAGATTCTGAGGACTCCATCTGACGAACCAGTCATCAGGAATGCCTGGTCGTCCTCATTGATGAACTTCATATCACTGATCCTCGACCCTTCAGGATTTCCGTTGGAAAACTTGCTCAGCCGTGCATGCTTCTTCCAATCCCAAACGCACACCGTGTTACCATCGTCTGCAACCGCAAGCTGGTCTTCAAACTGGTGGAAGGTGAGTTTGGCAGGTTGCGAGCCATTGTTGGTGATGCCCAACTGATTATTCCACTTATGGCTACCGGCGAACTGCTTGAGTGGTTGCGTTTCTGTCAAGATGAAATCGTTCCGGGATCTTCTCCAGAGCCGTTCGTTATACTCAGTGCTGCCAGGCTCGTCCGACTCGCTCGGCTTCATCTGAGGCTCGCAGAAGTATTCAATAGACCACTCTAGGAAAGAACTTTGCAGTGGCATGGCTGGTGCTTCGCCCAGCTTACGATCCTCAAATCCAGTGGAGACAGGCTCTTTGGCAATGTGATAATTGGCATGGATAGCCGTTGGATCGCTCTGTTCTGGTGGCGCTTCAGCAAGCTCAGGGGCCTTGATCTTCTGGGAGCCAACCCTATGCAGACCGGGTGATGGTGCCGGAGAAGAGTAGTTCGGCTTTTCGCTGGCATCGGCCTTTCCATCATTGCCGAATAGTGGCAGCTGGAAAAGCAAGCTTGCCGTGCGACGCAACAGGCCAGGAGATGGCAGTGGTGGAGTAGCCAAAGAGTTAGAAACGCCAATCGCATTACTTCTTTGGCTCAAGTGCAAGTGATTCTTTGTCGACGCACGCTTTGCCCTCTTTCGGATGTCATCGATGAGGCTCTGCGCATGCTCACCAACAGCCGAAGCCATCACGGCTTGGTGGACATGGTCCACAATTACTGTAGCGTCACGCTGAACCTCAGGATGAGGATCAACATTGAGCATCAGAGCGTGCTTCCAGCAGGCTGAGAAGACGGTATTGTGAGCAAAACCGTGAACATTGGGCTTGATGGTGCCGTCTGCATTTCTGTTCTCTTTCCGTGCATAATGCAGGCCCATCTTGTGGTCCATGCCATCCTGGCCAGGAGGGAACAGGAGATATTCCCTTTCTTCTTGAAGCTGTTCATAAGCAGCGACAATGAACTTGCTCTCAAAGCGAAGAATAAACCTTGACAGGAAGACAAGGAACTCGCGACGGACCATTGGACTTCCGTCGTTGGCCATGTCTAGAAGTGTCCAAGCGATGGATTCTTCGATCCGAGCGACCTCATCCGTCAGGTCGATGATGCCAAGGAAAGTAGTCATGGAATACACCATGGCAGCTCGGACTTCAGGAACAGGATCCTTTGTCAGAAATGACAACTTGGCTGGCGCATTCTCTCGAATGCCACGCCATTTAGCCTCTGGGAGTTCCTGCCACAGCTGACTGATGCACAGACACGACCACTGACGCAGGAGCGGATTCTCTTGATTCTGCAGGTGCATTAAGCAGTAGGTCATTATGTCGGTTTGGTTGCACACATGCTGCCCTGGCTTATAATCCTTGCAGAGCATCGATAGAATGAAAGCGCACATCGCCTTATGCTCAGCTTCGTTAACGACTGGCAAGCTCTCGGACGGCTTCAATATCTGGGCAAAGTAGTTGTATCCGCTGTCCTTGATAAGGTCCTGCTGGCATGAGATATCCACAGCCAGAATGCGGGTCCAAATGAAGATCATGACCGGCTTCAGCTCTGCGGCAGCGGACTGCAACAACTTGAGGACATATGGGAAGATGCCTATGCTCAGGGCAAGCTGGACTGCCCAGGGGCCTAAGTCGAGGAATATTCCGAGCAAGATGAGCGCTCTGACTCTGTGCTGTTGGCTCAGCAGAACTTGCAGCACCACTGGAAGCTGCTCAGGGGGCCTCTGAGAAAGTGCATCGCCACGAGTCAGGTAAACGTCGAATGCTGTCAGTTGTTCGGTGAAAAAGGTTGAGTTCTGGTACTCGTACTCGAGACCTTCGTTCTCCTTTCTCTCCAGCATAGGCAGTTGGGCTAGTGCCATATCCACGGCCAAGTCCCAGCTTGCCCACAATGGGTGCTGCCGGGTCTCAGGGAGCTCGGGGAAAGACTGCGGATGGCACCCATAGACAGACATGATTCTCTGGGCTAGGAGAAAGTTGCGGAAGAGAGCGGCCACCATGAGATCCTGCCTGAAAAACTTTCGGAATAGGTGTCGGGGCAGTGTAGTCCAAGCGATAGTATCCGTGATGGCTGTGAAGATCCAGTTCAACTCGCCGAGTGGCGTTCTTCTCTCCTGTAGCCTACCGGGCAGCTTCTTGGCGCGCTCTGGGGTAAGATTCGTCTTGAGGGGGTTTTGAAGAACGAAGAACCAAAGAGCCATTTCGATAGGGGTAGTGAGACATGCCGTGAATAGATCGGCTGGGAGGAGAGGGTTGGTAGGGAGATTCTCCTTGACGCCGCAGGCAGCTAAGTGGATATAGGGCTGAAACACGGTCTTCTCGTAGTTGGGATCTCTCGCGGCAGCTTCGTCCTCTTCTTGTTCGTGCTTCTCGACAAATCTGTGGTAGTTGTTGAGGATGTTGCCGGCTTCGGAACAGTCCCAGACGTAAATCGTAGGGGCGTGAAGCCACTGTTGAAGATCGTATAGCGATACTGGGATGTACTGAGTGTAATTCTTATTAAAAACCCAGATCTCTCCACTGGCAGTGGGCTTCGGCACGCCGTGGCCATTGTAATGAAGAAGAACCCGCTCATCCTTGGCGTTTCTACGCAGGGACTGGCAGAACTTTTTGGTCTCTTCCACCGACGGATCGAGGTACTGCTTATATCTTGTGCGTATAGCCAGTGTCTCGTACTGCGCCTGGAGGGCTTTGCCGATGTTCTCGAGGGCCTTCTGAGGTGGCGGCGTTGTAGGGTCTGTCCATGCTTCCAGTTTGGCGCCCGGGTTCGTCTTAAGCTGGTCGGGAGGCTCGACTGAAATATTAAGGCAGACGGCCAGCGCAGCAGATACTGTCTTAAGTCTATCTCGCATGCGCCAATCCTGCAGCTTGTGTAATGTCGCCTTGGGCTTGCCGGTTGTCTCGTGTCGCTTGTCGGTCCAATACATGTACCAATTCTGGAGAAAGGAGTCAGCACGGCTCAAGATGCGAGTTGAAACCAACGAGTCCCAATGGCGCAAAGAAGCGATGTTGTCGCACTCGGGCTCGTCTGGATCCAAGACTGCCAATACGGTTGTCGGCCCCATCCACCCGGGAGACTGCATCGTCTGAAATGTCTAGATGGGAGTGGAATGTAGATTCGAGCCCTGGATACGGTCATGCCCCGCGTTGCCCCTCGGGACTGGATTCTGGGCAACAGCGTCCCAGCATATCGTACGAGCAAGCCAAAAGAGCAGAGCACCAAGTCTCCTTTCTTTGCGCGACGCGCGCCGATAGGAGACTATGGTTAGACCAGTCCGGCTGGACAGCGCCGCCACAAGGCCGCCAAGTGGGGAGGCGCAGAGCTTGGGGTGGGAAAAAGGAAGAAGGGCACAAAGTGTAGATGGAGAAGGCGAGAGAAGTTGTAACTCACATTTGCTATTTGGGCCAGGATTTCTGGCGACTCGTGATATTCATCGAAGCCATGTCTGGCGCCCCAATGAGGGATATCTTCTTCAGAGTGATCAACCTCCTCGGGGCGGCTGACTCCAAATTCGCTCTTGGATCGCATAAGCAGCGGTTTCACGGATGGCCGCTTCGGTCGATCCGAATCCGATTGTTCGCCGGTAGAGAAGCCGGCGGCCAGATTCTGTTTGTTACCAGGGGCACTTGAAGGGCGTCTTGCATTGCTATCATCGTGGCTCGTGGATCGTTGAAGTGCTAGAGGGGGAGCAGCACCGCCGAATGGTGAGGGTTGAGTTGTCGCATCGGGGAAGGCGGAGGATCCGTTAGGACCCTGAGTTTGCGGCATGTTGTTGGGACTTCCATTCACTCCGAGCAGCGCAGTGCTGTTTGTCCTCCGCGATATGCTGGCGTAATGTCGAGGTTGAGAAGTTGAGGGTGTGGGTTTGGAGGAGCTCGACTGTCGAAGGTGACTGGCGGGCGAGGGGCGAGAATGGGTCTGATCTTGCGCAGCGGCAGCCGTCATCTTGACGGTGATACTGTCGTCGAAATTCGAATTTGGCGCGCAAACCACCTATAAATCGATTACCGTGACGACATGTCGGTCGTGAGGTGTCGGGTAGGATGAGGTGGATGAAGATATTGGATAGGCGATTGCGTCGGTGACGCGAATTTGGAGTTTTTGGAGAGGTTGACGGGAGTGACAGGTCAGGTCGGGTCAGGTTGGCAGCGCAGCGCAGCGGCTAACACCCGACTTCAGCTCAGCGTGGCAGGCAGTGGAGGTACCTTACACACAAGGTGAGGTGCGGCAGAGGTGCACCAGCCAAAATTTAGGAATGGTACCTTGGGCTGAGGTCAGCTTCGACCATCAGCCTATCAGGTGCCGGGAACAATCACCTGCCTTCTGCTTCGCTCGCTCCGACAGCTTCTTCCGATGTTCCGATAGAAGTATTCCTAAAATTCACCTGTTTCCATCCTTAATGTCTTTTGATATATTCACTTGATGCTTCTAGCCAAGAGACAAGTGATGATGAGCATTTCTTAGGTACTTAGGATCAATGGTTCATCTTATGTCCAAATTGTACTTGGGTCGCATGGAGATACCTTAAGGCGTGTTACCTTACCTTATGTACTATAAATGTATGGAAATGGCAAAACGAATCAGAAATGATGGACGGGAGGCAATTGATGACCCGACCCTGACCGCCTTTCAGCTCCACATCTCCGCATTTCGTCCAGTCTCCCGCGTCCACTCTGGCGAAGCGCAGAAGACAGGAACAGATCCAAATCGGGGGGAGATGAGGTAAGAAGGCCTCGGCCGGATGCACGGTCCAGGCCCGGCTCAGAGACCCAAAGGCGCTAGTCCATAATGAGCAACCCGAGTTCCAATTCACCTCCCTCCGCAGGTTCTTGAATCTTCACATGGCTCTTTCTTGTGGCCTCCCTCGTGCGACCAGCATTTAGCAGGACCAAAGTTCAATCAGTCTCATTCTGTCAAAGGCTAGGGTGGCATGAACGAACGCATCGCGCTCCGCGTTTGTCCTGGGAAAGTATTCGTGGGCCGGTCCTTGCTCAAGATTGTACTTGCGAACGCTGAACTGGTTTTAGGCGGCAGGTCCCGTTGGATCACCGCAATTGGCCTCTGTAAATGAACACATGAGGATACTTCGAAGGTGGTGGTGGATTCCCAAGAAATGGAAGTGTGCCTGGCAATCAATTGGATGTTTATCAATCTTGCGACATACGCTATCTACGCGGCTATACCATATCGCAGGCTTATTCACAGCGCGAGCAAATCGGAGAAAACATTCCTCGCAACATCACTCAAGCACGGTGGGGAATGGGCTGGCGGGAGGCGGGCGTGTCAGAAACAATGTCTTGCCCCAAACGGCCGGCTCGCTCTCTGTTTATCCTTCCTCTCCTTTTTGTTTCCCTTCTTTCCGTATCTTTTGCGGGGGTGTCGTTTTCCTTTTTCTTCCTTTTTTTTTTTTCTTCCCTCTCTTCTTTTTTTTATGGATCGTCGCATCCCTCTCCGTTGGCCTTGCGCACGTCATACCCGCCGTGGTGCGTATCCATGACCCATTTACCTCTGTCCTGACTCCTGGGTTTCATTGGCCTTGGTAGCTGCCATGATACGAGGTGGGATTCGCTTCAAGTTGCAAGCTGCAAGTGGACTATGGAAATCCATCGCTTGTGTTTCTTCTGAATTGCGGCTTGGCCGTTTCTGCCTTTATGCTGACGACGACGATCACGACGATGAGGGGGGCGCCCGCTGTGCTTGTAGTTCACCGCATGGCCTGCTTCAGGGTCATTCGTTGTTGAGACGGTTTATGCTTGGAGACCTGCCCGATCGCCGAATGCGGCTGCGTTTTTAAGACTCTCGACGTTATAAGATGGACTGGTCGGTTCGTCGTCGGCCGGTGCGTCCATGCGCCATCAGAGGTCATCGCGAGGGTCCATCCTGTATGCTCACCCAACTCGAACCTGGACCGACCCTGCCCCCAACACGAGCCTCAATTCACATCGCCCTCGCTCACGCCGTCGACGATCAAAGTTGGGCGCCAGCCGCCGCCGCCGCCGCCGCCGCGTGGCCAGCTTTCCGTCTCCCGCCTGCTTCAGGCCAACGCTAATGCTCGCTCACCAGAATGAACGTTCACATCTTGCTCTCAGACGCGCCATCTCAGTACAACATTCTTGCGCCGAATTTAGCAGGCAGGCTAAGCCGATAGGTTAATTTCCCAGAATTCCATGCCTTTTTCCATCAAAGTCTATCTCTGCGCCACCACCACCCTTCCATTGCACATGCGCCAGGAGTCTTCAGGCAAGGCTCACGCCCAATATGGCATGGTGAGATGTTTTCAACGTCTGTGGTGTGGAGCACGCTCCCTGTCCTGTCCTGAGCCGTGGTTTGCACAGTGTACCTACTCGGACATGACAGACATCGCGACAAGTGCCGGTATCTATTTACATGCTTTGAAAGGAGACCAACAACGTCCGTTTTCTCCCCCGTCACTCATGGGACCTTCGTCCTCGGAAGTCTTTCCCGTCTCCTTGCTCTTACGCCGTCCAATTCTTTGCGGCCGCTGCCGAATTTCGAAGCTTCAACGAGTCCGTGTGCCATGAGGGCTGCCGAATGGCGTTGAAGCTTTGGGAGACTTGAAACGCACCACCTCATGGCAGATGGACCCCCTGAAGGGAAATTATCCTCAACGTATCAATGGAACCGCCGCCCTCTTTGACTGCTACGGAGGAGATGACCCCCTGAAGCCACGAGTTTTGCGGGCTACCGTTAACCATTAACAGCGTCTGTTATGCCCCAGAGTAGCATGGGAAGAATCTTCTCATTGCCACGAGCCTCATCGTCTTTTCCCTCTTTGGTCGTCTCTGTTCCTTGGCGGCTGGCCCGGGGCCCGGAACGAGGGCGGGAACAAGATGAGGATGTTCATGAATTCCTGTGGCATGGATGCGCCGCCTCGGCCGCTTGTCAGACATGTACGTACGATGAGTACATGCGTCGAGGACATTTGTTTGAACAGGCCGGGATGAGATCCTTTGATACGCTGTTTCTTGCTCAGCATGCCCAGACTGGCGGCAGGGTGTTGGGGGCGGGAATGCCAGTGACTGGACGTCATGTGCTTCCATGTCTCATCCCGAGACCTCATGTTTGTCAAAGAAGAAATACACGACGAATATCCTAAGTGTACTGTACTTGTCGCCCGTCCAGTCCACGGGCATCAAATTGACTTTTAGGACCAGCTCGTGCCTCGGGTAGGTGGCACAGAATACGACATTTACGGGTGCGCGGACGTTCAGGCTTCAGCAACAAGAAGGCTGACAATTTTGACTGCAGAAGACGTTCGTACTAGAACGGACGTCGCCCGACTCGAGCCTCAGGATGCGTGCTACCTTTCATAGTATCGTAATGGGGGCAGCAGTTGGAGTAGTTGGAGCCTTTGATGGGGCCCGATGTCACGTTGATGATGTGAGCGGGTTGTTGTTGAGGTTTCCTGTCCTAAATGGGCAAGATTCCACAGTCTCTTGACTGATGGCCATGGGTACGCATACCGGGGCCAAAGACTGGCAGAGAACCCAGAAGGTATGTGTGTCCCTTGAAAGGAGATGGAACAGCTGGCTCTAATTACTCCGTACAACTCGTTTCTGGAGGGTCGGGAAGATCAGCGCCAGGAAGGCTGATTTGACTCTGACTCAAAGTCGCACATGGCACTTGGCGCGCATCAGCTTTTGTCGAGAGTGCAGAGGCAACGAGACGTCGAGGGTGCGAAGCTTTCCACCCGCCTGCCTCGCTTTGGAGTTGAAAGAGGAGGTTGAGAGAGAAGTGTTCGAACAATAGGTGGGCGGAAAAGTGGGAGCTAAGCACCCAAGGTAAGTAAGGTACAGACTCGGTCAGCAGTCAGCAACCAGTCGACGGGACGGCCGCCTCAGGTCGTGCTGGAGAAACCCTTGGTAGTAATAATAGAACAGAGAACCTTTAATCCTCATCGAGATGTTTAGATGTTAGTGTAGATACATGGGATACCAAGCCAAGGCAAGCCAAAGTCAAGTACCTTTTTCGCACTTGAGCCAACACCTAGCTAAGCAGCATCGGTCCCCTTTGTCGCTCCGGTGGCAGCCTGTCAGGTAGGTACCTACGTAGTACGCTCTTACGGCATGCTTAATGATACGGTGCAATTCGCAAGGCCTCGTCGTGTCTCCAGCTAAGGTACCTAGCCCGCCCCTTTTGAAGGAAACGGGAAGCAGGCCACCGTGCATAGCGATATACCGAAGAGTGACACAGTTTGAAAGGTCGTGGCCCACGTGGCGTCGAGTACTCTCAATGTCCCGCCTGATGTCCGAGAATCCTAGGTGCCTTCCATTCTCTCCTTTCCCCCACCCACCTTCGCGAAGAAAGCGCCTGCAGCCTCCCCGTGCTCCTCTGAAAAAGTTTCCCCTTCTGCTTGGATGCTGGGCTCTCCCCTACTCAGCCCTTGCACCCCCATCCATAAGCGAGCGGAAACTCAAGCTGCACGACATCCCATTGGCCCAACATCAGCTAAGAACAGGCCCCTAGACGCAAGTGCAGAGTGCAGATGTGCAGGGCAGGTTGCAGGGCGGGCTAAAGCAGTCAAGTTGGTGGGCGGAGAACAGGCCAGCGCAGCGACCCAGCGGAGCCAGTCAGTGCAGGAACAGGAGCCCCCCGAAACGATGGAGAGAGAGACTACGAGTGCCCAGGTAGGCTGTAGCCCAATGGCAGAAGGTACTTCGTAGCTAGCACTGGGCTGCAACATTTTTAGGTGCACTTTACCAGGTTCCGCCGTTACTCCTGCATTTTGGAGGTGAATTCCATCAGCCCAGCAGCATTGGTCCAATGTCTTTTTTTCCCCTTCCGCCCCCTTCCCCATCGCTTCCCAATCCCAAGAGTGGCATTTCTCCCAAAACCTCCTTTCTACAACGGCGGAGAGAGAGAGGTAACGAAGTGACCGACACACTCTCGGAAAGACCACTCTAGCCAGGCATTCTTTTCTTTCGTTGCATCACCAGCTTCCTGTCCAAATTCGACCCTCCTTCGCTTTGCGATCGCCGTATCTATCAGCAGACACCTGACTGCGTCTTCCTGGCCCGAGAGCCTAAAGTAATCATAAACCGACCACGGACAGAAAAGATACGGCAATCCGAAGGGGAAAACGCCTAAGAAGGACCAAAAAAAAAAAAAAAAGAGTAATCAAACCCCTAAAAATCCGACGAGCCAACCCCCGTCAGCAACAGCTCTGCGTACGCGCGGAGTCAACATCGTCCCGTCTCGCCCAACACCCAGCCTCCTTTCGTTTCTCACCCCTCGCTCCCTTACCACCTTACTCGCTTCACTGCGCCGACGAGGAGGACCGCAATAAAAAAAAAGACGAGGTCGAACATCGCAGGACGCTCCTCGCCTCAGCAACGCGCGCTACCCCGGGCACACTCCACCGATGCGAACCCAGCCATCCGCACACTCGAGCGTCGACTCCCTTTCCCGTTCCTGCGTATCTGCTGCGTTCCTGCATCCGCTGCATCTCCATCGCGCCTCACCCGACTCGGCTTCACAGCGAACTGGCGATAGCACCCACTACCCGCATCATCGACTCCACGACTAACGTGCGACTTGAGCGACTTTTTCCATTATCCTGACGCCCCTAAACAACTTGTTCAACCAACGACCGAAACGATTTAATTGATACCCTCCAAAATTCCGGGCGCTCTGGATACAACTTACGAGCAAGTCTCTTTGCAACTGCCGCTCAGCGTGCAGGCCTCGATTTGATTCGCCATGGCTTTTCTTTTCAAGTCCAAGAAGAATCAGGATCGAGCTCTTGCAAGCCGCGATGGAAACTCTGGCGGCTCGCAGGGTTCAATCCAGAGTCAGCGAGAGAGAATCGCGAGAGAGGAGAAGAACGGCACTCAGCGCTCAACACCAACCGGTAGCTTGAACTCAATCGATCGCGATGGCAGCGCCGGTGCTGGAAGCCCTGACCAGGGCTACACTCGCCAGCGAGGACCCAGCGTGGACCAAATACCGACACAAGCGCCTTCAAATGATTTGCCTGTAAGTTTCTCCAGCTCACTTTGATGAGCTGGCATTGCTGGGACACTGCTGACCTGTTTCCCAGCTTCGCAACGCTCCGCCCGTATCCTCGCAAAACCAGATGCCTCCCCAACAACAAATGATGAACCCTAATGCGTCACTATACCCCTGGTCGCAACGACGACTGACATATACCTCTTCACACCCGAGCCCTTTTCCCCGTTATGGAGCGGCTGTCAATTCGGTGTCGTCCAAGGAGGGCGATATAT
This sequence comes from Colletotrichum tamarilloi, assembly GCF_030869305.1. Lineage (NCBI taxonomy): Eukaryota > Fungi > Ascomycota > Sordariomycetes > Glomerellales > Glomerellaceae > Colletotrichum > Colletotrichum tamarilloi. The sequence continues at coordinate 431,734 of NW_026849403.1, read as the reverse complement.
ACGTGATGGGAGGTTTAATCAATAGCTCTACCGTCAAGGGCGATTTGTGGATGATCGAGGCCGGGCAGAATATGGCCTGCTACCCTCTGGCGACGACAGCCGAGGGGCCAGGACCGAGAGTTGGGCACGCAAGTTTGCTCGTTGGCAACGCCTTCATCGTCTACGGCGGTGACACCAAAGTCGATGAGATGGACGTCCTGGACGAGACACTCTATCTTCTCAACACCTGTGAGTTCTATACTAGTCATTCCCCGTGCGCCCCCTTGCGAGAAGTTGGGCAATCGCTAATCAATACCAGCTACGAGACAATGGTCGAGAGCATTGCCCGCTGGCACCAGGCCTTCCGGCCGCTACGGCCACTCTCTCAACATACTTGGATCCAAGATTTACATCTTTGGCGGTCAAATCGAGGGCTATTTCATGAACGATCTCGCTGCTTTTGACCTTAACCAGCTCCAAATGCCCAATAATCGCTGGGAGATGTTGATCCAGAACACTGAGAGTGGCGGACCGCCCGTCGGCAAAATTCCAGCTGCCCGAACCAACCACTCTGTGGTTACTTACAATGACAAGATGTATCTGTACGTAATGCGTCAAGTCTAGCGCTGGTATCACTGCTGACGTACTCTAGTTTCGGTGGTACGAACGGTTATCAATGGTTCAACGATGTTTGGAGCTACGATCCCGCCACGAACGAATGGACGCAACATGACTGCATCGGCTACATCCCAGTCCCTCGAGAGGGTCACGCTGCATCAATTGTCGACGATGTCATGTACATTTTCGGAGGACGAACGGAAGAGGGTGTTGACCTCGGAGATCTCGCCGCCTTCAGAATTACCTCGCGCCGCTGGTACACTTTCCAGAACATGGGCCCTTCACCCTCTCCCCGATCCGGTCACAGCATGACTACCGTTGGCAAGGCCGTGGTTGTTGTCGGAGGCGAACCCTCTTCGTCCCCCGCCAGCGTCGGCGACCTTGGAATAGTCTACATGCTCGATACAACAAAGATCCGATACCCGAACGATGCGGCGGCAGCACAACAACCTAATGGACCGCAGGCGAATGGCCAGCAACGCCCACAACAGGCGAGGCGGCCCAGTGCTGCAGCTGAGACAAGGAATATCTTATCACGAGACGGTTCCCAGGGCCCTCCTGATCAAAAACGACTAGTAGGTGCCCCTGGCGCACCTCGCGATGCCTCCGCCGTCAACAGCCCCACCAACGTCGTGCGAGGATCTCCCAACGGAACGGACGCGAACCCGGCGGCAGTCAACAACATGTCGAAACTCCCCAGATCTGCAGTGACATCGCCCCCGGCTGGGCCCCCGCCCCAGGGACCAACACCTGCAAAGCCTTCAGTTCAGACTGGAAACTTAGGAAGAGTTAGGGGACAGTCATCGGAGAGAGATGGATCTGTTGGTGGCTCACCGCAGATTGCTGCAGGCCAGTCTCCCGTAATACGTGAGGTTAAAGAGCCAGCCGCCAAGGACGCAGAGAGCCCAGTCACCAATGGCCGACGTACCCCTCAACAAGTCACAAGATCTGGCTCCAAGTCTGAATCTGGTCCTTCTGAGCCTTCCAAGACCAGGTCTAGGCAAGGCAGCAGGTCTCAGACCTCCGTGGATAGTACAACGGAGCCAGCTTTGAAGGCAATGCAGATTCAACAGCAAGCTCAAGTTCAACCACCACCTCAGACGCAAGCACCACCGCCTGCTCCAGTTCAACCTCCTTCTCAGGCACAGCCGCCGCCGCCAACCCAGAAGCAGTCGCCGATACAAGTGCAGCAACCTATCCGCCCGGCCTCGCCACCGGCTCCCACCCGTCAAGCCAGCAATCCATTGTCCCGACGATCCTCTGGCCGCACCTCACAGACTGTCGCTATACTGAAGGAGTTGGATACAGCTAGGAACCGCAACGCTTGGTATGCGTCTGAGCTTGAGTTGGCCCGTAAGGCTGGCTATGTTCCCAACGCAAGCCTCAGCCCTGTCCTTGACAGCAGAGCCGCAGAGACTTTTGATGACGAGGACAAACCCCTTATCGAGGCTCTTTTGGCCATGAGAACCGAGCTCGCCAATGTTCAGGCATCCGTTGACAAGCAAGCCATTCTCGCTGCGAAACAAATCGCCGAAGCAGAGAAGCAGCGAGACGCTGCAATTCAAGAGGCGGTATATGCTAAGGCAAGACTCGCAGCCCAGATGGGCGGGAGCGTTGCAAGCACTCCCCAGCTGGATGGCGAACGCGACGTAGATGACCGTTCCACCGAGATCAGCCGCAAGTTGGCTTCTGCCCTGAACTATCAAAAGGACCTCCAAGCCCAGCTTGAGATGATGAAATCCGAGCTTGAAGCTGAGAAACGCGCCCGCCTCTTGGCCGACGACACCACCAATGCTTCCCAGAAGCGGATGAGCGAACTCGAGTCTTACAAGACCATGACTTCTACCGAGCTCGAGCAACTCAAGGCCGAGCTGCACATGGTGCAGAAAGAAGCTAGGGAGCAGGCTGTTCAATACACAGAGGCCATGGCTGCGATTCAGCTCATGACCGTAGAGAAGGACGACTTTGAGAAGAAGTACAACGATTCTATCGGCAGCTCCAAGGAGCAGAACGATACCTTCGACTCTCTCCGTACCGCCATGGCTGCTTCCGCAGAGATGAAGGCGCTTTTGGAGGGCAAGCTGGAGGAGGAGCGCTCTCAAAGGGAGCAACTCGAGTCCAAGTTCAACAAGCTCAAGGCTGAACACGAAGCACGCACCACAGAGCTCGTAGCTGCAACTCAGCGACTGCGTGACGCTGAGGAGATCGCCGAGAAGCACGCCAACGAAGCCAAACTCCATCAGCAAGCTGTGCTGGCCGGATTCGACAAAGTCACCGCGAGGAACATCGGGGCTGACGGCAAAGCTGACGAGGGACGCGCCAAGGCATTGCAGGCCCAGCTCGTCGCTGCGAACGCGCTTGTTAAGAAGTACCAGCAAGAGGCCGATGCTGCGGCTGATAAGCTTCGCACTGCGGAAGAGCGCATTGCTGGATTGGAGGTCTACCAGGAGCAGTCCAGTCGCGAAGGTGTGGCAATCAGGAGACAGCTCCAGGCGGCTCTCAGGGATACTCAATCTCTGCAGGCTAAGAATTCAGACCTGAAGCACCAACTTCAGAACCAACAGCTGGAGACCAACGCGATGACCGTGCAACACAACACCCTCAAGGACATCCTCGTAGAGCGCGGCATCAGCCCCACGGGCATGTCACGGACCCGAAGCATTGGCAGCCCGCGAGTGAACACTCCCGAGGCGGCCCGCATTCGCGATCTCGAGGATCAGCTCAACGCCGCGTTGACCGCCCACGAAGAGAATGCACAGCGCAGCACAGCTCAGCAGGAGGCCAGCGAAGCTGCGTACCGTGAAAAGCTCAGCCAATTGGAAAACGACTATCAGTCTGCTGTGCACTACGTCAAGGGTACGGAGAAGATGTTGAAGCAACTCAAGGAGCAGCTCGCCAGGTACAAGACCGAGAATGCCAAGCTCAAGAATGAGGTTATCGAGCTTGAGGATCGCGTGGAGGCATCCGCCGGCAACGACGGAAATGCTCCTGCCAGCTGGGAAAGCGAACGCCACATTCTACAGGAGAAGATTGAGGCCCTTGAAGAAGACTTGCAGGCGTCCACGGAGCAGCTTGAATCTCAGCTCACTGCGGTCAGAAAGGAACTGGAGGATAGCAAGAAGCAACGCGAGGGCGCTCTCAAGGACGCTGAAGAAGCTTCCCGCAAACTCGCCGCCAACCGCCGGGACTTGGAGAGCCTCCAGCAGGAGAACCTCCTCCTCGAGCGTCGCGCCCAGGATGCCGAAGGCAAGGTCTCGCTGCTTCTTGACCAGGTCGAGAACTCAGTCGATAGCTACCGCCGGCAAAGTAGGCAGGCACCGAGCATGACCTCCGACCTGACCGAGAGGGGTACCAACGGCAACAGCGTGGGACACCGACGACAGGACAGCTCTGACGCGGACAGCACCTACGGTGCAGTCGCTGGCGGAGTCGACGGACGCAATAGCACTGCGTTGGACAATCTGGCCGATGAGCTCGAGACTCTGCGCACCCACTGGGAAGCCACCAACAAGAACTACCGTCTCAGCAACACTTTTGACTTTGAGGGCGCCGCAACCCCTACTCGTAAGGACGAAGAAGTCGGACTTGGCCTCAGCGAAAGCCTGGCCGACTGGCGCAAGCGACTCGACGTAGACGAACAAGCCGAGAACGACCGAGCGAAGACGAAAAGCCGACCTGACCGGCCTTAGTCTGGCGTTCTGCGACGCATGAATTCTCGCTTCTCTACGTGACAACCTCCGGCGCTCATCACTACACTTTCTGTACATTCTTTGACTGCACACGGTCCGCCGCGGTTTGCAGTCCGCAGTTGGAAGGAGTTTTCGGATTTTGGGGATTTGGTTTCGACGCGTGGGCTCTGTTCTTCGTTTCGCAATGATTCAACGTACTCACGACGAAACAACCTTCGCTTAATTCCCCCGCCCTTTTTTTTCATCGCGTTTCCTTTTCTTTTCTTTCCGAGTTCATGGATTTCTCACTTTTTTGATGATACACTATACACAACCATGACCTCTGCTTGCTTGTTCGCCGTGGACGTACGAGAGCAGGCCAGGCGCATAAGGGTCACTTCTATTCTTTGAGATGGGTGGATGACACTATCAGAAAGATTGAGCACGCGTGCCCAGTTGCCTTTTTTTCTTTTCTTTTACCATAATGTACAATACTGTTGTTTTTTTCCTGAGAAGCCTCATCCTGATGCTGAAGGGTTCCATCCCCTTCACGTCAAGAATGTGGGGGAGGCAAAAAAATGAAGAGGAAGCGCGCAGGACGTTTGATGACTGGTCAACGAGTGGAGCGGGGCTGGCTCAGAGGGGCAAAAGATAACGACAATAAGCGACCGTCGAGGATTCTCCCGTACGGTTTTGATAACAAATTCTTTTTTCACAATGCGTTCATACATACTGAAGATGGGGCTGGTGATTCCTGATGGCTTGTGATGATGGTTGGGGTTTAGCAGCGTGACGATATCTACCTAGGGCTTGGTCAAACGATGAGACGATTGTTACCAGTGGATGCGTCTGATATTGTGATGTGATGTACCCACGTTTGTGTGTATAGGCGTGTGTTTTCCAAACCAAGTCGATGCCCGCATAAGGAGCTTGCTCCCTGTTATCGTCAACAGCAGTTCTCACTGTTGGGCAGGCGGGTATGAGCCATTGTTGAGCTCCTCAGGGTGATGGATACTCTAAAGAGATAGTTGAGATCGGTTCTTGGCTAGACGGTCTCCCCTTTTCTTTACAGAGGTCGCGGTACCATGCTCAGCAAAGCACGGATCTGGTTACTGTAGTCTTTTTCTTGACGTACTGTCTGTCTTCTAAAGACGGTTGGTGTTGGGGAGTATATCTCATCGTTACCCGGCGTTTGGGCGTTAAGGCGTCAAGGGGAACGGGGTATATAATGTGCGCCTTGCTTTTACTCTTTTGCGGGCAGGCCGATTTTGCGGAAGCCTGTTGGAGCCGTGGTGCCAAGTGGACAAAGTTGACTGACGTGACGGGAACGTCCTGACACGTCGAGGTAGGCTTTGATGTTGTAATCCTGTGACTGATCCTCGTACAGGGAGACTTCTTGAGCGTTGAATCTTGCTCGAGCACACTATCCCTTGTGTATTCGCGTTGTTATACTCTCACGAAGCGGCTGGCTACTGGGCGATACACGGCTTCATTGTTTTCTAGGGTAGACATTGAAACGAAACAGACTCAGCGAGTTAGCTTTTTGCCAACTCTGTACAGCGTGCTCGGCCCCTCGGGAGGGAGAGGACGCCTTCCTTCTCAGCCTGTCAGCAATAGGACGCTGACATGCTGGTCTCGGTGTCGAATAGACTACACAGCATCTGGAGCTCGAGGTGTACATTACATAGTACTACGACAGATGAGGCTTGCCCCCTGTGGGTTTTCCCTTGGATAGCTTAGGTGTACATATAGGATATCCATCCTGATCTTGAGGGTAAAGAGTGCAGAAGAGATCCAAGATTTCGGGTGAGGAAACTTCATTGATGGATTGCTCCCATGCTTGACGTCGTTCGAAATGTTTCCGTCTTATAGTTCAACATCCAACCCACCAAGGCTAGAGATTTCCTCATCGCAAGGCTGTATCTTTGTATATACATATTCGCGGCGGACTATAATTGAGATAGTAAAGGCTTATAAAGGCTACCTAGCTGAGAATGCTCTTTGCTATCTTACCACCTGGAGATCCTGTACATTCAACGGTATCAACGTCAAAGTGCACCACAACGTAGCGCAGTTGACCTGGACAGGGCATAGTAGTCATGTACTTCAACCCATATCGAATTGGCGGTGCCCGGGAAGACAAACATTCCGGAGTCCCTTCCCTCCTTAAATGTGATATCCAGCCAAGGGCTGGAGCAGTGTTTCTCGATAGTACTTCCCACTGAAGATGGGATCTCTAGCCCCAGAAAACATGAAGTGGCTTAATCTGAGTGAACCCTCCTTTGCGTCGACAGATTCGGATACGTCGGCTTCCTCAAGCGTAAGAGGCCACAAGGTATAGTGAAAGAGGTACTCTTCTAGAATAGTAACGCCAGTTTGTCCTCTCTCGAAGCCAACCCAAGATCTCTCTTGATCACCGCGGCAGGTGGAAGCGGTAATCAGTGTTTGCTCTAGGATTGCATGGGACACTTTTGATCAGGTTACCCGATCTCCTTTGCGAATCATGTTAAGCTTTCCGGCTATAGCACGAGTTGCGCCAAGGAGAAGCAACTTTAACATACCAATGAGAAAATTCCATCGGTATCACAGAACGCCTACAAGACAAGAACACATCTATCCTTATTACTTCACCAGCATCCCTACCTCCGAAAGCGTACACTAAGTTTCACTTTACCTCACTATGACTAAAAGTAATCCTCCCCTCACCCCACAAACCACACCTCGGAACCTCATCCCACCGCACCACCGAATAAGACCCCTAACGCGGGGGTGGAAAGTGTGACGTGGAGTCACGCGTGGAGTCGGGCGGTTCAAAACCCCATAGCCAGGGTTTTGAAGACATCGGGGTCGGGGGTCCTGGCAGATCAAACAGGGAAGTCGCCCGGAGCAGCGGCGGACGGACTGGGACCCACATACCCTTTCGGCTCCGCAGCTTCTCCGGCAAGGCGGTCGAGTCGGTACCCCACCCCATGCCACCTCAAGTCAGGTAGTCCGTGCTCTCACCGACGGATAACGGCCTTTTGAGTCTTTGACCCCCCCCCCCCCCCCCCCCCCCCCCCCCCCCCCCCCCCTTCTCACTCCTCCCTCCCCCCCCCGCCACCCCCCCCCCCCCCCCCCCCCCCTCCCCCCCCCCCCCCCCCCCCCACCCCCCCCCCCCCCCCCCCACCCCCCCCCCCCCCCCCGCCGGCCCTCCCACCTCCGGCTGGTCCTCTCAAGGGCGACCGGCCCCAACCCCCCCCCCCCCCCCCTTCCCCCCCCCCCCCCCCCCCCTTCCCCCCTCTCTGTACTACAGTCTTCTCCTGTCGCTCATTCACTGCCTTTGTGTAGCCTCAGATGGTCAGCTGGAATTAGACAGGCACCTATCACAGCTCACATCACAGCTCGCATCACAGCTCGCATCACAGTACGTCCTAATCAGATGAAATCATGTTCAAGCATAAAAGAGGTATCTCAGTTTATATCATCCGGTTGCAGAGCTCTAGGTATAACAAGATCCAAAGTGATAAACCCTCTGAATTCCCCAGTCCCATCTCCTCCCGCAAAAAGAAATCATGTGTCGCCGGCGCTTGTCCAGGTCTCTCAAAGACGCCCTTCTAGAACGCTTGGAAAATGGAATCCTTATCCCGCCCACAAAGTCTGAAGACGCCCAGATACGTAACCGTACGCTCATTGTAAGCAAGAAAGGTCCCAGTCATGCTCGTAAAATAAGATCCGCCTCTTCGCGTCAAAGCAGCTTCGTGATATCCTCCGACATTGGTCGGACTCCTTCAAAGTCTCCTTCATTACTCGGCGCATTAGGTCATGTATCCGTACTGACGAGCGCTCTAGTAGTCCTCGGTTCATTCGAGAATCGATTCGAGTGGGAATCCATCTTGGATGCACCGTAGGTATCGCCGGCCTCGCATGCAGGATATCGAGTAAGCAAAGCATATAGACCAAATTATCTTTCTTCGTGTAGGCGGACCAAAAACAGAAGACCGCCGCGCAGTGACCAGTAATCGTGGCCATGGTGGTATCAAACAAAATTCGTGAAAATAACAGCCAATAAATTCATGATGCGCCGTGACCATATCAAAAGTCAGATAGACCTTGGAACAGAAAATTAGCGTGCCACGACCCCACCGCCCCTATCGGGGAGTAGGTTAGAGAGAGCCTTCGTGCAAGAAGCAAATACTGCCACTCGCTACTATCGTCTGGTCGTTGCGTGAGGGAGATTCGCATCTCCTTTACAGACTCATCGTAAGCCATTCCCACTCCTGCGGACCGGAAGCAGGGCCTCCTGGGTTCATCATCTGGCCATTCTGGCCCCCAGGCATTCCCATCATGCCAGTCCCCATCATGGGGCGTTGAGTCATTCCGAAGCCATTGGCCAAGCCCAGCGAGCCCGCCGTCGGCATGCTCGCAAGACCAGTGGCGGATCCAAGTGACTTTGCAGCCTCGTTGGGAGATCCGGTCGAGGTCTCGGGGCTGTCCACGTCCATGCCTGCGAGGCCTTCGCTGCCAGCACTCTTGCTGTGACGACGCTGGCGCTTGGACGAGCCTGAAGAAGAGGATGTTCCGGCATTGCGTGACAGGGCTGCAGCACCGGGCCCAGGGGTGTTCTTGGGTGGTGCAGCAGCAATCGGCACGACGCCCTTTCCTCCAGCAGCAGCGCCGGTAGAGGAGCCTGTGCCATAGCTTGTCGGCGTGCTACCCGCCGTGTTTCCACCCGATGCGGCACCGCTAGCAGGGCTCTCCCCCTCGTTCGCACTACCGGCTCGAGCGGCAGCAGGTGGTGTAGTGACGTTGTTCGCCGGAGTAGAGACCGCAAGCGTTGAGTTCTTGCGGGAGCCCGGGCCCGAGGCGCTCGCTGCGTTCTTCTTCGATCTCGTGCTTGTCCCCCCTACAGGCAAACTGGCTCCAGAACCGCGGTTCCTCTTCTTAATCACGTCCGTCTTCAAACTCAGAGGACGAACAACCCCGTGCAACTTGAGGAACAAACCGCAGGCGTTGCAGAGGGGTTGACCCTCGGGATTGCGTCGCCATAGTGGCGTGGTCTGAGTGAAGCAGTTGGTGCAAGTTGTCGGAGCGTTGCCTTCGCCTTGAGCACCAGCAGCGGCCTGTAGGTTGGTTGTGGAGCCCGACTTAGAACCGGGAGGAGAAGACGGCCGGCTGGGAGCGACGGAGGAGAAGCCAGACACCGTGCCATTGTTCTCCGGTGGGGAGTTGGGCGTAGATTGTGCCATGCGGTCAAAGGGGTTTCCGTTGCGGCCGAGATGACCGGCGGGCGTGGACGCCGTGCGCGGGACCTTGCCGCCCCTCCTGTCGGATCCTTGCCTGAAGGACTGCGACTGAGACCTCGGCAGGTTACCGCCTTCCCAATCGTTGTCAACGTAGTCCGTTGTGGTACCGCCGATCGTAACCTGCTTTCGCGGGGGACCGCCGGGATAGCGCGCCGCTTGTGTGCTGTACTGACCGGGCAGAGAAGGATCCCAGCCCAATGAGTTGCTCTCGTCCATCGGTCCCGGGGAGAAGTCCTGAGACGACATGACCAGGTTGCGATCAGCAAAGGCGCCGCCATCCTCCTCGTCCGAGTCGGCGCCAAAGGTGAACATGCCCTCGTTAGGGAGCGACATGCCAGGAGAGCGCACTGGATGGTCAGACTGGAAGACTTGTGTCGGGTCGATGTGCCCAAATGGGCTCGGTGCGCTGCTGGAGGCGAAGACAGACTCCGTGGTAGGCGCGGAGGCAGGGAACATGGGGTTGCCGTTGGTGTTGTTGTTGTACATGAATTGCTGGTTCATTTGGTTTCCCATGCTCTGACCGCCTTGTCGGAATTGTTGTGACCTTTGGCCACGGATATCCATGGAGCCAAAGTAGAAGCCGTCGTTATCAGTCATGGCGTGCGGTGTGGTGACGGTGGAATGATAAGCCGATCCTGGGGGCGAATAGAAATCTGAGGGGTTCAGAGAAGAGGATTGAACCGAAGATCCGTTGTAAACACTGGAAAACGGGCCGTGGGGTATCATGGGTGAGGTGGATGGTGAGAAAGAGAAGTTCTGTTGGAAGGGGCCGGCGGAGGTGATGATAGGGTCATTTTCGATGTTGTAGGTATCTAGTGGGAAAGGAACACCGTTCTGATGCGGGTTCTGCGACATATTGTTCTGGTTGGCGTTATCGAGAGAATATTCGTGAAGTTCTGAATCCGCATCCAAGTCATTGGTTGTTGTCGTGGTGCTGTTGACTGCGGGCACATGGGGAGAGAAATCGGCCGGACGTTTACGGGTCTAAGTGCGAACGGGGTCAGCTCAGCGAAGACGAAAATGGCACTAACATGATATCGGGGGCGTGTCTCAATGTAGCACCCCGAAGGGGGGTGCGCAAGATAGGAAGATAAAAAAGCGCCCAAAACAGTCGAGCAAGCGCCCAGAGGAAAAAAGGGTGCATCCAAACGCATGGTTTACAGCAAGAGGGAAGAAGGGTATTTCCAAGGATGCAATGAAATTTTGGACTTACCCGTCGCTCGTCAATGCTCGTTTTCCGGTGATGGCGAGTAATGTAGTTGAACTCGTCATGGGTCTTTTGGTGGTGAGGAGGGAAGGGGACGGATTGTGGGACAAAGTGCTGCTGGGCGGCCGAATCTTTGCGCGATTTGATGGGGATGGCGGATGCGAAAGAGGGATGCATCTGATTCTTCTCTTCGTGGTGTTTTGTTGTTGGTTGAGGCGAGGGGTTTGTGACTGGCGTTGCGATATTCTCGGAGAAAATGAAGTCATCGAGGTTCATGGGTTCTGGGTGGTTCACGTTCTGTTCTGACGACTTGCGCAACTGGGCGATGCCGCTGGGTGGGTTGACATTGAATGTCGCAGCGGGCGTAGCAGCTGGTGGTGCAGGTGCCGGCGCAGATCGAGCGAGCCTGCATCATCCCACAATGGTTAGCCAGGTCCGTCAGCGGCATGGCCGTCGGTAAAACGACGCCAGAGCCGGGACAAGTGTAACTTTTTTTTTGTGAAATCGACGAGGGTGAAAAAGAGAGAGAGAGAGAGAGAGAAGCAAAACAAGGGTACGGGATTAGAGGTTATTGCTGACCTTGCTCTCTCCTCCTCCTGCTGCTTCTTGCGCAGGTTCAAAGCCATCATCCTCCAAGTCAGATTTTCCATGCGCTGCTGGTTGGGCAACATGTGCTTCGTTTTGCTGAAGAACTTCCACACCTGGGTGGCTAAAGGATCATCCTTTTGCATCTCCTCGGGGCTCTGGCTAGAGTCCATGGTTGCCTTTTGGAAGGGTGGAAATTCTGAGGATTTCAAGAAATCGTCTTGCGCGTTCGGGTAGAGGGCAGCAGAGAGGTCGAGACGTAGGTCCCGAAGACCGGCGGGCAGTTCGCTGGGGCTGGCCTTGGAATGCGCCCGCGTTTGCGTCTGGGTGTGCGCCTGGGCCTGGGCCTGCTGATGTGCGTGGGACTGGGACTGGGAGTGCGACTGCGACTGCGAGTTGCTGGCGTAGTGGTCGTCAGGCCTCCGCGGGAAGCGAAAGTCGTGTTCTGTTGTTGTGGGATTCATCGAGGTGAATGGACTTGAAGTCGCAATGGGTGACTGAATGGTGGCAGCCATGTGAAGAGGAGCGACGGGGGTGAAGAGAGAAGTGGTTGAAGAGTGGTAGGTTCAGGAAAAGAGGAAGGAGAAGAAAAAAAAAGGTTCCCAAGGTAGTGTAGAGATGGAAGTCAAGGTTTCGGTTTCGGCGAGTCGAGTCGAGGGTCACAGGAAGGAATTTCCCCACGTTCGCTTGGCTGCAACTCTCTACCTACCTCACTTCGTTTTCTCTGACTGGGTGGCTTGAAGGGCAGCGACAGCAGCAGCAGCAGCAGTTTGTCTCCGACTCGGACAGGCCCAGGTTGGTCGGTACGTAGTAGCGTGGGTATGCGTGCGGTACGAACAGGTAAGGTCGGTAAGGTAGGTAGGTACCTTGTATTCGTAGTACCTAGCGCCGCAACAGGAGAGACAGGCACACACTTTTAGTACCCACGCTTGTGACGAAGGAATCCGTATTCTGAATTCTGGACGTAGTTTGTATGCGCCGGGAGTTGGAGCGGACGGGTGTCTGGAATGTCCAAAGAGGTTTAGAAAGTGTTTAGATGAAGAAGAAAGTTTCGATGGCTGGGCTTTGGACTCGATGTCGCGGCGTCGCCTGGATTTTCCGGGTACTAGCGCAAGATGTAAAGAAAAAAAAAAGAGGCAGCGTCCGTCCCAAGGCACGGGGAGGGGGGGAAAGAGAACTACCTTACTGCGTAAGGTAGACTAAGGTAGACGAGACGGGTAACAAGTCGTCACGCAGGTTCGGCGGCGGGAAGGGATCTCTTGACGCAGCAGTAGCCGGCGGAACAGTGGGCATTATTGCGTAGGGAATCGACCGGCTGTTGCTGTCGCCCTTAGGCCCAATAGACGTCTGCGCCTCTGGACGACGGCCGTGGACGGACGAGGGAGTACGTAGTTGTGCCGTGCCTTCGTGCAGGGGCAGGCCACGCAGGAGGAAGAGGGGGGGAAGCGTGAAGGTGAAGGTGAAGGTGAGGGGGAGGGAGGGGAGACCGTGGGAGGAAGAGGGGACCGTCGACGTGTGGTGGCCCTGGTGGGTGCGTGGGAGTTGGAGTTGGAGTGGGAGTGGAAGTGGGCGGAGGGTGTGGGACATCCATGGATCAGGGACCCGACCTAGTCCTTACGGAGCACTTCTCCTCTTCCTCCTTCTTCGACTAGAGTCTGACCTATTCCTAGACACCTACACTCGGAGAGAGCTCCTTCATACAATACCTCACCACCATACCCAGTATTGAGTAGGGGGTAGGTATTCCTCTCCCACTCTCTTTCACGTCCCAGTCCAAGCAGTGGAAGCCGCGCGCTGTACACATATGAAATGCGGCAGGTGGGTGTAGAGTTTGCCCAGAAACTACGCCGTATCCAGTCCCTTCACTCATCCCGTCACTTTCATGATGATGCTCGTGAGAATCACCACTCATCTTTTCCTTCTCCTGCTAGAGCTCGAGATCCAACCACCAGACCTGACTGCCCAAGTACTCACTGTCACCCTCACTGTCTGGTCATGACCGTAATGTAATCTTCCGTCTCTGGACTGAGATGCACCGAAACTTGTGGCCGATCTGTCCCAGAATTATTAAGTTCCTGGTGCTGCTGTTCTTGCTTCCGCTGCTGCAATTGCTAGTGGGGGGAACAATTTGAACGGGAGAAGATCGGGACACTAACGAGACGCCCTCCCTTCTTCATCTGCCAACATGCACGCAGGAGGCGCGCCTGCTGCTGCTGCTGCTGCTGCTGCTGCTGCTGGGAACCTGGCGCCTCGGCCTGTCTTCGTTCTCTAGAGGCGGGCAACAGGAAGGGCCCCTCTTCAGGGACCACTGGGACCGCTACCTCGCAGGGAAGTGAAAGCCCATCGTCCTTGGAAAGGCCACAGGCCGATCCTAGCCTGCGGTGACAGCAACCGACTGCTCTTCCCGGCACCCAAGGACTAAGGGCCTGTCCACTGCCCAAATGGAAGATTACTTAGCCTCACGAATCGTTGGAGAAACTGGGCCTTCGTCCCCGACTCCCCGTACCATACTGCCGCACTGGCTTGTTCCAAGCTGGGAGTATCCCTCTTTTGACCAAATATCCAATACCGCTTCTTTGTAACCCCGATACCTATCGGGCGGTTCGACCGAGACGAGACGTTGAGTTGAGCCCAGTTATTCGAGTCTCGACTGCTCCAGCTCTCTGCTGCTCTGCGCCGTATCTGTATCTCTGAGTCCCTCGTGAACTTTGTGTGAACCAACGTTGAGGTGGCTATAGAAGCTGATGCTCCGCCTATTCCCCGAGACTACTTCAGCCACAGCGGGTGCGAACCTGTAAGCAACCAGTTCAGGAGACATTTGTCAGGCTGACAATGAGACGGCCGTGGACTGACCAGAACGAACAGGCAAAAAATACCGCTCGACCGTACGATGCCGCACTGCCTTTGCTGTGAAGGTTGCACCGAACCGGACTGGTCTGCGTACCAGCGTGCCGGACAGCGGACGTTGAACTGGATTAGAAGAGGTGGAGGCCACTAAAATCGAGAGGCGGCAAGCCCCCAGACGAATGAGAGTCTCGGTGCCGGGTTTGAATGTACCGTCTAGGCTCCGTTCTGCGCTTCGGATTGTGGCCGGTCGGCATTCCTAGCTTGCCTATACGTTGTGACTTTTCGTTTCCTCTCCCTCTGGTAGGCTGGTCCCCAAGACAGACAAGCGCAGACAGTGCCTGGCTGCAAAACGCTTGCCCAGGAGCTGAAGAAGCGAAAATAGTAGGTATCGTATGCCTGGCTCTGGTCGGCCCATCCGCCTGCCCCCATCTGTCTCTCGGACTTGGAAAGGGAAGGCCTGTTCATGAATTTACCGAACTCATGGGATTCCCCGCCCGCTCTGTCATTTCTCTTAGACTTCAGTTCAAAGGCCAATCAACCGTCGACGGCGCCATGATCCAGGAATCCGTAGCTTACACGATCCCGCCGTCATGTTAGATTTCAGGGTCCTGTCGGGAAACATGGGAGGGAACTTGCAACAAGCAAGGCACGGTCAGAAGCCCGCCCGCCCCTTCGAGTCCCATCTCGGCGGAACTCCACCCAAGACGACTTCACCTCGCGCTAAGGAAGCAAGAGAGAGGAGCAAATCGAGGCACCGCTGCACCAGCCGCGCCGGGCGGCGGTCCCTGACCATGCGTACCATGGTAATGGCATGGCAGCGCCAACACGCGTGCCCAACGACGTCGCCTGTGGGACCTTTTTCTGACTCCAGAGCCACAGTGACTCTGCTGCAGCGTCTTGGCCGTCTTTGACTTCCAGAATCCAGTTCCGGGCTTGGATACCTCGGATTGATCATTTGTTAGTTGGGTTATTTGGTGGATAGTGAACGGGATCTCAAGTTGCTCCTGACAATGGAACGCGGCCCCAGCAGCTGAATCCGTCGTCTGTTCATCAGATCTTTCCCCATCCGTTTGCCTCCCCAAACCCCTCCAAATCGTGACCCGCATCCATCATCCACCGCACCATTTTGTTCTCGGGAATACGTTGGCAATTCTTTGGCTTGTGCATGGTGAATACGCATTTCAAAACACTGGGTTAATTTCAGTTCATTACGAATAGAGATCTGCTGTCCTTGAATGATCGCAGGCTGCGGTACCCGCACATGCTAATTGGAACCCCATGGAGACAGAGGAGCCACACATTGGTGATTTGGTCCAGGGTCCAGCGCCTTTGACTGGCGGGATCACTTCCCAGGGACAGCTTGGAGTTTCTTCGGTACGTTTGGTGTTGTTAATTAGAGGCTCAAGTGCTGTCCGATACTTCGTCCTTGTCGCAGTATAATGCGCTTCGGGCTGCCATCGGATCGGAGATGGGTGGCTAATGGTTCTTGAAGGAGTGAGCGTTCGTAGCCAGTTTAGGACAAGCTCATGCCAGGGGGCTGGTGGTGATTAATGATTGGTGCGCTCGCTGCGGCATAGTGATGAGGTTGGTATGGCTATAGCGTTAATGAGTGCATTGACAAGCTCGCAAGGAACTGCAAGTTGGAGGCTTCATCCAATGCTCATCACAGATCTGTTGCTTGATTGATCCTTGGGGCACCCACCGAGAAGCGAGCGAGAATTCGGGCGCATTGGACCGTGGCAAGCGTGGCTTGCGACCGGTTCGAACCCCACCAGCTGCCCTTCACCTGCTTTCTTCCCTGCCGATGCGCTTGGATCGATGCCGCCAATGAGAGACGTCGGCATGCAATAGTCTTGAACGGGTCGGGAGTCCAAGGTCTCGTACCGCGGCACTACTTTGCCCATGGCCTCGTTGAAGCTGTCGAACGTCTAGAACCAGGCTTCTAGCCGTCGAAAGGTACGGTATTGGCGACAAAGGCCCCCCCCTTGACACTTCATCCCACGCTGCATGTCTGTGTCTGAGCCAGTCGAACGTGCTCGGCCATTGTATGGAACGATGCCGCCCACCGTGAAATCGCTGCGACTTAGGCAAAACCGACCACCCGTGCCATCTTATTGCGGCAGTAGATGAGGCTGGGTCATTCTAGTGCATACACCCGCTGGTGGCTGCATCTTCGCCCGTTCCATGACGAAGCTTGAGTGGAGTTCACACGTGCGGTGGACAGACCAAGATGGCAGTGGCCAGCCTCTCGCTGAAGTCCCTTGGCGGCGGATACGTTATTGCGTAGATGCGTGGGTAGTCATCGGTACGGAGTACCCATCCTCGCTTCTTTGTGATGATGGGTCTTGTCAGCCTTAGGCTTGGAGAAGACGGGAATTATTTTGAATGTGCCGCTGGACTCGCTGTGTTCCATGTTGAACATAGGGGATGGGGGCAGGACAACGGTGGCACGGCTGCGACCTGGCCTGTCGACCTGGATTCGCGTCCACCTCTGGTCCCCCACGCGGCAGGCAACGTCTGAGCAATTGATGGTCATCCGATGGCAGGTCGATGGAGATGGAGAGTTTGGAGGGAAGCACGGACTCCAGCAGGGAGTCAACTCTGCTCGAAAGACGTTGTAACTTGCTACCCACAGGGCCGAGCATGACTTTAGGCTAATGAGAGCCGCGTGTTTTGTTCGATATCCGTAGATCGTTCGTCCATGCTAATGGAGGCAATCTCGCGGCAGGCCGCAGGAGTGCAAGGTGGTAGGCCCAGGCCACGAACCAGGATTGGTGGCCATCTCAGAGCAGACTTGACTTGGTGGCCGGTCGAGTTGAATATGATATGCCAGCGACTGTAAGAGGAAACGAGAGGGGAGCAAAAAGGCAACGGAAGAATACCGAGCTCTATTTCGGGGCCATGCCGATTCGGATGCAGAGGGTGAGGAGATGTCGAGGCAGAAGAAAGTGCCTCATAGCCAGTCGTTGTGGTTGATGGATGATGCACTATGGGGGTGGGATACTCGAGACTTGAGAGTCGAGAGTGGCCTTCGCTTGTATTCCGATGCTCCGATGCAAGTGTGCTGCAGCTCGCGAGACTAGGCCGGCATTGAGGGTTTGAGAGAAACAAAGGGCGTCAGCGTGCAGGAGAGGACGGAAGGAGATGCAGGAAGATGATACCTTGGGTAGGGAGAATAGCTAGCAAGCATCGAACCCGGCTGCAGACCCTCTCGGATGGACGTTGAGTATTCGTACGGATAGAGGTAGAGTTGACAGGTGAGGTGAGCGTGGGATCCGCAAGGTGAGGAAGGAAGACGGCTGGAAGGGGAGGGGGGACAATGCAACAAACCTCGAGGTGTGATTCTGGATGAATGTACGGGATACCACCTCTTTTGCGGTTGCTGCATGTGCCGGGGAGGTATCCGGGACCGTTGAGGCAAGGACTCTTGAACACTTGCAGAGAAGGTGCAGGGAGGCCATGTTGGAGGACCCCCACATGAGACTGGAAATGGCAGCAACATCCAGTTCTACCCAAGGAACCTTACCTTATGGTCTACCTGAAGAAAGTACGGAGCAACATTGGATAAATCCGGAATCAGGTCATACCTACTGCCTACCTAACTCAAATACAGACCTTTGATTCTCAGTGCGGAACCGTTCCTGCCTCCCCGTCACGGACTGGGAAGGAAGGTACAATGGTAAGGCTGGAATGAGATGGATATAGAAAGAAGGAAGGAGAGCCTAGAAGCACAAGACGAGGAAGGCGTGAGATGTCCGTATATCCGGGGAAAGAGCCATGGGGCCAAGTTTTACAACCTACCGTAGGTACCTAGCCCATTCGTAAATACCTACCTAGGTTGAGAGGCAGGTAGGCAGTTGCTCACTCCTTCATTCCGTACCAGTGTTTCTTCGTAACACTCTACGAGTCTGTGGTCTCTTCTTAACATGGGAAAGTGAAGGGAATAAGAAACGAAGAAAGATGACTCCATCCACAGACGCATTTCCCGCCAGATTTCTCCATTCTCTGCCCCGTGTGCTCCATTCCCCGGTCCCATAACTTGTAATATATCCCTACCGAGTACTCGTGCTCTGCACGGAACCAATGCTACTGCTACTGCTACCCCTACTGCGACTCCTCACTTCCTCCTTCCCATGCTCCATTCTCACGCGTCCAAAGCGGCCACCTCAATCCGACCTACAGTCCTCCAACCTGACATCTGGGCTTGTTGCTCCCGCTAGCAACGCTTATTCACGAACCTCCCTGTCTCTCTTACCGAAATCTTTCCTGTCATCCAACATCACTCGTCTCCCCTTGGTCACTTTCGTATCTCGATACTGACTGACTGTCCATGTCATACACGCACCTCGGATAACTCACCATCAACTTCTGCCTACTCCTCTCCACCCGCTCAAAATCCGCCCGGAGCTGCTCCGCGACTCCTTACCCTCGTTGCCATCGACCTGGATCATCAAGGAGGCGTCTCAAGAATAGCTCCGCTTACAACTCGCCAATCCCTGCTGTAGTCGGTGAGCCAAAGACCCAACCCTCGATATAACATTGCAGAAAACAGATACACATTACGCATACGCATCGCCCACCCGGCCCTTCTCTGCTCTTACGAGTCATTTTGGAACCACCCATGGCACACTTCACAGACCAACATGGGCCTTATAGACCGAAATCACCCATTACCTCGTGGCAGAAGGGTCCCATACGGGCATCTTCCTGGCCGTCACTTCGAGCCTGGCGGGCGCTCTTCACAAGGGTGCTTCTCGGAGAATTGCCATTGTACGATTCAAGTTACTGGGCAGTTGCGAACCCAAATAAACTCAACATGACAGCGTTGTATAGCATTGCAGCAAGCTGCTTGTTTTTCCGGATGCTCTTTGCAGTATTCGTACGGGTACTCCGACCGTACGGCACCGCTGACATTCTTTCTAATACGAACGCGTCCTCGATCCAAGGATGTGCCAACGAAGTTGGCAAGATGTGGAGACATGACGCCCGCAGTGTTATTCGTCTTTCCTCGAGCAGGCCTGCCCGGTTCCGCCAGGCTTATTGTTGCCGTTCAACATGTCCTGCGTAAACTGAAGCTCAACGGCGAAGTCTGCTCCGTACTTGATGACATGGTTTCTTTGGACGCTAAGATGCCAAGAGGATACGGGGGGCAGACTGTCACCAGCAATATCATGGGGGCCGCATCGACTTGAAGCAGACCTCCGTGGTAGGCTCGGATGTCGACAAAACACAACTTCTGATATGCACACTCCTCTACTCTACCAGCCGCAGAGTGCGTGAAAAACAAAGTCCTTCTAAACCACCTTCTAGGAGAGCTTCTTCAATCGACTGTCACCTTTACGATAGAGATACTGTGGCCTAGCAAAGACATGACGAAATTCTGTTTGTCTATCTGTCAACACTAGATGGTCAACGTCGCTGCCGAGCCATTCAGGGCTCTCGGTTCTATGCAGGGTGCACTATGCAGTCTCGCCCCCAATAGACCGATCTCCTACGACGACAGCGGCGCGCAGGGGTATATGCATCCGACCGCGCAGTTCTATCCTCAACTCGGTTCAACTCGCATCAACTGTGGACCATACGGTCCTATGTAGAGCTGCCGAGGGTCTGCGAATATCAATACACCTCAGTAGCAGCAATAAGATATCCATACGGTGGGTTGAACCGCTGAGATCAAGTTGGTTCCCCATGCCGACTCCCGACTCCTGTTGCGGCTTGCCCCGTCTGCACAGCTGTGGTCCTGTGGATGTTCGAATGTTAAGCCGCAGCGGCCAACGCGTTGCGTTAGTCCTCAGACACCTTAGGGTTCGACGAAAATGGAGCGGAAGGCAATGTGGCTTCCCAGCCTCCATTATCGGAGCATGCAAGACATGCCTTGATGCCCAGCACCAGGCTAGAAATTGTACCTCAATGACTTGCGGAGCTACAAGGCCGTTCCGGAAACACTTCTTGACACACAGAACAGCATCCACATCGGGGCTCTTGCTGGGCCTGACAGATCCAACACACGCTTTGGAAGGGGTCCAGCAAGCTTTGTCCACCGCTAATCTCACTACGTCGCACTTTGACTTCAGTGGGAACCAACTTGACATGTGATCCTATAGAAGGAGGCCCAAGTCTGTGATGGAGGTTTTTGGTATTGTGGCACAGGTTGTCGCAAGTGACGTCGTGTTCTAGAACGTCCAGCGCGTGCGATGATATTGCATGGTGGTATTTGTGCCGCCCGCTGTGTAGCAGAGGAGAAAGTTTGGGACCGATGATGTGCATGAACGATCTTTACGTCTGGGAGCGGACAACAGGCCCGCGATCCCAAGGCATCGCCAGCATCCATACGTTTACCTTGAGACAATAAGCAAGCGGTTTGCTACTGGGAGGCTGAGAGCGATGAGAGTAAGCTTCGTTCCGTGTACGTTGCCTCAATTTTCGCTTGAGTTCTTAGACAATGACACGAACAGGAAACACGCCGAGGGAAGCTCAAAAAGCTCATTGTTATAACCTGGGATGGCCGGTATCGCAAATGTATTTCACCGCACAAGCACCGCGGCGGCGGTTTCAACCTACCAAACAGGTGTGGCAGCCACATAATACGCAGCAGCTCTTTACGCGAGAAGGAGTCTTGACAGGCTGACACTGCCCGTCAGCCTTCTCGAAGAATTGTCGGACCTGAGCCGATGGCTCTCTGCTAACACCGGCGCGATGTGCTCCGTAGTTTGAAAGTTAATGTGGATGGCGGTGAGTCGGAAGGAGGTGGACCTCAAAGTCCCCGGCAACGCCACCACAAAGTTGCCAAAAGACAACTGGGTCAGCATGGAGAAAGCGGCACGACTCACGAGCCTACTGCATTAGAATGGGCAACGGCTCCCTGACTTGGTTCCCTGCTGGCATGCATCTGCTAATCGACAGAGAAGCGAGCGTTTAGAGCAAGGACCGGTCAGCCACCGCCTATTGGTCTGACTGATGTCTCTTATCGAGTCTACCCCCACATGGATATTTTAGGGCCCGGCAATCTCGGTCAAATTGCGTGCCCCCCACCGTCACCAACCTGCGGGTTTTTGTCGTGTGCCTCTCCTCGCTCGTTGCTGATCAACGAAGCCAACCAAACCACTCTCAATTGTCATCCAGAGGAATCGCAGAGCTCTCGGCCGAGGATCGGTGCCTATGTTCGTCACAAGTTGTGGAACAATCTTGTTGCGTCGCTCCTGGGTGCCGTGCCGGATCCATCGTGGTTCCAAGGGTCCATCGGGCAAAGTCGGCCGACCTGCGAGCTTCAGGCTTCAGTTGGTTGCCGGTTCTCAAAAGTGTCGGATATTAACGACCATGGTTTTTCGGAGGAGCGAAGAGCGACAAGCGCATGGTCGATCAAGTCTGAAAAGGGTTGCGTCCGCCGTGAAACCCTCGAGTGCACCGGTCAGGCATGAAGGAGCCCCGCGTGGGGGTCTGATTCAATTCCGTCCTCACTCTCGCGACCCAAACAGGGCAGGGAGCATGCCAGCTGCGACCTCGATTCCTGTGGCGTGCGGCGGGCAGGGTGATCAACACCAGATCACCAGTTCGACTTCGCTCTACGGAAACTGAGGCGAAGTCACGGCCTCCATGCTTCAGGGGCGCATGTCCTCCACCATGACGCCTACCACGGTTCCTAGGCGGTAAGAAAGACGGCAGTTGTCTTGTGACGTTCAAACAGGTTCGACTTCGGGCCAATTAACCCTTCTTGGGGTTGTGGTGATTTGATGGTTGAATTCTCCTGTCCTCTCCACTGCCTGTCTATCACGGCGAACCTCTCTGAAGCGGTTCCTAGCCCAAGAGATTCGCATAGGTGAAATGAGAGGTTGCGTCGGCTTGGTCGAAGTGGTCGTTGCTGCATATCGGTAGTCGCACGTCTGGTTCGAAAGAAGAATATTGGGGGAATGAAGACGACTTATAAGTTGCCCTCTTATCTGGTGCCAGATCTATCAAGGTGTAGGTTTGGCCAACAACGACCTGCCCCAAATAGGGCAGCTGACTCCTTTGCACCATTTTTCTAACAAATTAGCAATGCGATGCCGCCAGAGATCGGCTCGCGTGCGCAATCGTCTCCCTGTCGCGGTATCACTGACTTATCTGCCTTGTCTATCTCTCCTCTATCTTCTCCTCGGACCTGCCCTATCTGCCAAAAGATCAGGGCGTGCTGTGTAAGAACCAGAAACACTGCCCACGCTTCATTGGCCTCGCCGTCCCTTCAATGTCGAGGCGTATCTGCGAGGCATTCCCCTCTTATCTCCAGACTCTTTGGTTGCTGCTCGCGTGCCCACCCTTGCCGCAGTCTGTTGCCCGTAGCGGGAAGGCATTGGAGATGGCTTCCCCTTTGAAGATTCGCCCTGCAGCGCGCACATGTACGATGTTATGCATGTTTGGCGGCGGGAGGGGAGTGGATGGAGGCATTTTTCTTCTTTTCCAAGTGTGCGCCCTTCGTCGTGTCTGTTCTTTATCTATGCTCTGCGTGGGATTGTTTCAAGCGCACCTTCTTATCTGGAAGATGGGCGGTCTGGGCGGGAACGAGGGGCCCCTTATCTTTTCTCCAGGTTTTCCTTTCCCCGGATATCGCTTGCCGGTGGGCTGTGTGTTGTCTTGTTCAGATATAGATGCGAACTGCTGCTGCTTCTGCTGCCACTGCCGACCTGAATTGTTTTCTGGCCTTTTTGGAGCTTGTTTCTCCCGCTAGTTGACGGTTTTTGCCGATCCGACGCTCCTCGAACTGCCTAGTGACCTACGAAACGACTATTTGAAACTTCTTCACACCGAACATGTGAGCACCTTTCCGTATGAGGGTTGGATGGATGATGGTGGTCAATTCGAATGGGACGCGAGGTCGATATACCAGTCAACAACAGCTTGAGTTAGGAGTATCGAACATGGTGGAAGAAATACTCTAGCGGTCTACCGGAATAACACTCTACTATCATGAAGTGGTGCTCCTCAGACGGGAGGTTCCTATGGTTCCTTTCGATGTCGAGGACGACTTCGAATGCGCTGGCTCCATCCTGCTACTACGTGGTCGGCCCGGCCAGTCTGTCGGGGCGCGGTGTCTGGGATTACAAACATGGGATGATGCTGTTGTCCTCGCACACATCCAGGTTGCTGTTGCCTCTCTCTCGGGTTGACGAGATCCTAGGCGAACGAAGTATGTCGCAGGTTATTCGGACTGTCCTAGCTGATTACCGCCTTGGAGAGGTCTTGGGGAGTGGTCTCTGTTGTATCGCGACTCGTGGTACACATCGTCACCTTCACTTTGCTATACAATACTCGACGAGCACTACTTACCTAGGAACACACAGTCCCAGAAACGATGTCGACGTGAGGGGATAGAAGAGACAACGCCTCCAACTCGAAATCCCGATCGATGTACGAAGCCCTATATCCCTACCTACGATTCGAGACCGATGCGTCACCGTAAACGAGACACATTTCTTCAATGCCTACAACTCTCCTTCCTGGATTGGATAACTGTCGACTTCTTGACTAGCGGGTCGTGGGGAGCAGATGCCTTTGTACACGTACCTCCCCTCTCGGACACATGAAGTTGGACTACGGCTCGACAGTCAGCCAGTGGACTGGATGGACTTGACATCCCGTGTTGAAGCGACAGATCACTGAAGAGAGGAGCAGGCCAGGATCCTCCGGTGCCTGGGAGAAACTAGCATCCGGACAGCAGATCGTTATTCAGTAAACCTGTCGCGGCGGGGCATGTGAGGGTATGACCTAGATCTGTGCATATGCCGACACCGAGAGAGGTGGTGGATTGCTGTAGGAGTCTCTAGAGGCAAGAGAGGGTTGACTTGCCCTTGTACTTGTCTATTTATACGAGGCCAAAGAGAATGAGGATAGGAGTCGTAGATAATGATACTATCCTGCCAACTCCATGGCGAATACTGATGCATCATGTGGGCATGTGCAATTGCATCGTGGACGCAAACACCAGTTGCCAGTCTTAGCGTTTGACTTCTCCTTCGCAGATAATGCTCGAGGAGGATGTGACAATGGACGAGGAGGGTTTAATGCTCAGCCAGCCGGAGCAATAGCAGGATTATTACGAGCAGAGCATAAGTTCCATCGCGAGACATCTGTCTCTCGGGCCTTCACGGGCATTTGCTCAAATATTGTAAAAACCTTGACGATGGACCGACCAGACAAAAAGTCTGACACAGAGGGGCCGGAAAAGCATCAGGGTAGCAGAAAGGAGGCCGAGTGAGGCATCACGGTCTTAGGCCTGTAAACATCATTCCAAAGAATTCTTGCAACACTGGATCCAGGTCTTCCAGGTCGCGAACCACAGAATATCTCGAGGACGACGCGAATTCGAGTCGCGGTGGCTGCGGGAACAGCAAGATGGAATACGATACTGGAGTACTTGCGGTGATTATGAACCAGTCCATCCTTTCTCCTTGCCCAGGCGGTCGTGATCAAACCAGACAGACTGACTATTTTATTGACATCGTCGATGCGTCGTAAGCCGTGATCAACCTAGGTCCTGGATGTGATTTCAGAGTACTGACAGAAACACTACGCTTTGAGATACTGCTAAAGCCGCATCCGTATCTGGATATGTCATAGATGAAACGCAGCGTTGTGGCGTGAATAAGAGCATTGTTGTGTTCACCGTACGGCACTTGTTCCGGGTTGAGTGCGTGGCCCTCTCAGTACTTCCCAATGTAAGCGCCGGAGAGATGCATCATCCCCTACACATAATCCGAGGGGAAACCAGATCAGTCAGATACGAGAAGATATACGTGTGCAGGACGATTTGGTATCAAACCATTGCTACTAAACTCGGAGGGGGAAAAGACCATGTTTCAACCAGCGAGGTATGCTTCGAGCCTTGCGTGTCCAATCTTAACACTTGTATAAAAAGCTCGGGAACATATTCATCGGGTTTCAACACATGCGTACTGATATCCTGTGCTCTTCCAAGATACCCCAGATTGACGAACGTCCTCGTCTACGTGATACCTAGATTCAGAGGGCGTGAATACCCATGCAGTAACCACTTTACCATGTCTCAGTGATGTGCTTTTATTTCAGATGGTTAGATGCAAGGGGAAATAATCAAAGTCCGCCTCGGGTCGGGCCCCTGAGCTTGACCATGTCTTCGCTACCCAGTCGAGGCTCCCCACTCGACATGTCTTGCGCTTGTGCAAATGGTGTAAGTTGTCTTCGGTATAGATGCTACCAGAATAACTTCTGTGGGCTCGGAATAAGCCCTGAGCTGTCTGTCTACCAATCCACCCTTCTGGACCCATCCCTGTGCTTCCGAGCTTGGGACATTCGCGACCCTTTTTTACATGTCAATCCCATCATCTAGATCAATTCGAGGGTATCTTGCTTGACTGATACCTGTCCCCCGAAACGCCGATAACGCCACATAGATACTGACTAAACCCTTTCGTACACCGCCGGCAGTGAACCCCTTATGCGCCAGCCGTGAGCTGCTTATGTCTTTTCAGACAGCGAGCAAAGTCGAGCTTCTTGCCCTCCTTGGGCATGTGAGTGCCGCTCGCAATGCAGAGCACGCGCATTCGAGGGTCATATCGGAGACCCGTGAGGAGCTTGGGCGTAATGAGGAAATACTGCGACGTATGCTCACGGCAGGCAATTTCCACCATACGCTCATGCACCATGCGCTCGTTACGAGGATCCATACCTTGGTTGATCTCATCAACCACCCGGAAGGGCGACTGCGCCATTGATTGTAGAGCCATCAGGTAAAAGATGGTCGAAACAGCACGCTCACCGCCGGACTGGCGATGCTGGTTGAGCTGCTGAAGAGTCTCGTTTTCTCTGTGTCATCGTTAGCAACTGCAATCTTGGCACAAACAAAGACAGCAAGACTCCTCAGCGAGGGATGTATGCGTACCTGAACTTGACCATGATATCCAGGGCCCACTGGTCAAAGTCTTCGTCCTTGTGGACCCGAATCTCGCCAGCGCAGTTGATCTGCTCGAAATTGTAGCTGAAGGCGTCATTGATTTTACTAATTAGTTCGTCGAGCTGCGGCTCCCACTTCTCGCGAATCTTTGTGATTTGGCGGTTGAGATGGTCGAGTTTGGCCGTGGTCGCTTCCATTTTGGAGCGCAGCTTCTCGATCTCCCGGGCCCGCGTCTCGAATTCGCGCAGGGCTCCTGGGTTCGCAACATGGATTTGTTCGATCGTGTGCTGCTCGGCTGCGATCTCGTTTTCGACGTCCTCGACGCTCTTGTCCTTGGCCAGAGATTCAAGAAGGTCTTTCCTAGTCTCATCCTGGGCAAAAATCTCAATGACTTTGCCCTGGGCTTCCTCAGCTCGCTGCCTGGTACGCTGAGAGTCCTGGGTCAAGGCAGCAATATTGCGCTTCTCGTCCTCCAACATCTGTACAAGCTCATTGTTCCTAGCTTTGAGACCCTGCACGTCAGACTTGGCCTCGATTTCACGGATCTGAGCCTCTAGCAGCGCCTCTTGTGCTGCGCGAACCCCCGCGATAGCCGCGTGATGCTGCAAGGTGGTCTTGGCCTTGCGTATCGTGGCTTTGTCGATATCAAAGCCCAACTGTTGAATGGCCGATCGGGCCTCCTCGACCTCCGCCTTCTTCTGGTCCAAAGCTCTCTTCTCACTTTCTGTGTCAAGATTAGCATCTTCGTTGATAGTATTGTGGTAAGCTGCTTACCAAGCTTGACTGGAATCGCTTGATAAGCGTTGTGGGCTCTCTGGAGTTCATTCTTTCTTTCCTTAAGTGTTTTCTGGGACCGGATTAGTATCACGGTCTCGAGTGCTCGTGATGTGACTTACAAGGTCGTCAAGGATCTCATTTCTCCTGTCGTTGAAACCAGCTATCTGGCCTCGCACTTCGGTGTTCTGAGCTTTCAAAGCGTCAAACTCTGCCTCAACCTCGCTGATCTTGCGTTTGATTTCGCTCTTTTCCGCTTCATCGACTGGTTGATCGGTCCAGAACATGCCTTGCTGAATGCCCCTGGTCATCGTCGAAACCGCTCCAGGACCAAGATCTTTGCGACGAGACACTCTGTAGAGCTGCCGGCCCGTCGACCAGTTGTTGATCACCTCCCCTTGGACGATTTGATCATATTGGGCGTCGTTGATGTCTTTGAGTGCGATACCCGAAGCATCGATTTTCTTTTCATTGCAAAGCATCGCGAGCACCGGTTCTGGCCCAGTGATCATGTCCAGTGCAAATGCGTCTAGTCCAAGGGTGTTCGCCTCGTCCCGACTCATCTTAGGGCGGAACTCATGCAACGGCTTGAGGATTGACCGAACATTGACAGAAAGACTCATGACCTTGTACAGGTAATGACTGAGCTTCTTATGATCTTCGCGAGTCTGCGCCGTGAAACACAGAAAATCGTCGTTGTGTAGCAGCGCTTGGATCTGATCCGAATACCGTTCGTCCTTGACTGAGCAGCAGAGAGCGGGTGGCCCAAAGACCTCTTTCTCGAACTTGTCCGTGTTCTCCTGAAGCCAAGCATAGCCTTTGGCCACATCGGGCCATTTCTTCTGGATGAAGCTAAGCATCTGACCCTGTTGAGAATGAAGGCCTTCAAGCTCCCGGTTCAGCGCCTGCTTCATATGTGTCTTGGCATGCCCTTGTTCTTTGATATCGCGAAGCTTGCCTTCAGCTTGACGGGATTCGGCCTCAAGCTCTCGAAGTTGATGCTCCTTCTCTCGCTAAGGACCATGTCAGTTTGCACTGCCAAACATTAGGCTATGTGACCTACAATTTGGGTGTTGTGTTCTGTGGCATTGAATTCTGCCGGCTTGTTCTTTTTTTGATTTTCCAAAAGCCCTATCTTGCTTCGAATCTTGCCTAGCTCTTGCTTTTTGGATTCGAATCCCTTCTTGCTACTCTCGATGTTGCCCTCTATTGTCTTTACCTGTTCGTCAACATCCTCAATCTTGTTGAGTGCTGCATCGGCCGCAGCCTCTGTGCGCCGTAGAGCTTCTTTCCGACTGCGAACCACAGCCGACACCTTTTCGTGATACACTTGCTTCTGATTAACAGCTTGCAGGGACGGTGCAGCCTCTTGCTCAAGCTTTCGCAAGTTTTTCTGGGCAAGTTTTTCCTGCTGCCTCTTCTCCTTGTAGAGGGCCTTAGACTCGAGATAATCCGCTACCGCTCTGGCATCGGTGAGGTCCACAATCTTTTGCAGGGCCTCCTCTCGCTCGCGAAGTCTATCAACATCGTGCTGCATATAGTTCTGTCGATCCTCGAGTTGCTTTAAATGGTCGCTAGCGGAGTCGGTCCCACGCTGAAGCTCCTTTCTGTCCTTGTGAAGATCCTGCAGGCTCTTTTGCCAGTCCAGCATCTGCTGCGGCGCTGCAGCACGCAAAGTTTCGTGAAGTAGGTCTATTGGTGTAGCGGAAGCAAACTCAACGACGCGGTCTTGTGGTAGAAACTGGCACAGGTTGTCGACCTGAATCTTCAGATCCCTCATCAACCCTTGTATAGCTTTGTGTGACGAATCCTTTCCATTCAACCACCATTTCTGACTGTTTCTTTCGCGGTCGATTTGAACCCGGATGACGTGATGTGATCTGTCCTCTGGTCGGCGCTGCAGTTCAATCTCGATGATAGCGGAAGGCTTCCCGTGCTTGACAAACTCCTTGACATTGCCTGCGCGCCCTAAATGTTTCGGGCTGAAGCCAAGACCGAGGCAGATGGCACAGACGAGCGAACTCTTTCCCGTTCCGTTGGGCCCAATCACCATATTCAGGTTGGGACCAGGAAAAAATTCGGCGAGTTCGTATGTGACAAAATTCTCGACTTTCACCCGGCGGATTGCGCCAGGCGAAAAGCCATCTTGGTCGCCTCGGCTCGATGTGCTCTTAGATCCGTTTGTACGAGATCCGTTCGGTAATTCGTGATCATCGTCGTCCTCGGAGTTATTGGCGTGTCGGCTCAGGCGGGGGCGCTTGGTACTTTCAGAGCCATCGGAACGCGGTTCTGAATCGTCGTCGCGTCGTCTGCGACGACTTGAGGGATGGGAGGGCATTTCCGGTCGATGTGGTGTTCTGGAAGCAGAGGTGTGTGTGTGTGTGTGGTAAAGAAATCGGTAAAGTCGGTAAAGGGCGATGCCGATCTGAGGGAGGCTACCTTACCTCGTTGGCGTTGGTGGACGTCGAGTGCGACGCGAAGTAATTAATTTAGACGCGTCGGATCTCACCCCGCGCGCCACACTCCCTGTAGGCTCCCTTCGTCGTTGAGGAAAGAGCTACCTAAGGAGCGTCCGATTACATAAGAACCGAGGAAGGCGCTTAGCTAAGACTCAGATATGTAGCTGCCCGGCGCAAGGTGGTAACAGTGGTGGGGTTGGTGGGGCTCTCAGCTGCCGTGCGCTCCAGCGTAGGTAGGTCCCGTCCGGTGCATCTCAGTGGGGCTGAGGTCCGCACGGATTCCAGTGCCGCGGGTGGCTGCCAACTTCATCCCTTAACATCAGCCGGCTGTTGATCCGTCGTCCGATGCGGCCAACGTCGTCTATCGCGCCCCGATGGCCCACTTCTCAGGAATGTTCGCTGACACCTGATGAAACCCTTCGTCAGTTTTCTTCGCAAGGTGTGGTGACACCTGTCGAGGATGCTTCGTAAGTGAGGTTGTGGGTGTGACTCCACTCATCCATAGGACTGTCCACAATGTGATTGTAGGTACGCCAGAAGAAAGAGGCAGCTGTCACCAACAACAATGGAGCGCACGTATGTAAGTACTCTGAATGATACTTCGATCGCAGATAAAGAAGAGCAAAATTTTCTTTAGCAAGAGCAACACTCGTAAATGAGATAGCCACGATAATCAACGATGATAAGAATGACCAGAAACCAAAAATGACGTCCGAGGGAGGCAAGTGTGGTGGTGGGTAACAGACTCAGAAAAGAGCGCCATGAGCGCCTTGAGTTTTTGTTTCCTTCGCTTGGTTTCTTCTCCAACGTCAGGTGAGATGTCTAGTGGCCGAATTCTAGAGCTCCGCCTTCATTCCAGTCGCCCTTGGCTACTTCGGAGCGTGAACCCCAGTGAGACCTGACCGCTGCTGTATTCGTCCTTTCAACGGGCCTCGAGGTCGCTCCTTGGAAGGGGGCAACGTCTGTCTGCTGTCTCCCTTCGAACCTTCTATTTTCTGCCGATTGCCTCACCTGCCCCAGCACCCTGGCTCCCACTTGCATTCCCTTCTCCCACCACAACACCTCTGCCTTGACTCTGCGCGTCTTGGGCTTTTCCCCCGTCACCACTCGGATATCCGCGCTGCCTTTCTTTCTAACACCTTCAAACACCATCACACACCACCCTCTCGGTATCGTCTGGCTTTTTTTGGCAATCAGTCTATCAAAAATTCCATCCATTCGTTCAGATCCTGGCCTTCATCACCCTCTCTTCTTTCTCACTCACTTAGTCCATCCAGGATCTTTATCTCCTTTCCCAAACATCTCCCCTTTCAACGCCTTACACACGGTAGACAT
This sequence comes from Colletotrichum tamarilloi, assembly GCF_030869305.1. Taxonomy (NCBI): domain Eukaryota; kingdom Fungi; phylum Ascomycota; class Sordariomycetes; order Glomerellales; family Glomerellaceae; genus Colletotrichum; species Colletotrichum tamarilloi. Next base: position 401,078 of record NW_026849403.1, on the reverse strand, counting down.
CACCACTTGCCGTACTCGAAACCGATCATGTTCTGACTGCGACCCCGGAACTACCGCTGCAATGTCCGAGACTGGTCGGACGAGGGCTTCGGCCGCTCAAGCCCGGGCTCCTCTTGCGGATGCGACTCAACGCATCAATAATGCTTCATCCAAAATCCCCATCAAATCATCAAAGTCACGCGACAAGAACACCGGTCATTCCCAAAATGCTGCGGCTTCGGATCGCCAACGCTACACCAGCGACTATGACCCGCCGGTCTCTGGAGCGAGAGCCACAGCTGCTTCGGCTGGTCCACCTACCGCTCGTAACCCTGCTGTTGCAAGAGCGCGAGCATCCCATGACGTCGATCCGTCGAAGCGCATGTCCCAGGCATCTCAGGCCTCCACGACCACATCGAGCAAGAGAAGCAGCGGCTATGCTTACAAGACACACATTGGTCCCTGGTTGTTGGGCAGAACCCTCGGAAAGGGCTCATCGGCTCGCGTGAGACTCTGCAAGCATCGTTTGTCTGGTGAATTGGCAGCCGTCAAAATTGTGCCCAAGAAGACAGCCTACTTGATCCAAGCCGGCAGTCTCGCTCAACTTCACGACTATGACGACAGTCTGCCCGAGAAGATCAATGGCGAGATGCGTGTGCCTCTTTCGATCGAGCGAGAAGTGGCCATCTTGAAGCTGGTCGATCACCCAAACGTTATGAAGGTGTATGATATTTGGGAGAATCGATCAGAGATGTTGGTTGTCACTATCGCATATAGACGAGTCCCGAGCTAATTTTCGAACAGTTATCTGGTACTTGAGTATGTTGAACAAGGCGACTTATTCGACTACATCAATACCAACGGTCGGTTCACTGAGGAAGGCGCCATGTTTCTCTTTCGACAGATGATGAGCGCCCTTCAATATTGTCATTCCTTCAACATCTGCCACCGAGACCTCAAGCCCGAAAATATCCTGTTGACACCCGACAACAAGGTTAAAATTGCCGATTTTGGCATGGCCGCTTTGCATCAATCTTCGGAGCACCGACTTGTCACGGCTTGCGGCAGTCCTCACTACGCTGCCCCTGAGCTCTTGAAGCACAAGCACTATCGAGGAGATAAAGCCGACATATGGTCTTTGGGCGTCATTCTCTATGCCCTTCTAGCCGCGTGCTTGCCCTTCGATGACCCCGACATTGGTGCACTGCTACAGAAAACCAAGAGGGGTATATACGAGATCCCAGATTTCTTGAGCCCTGAAGCCAAAGATCTCATCCGTCGCATGCTTGTGGCCAATCCTGACACAAGAATCAGCATCAAGGAGATGTGGCAGCATCCACTCATTCGGAAGTACGACTATCTCGACGACCTTGGCAACAACCATCAGCTCAACGATCTTCGCAAGGGCTTTCACTACACTCCGCTGAAGCCCCATGAAGTTGACCCTCACCTGGTTAGGCAGCTTCGGTCACTATGGCACATGCTCACCGAACATCAGATCAAGTTGAAGCTCATGGACTCTGCGTATGTAGATTCACCGGCCCGCTGATTTGGCAAAAAGCTAACTTGACCCAGGAAAAACGACCAGAAGCTGTTCTACTGGCTTCTTCACAGCTACCGCCAGAAGCAGCTAGAGAATTTCCTCCCCGAGTTGTCTCAGTCTCCTAGTGACTACCATCATCTCCACGAACCTGTTTGGAAGAAGAGGGTATCCACTGTCGAGTTCAACCAGCCCAGAGCAGACGGAACGGGCAGAAGTGTGTCGCGCTTCACAGTCATCTCCCATGTTGCGGAGACAGATGATGGAACAATTCAGAGCTACGATCCTTACAACTCAAGCCGGCCTATGCGAGGGCATTCTCAGGCAAGCCATGCAAAGATTGTCGTTCATCGCAATCGTCGCGGCTCCATGAAGCGGGACAATACACAGACATCGCAACTGTCACGCATCAAGACAGGCTCGACGTTGCGTCACTCACGCGTCAACTCTCAGCGAACAACACACTCTGGCCGCTTTCAGTCCCCCCGCAGCTCAATGAATTCGCTCCATAGCAGCAGACCAGGAACCTCTTATAGCAGACCGGCTTCCCGTCACAAGCGAGGTATCGACTTTTCTCACATAAGAAAGAAGTCTACCGATAGCCACGCCGACAAGCGTCGTCGAGGTGCCCCGAGCGTCATTGGAGAGGAAACTTACCTGAAGAGACCGCAATCTCCCACGAGTCCGCCAAAGCGCATTTCTATGATGGACAGACCTAGACCAAAGCTGAAGATTGTGAAGCCTCAGGATCCAGCTGTCATTGTGAACGAAGAAGTTCGGCACTTCAGCAACAGCATCGCAAAGGACTGCGATGAAGCCTTCAACAGCTTCCTATCTGTCGATGAGACAACAGAGCTGGTTTTGGAAGACAAGAGTAGTGGTATCAAGAGAGAGTCTACGGGTCTGTCTTTGGGCCCAGTAACACCCTCTCCCGAGACTTTGACGAATCCTTACCATCCATGGGACACTCGACCCTTGCCGCCTTTACCGCCTCCTAAATCGACGCCATCCTCGATTTCGGAATCTGAGAGGCCTAGCAAGAATTACGACCATCCCAAGGATACACAGCATTCTGGCCGGGTCGGAAAGTTTGTTGATCAAGTCAATCGTCTAGGCTTTCCTACTCTGCTTCCTAAGCAAGATCGCCGTACTGTATCCGCACCTACACATAGTCAAAGCAAGGTGACTGGTCGCTTGCCGGCAATCAACGAGAACGGGCGAGACTCAGAGTCTTCATCCCACTGGGGAGATGCTGATCGAAACAGGATTGTATCTGCCCCGCCCAAGACCCCTGGCGGATACGCTGAAAATGATGGTCTTGACTATCTGGTCCAAAGAGGAGATACCATCCGTGTTGTCAACTCCCCCAGTGCAACGAGTCCGATCCCGAAACCTCTGAACGTGCGAAAGAAGACTGCCGAGCGACCAGCTTACGAGGACCATGTCGAGGAGCGCTACGTCTATATGCATGGTGCGTCGGGTACAGATGAACCATCGACTCCATCTGCTACTACTTATGGAAGTGGCACAACAAAGCAGAAAAAGTCCTCGTGGTTCAAGCGATACTCAAAGGATAGCACTTCTAGAGAGGGTAGTATCAATACCGAGGCAACTCAAGAAACCCAGGCATACAGCATGACAACACAGTCTACAGCCCCAAGCCGCTCGGAGACAAAGATCCACGAGCATCTTCCCCCGGTTGCAACCAAGAAGAAGGGCTTCGGCTTGCTTTTCTGGAAGAGCAGTAAGGCCAAGTCAGAGGGGAAGATGGCGATCGCGGGTGAGCTACGAACTACGAATATTGTACCCATTGAGAATGCCTCACTAACATGTGTCACAGGTCCAGATTACGATGACTCTTCCTCTCCCGACAACCAAAGAGTTATCGGACACGAAGCGAGCCGGAAATCAGTTAAGAGCTGGAACGGCTCTGAGAAGGGAGCTCGAACAATTGCGGTTCATCAAAACTGGCTGGCTCGCCTGTTCGGGGTCAAGCCCGCGACGAGCTACGTGTGCTTGGTCATGTCACGCAAGCGAGCTCGGCAGGAAATGGTAATCCTCCTCAAAGACTGGCGACGTTATGGTATGAGAGATATCCAGGTCGAGAAGGAGAGAAACATTGTGTTTGCCCGAGTTGGGGCGCAGAATTGTAAGTCATTTTCCACCCTCCCATGGGAAAGCCCTATTTTCTCTCCCTACTAACTTCGTCCGCAGACTTAGGCATGAAGGAAGTTGCATTTGCCGCGGAGATTATGACAGTGATTGAGCACGGGAAGAAGGGTCCCCTCTGCATTGTACGATTTACACAAGAGCGCGGGGCGGCCAGTAGTTTCCACAAGGTTGTGGACACGGTTCGAATGGTGTTCGGAAAGCGAGAGCTGGTTGTCGCCGACAAGTCCAAGGAGAAGATGATGATCAAAACGCTCAATTCCTGAGGATGGACGAGATTGCATTTGGCGTCAGAACGTGGGCGGCGACATTCTTTTTTGGGGCACCGGCTCGGGAGGTTGCTTGACTGAGGATCGACGGGTTCCCCCATGATTCTGCTTTTTCTTTTACCACTTTTTCTTGCCAGTCACATACCTGGGATCAAGCATAGGCTGGGCATTTTCATTTCGGAGGATAAGGATTGATTCAATGTGAGCATGGACTGCGGATGCAGCTCGACATCACAGGCCTTGAAGAGCATTGGAGGAACTGGAGGATGGATAATTACTGTGGTTGGATGGCTTTCCCAGCACTACAGCTGAGGTTTATATCCATATCACGATGGATTGGTGGTTTGGAGATTCCGTCCGATGATTGAGATTATTCTTCAGCCATCAACAGTTTCTTTGTATGGCTGAGAGGCAAGGAGGCTATTGTTCATAGAGTCGAGCTGCATAGGTACCCAAAAAGTTGATTGCTATTACATTACAAAGGAGGGCTATGATGTTCTCAATACCTTACTCAATGTGTGTCGTTCTAGGTGACGGCAAGGGCCGGAAACTGTCGGCATGCACGAGGGCGCTGATTGGAGTACGCGGAGCTGGGGTAGCACGCCTGCCAGACCTCGGCAGCTCGGTGAATCGGATCTAGAGGTGAGCTCGAGCCACGGGTAAGGATCCATGTGTCCCGCGTCATAATAGCTCGGCAAGTGGAGAGAGCATTGGTTTTTTTAGCATGTCAAGGTAGAGTCGAGTGCCGATTTGGTGATACCCTCAGGTTGCTTGTTGCTCACTCTCAATCATGCTCCCATTCGAGGCTTGGGGGAGTTGATACGCAACAAATTCACCGTCCCAATTTTGAGAATGCATCCGTATGTGGATCTGCGGCAGACCCTTATTCTTTTCTTACCTACCCCAGAGACGAAGACGAGCTTCAATTGCGGGCCTCGCCCCCATCAAGCATGGCTTTCGCCGGCGGCGACAGTGCATTTTTTTCTTATCGCGGACGGATCCGACTTCGGCTTGGGGAACTGGGGTTTTTGGGCGGTTACGTTGGGATACGGGGTTGTGAAAGCACGCAAGGCCATGACTTGGGGCAGAAAGAATTTGCACATAATTGCTCGATTGTATCGAGTAAGAGATTCAATTGAGTGAGTTGGTTGAAGTAGTCTTGTAGTAATTAAGGTCGATGGCAGAGATGGCCATTGTTGCTGCCGATTTTCTCTGCAAGTCTTATCGCATTCTGACCCCGCCATGCGATGCCCATGTCACTGTCAGCCCAATAAGACTGGCCAGAGGTATTGCAATGAGGTCACTGCTGCTGGGGCTCACTTCTCACTCGGATCAGAACCCGAGCTCGACTACCATAGAATGAAGCGCATGGAAGGCAAGGGCTCATAGTGCGGTACATGCCATGAAGCAAGCTGGAGGAGCACATGCAAAGTCACTTTCCTGGCCGTACTGTAGGTAGGTAGACTTGGAGGTTCCCGTCGGCTTCTTTTGGAGGTCTAGTTTCACTCTTTCCCCACACTTTCACAAGCGTCTGGCGACTGCTTCTCCTTGATGAACCCAAGGAACCTCCCTTTGTAACCCGATCTCCAACATCAACCACAACGCATGGACGCCTCTCTCTCGAATCTTTTCCTTCCCCTCTTCTCCCCGCGGTCCGGCTGTGAAGCTCTCCATCCACCCGAATCAGCCCGATCACTGCCGACCCAGGTATGGTCACTAGCTGTTTCTGGGTCCCTGACTAAAGTGTCATGATACTATCCCGGTACAAAAGATGGCCAGCCAGTGGACTTTGCCCTTCGGCTACCATTCCGCCAATTTGCATGTACCTCGGGTGGATCCCGAGAGGTTCCCCAGGTCCCTCTTTTTACCTCTTCCTCTCTTGGTCTACACCATGGAAGTCTGCGCATGCATCATTCCTGCCCTTGTCATGGATGATGGGCGCCGGCCAACCCCTCGCTCGACTCGTCTGTGCCGAGCTTGCGACGGCACTCGCCCAGGTCCAACGCGCCAAACCCCCCGTCGGGAGCTGTCTTCTTCAATAATTACATGGTGCCTTGCATTCTTCGTCCGTTAGCCAGCAAGCCTACTTATTCCGTCTATTTCTTCCAGAACACCCAGCCTCATCTCTCCTTTACATTTCTTCCATCCCAATCCAATTGCTCTTGTTCTCCTTGAAAAACTAAAGATACCCCGTGTACTACGCTTACCATAACCGTCCTGTCTCACGACGAAGCTTGTGCACATTCCTCTTACACGTGAAAACCTTCCTACGACTACCAGCCAGTACAGTCGCCGACCGGGAGATACTACTATTTTGCGTACTACCCAACACTAAACACCATCACGAAGTGTAGAGACATCCATATTCGCACATACACATACACACACAATGGCTACCACCGAAGCAATCCTTCAAGGCGTCAACGTCTTGGGCAACGTCACGGATGCCCAGCGCAAGATCCTTACCCCCGATGCCCTCGCTTTCCTTGCCCTATTGCACCGCTCTTTCAATGCCACACGCAAGTCACTGCTCGAGCGCCGCAAGCTCCGCCAGGCGGAGCTCGACCGTGGCGTCCTGCCCGACTTCCTCCCCGAGACGAAGCACATCAGAGAGAACTCCACATGGAAGGGTGCTCCGCCGGCTCCTGGCCTGGTCGACCGTAGAGTTGAGATCACCGGCCCCACCGATCGCAAGATGGTCGTCAATGCTCTGAACTCGAATGTTTGGACTTACATGGCTGATTTCGAGGGTGAGTTTGCGCCACACCGGAATACGCACTCGACCTCAATGGTATACTGTACTAACAATCGTCTGCCACAGATTCGAGCGCGCCAACCTGGGATAACATGGTCAACGGCCAAGTGAACCTGTACGATGCCAACCGCCGCAAGGTCGACTTTAAGCAGGGATCCAAGGAATACAAGCTCCGCACCGATCGTACCCTGCCTACTCTGATTGTTCGACCCCGTGGCTGGCACTTGGAGGAGAAGCACGTTACCGTTGACGGCGAGCCCATCTCTGGTTCTCTTTTCGACTTTGGCCTCTACTTCTACCACAATGCCCGTCAGACCATCGATATTGGCATTGGCCCATACTTCTACCTCCCTAAGATGGAGTCCCACCTCGAGGCCCGCCTGTGGAACGACGCTTTCAACCTCGCCCAGGACTACGTCGGTGTTCCCCGTGGCACCATTCGTGGAACCGTTCTGATCGAGACTATCCTGGCTGCGTTTGAGATGGATGAGATCATCTACGAGTTGAGAGACCACAGCTCCGGCCTCAACTGCGGTCGCTGGGACTACATTTTCAGCACCATTAAGAAGTTCAGAAACAACTCCAACTTCGTTCTGCCCGACCGCAGCGCCGTCACCATGACGAGCCCGTTCATGGATGCCTACGTGAGTTACCTCGCGCCCTCTCGCATGCCTTATATAGAGGAGATACTAACCCTCGCCGTAGGTCAAACTCCTCATCCAGACCTGCCACAAGAGAGGCGTTCACGCCATGGGCGGCATGGCCGCCCAGATTCCCATCAAGGACGACAAGGCCGCCAACGACAAGGCGATGGAAGGCGTCCGCGCCGATAAGCTGCGCGAGGTGCGCGCTGGTCACGACGGGTGAGTCGGCTGTATTCTTGCCTCATGACACTGAGTTAGCTACTAACATAATATCAAAGCACATGGGTCGCTCACCCTGCTCTGGCTTCGATTGCCTCTGAGATCTTCAACAAGAACATGCCCACGCCCAATCAGCTCTTTGTCCGCCGTGAGGACGTCAAGATTGGCCAGAACGATTTGCTGAACATGAACGTGCCGGGCAAGATCACTGAGGAGGGTATCAAGAAGAACCTCAACATCGGCCTTGGCTACATGGAGGCCTGGATCCGTGGCGTTGGCTGCGTTCCCATTAACTTCCTCATGTAAGTCCCACAAACTGCCTGCCCCCCCCCCCCCCCGGGGACCCTTCATCAATCACATCATCAAGAGAAAAAAAGCTCATGTGTCGCGCGTATAGGGAGGACGCCGCTACCGCCGAGGTCTCTCGCTCTCAGCTCTGGCAATGGGTCAAGCACGGCGTGTCCACCGCCGAGGGCAAGAAGGTCGACAAGGCCTACGCTCTCAAGCTCCTTAAGGAGTCCGCCGACGAGCTCGCCAGCAAGGCGCCCAAGGGTAACAAGTATCACCTCGCCGCGCAGTACTTTGCCGGCCAGGTCACCGGTGAAGATTATGCCGATTTCCTGACCACGTAAGTCTACATCATACCACCTTTCGTTCCCACAATGCTGCCGCCACCACCACCGGCGCTATCTTGTCCTTCTTCGGGGCTTTCTCTTTGCGCTCCGTGGCTTTGACCCGCTTGTGTTGGTTTCTCATGGAACAACTTTTCTGACTTGACCAACAGTCTTCTTTACGATGAGATCACCGTCGTCGGTAGCGCACGCCCTGCTTCCAAGTTGTAAACCGGGAGGGCTAGTTGATAGCTCGCTTCCGAAGCGAAGGAGGTCACGCGCGAGATGTCGTGCGTAATCGATCTTCTGGTTGGTGCCTCTTGACGGGATGAATACCAGGGACATTTGAAGTGTTGTTTCACCGAACGGGTTGGGTCTCGGGGCAAAGGCAGGATCTGGGTCGAAAATTCGCCGGCCAGAATTTGGAAATCTGCTTGATGTATTGGGTCTACGAATGTAAGAATGAATGAGATTGAAAATTGATTCTTATTTCATGAGTCACACACCCCCTCCATACCACTAATAGTCACGCCGCGTCGTGGCTTTCGGTTGAGTTTGTCCAGAGGGGGGTCCGGAATTCTCCAGAGTCTACAAGTCAACGAAGACGATAAGTTGAGGTGTTGGGCTTGGCCATGGATGAGAAGCACTACTCGGTGTGAGTGAACCCGGACCTAGATCCGTGGCTTGACTTGCTCAAGTTGGAGCCAGGTTTGAGGCGAACAGCTGCAGCCGAGATTTTCGAAAGTCATTGGTCCCGGGGTGTGCTTGTGGATCTCATGGTTCATAGCCACTGTCTTCCGTGGTTGAACGTAGTCCACGGTTTGGCGAGACACGAGGCTGATAATGGAGTCTGTAGTGGACCCCGCCACTCGGTTTCTTCTTTTGCCTTGGCCCCTTCTCAAGCCGTTGCTCGTCACGTATGAATACTTCCTGAGGGATCGACATACCTGGAGAACTGTTGGGCTGTGCGTTTGTGAGGGGCGTGTAAGTTCTGAGTTGTGTGGACGACGGTTCGGTTGTCGAAGATGAGGGAAGAAGAAATACGGTGCACCTATACAGATAATCAGGTGGAGGCGGACCCTTCATGCAGGCTACTTTTGAGACCCCGGTTCGCTTTCAAGGTCCAGTCAGGTGTGAAGGAAGGCCGTATTGTTGTTATCAATGACGTCTTATACATTACAGTTGTTGTTCTTGTGATTAAAGTAATGAGCTAGGGAGTTTGAAATAACCCCCAAACCTCGGTGAGATTGGGGATACTTGACATGTTAACAGAGGTATAGGAAAGGAAAGGTGAAGGGAATAAGAAAGCTTCGAAGAGGCGCGGATGGCCGCCAGGGTTCGAAATTTCCTGAGGAGTTCTGTAGGAGCGGGCCGCGATGGGGCGGCGCTGTGAAGGATGAAGGGATGGGAGAAGGGGGTATAGTCCGGTTGCTGGATGGTTTGAACGCGACCATGGTATAGGACGCCCCTTTGAAGGCAAGAAGACGGAATTCTCACTAGACTCCGGAGTCCGGCGTCGTCTATCATATCGACATGTCATAATTGGGCGTTTTAGCGGCGTGTAGATGGTCGAGCAGATGTGCTGCCCACAAGTAGATGCCGCGGTGTCGTTGGGGCGGAGCGGGCCGTCTTTGATGAGTGCGTAAACTCAAAGACAACCTCGTCCTATCGCATCGTCAGTTGAGAAACAAAAAGGGAAGGGTAGATAGACCATATTCGACAGGGCGATGGCCTCTATCGCCACCAACAGAGGTCATCGCTACCCGGTCCCGGAGATACGGGTTAGTCGGTACAGCAGGTTCCCTTTCCCAACGCCCGAGATGAGTCGGCTGATCCACCTCCGCCATCTTCAATTGCAAAAGAAGTCTGGATCCCGGGGTGGAGGGAGCCTAGGCCAGTTCGGAGTGGAGCGGACGCGCGATATCGGATCGCCGGCGTAGGAATGGCAGTGATGGGCTTCCTGTTGGAAGTCTGCTTTCGCATCATGTACCCGAATTTGGGAATATGTTGAGCTGTTTCTTTGGTTGAAGAGTTTCTTATGCTTGGATCGGCCGCCGAGATTCGGGTGTCTGGGCTCATCGAGAAGATTGTGATCAGTCGTTTTCTTCGATGATAAGATGACGAACGAGTAGGCTTGTGTAGAGTGATGATTCAACGATGGTTGGTCTCCCTCTGAAACCCGCATCGGACGCTACTTGACGCCTACCTATACGTGATATCCTGCTGGTTCTAGGGAAGGAGAGAATGTGTCTTGAGACTTGGTCGTTTGGGCGTTGGTGAGATATGGGAGGTTTCTTTTACCTCGGCAACGCCCCTTCCTCCTTTTGGTCATTTATGATATGGATGAGGGAAGTCACGAGACGGCATAGCGGGAGGGAATGGGACGTCGGCGCCGGGCAACAGGATGATCGGGAAAAAGTTTCACGTTGGCCGATGGGAATCTATCTCCCAGAAAGAAAGCGGACGGTGTCTTGAGCGTACTTCAATCTCACTTTCCTGTCTCGGATCTGAACGCCACGATGTTCGCTAAGCAAGAAGACGGGAGAGGGACGTTGAATGTAGGCCTCCACTGAGATCGACTGCAACATACCCACAAGACGATTTACGTCTTTGAGAAGAAACCCTGCAGTTGCTGTCTTGATCTGTTTGCCCCTCCTATGGGAAGATATCCACCTCCGCCACGTTGATTAGATTAATGAAAACAGACATCGAGCGACCAGACAAGATCCTTTTTTTTTAAGCCTCTTCTCTTCCCTGCCCGGGCGACTGCTTGGTGGAAACGTCTTGTCTTTCCTACCGAGGGATATGTTTAACGGCGCGAGGATGATCTAACGCATACTTATTCTCGATATTCACAATAGGCGATACCTAGGACGTCATGTCGGGAGTAACGGCCGAGACATGTTGAACAAATTTACCGTAAATCGGATGACACCCCCAAAAAAGGGTGTTCATCTTCGTATATGCCGATTGTCTTACAGGACAATTAGTAAGCGGCCGGCGTACATGCAGCAAGGAGATACATCGATGCCAACTTCCTCCGTGATCGCTCGTTGATAGTGACCCTTTGCCTTTACGAGCATGAACAAGTCATCAAACGTCCTTCATTGGCGGCGGTCAGTCTCCTCCTGATCAGCTAGCCAATCCGATCGTTGGAAGACCTTGCAGCCGGTGAGCGAAAGAAGAAATATGGACTCTCAGTCGGTGTCCAGTCAACTGAATCAAACATGCATTGCTTTTCGACGGGAGGCGAAGAATCCGCGAAGCTGGGTAATGCAAGGAACAGGGCCTCAATCGAGAGTTGAAGTGAGACGAAAGGCTGCGCCTCAGAAATCCATGGCTCAAACCACAGATTTATAGCCGTATCGTGGGTTTCTTCTTGTGACTTGCTCAATGTGTATTGAGTAGACAGCGGGTCGAAGACCTTCAATTTGAATAACACCTCTCTCTGCCCCCCAATACCTTTGCGTGTTACTGACCGCTACTGGCGCGGCCCTTTCTGAGATGTCGAAATATGATAGATTGAGTGGATTTGAGACCAGCGGTGGGCCTCTTGCAGTCGATACTGCCGTGTTGGTTTGTCTTTAAGTCTTCCCAAAAGCAATGCTGCGTCTCAGGTATTATCTTGGCCGATGCCGGTATCAAGAGGAGCGTCATGATGCGAGAGTACACATGATGGCGCATACGACAACAAACTCGGCACTATTCAATGGAGCACAGTCGTTGAGACATGCAATCCATGTGTTCAAAGGTGTTCGTCGGTACAGTGGATGTGGTTCCCGAGACAGCAGACGTAGTCGTCAACATTCACAGCAAGATGGGTTCTGCCGGTCGACCTCATGGGGTCAGTGGTGCCATGGTATAGTTGTAGCAGAGACATAGGTGGCACCAGAGATCAATACAACAAGTCATCGGTAATGTGAGATGAGAAGCCGAACTTTGTCATTCTGCTCTGGCCTTTGCTCAGCAGGGCATAGTCTCGAAAGACACATAGTTGCGAGTCGACCGATATTCAGGTCTCAATATACAACAAGTAGCTGAAGAAAATTTGTGGCGTTGGTAATTGAAATCTCGGGCATTCAAGAAAAGACCAAAGACCAAAGACCAGAGGCTAGAGATCACAGTCCAAAGTATGATTATGTAATTAGAGTAAGTATCTGGCTGAGCTGGGGACATGATACAAAGCCTCGAGGCTGTGATGCGCATGCTGTGACAGTAAAGTCAAAAGCCATCTCGTATGGCAGAGGTATCAGAACGCATTAGATAGGAGATGTATGCCGACTTATCGACGATGTAAGCTTCAAATAGGTGAGCTTTCCTGAAATTGGATCATTCTTGAGAAACTCAAGAAGCTCAGGTGCCTTGGCTTGTTGGGACCCAGGTTTATCTATCACAGAAAGTTACTTCAGCCCAAGTCAAGTAAATCTTTTGGAGGACAATGTGGCCCACTTATTTCATCTCATTTTGATGATGAGATATCGTGTACGACACAGTAAAGGAGCCAGAGAATTGCGTGTCGAGGATGAAACGCAAGAAGTAATTAGCCAACTTGGTAGAGAATCGAGTTTTCATGGCGAAACTTCTTTAACGCCGTTGACTCGTGTCTTTGCGAGTGCGTGGCCCGATGAACATCTATGGACAATGACACTGACAGACCTAAAGAGACATCTCTCCAAGAAGACAGAAATTGGGGGCTTTAAACGAGAACAAGGGTCAGGCCAGAAGAATCGCGTCACAGATGGCAATGTATTCGTTCCTTCAGCTACTTGCAAGGTCATGGATGTAATGAATCATCCTGGATGGAGTCTAGGTAACTGTAGCAGTGTAGGATCCCCAGCCAAGACCGAACGGTTGATATAGTTCTTCTCCTTTGACCAGACGATAACAAGCAGAGGGAGCACTTTGACCATTCGGTCATAAAATCATCCTATAGAGTCAATGTGAGAGGCTGCTGCCATGTCACAGACAAAGCACTTCAAGCTCAGTTCTGCTCATTCGCGTCGATCCCGCTACATGCAAAACTGACGATGATAGATAATAGTTGAGACAAGATCTATGGTTTTAAGCCATTCTTGTCACATTAAGGTAACGCTATGAGCAAAGGAGGCAGTCGTTGCGTTTGGTAACTTGTCTGGATTAAAAAGCCATGGCTGAGGTCCTTGGCAATGAACTTTAACAGAATAGATATGAGGCGAATAGGGCTGAGGAGTATGAACACCGTACTAGCTGCATCAAAGTTTTTGGGCGCATTAATAGGTAGGCAATCGCCAGATTTGCGGCGCAATAAAGTAGTAGGTTTGAGGTCTGACGGCGGCCACGATTGCGGCGGCAGCGCCGTTGAGTTGGTGGCGCTCATGCGAGCTTGCGGTCTATATTGTCTCTCATTTTCCTGTGTGGATGCAGACCACCTGGGATTCAACAAGGACTTCTCGCTGTCAGAGACCGATAGGCATGGCATTTAGTATTGTCGACGTATGTGGCAGAGTTGACTATGCCATGGTCAACTGCGTGACTGGCACGAATGGATATGATGGTGTTGGTTAGCTTCGTGAGAGAGGCGATTGTGATCAGGGCAAGGGGGGAGAGGTGTGAGCAGTTGAAAACCGCATTGGGTAATTCTCCGATAGACAGGCACGGGAAGGTAGAGTGGATGGTCTTTGATGGGACGAACAATCAGGGCAAAGCAAGGGAGGTTAGCTTGTTGGTGCTAAGGGGATTGAATGAGGTCGAAACATGTACGGGCGGCCTGAGTGTGCTGGAATGGGCGATGGCAGACGGGATGGGGTGGATCGAGGCGAAGCTGACCGAGCGGCTTAGGTCGTCTGGTGGAGTGTAAAAGGCAAAAGCCGTTTCTGCGTTGGGCCAAGTTTGATGAAAGCAAACGCTTCACGGATAGTTCCTGTAACCTGCAAGGTAAGGTTGTTTTCACTTGTTAGTCGTTGGTCATGGAAGGCGATTTTGTGATCCATTCATTGCGTGACCTTCAGCCTGAGGCGCCGTGCTCACTCAACCCGACAGCTGGGTCACTAGCGGAGTTGGCCCGGGAAAGGTGCAACCTCAAGATGAGATGGCAGGCGGCCGCCGCAGCACGGGGCGTCAGGAGGCGTCGGATCCTCGAGGGGTCCAATGGCTCGGGTCGAGTGGCTTGCTTCAGCGTCTGCCCTCCGGAAAGTGACAGTCTAATGTCAGAACCAGCTCTTTTCTATCTAAGGCAAGAAGACCCATTTAGTCCGGCCCAACGGTAGCCTCTCTTGGAAAGGTATGGCGAGGAGCGAGAAGCGGGGGGGGGGGGGGGGCTCGGGCAATGAGCTATTCACTCCTGGTGCGGGCGTCTCCTTGGATGGTCAGAAAGGAGAGGATGAAAAAAACGGTACTAGACTATGGATCAGCAGGCAAAACGCAACAAGTACGGGTAGGCATTGGCTGATGTAGGCGTAGGATTCGCGTTGGGCGGGACCGGACCCTGAGATGATGGCGGGCTGGCAGTTTTGCCATGTATCCGTAAAAGGTGTCGATGAGTGGCCGCCCGCAAATGCCAAATTGGCCTGCGTCAGTGCGGCCTACCGGGTCATGGAAGCCGGAGGTTTGTGCAGTGCATTTCAGGAGGTTAGGTTGGGCCTCCTTTCTGGCTCAATGAGACAATTACGGGCGCTTGTGGTCAGTATGAGTGAATTGGGACTGGAAGGGGGGGAGTAAGTGAAAGAGTGACAGAGGAAACGCAAACAAACGTGATGGAAGCCAAGGTGAAGAGCCATCAATGATTGAGGAGGGTTTTGCCTGCCCCAGACATGGCGCCCAGATGAATGGTCAAAGAAAGGACCTCCTGTCACAGGTGATGCTGGACGGGGAGTGGGCCGGGGTTTCCCATGCTCGGATTTAGAGTTGAAGCCATGACTCCTGGTTCGTCTGGACTGCCCCACAAGCACGCCCTTCCTTGCCTTGGGCAGTGGGCGCTGAGTGGTGCCCTCCGTGCTTGCTTCCATCCGTTGGGTACGAACTTACCTTGAGATACCTGAGGTACGTCCTCCGGATTGCCTTATGTAAGAAGTCGTGATCTGATACGAACCCTTCCAATGGGATGGGTTGAGGATGTTTGAGGGAAATGGAAGGTTCCCGCCTCACGGAGTACCTTACTCAAATGCCTCCTTACCTACCTATGCTGCAGGTGCACGCTTCCATTCCGGGTGCGGCTTGCCTGGGCCACTGAGCCAGTACCTTATTGATCTTCAGGTTGACCTCGACCTTCTTCAAACACTTGCTTGAGGCGCGACCTATTCTGTTTCTTTTCCACCTCCCTGCCCGTGCCTCATCGGCGGAGAAACCGCCTCTTGGGTTGAACCGCCTCCAACATGATGGCACATTTGCATCAATGGCTTGTTGACCGTTGCAGCCTCGACCAAACTCTCGGATCTCGATTCCATCCGCCTGGATAGTGTACCCTGGCAAGTCTGCCTTTCAATCGCCCCCAACTCAACTCTATCAAGCCTCCGACCACCATTCTTGAGCTTGTTCTGCCCTCCACATTGTGACACGCATCGACTGGCCACCACATCCATGCGACACGACACCCTTCACGGAGTACTGATCAGGAACCTCGTTGTTAAAGATTCCCCTCGTCTACCTGAGGAGACAGCATTACCTAGGTACTCCTG
Organism: Colletotrichum tamarilloi; assembly: GCF_030869305.1. Classification (NCBI taxonomy): domain Eukaryota; kingdom Fungi; phylum Ascomycota; class Sordariomycetes; order Glomerellales; family Glomerellaceae; genus Colletotrichum; species Colletotrichum tamarilloi. Next base: position 385,240 of record NW_026849403.1, on the reverse strand, counting down.
TCCACGCCATGGTTCCCGGGAGGGATTAGTCAGCCCTCTGTTCTGAATGAGCATCAACTCATAGTAGCAGTCAGGTCGTCTGTTAACTTACGCCATGCCAAGATCCCACACGTTCGATATGACAAAATCGTTCCCGATCTCGTCCGTCCCGCGTCTGGTCAAGCGTCACGACTTGCTGTAGCTGAAAGAAGTCTGCCGCCCAACCAGTATTCACCTGCCACTACCCGACGGCCCTGATCTGTCGCACTCGCCGATAACTCGCAGCAAATATTGCAGCTGCTATTCCAAGCTACCAGGTGTACCACGTACGAAGTACACACCACCTTGACGCTTAACTATCGTCTTTGCCAGCCCGGTCGAGACCCCCCGGCTTTCCGGTAACGCAGGCTACGTCCTATCACACCTCGCGTGTTGGCCTGGTTTGCATCCTGCTTCCGATACCAACCCACTCGCTTCTGCCATCCGGCCACGGCTTTGCCTTTCCACTGGTCATTATTCAGAGGAATGCCGCTCAGCCAGGTTGTCACGGAGCTAGCCCAGAAGCCATCCCGTTTGACCCCTGGAAAACGCCATCCTTGAGCACGGTCTATCGGGCGTCCTTGGTGGCGTTGATCCTCCACCCGCGAAGCCGAACCGCCTCCCAGGCGCCGCATCTTATTCTGCGTCTGTGGCCTGCGACTTTGCAGCCTACATGCTCCGCTATCCAACACTCAGTCTTTGTTGCGGCCGAAAACAGCTTGAACGGCTCTCTGTCATACCAGGAAACATTTCCAGTTGTCGCCAACCGCCTACATCACCCAGCAGTCAGTCTTCTATGCACATCGACACGCAGGGGGCACAAAACGTCCGATACACAGTGTTCGTATGTACAAGGTCAAGAGCAAAACAAGAACGATTCAATGGGTGCCCGAAAGGTCGGGAACCCTCTCATGGCATCCCCTGCCTGTGGCAGCTCGGAACCGCCATACGCCCGTATCCCTGATGGGTGGTTGCCTACAGGTCAATGGCACCTCCCGCCAGGGTCTACCCCTTCAACTGGATACGCCCACGCCCGACTTGAATCGTCTAATTCTCGCCCGCTTGGGTGCCCTCGTTTCTATAATGTAGCATCTGTTGTACAGGCGTCTCTCAGCAGCAGTCGTGAACACACAAAGGATCGAGATCATGAAACTGGTTTCGTAGCCGTCACGAAGTTTACCAATCTTCAGAACATGTGGACCACAGCCTTGGTCTACCTAGAGCTCTGCGCCTTGGACGACCAACAGCCAGCGCCTGAAAGATCCATGGCATATCACAACGCCCGTTCTAGATTAGTCGGATGAGCGACGCGAGTCTCAATCTCCCGCTCCATTCCCCGAATACGCCGTCTGTTCGAGGTTGCCGGCTGACAAGTCGATCCGAGAGACTGGTCCGAGCAATCATCACTCGAATTTTCAGATGCTGTCCCGCAGACCTGCACATCATCCCAAACCACTTTGCCTTCTTTCAGAAAAAGAAGAATTCGACAGCTTCGAAGGCTTCGGGCTGCTCAGTTGCTCTTTCGAAAGCGATTGCCACAAGTCTCACATTTTCTTTTCGCCTCTCAACCTCGGAGCGGTGAGAAGTTCGCTAGAAGACACTCCCATGCCGCTCTTGGAGGCTCAGCCAAAGTAATCTCTTGCAGGATAAGGGGTTGGCTTCTTGACCCGGTACACTAGGTATTGCTCCAAGCAAGGAAGCAGACCTCTTGGACGTGGCGCCCATCGCGGAGCGGCTGGTGGCGGATGGATTCCGCAGACTAGGACGCCGCGAAAGTGATAGGGATCATTAGCCTCACGGTCATGACGATCAGCTTGGTCTCAGAGTTGGTGTGGCTCTCTTTTGAGAATCGAAACCCTGCCTCTCGAGCCATGACGGCCAGGAAGCTGTCAGTACTGATTTGCAGCCTTGTCGATCTGCATAGAATCCACCAAATGCATTGTTTCAGGCTCAACGCGTTGGCGCCAGATCATGGCACCAGATGATGGAACTCCGCCTTCCGGAGTTCTTGATGCGACAACAGGCATTGCGGGAATCGCAGGTGCAAGCTGGCCAGACAGCAAGTTTCCCTCGTGACTAACCTTCAGCTTTGCACAGAACATAATTTTGCGGGCTTGAGTGACCTATCGACGATAATGTGCGGAAGATGAAGCGCGGCTTTGACCTCATTCGTCATCTCGCCCGTCCATCCCGTTCAGCATGCTGTCCAACTGGCATCCGAGCCTGGGTTACACAAGACGGGGCACCAGACCAAAGTAACAAGATGGTTTGCTGCTGGTAGGGAGAAGGATTCCCAGGATCAGTCTACATCAGCATTACGCTAAAATTGGAAACAACACCGATATATCGACTGCAATATCGGCTTTGAAGGTGCTATCAAACGAAGCTCAACCAGTGCCGGCTTTTGCGGTGATCTTCGCATGTTCGGATACACAACCTAACATGAGAGAACGCCTAGCAGGCAATTCTTATGGCTCGTCAAAAATTCCCGAATAAAGTCAAGGCCATAGTCCGGCTCGAGACTAAGTACGATTTGGGACTAGGCTTCGAATACGCGACTTGCAATGGTTGATAATCTACTACCTAGCTTGACGAGACGTGGGGAGTTGAGCATGGAGAGGAGGAAAAAGCGTGAAAAGCACGCGGCGCCGTGGCAGCCCCAGTGCGGAACTGACACCCTGCACATGCAACCCCCGTCTCCCTCCCGTCTGGGAGAGCAGTGCGACTGGGAAGCTGGTCCAGGGATGATGCATGAGCCTGCCTTGCACAACCCACTGGCGCCACGCCGCGCGCGTGAAAAGCTAGGGACGAGTGAGAATCCCGATGACAGTGAGATGTTGACGCCTCCCGCTTTGGATCTGCGGTAACATCGACGAGGTTTTATAGCTTCAAATAGGGCATGCGAGATGATGGCATACAGCGCGCTTGGTGATGCTCAAGCACAAGGAAAGACTTGGAAAGTATTAGCAACGGCGTTTTCGAGTAAATTGTCTCGGAAGAGTGACTTCTGCTTCAGAGAATCACAACGACCTGAGGAGCAACCCCTGCATACTGGGCAACGGGCTGCAGGCATAATCTGAGCCTCGAGTACTGGCTGGTGACTGGTCAACTCGCTTTTAGACCGACCACGGCACAGTTAAGGTATGGACTGTCGGTTGGTGCAGGCCCGAAGCATGCATTCAATGGACCGCTTACGCAACCTCCTTCTTTGTTCTCGAGACGCTTCCTGATGGAGGGCGTGATACATCGTAAGTATGTTCCAAACAAGATCATCACGCAGGTCACCCTCGGAACGGAAGCATATCGATAGAATCCCATTCCCGGCTGGCACGACAAGGTAAGGTCTCGCCCTGGCATGCCCTACACAGCAGTCACAGACACGCAGACGCTGTTCCCCCTTCCGCTGGCATCGTGGCACCGTGGCACATCCTTCAAAATGCTAAGCTGTATGCGTTCCCATGCAGCCGGACCATGCAGTAGTGGCGTACTTAGGTATCGGCTAGTGGATGCACCTGGAAGAGAGGCTAGCGGAGCGAGACACGGCTGGACCCAGTGCAAGGAGATCCCTGGACGCTGCCAATGGAGCGCAGCACTCGCATCTTCGAAAGAGTTGCAGTGAAATGGTTGATGGTTCAGCTGAGGGGTATGGCGGTCTGGGACGCAATGGGCGGTCACCCTCTGGCACGGCTTGGCTTCAGAGAAATCGACGAATTGACCTAACCGAGTCGAAAGGAAGAAGAACAAGAAATTCTAACAGACAAGCGACGACCACGTTTTGGGAGGAAAGCTCAATGCAACCCAGGTCCAAGGGCAGAGAGGGAGATAACAGCTTGGCCCAACACAGCACAGCACAGCACATCAAACAACATCCAGCAGATGACATCGGTTGGGTCTGGACGGCAGCAGAACAAGCACGAGCAAGTTTGGCGGCAGGTAACAAATGTCGGGGAGGAAATTCGTCGAGGGCAAATAATAAGGAAGTGGTGAGGTTGTAAGGATTGCAACCGAAAGTCTAGACCGACAATCCCACAGCTCAGCCTTCCTCTAGTATCCGAACTCTTTCTTTTTCCGATTTTGGCAAATGAAGCCAGCGTCTGTGCCAATCGGCAGTCGTTGAAGAGGTGTTTACAGATACCTGGTTGCTCAACTGGGTGCGAATGCAGACACCAAGCAGCACAGGAGAGACTACTGCGTAACTTGGGCCCTATATCACACGCGACGGTGCATGGAGCACATTGCGCGTCGTGCCATTGCGGTGGAAAGAGTGAAAAAGCTGCAGCTCGCAGCGGGTGAACGGGCTTGACAACCTGTCATGGACACATGTACATGGCCACGAGCCATTCCGCGCCCAGATCAGATGGCACCGGACTGGGGGTTCGTAAGAATTGTCCGAGCTCTCGATCAGGAACGGAACTGTGGGCCATCCTCGACCCTTGGGAACGGCGAACTTGGGTCACTGGGGACTGGGTGAGCAACCCATAAGAAACTGAACAGACCAGAGATCCGACTCTAGGTGTTCCTACGCGGCACAACGGATGGGCACTAGGCAGGTAGCATGGGCAAACAAGCCTGGTACCCTGGCGCGAGCGCCCTGGAAGATTCTTAGATGTTTGGTACGCAGCATTCGTACGGATACAGAGCCGGGGGTTCGAGGCAAGGATGCTCTTGCACAATGCACAGGATTGCTGCTAGACCTCGTCCCCGGCACGTTGGCGGGGAATTTGATTAACCACGGCTTCAATGGAGGTACGGATACGGACTCACAGATACGGAGTCTCTGACAGGACCCGTATCACTTCCGTGCCGGTCTGCTCGGTGCTCGTCAATAGCCAAGTGCGTGAACGGATACACTCTCCCCATTCATTGGTAAGTCAGGTCAGTTAGGCTGGTGCTGGGATTGCCTGCATAGAGATGATGTATGGGGGTTTGTCACACGGCACGAACACATTAGACCAGTCGGAATGTCATGCTACTGACAACTGTGTGCACAAGCTTCCTTCTTCACGAAGACTGGCTCCCGGCAGCGATGAGCCTGTCCGAGATACTCGTTGAAGCCCAGCAGTATACCTACCTAGATCATCAGGCACGACACCCTTCATGCTCTCCTCCCCCCTCACCTCTCTACAGATAGATGAAAGGGAGATTTCCCCCTCACGTCACGCGCCCTGAAAACCTATCATGAACAAGCAAGCCATTGGACTGCGATGTCCAAATTGGAGGGACGCTGGACCACAAGCAAGCAGAGCACATCCGTACACCCATGCACCAGAGTTTGGATGATCATTTCATGTTGGTCCCAGCCGCACGGACGATCTTCAGCGTCACAGACTCCATAACCGCGTCTCAACGGCGTCCTTCCCGGAGGCCCTTTCGTGGCCATCTGCAAGAAGCACAGATGGCATTTTGAAGGCGTGCCTGGGCGTTCGCCATGCCAAGTGCAGCAAGGTTCATCGTCCGTCGTGTCAATTCATACCGTCTCTTCTGGTGGTGGGGGCTCACGGGGGGCTCGCATATGGGACTGTTGTCCATTGACAAGTACCCAAGATCGTGGCGGACAGCATCTAGAGTCTCGACTTGCCGCCAAGATGGCCCTCATCGGGTAGCACGCTACTACGCTCGGAATGTGCACACACACATACACACACACAGACAAAGAAAAGCTCATTCACTCAGTCGGGAACCAGTAAGCATTGCATGAATTTCTGGGGGTGGGAGGGGGGGAAAGCAGTGGGATGCTAACGGGAGAGCAACGCCGCAGTACAGATAGGCATCTGTTGGAGGCAAGCATCAACCACTGATCTCAAGTGGTAGGTATTCTGGTGGAGGGAATAAAAGGGTTGAGCTGATGCAGGACCAGGGTTTGAGCTAGCCCCGAGAAAGATGAGAGCGAGCACACAGTTTCGAGTACTCAATCCACACCCCCCTTGCCATGTCCGAGCTCTTTCATACTGCAGTAGAGAGAGAGAGAGGAAGACAGACGCACGCTATTCGTACACACCCGAACAGACCCAACACTGGGCTGGGCTGACTCTATCCTTGTTCGAAGCAGAAAAGCACATACGTACCGTACTATATGCACTGGCGAACCCGCGCAGACACGACACCACGCTCCTCTTGGATGGTCGCGCGCCCGGAGACAATAGCTCAGGGTGGAGCCCTGCCATAACATGAGCCCAAAGTGCGAATAAGCTGGAGGAGGCCCGCCGGAACAGCAACAACAGGGTTGTGCTGAGTCCTGACCGTAGCTGACGGGGTTTCCCTCCCAGCTCTCGCCAACCCACAGTTCGGCACGAGGGTACAGCTACCGCTCACTTATTGCTTATGCATAAGCTGCGCAAAGGGGACAGCTCACCCAGAGGAGTGAGGGAAGGGAGATCTCGGCACCGGGATCAAGGAACCCTCTGGCGAGCGACAAACCATTTGGATGAGAATTGCGAGTCCTAACCAAACGAACGCGACGTCGTCGCGATTCTGCGAACCGTGGATCCGTCCCGCAAGGCCGACGTCAGTGCCAATCTCCAGCAGATCATCCCAAGTCTAGCGGTTCCCGGGGGAGAGGGTAAGAACCAGAAAGGTTCGGCTGAAGCACTTCGTCCTGAAAGGATAGGTCCAAGCATTACGTCGCTTGGACAGGAGAGACTAACCTCACTATCCTTAATCTGGCCCGCCGCGGGATGGGGTGTGGGTGAGCAAGGACCAGAAGCAGATGGCAGCAGGCAAGCCAAATCTTCCAAGCAAAGCAGGCAGGGCAACGGAAAGCACATGCGACTCGTTGTTGCTCGACTTGGGAAGAAGCCAATCTCAGGGGACAAGGAACACGGGACCCAAGTGTCTGGTGCTGGTGCAAGGATGGAGATGGGATAGGATGGACTCTCACCTGTGCAGCAACGGAGGAAGAACCAGACAGAGAGACGGGCCAGACAGGGTTCCAGCCTCTAGCCAAGTAGCCTCCCCGTTTCTGTATCTCTCATCCTCTTTCAGTTTCTCGCTCTCACAGTTCTCACTCACTTTAGTCTTCCAGTGTCTCTCTGAGTTCTGTCTCTCCGTCTCGGGGCTCTGTCTCTCAATTCACTGCCTCACCCGCCCTGACTACTTGGTACCTGGAACTGTCTCCAAGGCATACCTACCATACCTACATCATCCGTCGTCTCTCTTTCGCCCACGCCACCAATTGCTTCTTTCATCGTTTCTTTTCCGGCTGGCAGGTTGGCCCCTCCTCTCTGTCCTCCTGTCCTTTCCACCCCCTAAGCTGGTTGAAAAATGGCCGACTGAACGATGACAGACCTGGCTGGAACACCAGACGACTTCTCACCCCCAATCGCCATTCCCAATCCAGCTCGGGCTTCTACGCTTATGACCACACCCACGCCCCTGGATCGAGGATTTCTCTGTTTCTCTGCCCACTCATCTTCCCTCACACCCTCACCCCCTTCTTGTCCTCACACCTCCTCGTCTGTGTGTTTCCCCAAAGCAAGGAGCCTCGCGCGCTCCTGATACCTACTTGATCCACGCCGGCAAGAGAGGCTGCTGTCTTCAGTCTGGCTCATCCATCAATGAAGTAGGTATTAACTTTTAATCTCCAGAGAGGAGAGAGCGAGGGAGCCAGCCAGCGGCTACCTTTGAGCACCCGCACCCCCTTCTTCAGGAGCCCCAAGCTCACCCGTCCCGGCAGCCTGCTTGTGTTCCTTGGACCTTTAACGCCCAGACCTCGTTGTCCCAAGCCCCAGGAGGGACAGTCAAAAGACGCCACTGTTGTCCTTCTCTTAGGCAGGGTAAGACCCTACAGTACATGCTCGGGGTACCTCAACTATCTCACTGCCTTACAGACAAACCAAGTGAGCGAGCGAGCGAGTGACTACTGCTCTCCTCTTCTGCATCTTAACTCTTCTTCCGGCTGGGACTTGACGAAAGCCGGGCGGGTACGGACTGGCACAGAGACAACAGAGAGAAGACAGAGACAGGCTCTCAGGAGAGACACTGGAAGCACGAGTTTCTGTCACATCTCCCATCCTGCTTCTTTCTCTCACACTCACACACTATCTCGAGACCGACCGTCTCTACTCCCTTTTGGCTCATCAGACATTCCAACAGAGTCACTCTTGTTGCAACTAGCAGCATAGCAGAGCAAAGAGGAGCAGCAGACCAGACAGGACAGGACAGGACGGGGGACGGTTCAACCTGGGCATCTATCTGTCCATTCTCGCCGTGTCGTAGGGCAGGCGCTACTCCGTACTTCATAGACCATCTCTTCTCCTGGATTGTCAGACACACAACCCACCCCCGGTACTTGGAGCTGAGGCGCCCAGGGTCCTCCGGTAGCATTTGGTGTTGGACTTTACCCATTCACAAGCCCCCTTCAGCCCTCCCGAGCTAGAGGGCTGGCTGGCCTTGACCTAAGCGCACCTGGTCTAGTGTCCCAAGTCCAAGTCCCGCACCATCAACGAGCTACATATATTCGACAGCCGCCTCTCCACACTGGCAAGGTAGACGGGACTGGACTGGCAACTAAGGCGATCGACGCACGATAACTCCTTTCGACATCTCGCTCGAAGGATAGCTTAAAACCTGCACACAAAGCCTCCTTTCGACCCCGTCCGCCAGGCCTGCCATCTATTTACTCCGAACCCAATCCACCTTTTCCATCAAGCCTTACTCCCAGGGCAGCGTTCCTCTCCTCATCTCAGGGCCCGACAATCCGTACAATACTTGTATACCTGACACTACCTTTCCTGGTTACCTACCTATCCACCTTACCTACCTACCTTGGCTACCTGAGCCGTCCTTCTCACTCTCGTCAGCTTTGTCTAGTCTTGTCTTGTCTTGCCTTCTTCTCTCATTCCTGCCCCCAAGCCCAAGGTCACGACATTCCATCACCCACCAAATTCAGACATCTGATTGCGCCGTGTTGGACTGTCACCGGTCATCATCGTTGTCGAATCCAGTAGCGGCGGAAGCCTCTCATCTGTGGCATTCCTAAACACCGCGTTGAAGTTCCAGCTTTTTTCAGCTCCGACGCCGCATCCCTAGAACGGGACCCGCCAACAGCAGCTGTTTCCGAGCTGTCTTGAGAAGGACAGAAAGAGAGAGAGAAGAGAAAAAGAGACCCGGGTGCCTTACTTTGCTTGACATCCGCCGCGCCCCATTACCGTCAAGGTTGGTAGCTCAGTCACGTCACTTCAGACTCTGTGCTCCCGCTTCTCCTGCTCCTGCCGCTCCTGCTCCACCAATCTTTCGGTCAGGCACAAGTACCGACAGGTCCAGTGTGCCTGCTGGATTAGTCCGCCCGGCAGCAACTATCCAAAAACAACCAGTCAAAAAAGCAAGAGCTCGCCCGTGGCAGGAAAGAACGAGGAGGATTCGAAAAATCACCAAAACCTCAAACACCGCGATCCCCAACCCAAAATGGCAATGGAGACTTCTTCGAGCTTCACGGCTCGAAGACAAGCAACACAGGCTTTGCCCCCATTCCATCTTCCGTCGACAAACCAAGATATACCGAGTATGAGTAGACATTCTCATCAGTACCCTTTCAGTTTTCACAATCAGCCTCTGCAGTCGCCATCATCGTGGCAAGCCCCCGCGATGGCTACGCCGTCGGCTCCCTCCTCCTCCTCCGCTGCCTCAAATACTCAACATTCTCCTGTAACCGCCAGCTCTGGTCTAACATCGCCTTCAGGAGTGCCAGGTGAAGGGCTTAGCCCGCTCTCTTCCGGTGTCAACACCACGAGTTCCCAGAGCTCCTACTATCCTGGAGGTAACGGCCACGGATCATGGCCCACGCCCTCGAGTTCCTACCAGCTCAGCTCTGGGACGCCCCAGGGGCTCGTTCAGACCTCTCAGTATGCCTCCCGCGGGAGCACCTACGATCAGCAATCTCCAATGTCCTACTCTCGCACTTCGCAATCACCCGCAACTGGCGAGGGTCTTCCTCCACCGCCCTATGGGCAAACGCACCAGTCCTTCCAGGCTTATTCTCATGGAGGAGCGGGATCTACACCAGTCAGTTTGCCATCTCAGGGCCCACCAACACCTCAGGGTGGTATTCTTGGATCTCACGGTGCTGTCTCGACGCAACCTCCAACGCCTGGCGGTCTACACTCCCATCTTGATTCCTACACCCAGTCACGACCACCAGCGACACCCGGCTACTACTCCACATCATCGGCCCCCCAGCAATCGTTCAACAACTACCAACAATCCCACACATCGCCCACCGCTCCTTCTCCGACGACTTCGGCGGGTCCAGGGAGAGGACTTGCTGCGCTCCAGCACCCTTCCGCGATGGCACCCCCTGGCTCTTACCGCTACCCCGGTTATCATGTTCCATCGATGGGAGGACCGATCATGTCCAACCTTACTTCCCCTGGGCACCAGATGTCACTCGTGACTGGTATGGGTGTCCCCAGCGGTTATGGAGCACACCATCTTGCACCGTCAATGTACGGCCACACCCACGGGGGGCAGCCCAACCCGCAGGCCGAACGGCCGTTCAAGTGTGATCAGTGCCCACAGTCATTCAACCGAAACCACGACCTGAAGAGACATAAGAGAATTCATCTTGCAGTCAAGCCCTTCCCTTGCAACTTCTGCGATAAGAGTTTCTCTCGCAAGGACGCGTTGAAGGTCGGTTCCTAACACCCCGAGACAGTTGCACGGCAGATCTTTTAGGAGATGAACAATAGCTGACGAACATCACAGAGGCACCGACTAGTCAAGGGTTGTGGTTCAAAGGAGGGTGATGGCCAGAACGAGAACGGACGACGCTCCTCGCAAGATCACTCTGACGACGGAACTCCTCCACTCAAGCGAGAGTAGATGGTCACAGATTGCCGCTCACGACCTTCAATATTCGACTCGCTTTATCGAATATACGGCTTAGATCATCTGCAGTCTCTTGGACATCCCGAGGGTGGTCATCGTCAACTTAGGTAGCCAGGCGTCAACGTGGCTTACGACCGCGATGACAATACCTATGCACATGAAACCGCCAAAACCACAACATGGGGGATCCACGGACATAACGAAAATTCGAAAGACACGGTTGGCATTCGAGGAAGAATGCCTAGCAACAGACGCTTCGGAGAAAACCTTTCTTGAAAACTTATTTTTAATTCGATCACCGGCCGTACATCGTATCATTTCTTTTCTACACGCACGGTTATACACGAAAACCTCGGCGTTATACTGACACCACGGAACATTAATGGAAAGAGACTACCAGGGTCATAGAGGGGGCCGGTTGGGACTGTGGTCACTTTCGTTCCCAAAGCTTTCTTTCGCTACATGCTTTTTCGGGAAAATCACTCGTGGGCACGAGGACCAGTTGGACAGGACACACGGGGTCGGGTTTGTTTTTACGGCGAATGGTTGCGGCATCGTCCTCGCTACACACGGATGCGGGATAGGGCGATGCCAAATTGGGTACGGCTCCACGGAACACCTATACATCGGGAAAATGGAAACTGGCGCAGGCACTCACGAATCGGATGGGTCACGATGACGGAGGATGGCCTAAAACGACAGTCAAGGTTGAGTCATTGATTCTGTCAAAGTTTGGACGGGCATCTGGAACGGTCGGGTTTTGTACGCAAGAGGTCGCAGGTTATCAAGGTGGTATAGTGGAGTTGGGCATCAGGGACTGCTTTGGGAGATACCAAGATTATCAAAGAGACAGGTGACTGTACATTATTACAAACGCAAGAGAGCGTTCCCTGGGTAATCGACCCGATATGAAAATTTCGAGAGAAATGAGTAATGCTCTACACATATATCGAAGTCTCGCGAACGGTAATGGGCCCGTTGCTTCACAGAGTGTCATAACGGTACTCCAGAGCTACGAGAGAAGCACAATAATGACAATTGTTTGGCATGTGAAGGATAATGAATCTTCGCCCCTATTCTCAAAGATCTAAGCTCGATCGATAATATTGACCGTAATGGTGTTCAGGATGGTTCACGGAGGAACATCCTAGAATATCAGACATCCGCACAGCATGGCATCTCTACACTCTCGACCGGAGAATTCAAGAGACTGAACCGGCAAGAAATCACCATTTGAGACAGAGCTGTATGAATCCATCGAAACAGAAGTCTATAGATGCTCGAAACTGGTCGAATCACTTTCTCATCCTTTTCCTCCTCCTCATCTGAACCAAAGGCAGATTAGAGCCAGAGCCTAGTGAGGATTACGTGCAGAGACTAGCGGATAGGAAAGGATGGCGTGAACGGAACGGACAAGGCTGGCGGGCAGGGCGTATGGGGGTGTACATTATAGTTTTCGGCTTTTTTTGGGCTGGTTCTCCTTCTCACCTCTCGTTTTGCTCTTGGGGAGCTTGGGGCTTTGGGCGTAAGGGAACGTGCTGGCGTGCGTGAACGGCCGCATGAGATCAGTGCGAGGGGGGGGGGGGGGGGGGGGGGGGGATGGGATGACAGGTGTCTGTCTGTCGGTCTTCTCGCTCTCTGCAGGAAATGAAAAAATAAAAACAGATGAAAAAGAGGCGCTGGGCGCCGCCGCCGCGCGCCATACTCAAAACATCAGATGGCATTGGGGGGAGGAACATAACACGCAGTAAATCAGACTTGCCCCTCCTCCCCCCCCTTCCATGCTCTTTTGGGTCAAGTTTGCTCTTCGGGAGTCTCCTCCTTCAAAGGGGATTGAGAAAGATGGGATGCTTCTGACGAAAGAAGGACGTTGCTTGTGTGACCGCGTTGGGGATTCCTTAGTCGATCGCCGGGGAAGCAAACCACATGTTCGTCAGCCAGCCCTCTGCTTCGGTATTAACCTCGTTCCGGCAAGAGGAAAAAACTGTCCGAGGAGAGGCTGTTAAGTTGGAATGGATGGAAGGGGAAACACGGTGCAGTTGTGATACGAGCAGCCTCTGCAACTTTTTTCTTCCTTTCGTATGTCATGTCGCACATGAGTCGCCCACCATATTCCAAGACTGCAGTCACGAAGCTTAAGTCAGTATCTTAATAACAGTGGGTATAGGTGTCCAGTGATCAGAGCGTCGTAGACGATGATCATTTCACTGACCCGATGAGCGGAGAGTCCGTGAGAGTTCGCTACGCGTTATCCCGCTGCTGGATAGCACGCTGGGGATTCGTCAAAGATACGCGAAGTTGATCAAGAAGCGATATGCGATCAATACGGAAGAGTCTAGACTCCCTTGCATGTCGGTTATCTGCGGAGAGTGTGCAGCTTGATGGGCTCGGCCCCATCGCGCAAACGAAGATTCAATGTACCAGAGAGGTCGCCCCAGTCCGGAGCTGGTAAGGTCTTCGTCTGGTCACACACAGCCGTGATGGCCAGTTCGAAATGCTCCGGTCTGATGGAGAACAAAGCCAAGCCAGCGGGGGGGAGGAAAGAGTAGCGGGGCAAGTGAAAGCGATCCGGCTGCGGAGCTGAATCGAGAACCTGACGTGAGCTGAGACACACACACGCGAGAGGGTGGAATGAGAAGGGGGGGAGAGGGAAAAGCTAGAGTAAGGTAGGTGGTAGGGCGGAGACCAACCCATGGACAAGCATTCCTGTCACTCCCACGCGATGGGCTGGCGAAGGTGTGCGAGGCGCCTCCTCCCGGGGAACCTCTAGCCCTTCCCCTTTTCCCCCTTTCTCTCAGAGCCGGCGGCACCACTAGTGTATGGGTCTGAGAAGCCATGCCATTTTGAGCGTGCGGATTCGACAAGAGTCGGTCGTCGAGCTGCAGCTGGGTAACACACCTGAGAGCACTGGTTACCCTCATGGAGTGCACAGATTGTTTGACAATGCCTGGCATCAACGCTACTGAAGATGGACCATCAATTCATTTGACGCTTTGGAGAGGGTGGGAAACACCCCTCAACGGAAACTGTTGGATCGGAAGTGGCAAAGACTCTCGCCGACCAACCGCATTGACTCCTTCTACCTTGTTTTGTCGTACTCACCAAGAAACGTGAGGGTGGGTGTACGGGATGACATAGGCATCATCTTGCCCAGCTTCCAGTGATCTGACCATATGACTGGCCCAGCTTGTTATCCCATATGTGCGTCTTCCTTGGCAATTGAGTCACTTGCTTCATTGCACCAAAGACGCAAGCATCATTCAGCCGTAGGTAATTTCTCCACTCGGATAGAGATAGAGGGGAAGAGAGTCGGTAAGTCAAAGCCGTTCAGCATGTCGGTAGGATGGCGCACGTTGATGGCGTAAGTTCTTCGTGCTTTCTTCTATCGTTCTTTCGCCCATCAATGTAGAAGAATAAAAGGCTTGTCTTCGTCGGCTGCAACGAAATTCGACACAGTGGGATGAACCAGGGCGTTGTCAGCCTTCTTGGTACAGAGGGCATGTCTAGCCGCGCCACGTAAGCAATGCTCATGTGGTAGGATGTAAATAGGAGGAGGTATCAGCGGGCTGAGGTGTAATCTCGTTTCCAATGGTCCCAACATGGTTGTTCTTTTGAATGCTCCTGTGCAGATCAGCGCCCGAGCAGAAAGCCTCAAGGCTAGTCCTCCGGTTCCTCTTCGAGCCTAGCGGCAGCCTCGAAGCGGCAGCGGCTGAACGTCTGGACGCAAACTAACGAATCCCACGACGACAATCTTACATACCGGTTTGCAGACACAATATGTCGCTTTCCTAATCTTGCCAATGGTTGGTCAGAAGAAGTTGATCTGGGGTCATTGGAATGATGAGAAAATATCTTTGTGGAGTCTTTTAAACGAGGGTTCGGGGTGAAAAGGTTGTGCAATAAGTCTTAATCTGACACTTCGAGATCGTTTGATGTTGACGTCCCTACCATAAGTGGCATCCATCGTAAAGGCGGAAGGCGACATCTACTGTGCCTCTGGTCTAGAATTCGACTCTTGTACTATGGTTTGACTTGTAGGTTGATCATGCGAAAAACTATACTGAGGTAAAGACCCATATACCTGGGCTCGTGCTGATTCGCGGAAGAGAACGCAGTTGCTGCAAGAACGTTGCCGTTAATGTTACGCGACATTGAGTACATATGCATCATTGCCAGGCCCCTGGATCCAAAAGTAGGATAAATGCTCGGCGTCTATGCTGCGCAGATAATAGACACAGTGTCGAAGTAGCCTCACTGATCAAAGCTTGCGCCGGTGCTTGTGCCGTCGGCAATGGTCAAGGTCGTCTAGAATCTTGTACTAGATGGTCGAGCTCCGTGCGAACCCATGCGACCGAAGGCAACCATGCTCAAGCAGGTGAGCCAGACACAACATGAGCTATATTTGTTCTTCAGTTCAAATATCTTGAATTGCTGCAGGCGCAGGTAGATTAGCGGTTGCCATTGCTGGACGTTTCTGACGTCACCTGTTTTTGCTAAACGTTTCCACGGTGAAGCGTGATTACGAGTGTAGAATGCCGTGGGTCAGAGGTCAGCTCCTGATTGCTAGGTTGCGATTGATAACAAGGCAGACGCGTACTTTGGATGAGTTAGCAAGGGCGTTCGTTGCAAGTCGTCGAATTAGGCTCGGCAAGATGCGAAGTCGCCCCTTGATCCCGGTCCGGCCCCGCGATTTGGGTTGGATGCAGCTTAGGGAATGCCCTGTGTTCTGTCCCGGACCAACCTTGCCATCAACCATTCAATTCCCGTGGATGGTTCTGCGGCTTGTTGCAGATCATTTCCCCTTGGCCAGGGGCAGATAGCCACGGAAGCGCCCAACCGAAGCATACCAGCCAGTCCGCATGTCGGCCAGGCCTCGAAATCAACTTAGGCCGTAAACTTGGCGAGACATATCTCAGCGTTTGCTGAAATCGTCAGACGCTCACGGGCAGCTGCATGCTATCGGGGGACATGAACGCATATCCTCGAAGGAGAAATAGGCGCAATTCAAATCAGTGCTGGCGAGCGAGAACCATGGCAAGACTTCAACTAATCTCAGTGTCGCTAGGGTTGCATCAGACTCGGGTCACTGATCACCGGTGATCCCTGCCTGTGAAGTTGCGGTCTCCACGCGTCCCCGCAGTTTTCATGTTCGGGCAAGCGTTCAAAGAATCAAGGATAGAACTGAGCGAAGCCTCTCTCTCTCTCCGCGATTCTGTCTCCGGGAAGTACAGGCTGGTATTCAGGGCTTGCTCGAAAACTAGCCTGGACTCAAGCGCTCGAAATCAAGCATGTGCGATTTCTTCTATCATCATCCGAGACTCGGGCTGCGACCATGCCGACATCATCAAATAGACAAGACTTGAGGCGTAAGCAATTGCTCTTGCGCTGGCAGCAAATCAGCTGGACAGAGTGTCTGTATATATCAGAAGCTTCCTTGGTCCAGGGAAAGCAATCTCTGTGGTAAAGTCGAAGCTTCATGAACGTGCTAATTGCCACCATTTGAACTAAAAAACTCGAACATTTCCGAGAACCTCGGCTGCATTTGAATCCCAATATAGCAGATTGGAACAATGCAGACAGTTGCGTAGTGCGAAAACCTGGCAATTCCCGTTATCACATAGTGGCGCGGTCTACCTTGAAGTGACAGCGGGAGGCGGTTGAGTTGTGTTCAGACTTCTCACACACCCTCTCCTCTGAGACGCAACTCTCGGATCTCCAGGCTCGAAAGCATTGACATCCTGACAGACGTCGTCCATGCCAAGGATCATTGCAGATCAACCCGTGAGTCGCCGCCTAGATTTGTGCCTGACATCAATGGCAATGTATAGAAGCAGGCTGCCCCCAGGAGAAAGCCTTTGCGGGAAACCGCAATCCCCTAACATCCATTATGTGCTGGCGATGCCGTGCCTTATGTCGTCGTGAGTTTCTCTTCCGTTTGTCAAACACTCGACGAATCATTTCATTGAGGATGGAATAATTTGTGAACGAACTCTCGGATTCGTAAGCGTTACTGAGCTGATTCGCCAGTCAATCAGGTTTTCAAAACGTCGGACCATGCTAATTTTTGGCCTCTAGGAATTTCTTGGTTCCTCACAAATCAGTCAATGCAGCATCTACACGGGGGCATCGATGTTTGGCGGGGCTGGCTTGCTGAAGATGACTCAAGCCTCCTGGAACTCGGCCGAATAGTGGTGGACTCGGAAGAATCGTCGGTCATCGTGCTCAGGGAGCGGCAGGGACATAATCGCACGCGAGAAGTGGGGCGTGACGATGTGTCGGGGCGATGATGCGTAGGTTGAGCGCCAAACGTGCTCGCCCATCGGTGGATCAACCACATTTTAGGAGACGGAAGAGCAGAGATCGAAAGGCTGTGATTGCGATTGGCGGGCTTAGGGCGAGATTGTGGGACGAGCTCCCCTGGTGGTGCTTTGGGATGGCCGAGAATAGGGTGGCCCCAGACTTCGGATGAATGTGATGAAATACCAAACTCTGGGCTCGGCAGCGACATTTGAGACAGCGTATCAGCTCTTGTGAACAACGTAGGCCGTATGAGTCGTTTCGAACAGTCTTGGAGGCGTATGGGGCTGAAGTCTTTTCTACCAAGCACCATAGTTGAAGTGGTCGGCAAGGAGCTCCAGACCGTCGAACCATCAACCCCTGTTCAGGAACTGCGATTGATAGCAGAGCCACGGCTGGCCTGGAACTTTCTCCCTAAGTGGCCCATGCTGCTGTCTCCAAATAATTACAGATATTTTGTCGTAGAGCTATATTTGGAAACAGAGGCGTGAGGCTGTCATAGAATATCGTGCTGGTATGGCTGGAGGTTCGATTGACGGACATAACGTCCAGATAAGGTAGGAAATTGCATTGGGCACAGGGTAGCCAATAAACAACGTTCAACTCAACAACATCATTTCTTCTTTCGTCTCGTGATTCATTCGAAGTTTTGTGGGAGACCGATGAAAAAAAAAGGCGAGCAACGGGGGAGAAAATGGCCGATGTCGAGACACGCCGTGAGCAGTTTGTTTGAGGGCAGAATGGATGGAGGTTGAGTTTGGGTGTGACGGTGTCACTAGAGAAAAGAATTGTTAGCAGGAGAAGGTATCGGTACTTCTTGCTCTTTTAGGCTACCGAAGCTAAGAAGGCCCATAAGCCAATGAGAACGGATATAGTGGAGAAGACCCCGCCTTGGCATCGTCGCAAACTCCACCCATGCGCAAGTTGCCGAAGGGGCGTTCCCTGATATTCCGTATCAGCTCCTTCTCCTGGCCTTAGCAGAATGTCTCGCGTGATACCGCAACCTTCTGCTAACGCAGTCTTAGGCCAGAATGTGGCCGGTTGCCCGTCTCACCAGGGTGTAACCAGGCTTTCAGGCCCTCCGGAAGGCGCAACAAAAAGTCACGGCCGTCCGCCTCCTACATCTTGGCACGAGCCAAGTCTACTTCCCATTCATGCACAACATGCTCTCGTTTCGCCGCAGTATCGCGAAGACTTATTCGTAACACCCTCCCTGCTTGAAGCGTCTGAAGATCCCACGCAAACCTTCTCGCTGCCAGTCTATAACATCGCCCGTGCCGCCTTGATCCCCTCATCTTGGCAAATCCATCTGAAGGACCAGGACGCTCTATCTCTCACTTCCCATCTTAAATAATAACTGACTCCACGGCCGGGACTGGAGCCTGGTAAAACCGTACATAATACACACCGTCACTCTCTTAATATTCGATTGTTTACCAGTTCTCGTACGCCAGCGTCGACCGCTTCGCCACGATATTCGCAAAAATGGACAGCTTTCTCATGGCAAGACACGGTGGCGATGACCACGGAGCGACAGGAACAGCAACTGCTTCGGATGCTATGCCGGGAATGGATATGGGATCCGGCACGATGAACGATACCCACGGCTCGACTGGCTCAAGCATGAGCATGATGATGATGACCATCTTCCAGACCAGTCTGAAGACTCCTCTCTACACCGAGGCCTGGACCCCGAACAGCGTTGGCACTTACGCCGCCACGTGCATCTTCCTCATCTTCTTGGCCTTCGGTCTTCGCAGCATGCTCGCTCTCAAGTCTATTCAGGAGAAGCGATGGTTGGACAAGGACTTCAAGCGCCGCTACGTGAGCGTTAACGGCAAGCTCGGCATGGCAGGAAAGATGTCAACGGACAGCATGGCAAAGCAAATGGTACTTTCCGAGAACGGCCTCGAGGAGAACGTCACTGTCGTCCAGAAGGGACATGGCATTTGGAGGCCCTGGAGATTCTCCGTTGATCCTGTTCGTGCTGTGATTGACACTGCCATTGCCGGAGTTGGGTATCTGCTGTACGTGTTCTTTTTCTCGCTGCTTACTTTTGAAACATCTACTAACAATTCATAGCATGTTGGCTGTCATGACAATGAACGTTGGTTACTTGCTGTCAGTTCTCGGCGGCGTCTTCCTGGGCAGTCTCGCTGTTGGCCGTTTTGCCACTATGGGCGAGCACTAGTGAATTATCAGCAGCAGTTATGGAGACAATACCGACTAGAACGATCTCCTCAATTCACTTGCTGTTGTATGATGCGGTGACTCTAGTGATGGACGGATGCTGGATCATGGCAAATAGACACGAGGAATGCGACCACGAAGGAATGGACACCGCGACAATCAACAAACTTTTTTTTTCTGTCCTTTTTTTTCTTCTTCTTTTTTTGGAACCGCATGCGAAGGAAACTATCAGGCTACTTCCGGCTGAAGATTACGCTCGCTGTGTTGTGCTGCACGAAGCAACGTTTGTACA
This sequence comes from Colletotrichum tamarilloi, assembly GCF_030869305.1. Classification (NCBI taxonomy): domain Eukaryota; kingdom Fungi; phylum Ascomycota; class Sordariomycetes; order Glomerellales; family Glomerellaceae; genus Colletotrichum; species Colletotrichum tamarilloi. The sequence continues at coordinate 365,622 of NW_026849403.1, read as the reverse complement.
CTCAGTGGCAGCCCGCGGTTGTCAAAATTCAAGCAGCTACGATCGATAGTAGTGAAGCTGTGTGTACAGATTCGGTACTCAATATGGGGTTCCCTCCTTCTCGTCTCTTGTGGTCTCGTGGTGATAGCGCGGCAAGTACATGTACAAGGGTGCCTAGTGCCGTTCCTGGCTCGTGCAGAAACCTTCTCAAACTCCCTCAGCCCGTCGCCTCCGCCCCCCGCTTCCTGCGAGGTTCAAGTGAGACATACCAAGCCACCAAGCAAGTCTTCCTTACCGTCGCTGCCTTCGTTGCTGTGCCACATCACCTAAGCCGTCTGTCTACTCGACCTCTTCCCCTTCCGTCCAAGTCAAGCCTTCGAATACCAAATGAGTCGAGCCCAAAAGGAGCCGCATGTCGACCTGTCCGCCACGCTCGGCCAGAGATGCAACTGGAGGTGGCTATAGCCTATCAGCCCTCAGATTCTACCCCTACGAAAGTGTATCACTAAGCAGCCAGACAGGCTCACATGCTGGCAGGGTCCAATTCGAGGGGATGCAACCCAGGACGAACGATAAGATCAGCAGCCCGACCATGTTTTCTGGGACTGCACCAATAGTCGACTGTACACCCAATCACATGTTTTGCGAGTACGGATACGTTCTTATTGTTGATCAACAGGCATCCTCCCTTCGCGCTCTGGCGTCTCGAGTCGCGGTGCCAGATGCGACGTCACCCAGCGTGGCATGGCAGCCCTGAGCATGTGGAGTGTTTCCCCCAATTCCGCACTCTTCGAAGAACCCGTCCTTCCACGAAGCTTGTTTCTGCCCGTTTCATCTGAACAGCTCCCCTCCAGACTGACCTCGAAGTTTCACTGCTCCGATGCTCCGTTCCAGTCAAATTTGGTTCCTGGCCATCTTGCAGAGGGGTACGGCAACTTCCACATGGGACGGACAAAATGAATCGATGCTCTACCTCGACGAACTCTTCTCTACAGCAGAGCTTTGAATGGCCAAGACAATGACGAGGTTGCCGCATGTCTACCGGCGTTACTAGCACCAGTGTCAGAAACCGAGAGACAAGCAAGATATATTTGCACCACCAACTCCGACTGAAGGCTGTGTTTGGATGTCACAACACAAACTTGAATAGTCCGATACAACACAAGTCAGTTGAACCCTGCCATCCGTTGCATCTTAACCACCACGCTCCAATCGGGTCATGATTCACTACAAAGACGACAACAGACGACGGGAGCGCCGTGGCTGTGCGGGGCTTTCGCTTTACCCGGAGTCCACGATATCTGTGCCTGAACCCGGAGATGGGGAATCATTAGCAAGGAGACGCGGCTCAACTCCGAGCACTGTGCAATACAAAGCGACCATCCTCGAGCCTCGGGACTTTGTGGGTGTCACTTCTTTCTGAACGTCTCGAAGAGGAGTAGTTAGGACGATGCAAAGTTCTTGATTGTCCGGACTAACGAGAGCTCAGCCTAGGCTCACTACCAGAGGACGAGTCCTATCAAGAACGGGACTCCGAGTAGAGGAGGGCGCGGAGACAATCCTGGACACCATTTTCTCAAACGCCAGCAGAATCAGTCCATCATTTGCAGTGTCCGACGATACCACAGAGCCCTAGACCACCAGGAAACGAACGTGGCGAGTCCATATATCAGCCGGAAGCTTGCCACACCTCTTACTGGCCCAACCGCCGGCGAAGTGTCCCGTAATCCTGGAAATGGCCTCGGGACCGGCATCCAGTCCAGTCGAGGTAACGGGCCCTTGGGGCTCGGCATTCAACCCTGTATGCAGCGTCCTAGAGGTCGCCGACCCTGTCAATTCAAAATCAATCTCTTCCTCGTCCATCCTTGTCGACGGACTACAGAGACAGAGGGCTGGGCTGATATCCAACTTTGACCCATGTACAGCCTTATTGTGCCGTTGCCGAGATTACGGAGACGATCAAAACAGTTGCATGGCTGCTCGGCCAAGGTCGGAAGAGCTTCAGAAAATGGTCTACCTAAATCTTGGTCCGATCACGTCTGACCACATTGAAACCGCAGCGGACCGGTTCGCCGCAAATCCCGTTAAGGTCGCCAGGCCCAAAAAGGCAACGAGCTGTCCCTGCTCACGTCCAAATCTAGACAGGACCTTCTCCACCAAAAACAACAGAGATACATTTGCCGGAAAACCTCACAGCTAGATACGCGTCGTTCCAAATATGTCAACTTTACCCCGCTGTAAAAAGGTCAAAAGAAAAGAGTTGAAGCACGCAGATGCGCATGTGACACATCAAAGACTTGATCAGTCTCACTCTCCCGGTCAGTCGAATACAACTCCTCCGATCGACCCCGCTAGTTGCACACTGTATCCCCAGAAACGATTCAAGTCAAGTTTGCCAGATGAGAGAGACCGACAACGACGATGAGATAGCTGTGAACCTCATTTTCATCAACAGTCCAGCCAAGAGGGTTGTGCATCGTCCTTCGCGCCAAGTCTACGGGCTGCTCTCCTCTTCGACTCTCCGCTGGACCCCCGCAACTGGCGCTGTCGCCAAAGCCGCGCTGAGGACGTGCACCACCTCATTAGTAACAACGAGCGGAACATGAGGGCGGGCAATGCAGGCAGTACCCGTAGGTCCACAACCACTGTCAGTCCGCGCCCAGCAGTTAGGTTGCGCCGGCCGTGCCACGGGCGGGTCTATCGTTCACCGAATCACAACACGCGAGAAGGCCAAAAGCAGCATACGAATCTCTCACTCTGCCCCTTGCATCCCGAGTTCCCGCCATCCATGAGTCTGCAGTGAGTTTAGTCGCCCGTGAATGGAACCAGAGATCCGCTGTTCGACCTAATCAGGCAAAAGTTGTCGGCGGGCTATGTCAACCGCATACCAATGCGACGACAACATCCACAGTTTTGCAATGACAAGAACAAGAATAAGAGAGTGCATGTCGACAAATTAACCTCTGTCAATCAAGTGCGGTCTGGAACCTACTACCCTAGATCTTCCACCCCTCCCCTCGGACGTCAAACTGTCAACAAGTTTACCAAGCAAGCAAGCAACCGGACGGTAAGGGTTGGCTCGTTCGTACTCGATGCCCGCCCGAGCTTGAATTAATTAGGAAATTCCAAGGAGAAATGACACAACCATTTGTATGGGCAGGACAGAAGCCAAAATCTGTTGCGAAAACCTTGCCCACCGCTTGACAACCAAGCTTCGCGCGACCTTATGCTGTCGGGCAGCTGTCAAAAAACGACCCGGGCTTTCTTCCTTTCTTCCTCCCCCCCTCCTCCTCACCACCACCACCGTGGTAGGTAGTGTAGCTTGTTTGCCAGCACCTCTTTGTGCCTGTCTTTTTTTTTGTCTTTCCCCTTCTTTCGTGTGTCTCGCATTCCAGCTTTAGAGTTCAGTCACTTGTCATGTCACCATGACGGCACACCACACACTTTTACGTATGCCGCCACGGACAACTGCGCACTGCCGAACCAAACCAAACCAAACCAAAGCCGAGTCTAAATTTTTGTTTGCTTGTTCGAGTCCGCAAACGGAATTGTTCGAGGACGGACGGACGGACGCGGGGAACGGAGGAAGGAAAAGTCGAAAGATCTGAAAATGTGTAAGCAACGGACAGAAAAAGTCTCTCCTGGTCTCGACGGAAACAACCCACCACTTTTCACTTCGGATCAATCCTCGCATGATTGGCCAATAGTACGACGACCTATCTGCGCCTTCTCCTTCGACTACCTAGGATTCGATGCTCTAGGAGTATAGTGCATAGATATTGTAGACCTTTCAGATAAGCATCACTTCACAGAACTCGGCGCGTAAATTACATTTCTTCTTATAACGTTTTCACAACATTAGCAATTCGTCAGGTCCTGTCTTTCTAGTCGTGGTGATTTCTGGTACGAAGACGGGGGGAAAGGAGGAGGAATAATAATCGCAAAAGGGGGGCGCGCACGCGGATATAACTATCATACAAGGTGTATAGAGACATTTCATCCTCTCCATATTCTTAAAACTCATCTTGCGTTCTTCATCACTTCCTTGTTCCCATGAATCGGTGCATCCCCGGGCTCTCGGTGCCTGCTTATTCCCCTGTATCCCAGACTGAGACCGCGCCTGACAACAACGACAACGATGACAGCGAACAGGAACGGAAAGTGTACGGTGTGAATGTAGCTTTTTGTTGATTTGCCCAGGGCCGGGGGGTATCGTGCCGAGTCCTACGGAGAAACAGAGCCCAAAAGACATTTCCTCGCAGAGCAGCGTAGTGAGAGATTACGGGTTCTGGAGCGGACCGAGTTGGTCGCGCGACGTCTCTCTGTTCCCTCGTTGATCCTCGACTTTAATGAAATCATCACAGTCCATTCCAAAAAGATGTGCCTGCCCCAGCCGTGAGAATGTCGTGCTCTCGTGCTGAAAAAGGACCTTCCCCCTCCCGCGCCGGAAATTCCCCCACCCTGCTTCCGCAAGACAAAGCTTTCTCCAACCACACAACTCTCCCCTACCGCCACTGGAGAAGAAGGAAAAAAGAACGAAAACGAAAATGGCCAACGATGCCATACAAACTCGCGTCCACAGACGGCAAGCCGCCTGTCGCGAGGCACAGACGTGCCGCGCTCAATGAGACCGCCGCCGTCGTAATGCCACCCATACCCCATGTCTCCTGATCGCATGCTCCTCAGTGTCTCCATGTCTCTCGTTATGTTCCCCCGTGTTTTCCCCAGCTAGACAGCATTAAAATCCGCTCCGCGATAACGGTATCGCACAATAACTGTTTTCCTTGAAAATTAAATTCCAAGGACGGCCAAGTTGTGAGATGCCGGCGGAGTCGTAATAGCAAAAGGGAAATTGGGATCAAGAGAAATAAAAAGAAAACGTAGTGGAACGAGATGCAGCAATTATTCACACCGAACTGTAACGCCAAACCACCAGAGCCTCATCGCCGGGTGAAGAAATGACGAATGCCGGCGACTGAGGTCTGGGAGATGCAGGATGTGTGTCTGGTATCAACGGGAAATGCAAAAGTCACGATGAACTTGGCGATCATGACTGATGCGACGTGTGCTGGGGAAGACCAGACTGCGGCGGCATAGCGTAGCCACCACCCCGTTGTTGTTGCTGGACGTAACTCTGGTAGGCGAGCGCCTGAGAAGGGTCCATGCCGACGTTGGACATGTAGTTAGGAGGCATGTGAGGTTGAGGCATACCCTGGCGTCCAGCCTGAGGGGGCAGGTGCTGTTGAGGAGGCTCTTCGGGCGAGTCAACCTGGTTCGAGTCGTCGACGCCGTTCTCGCCGCCTTGGGATGGCTCGGGTGCATTCAGGCATGCCTGTATCGAGAGTCAGAACTGTCTTTTTTTCCCTTTGTAATTTTGCGTTGGTTCAAGCAGAAAGCGCATACCTGAATCAAGTTCTTGCCCTCAGCCTTAGTGACAAGAGGTTGCAACTTTGGTGTCGTGAAGGTGTAGACGAGACCTGTCTCGGAAACAACGAGGAGGAGCACTTGGGTGCCAGTGAGGACAGAAAGCTCATAAGCCTAGTGGACATTCTGGTCAGCATTTTGAACAAGAATCGGGCTGGTGCAGGCAGCAGCAAGTTTCCGTGGAGGATTGCTTCGACTCGGTTGGAGATAGAGGAACGATTGGAATTGTCAACGTACCTTCTTCATGATACCAGCCTTGCGCTTGGAAAATGTAATGTGACGACGAGACTTGTCGTTGATGAACTTAATCTCAATCTTGCGACGCTCGCGGCCGCCCTTCTCGTCATCATCATCGTCGTCGTCGGCGGTGCTGGGACGTTGGCGCTTGACGCCTCTGTTCTCGGCGACGCTGCCGTTGCCAACCTGCGACTCGTCGAGGTCGGTAGGCGAGGTCTGGTCGTGTTGATCGGTGATGTCGGCCATTGTGGACAAGTGCGCGGGTGTTGGATGGTATCACAAGGCAGTAAAAGGTAAAAAACGGTGGAGAAACTGCTTTGAGCGTGGTGCCGATTGATCTATACTTGATCAGGGTGGATGAGCTCTTGCTGTGTGTAGCTTGAATGTTGTCGCAGAAGGAGGCAGGTCGGAACGGGAGGTAACCTGTATTGAGTCTGGTGCGGAGCGGATGCGGTGCCTTGCGTGTGGTGGAGGTGGGAAGGCAGGTAAGGTTGACTGATTGTGAAAGATGGCAGGTAGGAGAGTTGAGTTGGTAGGGTAGGTGGTAGGTAGGTTACGCGGGCGACTGATAGCGCGGTTGCGTGTGTAGTAGTACCTTTTTTGTTTTTTTTCCCCTGCCGACCAACGGAAGCGAGGAATTTGCTGATTTAATTTTTTATTTGCTTTGTTTGACTTTTGGAGCTTCCGTGCCTGACATGCACTTGTTGCTTGTCGGTAGCCACAGCGGATAGCGGACAGGCTGAAGGAAGATTTGTCCCAAATAGTCAATAGTCGACGGCGACTATTTTTCTGACAGGCGGCGCGGGCGCGGTGGATGGATGGTTTGGTGGTGGAAGGAAGCTGGTCTTTTTTGGAGACAAGCACAAGGTAGCGTAGCGGCAGCAGGTGGGTGGTGGTGGTGGTTGTGGTTTGTTCGCAGCGGAAAGCGGGAAGGCTTGGCCTGGCGAAACGAACTGGCTGCGGTGCGGGTTATGAGCCGAGCGGATTTGTGTAGGTTTTTCTGCGGAGATGCGTGGTGCGATGGGGTGGCCGCGCAGAAAAAGGAAAAAACGCGACTCGAGTGAGAAACTTGGGTCGGGGGTAGTGGGAGAAAGAGTCGAGGTCACTCGGCGGTTTTTGGGGGGATCCCTTTTTTGACGGGGGGAGAAGGCCGAGAAGAGAGACTGGGGGTAACCTGAGAGGGGGGGGGGGGCAGGAGGGAAAGGTAAGGCCGAGAGTCCAGAGCCAGAGAGAGACGTTGGACCAAGGGTCAGTTGTCAGGCAAGACCGGGTCAGGTCAGGTACCGAGTGGATGAGGGTGAGGGTGAAGGGTGAGATGGTTGGGATGTCGTATCTCTCTCGTCCGGATTTCAATGGAATCCACGGAGCCGAAGAACGGGTTCTTGGACGCCCCCCAGAAAAGAACAGAAGAAGAAAAAAAGGGGATAAGAGGAGACGGGTATGGGTATGGATACAGATAGGTTCTCGATGAGGTATCGGGGCGGCTTGACGTACGTCGTTGGTGGTTCAAGCGATTTCCCCTGCTCTCGAAAACAAGCAACAAGTGTCAGTTGGGGAAAAGCAGCTCGATTGAGGATAAGGTGAAAGGGAACTGCGGAGTGAATGAAAAGAGGATAGCGAGGTGGTAGCACGGGCTGCGGCCATAACCAGACAGTTTAAGGAAAAACGAAAGGCGGGGGGGTGGCGGTCTTGGGCTGCCTGGGCCCTCTTCTACTCGAGTACATGGTACGGACTTCTCAGAGACGCGACGGGGGCCCTTGGGGGTGCGACCAGGGTGTCAAGTGCTAGCTGGGTTGTAGAGTACAGTGCGCGCTACAAAGATACAAAGATACCTTTCCATCTTTTCTAACCTCGACTTCCATGCCCGGGGCATGCCGCTATGGAGCGAAGGGGGGAGGAAGAGGGAGAAGAAGAAGAAGACGAAGAAGGATGACCGGGGTGCAGAGGTACCTTTGAGGGGGTGTGTGCGTGGTTGGTGGGTGGGAGTGCCAATGTCGCGGTGCGCGTACGGAGTATGGTAGGTACGGATTACCAAAGGTGCCTACGGATACCTCAGTTGTTTGGAGCTCTGAAATGTGAGGTGTTCCATGGATGGATGCCGACGGAGACTCCCTCAGGTGGAGCGGAGAGAGAAAGGGCAGATATGTGGGCTATTCTCTCGGGATTCTACTTTGAACGGAACATCAATTGATGATATCTGGTTGTGCGGGTACCTTAGTAAATTGATACGCGCTCTCTTTTTCTCCCTCTCCCAAAGGAAGGCAGGATGCAAGTGCTGATGCCTTTCTTACATTTCGATGAGAAAATTTGACCAAGTGGAATAAAGGGTGTGGATGTATGCCAAGGTACTTCATTACATCTTACATAGTATGTGCGTGTGTGTGAGAGAGAGTTGTCGAGAGGAAAGAGCACAAAGGTTAAACGGGCGGGTGAAGAATAGACAGGCAGCGGGAAGACTGGACGGAAACTGTGTTGATGGAAGTCAAGCATGAGGCGACAACCAACGACACCGGTTTGTACCTTAGACGCCTCAGGAAGAGAAGTCCCACCAAGGTACCTTATCTTACATCTCTCGGAAACCCGAGTTACATTGCAAGAACGATGGTCCACGGGGACAGAAAGAAACAATCACACTCCAGAGGAAGTCCATAGGAAGGAACGAGGAACAACGAGGTTAGCAATCACAGGCAGGCACAGGCTTCCGCAACTACCTTGCTCTTTCCATCGGCGGGGTTGGTCCACTGACTTCTGGTTTCCTTCCCGCTCAAAATGTGAGCCTGGTGGTGACTGCTAAAGTGAGGTGGTGGGTGGTGCCTGTTCGAAGAGGAGGAAAGTGGAGCCGTCCAAAGTGACTTCCACCCTCTCCTTCTGTTTCTCTTCCTCCTCCTTCTTGGTCCTGCCCCAAAACCTCATTTCTATCTTTCCCTCTCTCTCTTCCTCTCTCCATCTTATTACCTCATGTAACTTACCTTACCTTCCCATTCAATACTCCCAAGGTCACGTAAGCGCAATTGAACCCGGGCAACATGCTCGCCCCTTCCTTCGTTCTTCTCTCTTCTTGCTTCATATCACCCTCCTACGGAACTTGTACCATGATGCTCGAAAAAGGCGCAGAGTGACGACAATTAGAGGATCCAATCCCCTTTCCATGTACTCCTAGGCCCCCCAGTAGATAAGTAAGGCACACGAGATGAGAAAGATATACTAGCACACACCCACCTGCAGCCGACCAGGGAAGAAGGTTTGGCTTCCAGCAGCACAAGCGCAACTACGGATACACTACGACGCTTGCACCATCCTTGACCTCCCCCATACCATTGGGAGATGAGAGGTACATATCCCGATACCTTGCCTACCTTACCTTGAGGTACCCAAGTATTACCGACTGCATCAACCCTCCCCGCCCATCTACTCAATGACCTTGACAGGCTTCCCCCTCTCTCAGCAACATGCCATCGTTCATCGCCATCGTCCACCCTCTAGCTCCTCTATCTGTACATGTGAATAGGAGACTTGGATATCGTCCACTAGGACAATGCTAGCGACAGATATCCTTTTACGCCAAGAGATAGCCCTTCTTGCAAGCCATACTGCTAGGTTGCGTCCCGCCCACGGCCATGGGTCCTGTCGGTCAGGACGCGGCCGACCGGACCAGTCCAGTCCAGTCCAGTGAGAACCTGGACTGCCATGCCTCGAGAGCTACAGTATGTGAGCCTGTAAGGTCTGGGGCGGCGCGGCCTGCCAGCTCTTCCGATCCCATGGTTAGTTTCTGCACCTCGTGACTTGACTTTGCCAGTATCTCCATGTCTCTCCTCAATCCCTCTTCCCTCGGTACGTACACTCGACAAATGTCGGGCTACGGCGGCTTTGCATCGTTGTGATGACTACCTAGCATGCGACACTGCAGAAGTGCAGATTGACATCTCTCTTCTTGGGTCCTGGCTTGCCTGTGTAATAACGGGTAGGCGATCCAGAACCAGGGCCAACATCGACGCCGTTGTCGTAGCCATTGCCGCAATAACCAACCGCCTGGTTCAATTGCTGAACCTGCTGGCGATCCCTTCTCTCTTCAATCTCGCGCCAAAACGTCTGCAGCTCATGTACCTGACTTGTCCGGTTTGGGATACGCTGCTGTTCCCTACCGACGGCTCGTTGGATTGTTCTTTCGAGGGCCGAGCTAACGCATAGCAGAGCCTAGGCGTCGCCGTGGGCGTCCTGTCAGAACTTAGAACCTTCGCACCGACGCTGTCAAAGCCTTCTTCGCTGCCTTCGATTGCTTGCGGCTTGGTTCTCACGGCTTTGGGGCTTGAGCGATTGCGTTCCTCCTCCTCATGCCTTGGGAGCACATACTGCTGCCTTCATCTGGCGACTATCAGCCTTTCTAGGCCAGTCCCTGCAGAATGAAGAATCATGTCAGCAAACACCAGCCATTTCTTTGGACCCTCGATTGCTAACGCCTTTCCTTTTCTCACTGCTCTGTGCCCCTCAATTTTAGCTCCCTCATCCTAGGTCCGGGCTGCCAGTGGAATCCATGGGAAATAAGCGATCCAGGTATTCCACATTGTAGCACAGTCGGCGGCGCCATGGCTGTCTAAACGGTGGTCAAAGCATCGTGGTTTGCGGCTTTCGGCTGCATTGCGAGATAGGGCGGGAGGAGAAGCAGGGGAAAAGGGGCGAAATGTTGCTTACAACGTGCCAAACGACGGGACTCAGGGAGAGCCTAGGAAAGACCCTCTTTCGAAATGAACTCCCGCCCTCGATTATCAAGACACGAGAAAGCACCACGCGTGCTGCGTGCAGCGTGCAATATTGAATGAGCGCGCCAACGAAAAATAATTAATGATTCTTGGGTCCTGTGGGGTGGCTCCTGCCTTGATGATTGGGACCCGTGGAGAATTGAGGGATCGGGAAAAGCGCCCAGTGCGACGAGTGTGCAGGGTACAAGATCGAATCCCTGCTGCTTACCGCGACTAGCGGTATCGAGGACCTCGGCTGGTCTTGGTTCTGTCTCCCGTCGCTTTTTGGCATCTTCGATCGGCCCGCCTGTTGTTTGGCTGCGTTCAGCTGGTGAAGATACCTACGGTGCCGGCTCATCGATGAGAATGAATGCCAACGTCGAGTTGTCATGCCCCCAGTCAGCCGGCCTGTCGAACCACAACCTGCGCGTAAGGCTTCCGAGCGGCCCTTGGTGCAGCTGGCAACGACGCTGGAGTCGTTGAAATACGCAGTACACAACGCTTGCGCTGCACTGCACTCGGTTTGCAGGCGGGAGCATGTGGAACATTGCGACGCGGTTTGGCTTAGCGTCTTCCTGCTGCGCTCGGTGTAGGGGTGTTCCTAGATGGCCGCTGGAAGCTGATTTCCTGGTTTGGAGAGCTGCAAGCCTGCGAATCGACCGAGCTCATCTACGCCCATTCTTGAGCAGCGCTCTAGAAGCCTGCCTCAATCAGCACTGGCATGCCGTCCATAAAAGGAAAGTAGCTCATAGTTCTTTGACCTCAAGACAGACCGTCACGCGCGCCCGAGAGAGGTTGCTGCTCAGCGGCGACGGCACCGTGAAGCGCAGCATAGTACATTAGCCGAGTGAGAGATGACAACTCAAGCAACCGTGAGGTCTCGCAGGATCTCAATAGACTATTGACGTCGATTGCTACCCCCCAAGGCTGGCCTCCTGTGAGTACTGGCCACAAAGACATCCGATGCGCGCCATGAGACGACTTTCATCATCTACCTAAGTTAGCAGTGCAAGGCCAACCTGACCAATCAGTGATTGGCGGAAATTGGCAATGGATTGGTATTGTGTGCGTGTATTACTCGACGGTGGGCTTCCATTCTCCTGGAAATCGATAGTGCTGGCCAGACCCAGCCGCGACTGGGACTTGGGGACTTCGATGTGGTTGTCCTGTCTCTCTTTCTCTCTGGACAGGTGGGTGTTCGTTCGTTCGCTTGCTCGGTCCAGGTGGATGCCCCACGCCGTCGCCGACCGAAATCAAACGACACGACACGGCGCGGGCATGGTAGTTGGGACAAGGGTCTGGTTGGTGGTTTGCTGGGAGGTGGATGGCAAAAAGACGCCGTCGCGCTGCGGCACAGCACACAGTGCTTCAGGCGCAGGCGTTCAATATGGGACGTGCTGTTGAGAACGTGGCCCCAGAGCGGAGACACACAGGGCAAGCTAAGGATGGATAGCGTGTGATTGCAGCGGCCACGGGTACGGAGCAAATGTCGTGAGCGTGGAGTCGAGGGTACTTTGTAGACTGTATCCGTCCATACTGCGGAGGATAGAAAGTACGAGCAGATATGTTACAGTCCCTGTCTGCTTGTTGATGGCTGCAACTCGAGACAAGAAAACACTGGGTCGATGCTGGTAGAGATTTCGGGGCTTCGGAGCGGATCTTGGAGGAGCACATGTTTGATGGGCAGACCGGGTTGTCAGGGCAGGCAAATGACAGGTCGAAGATGCGATTCTTTGCTCTGCTGCCGCGGCTATTGTACGGGTCCAAAGTGTTTCTTTGTACGAAGTCTAGTGGCACTGGAGCTTTGTGCCCGCCTCAAGTTGGAGAGCGGCGATTCCGTTGTGTATGTCTCGGAGTCGGAGAAGAGCGTATTAAGGTATTCGTGAGGTTGCATTGCGTTGCGCTGGGTCACGGACCTGAAGGCGGCAGCCGAGACAGGCGTGAGAACGAGAGCCGCGATTCTTTCCTGGAAGATGGATGGATCAACTGCCGTCGCAGACGTACGAGACAACGCGTGCTTATTCACACGTGGAGAGTATTCGGTAGGCATTCAGCTCGAGTTGGTTGACGACAAAGAGATCTCAAAGCAACGCCCCAAGATGGCCAAGAGTCGAGCGGTGGGAAGAAAAGAAACGATGGCAGACGGGTTGAATCTTGATATGCGAGCTTTGACAGGGGCCGTCGTTCACCGGTCTGGCTCCCTGCTTGGGGCCTGGGGCAGGCCGCAGGGTGGTGGGATACGGCTGCTGGACATGGTCTCGTAATACATTGCTGTCCGTCGTCGTTCTTGACGAAAGGCGAAGTACGCGGCCATTGTTGAGTCTAGAATGCCGAGGTGCGAAGTCAAATCTCGGTACTAATCAAGCCTTTTTTCGACGTTGGATTGGAGTTGAAGAGGCTGACACGGGAAAGAAATCCAAGGAGGTCATGACCAAGAACAAGGTGGGATGTCAGGCCTGACAAGGAAAGGCGTGCTGAAATTGACTTTTGTGCTCCCGAAGGAGAGATCTGGACGTTGCTCGATTCGTCCTGACAGCTTTGATGACAGCCTTTGGAGGACCAAGGACCTGGGGCAGATGGCTGGGCTTGCAAGGCTCGGCGGCGCGTGCTATGCTTGACGCGGCTTGGGCTGGGCTGAGCTGGGTCGGATTTACCGGTTTGCCGGGGGGCCATGACGAATGGAAGGTGATGGGGGGATTGGGACGCGGAGGGCCGGAGCGTCGTGGTCGAAGCCGTCCATTCAGATTCAAGCCTGCCACGCTTTGGTCCATGACTTGAGAAGTTGTAACCTTGGACTCTTCGAGTGTCAAGACTCCAAAAGTCGATGTAAAAAAGAGTGTAGCTGCAGGCTGCAGCAGCGGGCGAGCCCCTCCCCTTCCCCTCCGCTCTCCCATGTTCCAATGTGCCCCCATGAAGTGTGGGACTGTGGAACGAAGCGGGGAGCAAGGGGGCCGAGATTGGTCCAAACCCATCCAAAAGAGCAGAGAAATCGATACGGACGGGGACATGGAGACACAAGCGTGGTCCGGAACAGGGGATATACGTATCTTTACCTACCTGACTGGGCAGGCAGGAGCTGCGGGTTTGCACGAAGAAAGGCAAGTGTCCACGGGAGGAGCAAGGCAGTGGCAGGGTACGTATCCGCCACCTCGCAGTCAAGGTACCTATGGTTCATCGTGCAACTCCGGGCTCACTCTCACTCATGGCGACATCAGGTCGGATACAAGGTACATTTTAACCCCCATGAGGTCGATGGCGTTTTGAACACGCGATGAGAAGCTGGGCAACACGACAATCGGCCATGGGTCTACACTACGGGCTACGGATAATGTGGCTACCCAGTTGGCTGTCATTACCTTTTCCCAGGACTCGACTGAAACTACATAGGTAGTCAGTAATTGCTCATGAGCATTTGCTGGAGGATCGAGAGTACCTCAGGTAGAGCGAGGCAAGAGTGGACGCTATTCCCTATAAGGAAGTTAAGTCTAGATGTCTCCACACAGTGTACAGTGTCTCAGAGGGTACTTCGTCAGCTACCCGTACGGGTACCCGAGCGAGACGAGGAAAAAATGCAGGGTAAATGAGAGAATCAATGTTCAATGTATTGTGTGCCGGGCTGCAGTCTGCATGTAAGGTATCGCTCGCTCTGCCTGCAGATGCATGCGGGCTAAGCAACTGGATTGATTCGCCTTTGCGACTTACCATGGAACTTACCGTCATAGCCCATCAGTAAGGTGAGAGCAGAGGCCACCAACATGTTTGGGAAAATGACATTCGAAGGGATGCCTCAAGACATGGCCAGATTATTTGCTTCACTAACAGCAGAGTCTCTATGAACACAATCTGCCAGGATCACGAGCAGGAGCTGCTTGCTCTTCCTGTTGCTTTCTTCTACCCCTGGCACATCACACGCGAGCATGCTGACTTGGTCCACTGGATCGGTTTCTTTGATCAAACGAACTCGGACTCCGGAGCGAGCAACAGAAGATGCGTGTTTGGTGTCAAGTCAGGGGGGACTTGGTCTGCTCCGTGGCCCGTTCATCATCGGGCCCGTTTCTTATCGAAAGTTGTTGTTCTGCAGCATCTCGCGGCAGTACGACTTCACACAAGACAAGCAAGCCCTAGGTTTACTGGGAAGCCACGCAAGATGAAGAGGAGCGGTGGTGGCGGCGGCGGCGGCGGCAACACAGCATCGTGCAGAAAACGAATAATGTACTTCTCGGTCGTTGTCAACGATTTCCTTTTCTCTTTCACGAAGCATCGCGACAGCAGACACCAGAATATGCGCACGGAGTACCATGCAGCTTAGATGCCTCACGCCCAGCATCGGCGTCAGTCAGCAATGGAAATGCCAGAGTGAGAGTCAGATCCAGGTCCCGGAGAGAACTGGCGAGCGGTTGCCGATCGAAGAACGCCTCCCCTTACCCTACCGCTCCTTCCCTGCAATTCCCCAGTCATAGTAAGTCTGTGTCTCTATGTCGCACCCAGTTGAGCCCAGTTCAACCGGATCTTTTCCGTGCACGTGACGATCCGATCCTCCACCCCGGTCTAACACTTGTCAGAGAAAACGGTGGCTCTTGCTTCGCCTGATTCACTCACCACTTGCCTGCGGCCTGCCTGCTTTCCAGACTCCAGACTCCAGACTCCAGTATCCTCTTTCCCTTCCTGCACCGTGTATGTTCGTGGTTTCCGAGGCTTCGACCGACCTTGCCTGCTCCACACCACCAAACCGCTCTGCCCGATGCACTCGGGGAGTCGGGGCTGCAACTGACACGGCGTTTCGTTTCGTTCGACAAATTATCTGACCTCAACCGTCTTTCCTACCGACCTGTTGGCGCTTGTCGCTCAAGTCCGGCTCTACCCTCTTCTTTGTACTCTCGCAAGCGGATAACCCGTACGTACTCGTTCGCATCCCGCCAGACTTGTCCGCAGGACGTTAGAGACCGTGCGTGTGTGATGAGTTCGCGGCGCGCCTCGAACCGCGGTTCACACCCTCAACAACCTGGGGCACATGGGATCACTGCCGCTTTCGGTCTCCGCGCAATATGACGGGATGGTTCGCAAGAGTCGCGTTCAACGGGGCAAGCGATACAGTCCAGCCTTGCGCTCGGTCGATGCTCTGAGCCCAAGTCAAGTTCGTTTCCGAATCCAGTGTACCTAAATGGGCGCGACTTTTATTGGTGTCGCTCGGAAGTCAACGGCTTGAGGTAAATTGTATTTTGAGGGGTCGCACTCAAGTCTTTCAAGCCTGTTAGTCTGCGTAGACCAGATCTCGCAGCATTCCTCGGCCAAGGAATGGCTCTTGGTCTCTAGACTATCAAGGGCCAAATTCGGGAGGTAGCAGGCGGCTTCCATGGCGGATTCTCGTTTTCCCGCCTGGCAGTCGATGCAAGAGGAAGTCGTCCAGAAGCACAAGCTATTCGACGGCATGCCATCTCGCCGGTACCCCGGCCATAGATGGGACGGTAGCTTCGTAACGACATGCTGACCATGTTGTGCCTAGGCTCCTACGATTCGCCGTTCCATGTACAAAACGGCTTGAACCAACAGTTCCCGGTTGAAGCAAATGCAATGGGATTTGGATTCCCATGTGATATTTCCAAGTAGTCAAGTGAATTGGAAAATGAAGGGGACTAAACTGATAGCACTGAAGAAAAGTGCCAGTGCAGTTTCCGGAGGCTTCACCGTTGTTGTTTCCCATCTAGAAGGACAACATCCTTTCTACTTCGTTTCCAGAGTATTCCTCCATGATTGCAACGCAAACACGGCTGAGAGCTCCACGGGGGTAGTGAAAACGATAACGCCTATAATGCAGATCTTATCCAGCCGCAATACGACATCGTCGGAATTTCATAGGCGTGCTAGACATGTTGGGCTGCCAAAGCTAGGCGACAAGAGTTCCGAGGGCATTTACTACTAGACCGGATACTAGGCATGGGTTCCGTATTGCTCTCGAATTCGACTCTGGAGCTCAACAAATCCAAGCGGCCGATGAGCCCCGCGAAGCATCGCCATTCACTGACCATTGGATATTTCTGCCCAGCAATGACGTTCTCGATGTCGTTGATTGCACAGCGTCCAATTCCAAAATGGTTAGTGGCCGATCTCACGAGCCCGGAATTCAGCGTTTATCGGCCGAACCACGTTCTTCGGCTCTAGCAAGTTCAAGCTTGGCATTCTGCCCTGTCAAACGTCTTTTGACTCCAAGGCTAGACGTCTTTGGGAAGCAGAGTGGAAGAGCTAGTAAAGTGTGTGCACTGTCGTCCTCGAGAGCTTGCTACTAGCGAGGGTGCCCCAAAAAAGGGATGTCAGCAAGGATATGCTATTTTTCTTTCTTTTCAAGAATGCCATGCTGCTTGTAAGGAACAACCGACTCGGACAGTCCTCCTCATTACAGTCCATGGGTATGAACGACTGTTCGGCGAAATTACCGCGGTATCTAGACCAACCTTCGCAGGAACGACGAAGTGGGATTGCAATTCTGGGCATCTAGATCGCTGCCACCATCATACATAGCCCACATCACGAAGCACGTCCTGTCACCCCGGCTGTCTAGGGACGAACAGCGCCCGCTCCACAAAGCTTCCTTCCTGCTCCAGCCTCCGAGCTTCAGCAGCCCCTCTCTCCTCTGAGTTCCCGCCCGCCCCGGTGTGACAAGAGAGATCCTGCTCAAGCTGCACCATATCACAAAGCCTTGGCTCGGCCTTCGCCTTCCGGCTTGCGGAGGTAAAATTGCCGCGAAGAAGTGAAAAGGCCGGCTGGTTCCACGTCCACGTCCATGTTCTACGTGCTGACAAACGTGATTTTGCTGGTTGGAAGGGGAGCTTTTTTGGCTTTCAGGGGAGAGGGGCCGGCCCACGGTTGGTGCTGGGACTAGAGGAAGACGCGTTTCTTTCGTGAAGTTGCTTAAACGCGCTTCGCGTCGCGTCAGGATTTCCTACAGCAAAGCCCAAGCCGATCTGAGGATAGTCTGTCTGGACGTGGATTATCTACTAGATGAAGCCGTTGTAGAAGTAATGGTAAGAACTTGCGAGGCAGAAGAGGCATTGGATTTGGGGAGTCGCTTTATTGGTCTTGTCTTGCGGCCACTTTGGGGGGAAATATCGAATCAATCATTCCGGAATTGCCATTCTGCTCAGACACATAAATGCCTTTGAGCTACCCTCTCTTGTTGTCATTACAGTCACCTTAGTTCTCACCAGTCTTGCCAAACTCATCCTACTTGCAGTGACAGTCTACTTCGGATTCGAGACCAGGCAGACTGTGATGAAGACTTGACTCGGGGCAGCAACACATCCTCCCCTCCCAATTGCCCCAGAATGCTACAATGTCATCGGTGTCTCTCAGAAACCCATGAGAAGTGCGGTCCAGACTCCAGGGGGGCGACATGGTATTCTCGAGCCAGATCTCCCCGGGCTGATGCCCCTCGTTCCCGGCGTCGGTCTTTGAGTTTGACCTAGTTCCGCCTCGGATCCAACGTCAAATCCGAGGAACACCGCGGATCGCGTGTGCCGGGGACAGGAGAGACTTCGCCACGCGGTATGCTGTTTGACTTTTCCATGGTGTGATGTCGCTGGATATATGTTGTCGACTATCATTTTTCTTTGTCTTTGTTGCCCTTTTTCTCCGGTTGAGAGAGGTGCCCTCTGGCGGACTCGATATAGTTCAATCTCGCTCGGGACGAACCGTTCGTACATGTATGCATTCAGCTGTCGGCCTTACACACATCCTTGACTGGAGCCAAGTCGGGTGGGATAACCCGCAGTCTAGGGATTTGAAACAAGTGCGCGTGGGAAGACTTAGTAATACTACGGTATATACGACTTGTGGTATTTGGCGCTCCAATGAGAATTTTCCTTTCATCTACCGGAAGATCCTGAGTTTGCATATTCAAGTGGGAATAAAGTCAAATCTCGAACCTTCTTGGTAACCTTATTTGAGTGCCATCGACCTATCCCCCATATGCGGTGCGAAGAACAAGGTAATCCTAAGCGGCGAGTGATTCTGATTACAGCTCATGAGAGTTGAGCATTATGAGATAGACAAAAACTGTCTACTCAAAGGCTGTGGGTGATGTGTCGATTTGCTTGGCCAATATTCTGAGGGCTGCCAGCCTTCGGATTCTCTCGTGTACAGTCTCTCGTCGAGTCTAACAGTATGGCAGAGACGTGTCAGAGCAGCTCCCAGCAATGAACTTCTGGTCGACCTTGGGCTTATCTGCTTCAAATAGTTGCGCCGATGGATCAAGAACACGATTGATGATATGAGCGACGCCCTAGGACCCAAACTCCCGTTAGCACGATTGGTTCCGAACAGTTCGAATCGACACAAGTTGGAGATCTTGTTCCTTTTTGCAAAGAAACAGGACGCACATTGGTAACCCTCAAATCTCCCTCCGTCACCGCCGCAACATCGTTCATCCACACCTGTCCATCCTTGACCTGCATGCCAACGTACAAGTACGACCCCGTCTGGATCCTGGTCGCAGTCTCGTTGAAGACACTCGTGAGAAGCTGCGAATTGGGCACGTAGTGGTGCTGCACCAGATTGCCGAGCCACCACTTACCCTTTGGCGTCGGCAAAAAGGTGTTGAAGTACTGTCCCGTGTTTTTCTCGAAGGCGGCGTTCGAGGGCGCGAAGAAGGTGAAGTTCCAGGTGGGGACGGTGTCGAACGCTTCCGTGAAGCCCGCGGATCCGTCGAGAACCTCGGCGAGCGTTGTCAGGTCGCTCCTAGATTTGATAAAGTCTAGGAGCGTTGTCGTGTCGGAGGTCTTTGGGGGCACGTAGGTACCCGCCGGTTTGGATATGTAAGAGAGCGGTTTCCTCTCTGCGGCGGTCACCGCTGTTATCGTTCCGAGAGTGAAGATTCTCAACAAATTGATAAGCTTCATGTTTTATGTGAATAACAAGGTTTGTCAAAGTAGTGTCGGGAGGAAAAGAAGTAAGATTCAACGACATGAGAAGTGGCAGTCTTTTACCGGCAGATTCACATGGACCAATATACCATGCTAAGTGGACCACAACACTCGTTGTATTCAATTCATTCCAAGTTCACCGCGACTAACCAATGGTCACCGGGTCAGTCTCCCGGGCCGGATCCATGCCCCGATAGTTGTCCCGGAATGCGGGGAACATGATGGAAAGATGATCCCCCGCAGATCGGGTCTTTCCCGGACGGGAAAGCTGCAGCGGAAATATCCTCCGGATGAAGTCGTATCTCTCTAGATGACAAGAGTTCATCGTTTTCTCGAAAGGCCCCTCAGCTGAGTGTAGACCTTGGTTTAAAAGGGAGACATAGCTTCCATGGCGTCTTGATTCAGTCAACGTGCATGGATCCCATACTTCCCTACGAGAGTCCACACCATGCGATTTTTGACGTTCCTCGCTATCTTTACCGCAGTTCCCTCTACCCTAGGGGCCAGCAAGCCACAAATGGGTGAGAAAATTACCTGTCTCATAGAACTTGCAATCCAAAACTCAAAGTCAATGTCCTACTCACTTACATGTCCTCTATTCCGAGATAGGTTGGAACTCGTGGAACACGTTCAAGCAGAATATCAACCAAACCCTGATTGAGGACACAGCAACAGCAATGGTAGAAAAGGGCCTAGCAAAGGCGGGATACAGCTACGTCGTCATGGATGAGGGCTGGCAGGCTCTCGAACGAGACGTCGAGGGCCGGCAGCAGCATAATACTACCCGCTTCCCGTCTGGTATCTCGACACTCGCGGAGCACGTTCATACCCTAGGCCTCAAGATTGGTCTCTACAGGTCCTGCTCTTACTTCCATGGATGCCTCTTACTCTGTCTCCCTCTTCTGCTTCTTTCCACTGGAAGAGGTCGAGCTGAAGAGCAGAAAGCGACTCGCGAAAACGAATGCTAACGAAACCCTAGTGACTCGGGAATCTTTGGCTGCGGCTTTACACCCGGCTCCTGGGGCTCCGAAGAGCTCGACGCTCAAACCTACGCCGCCTGGGGCATCGACTATCTAAAGTACGACAACTGCGGCGGCTTCCACGCGGGTACGCACACCCAGCAGGAACGCTTCCAGACAATGTCGTCCGCCCTCCTGGCAACCGGTCACAAAATACTCTACAGTCTATGCCAGTGGGGCCACCAGTTCCCCTGGTATTGGGCGGACCAGGTCGGCGCTGGCTCGTACCGTATGTCTGGCGACATTCACGCGCGGTTCGCGGAGGACAAGGCCAATATCTGCAAGACGGCGTACTGTCTTAACACCGGGTACGCCGGGGTGAGCGTGCTGACTATGATCCGGAAGATGAGAGAGATCTCGCCGTTCCAGGCAAAGGAGAGGGGTAGTTGGGCGGACATGGATATGTTGGAAGTAGGAGTCGGGTATAATCTCAGCGGAAAGATCGTATACATGTCCGAGGTGGAGGAGCAGACGCACTTTTCGTTTTGGGCGGCGCTCAAGTCACCTCTCATCATCGGTGCCGACATCACGAAGATTCGGGATTCATCGTTAAGGATTCTACTCAATGAGGACATCATCGCCATCTCTCAGGATGAGAGGGGCGAAGCTGTGAAGTACTTGCCTAGGTTATCGAGGGAGGAAGAGGTTCAGGTATGGGGAGGCGCCATCGAGACGGGAGCGTACCGGTACGTTGTCCTCGCCTTGAACTATGGGAGGAACAAGACGAGCATCGAGGTGCCGTGGAAGGAGGTTGAAGGGTTGGAGGAGTGTCCCGGTGGAGGTTTGAAAGTGAAGGATGTATGGGCTGATGAGGATTCTGGGATCGTCAAGGAGAAGATCACTTTGGAAGGGGTGGCGGTTGGGCAGACCAAGGTTCTCTTGCTATCTTGCTAGATATGCAGGAGGGTATCCTGGTAATTACATATCCGGCACAGCTGCAACCAGTCCAAAATGAGCATCTGTGAGCCAACTCGTAGTTTAAACAATTAGATGGAGGTCTTCGGATGGGGCTTCATAGAAAGGAACAGAGTGTAAGTTTCTCATGTGTGTCTAGCCTTATTGATGCTTGTTTCATGTCTATATCTCGCTTGGACCGGATTGTCTTGAACTTGATAAAATCTAAGGCTTACAAGAAACAAACCAATCTCGAAGGTTGATGGAAAGAGGCGTGATCACAGACGGGTGAAAAAAAATCAGATTGAATTTGGTGACTGTGTTAATCTCATGGTAGTAAGTCCCAGCCATGATCTTTGGTCTCCATGGAGAAAGCCTCAGTGATCGGCTTCCAACATGTTCGGGGAGCTAGAGGCCGAGAAACGGCTATAGGACTGGCATCAGCGGCAAGCCTCAGTGTCTATTTCGTGGAACATTACACTAGTCTTTGTGTAATCCAATAGATTGATCCTTCCAAGCGAGGTCCTCGTTCATCCTTGCATCCCGGGTGGCTCGGCACTCTCAACTCTCCTATACCGGAGTGCGGAGCAAGTTCCGGACAATCCTCCGGCATCATCAACACAACGCAGAACATCCCACCGAGCACAACAAACCGCTTTTCATCAATAGGCTATGCGGCCCGAAAGCTCTACCGCCGGGAGCCGATGGGTGGTCTGTCAACTTGCGAGCCCATGTTTCTATTGGGAAGGTTTGTCCGCGGGGACGTATCCCATGACTAAGGCATCGTGTCTCTTGGCCGTAATTCCCATGGAGCCAGAGGTCTGGGAGGCGAATAGGATGAATAGGAAAGTGATTACTTGAATGCGGTGCCCCAAAAGATGAGTTCCTAGCGAGTACGTTCCATCAGTCTCTTATGTCCTTTGAGAAAGCGGGCACCACAACTTGCTATCGATTACTCCAAGCCTGCCCACTTCGAAAGGAATCACAGGACAGAGAAACTTCAACCAAGTCCGAACTAGCAACATGACTCCTGAAGCCATCATAACAGAGAAAGTTCCAGTCACGAACAGCCTCAATAAGAGGTTAGTTGACGATGGCACGGACTTCAAGATGGGCGGCAACGCTTGTGTAAGTAAAACCGTGCTCTTAACGCCCTCATCACCATCGTCACCACCGCGGCCCCTCCATGCTAACGCAAAGTGTTTTCACCTCAACAACAGAAGCGCAGCAAACACGGCCAGGAGAAAATGGAAACAGTAGCCGGTCTCACGACTCCTCCGTTCTCTTCAGCAGAGATCATCAAGCAGGGAGAAAAGTCTCTGGCGGCCTCGCTCTTCTCCCCCAAGGTCACAGCCAAGATCTGGGGCGTGGCAAAACAAAGCTTCTCATCGGTATGAGCAACCCCCCTATGAGCTGCCGTAAGAATAGAAAGCTTCTTCATCTGCTAACAAATATTTTTGTTCGGTGCAAAGTCTTCGCCACCGACCCTTTTCCCGGAGTACACCAAACCAGGCGGCACAAAGTACGTCTACCGCGAACTGGATTTTTGGACCTCGGGCTTCTTCCCCGGGTGTCTCTATCTCCTCCTCGAGCGAAGGCGTAGGCACCCCCATCTCTTGAAACGGCTAGGCTGGTCAGCAGAGGATGAGCCCAACTTACTACATCTCGAGTAACTCCCCCAGATGCCAATATTCCAAAACTTCAATCGACTGACCCGTGCACCAAGGTTCGCCTGTAAGTGGTGGACAGAAACCCTCCACCCCAACGCAGAGCTCAAGACGACACATGACCTGGGCTTCATGATCTTTCCCTGGGCACGACCCGCGTGGGAGCTCTCGGGTGACCGCAGATCCTTCGAGACGGCTTTAACGGCAGCTAGGTCGCTGTATAGCCGATTTGACGCCACCGTGGGATCCATCCGGTCGTGGGACATCTGTGTAACGAAGCGATACAAGTTCCTGGACCCGAGTAAAGACTTTCTCGTGATCATTGTAAGCACCACCTCGCGACTATCGTCAACACTCTGTGAATTGTATTATTAAACGGAAGCCAGGACAACATGATGAACCTCGACGTGATCTTCTGGGCTGCTTCCCAGCTTGGAGACGATGACATGTGGAACGCGGCTGTCAAGCACGCCGAAACGACGAGGGAGCACCACATTCGCCCGGACTCTTCCACCTTCCACGTTGTCAACTTTGACCAGGCGACCGGCGTGCCAAAGGAAAAGATTACAAATCAGGGATATTCTGACACGTCCTCATGGTCGAGGGGACAGGCGTGGGCTGTCGCCGGATTCGCGCAGACTTATGGCTGGACACGGGACACATCTTTCCTCGATACAGCCATCTCTTGTGCGGACTATTTTCTTGAGCAGCTCCCTTCGAGCGGGATCCCGCCGTGGGACTTTGCTGCGCCCAAAGACATGGCACAACCTCCGGATGTCAGTGCCTCCATGATTGCGGCGTATGGCATGTTGCTCATTCACGAGGCTCTGACGGCGCTTGGAAGGCCATCAACGTACCTGAGAAGCGCCATCGGTCTCACTCGCGCTACCTGTAACAACCACATCAATAGTGGCGGATTCTATGTGAAGTCTCAAAGGTCGATCGATACGGTCGAGCACGGTACGGTGGTTGAAGAAGTAGGTTGGGAAGTGGAAATGGGGGACGAGCCGGAGACCATATTGAATGGGGCAACCATCAACAACTACGAATTTGCGCCGCGAAGGTGGGCAAACCACGGACTGGTGTATGCTGACTACTTCTTTCTGCTGGTGGGGAACAAGCTTCTGGAAATGGGCGTCCCAGAGTTGTTAGACGAGAACCGGTCTTGAGCATTTGAACGCGGAGAATGACTGAAGTAGGTTTAGAGAGTCTTGTCTGATGAATTATTCGTAAATGATGTAAATATGCATCTTTAAGTCTGAGCTTATAGAGCCAATGGATTATGTTTATCGTCATCATTTGCGTTAACTACTCTTTCTCTGCTGCCCCCGAGAACATACTGATTCGCTGGTTCGGCAAGAAGGAGTAGTCCAAGTAAGCGTTGAGATCCTCAAAATCTCCAACTGGGTGATGTATGTTGTCATGGTTATTTACAACGCAGACGTCGAAGTGATCGTATCCATTCGCGTGGCTTGGCATTATCGCACCGCCAGGCGCTGGTGACGGCATGGCCGTCGGGCCTCTGCTCGTACTTTGCGCATGGAACGCTATCGGAAGCGGAGGAAATGCCAGAGATATACTGTCAGGGGATGCCTCTTGTTCAAAGTCCATGGTAGACGTTCCAAGGCCGCCGACAAAGGACTCTTGGCCGGTGCCTTGACTCGGCGAGAATGCAATATCTCGATGATTCGATCTAACACGAGACACCCCAGGTGTCCTTGGGTTATCTCCAGTCGGCAGGGAGATTGTGTCTGGACGGGCATCATCCGAGTAGACTGCCTGCCGTATGTCGAGCATTCCCCTGCCCTGATGCCGCGCTTGAACCAGCCGGCCGGCAAATTTGGATGCTAGGTTGTCGGACACATCGCCAAGACCGTTCCATCTTTGAGCTATGATGTTAAGACTGTTTACTAGTGAATCAAAGCCATCCGGAAGAGCAACGTTGTAGTAGGTTGAATGGGCCAGAAACATTCGTCCACAGATGAAGAGGCAAAACGCGAATTGTGGGCTGATGACTTGCTGCGAATCTTGTAGAAATTTCTCTGCAATGATAGCCACCTCTGTTGCGGCAGCCATGCACGTTTCGGCACTAGATGCTGAAGGTAGTCGTATTCCAGTAGCTTGCCATTCGGGCAACGGATAGGCGACGCCCTGATGAAGCAGCACTACGCTCGAATTGTGCGTCAGGTGAGCGAGAGTGAGATTGGGGTCCATGATGCCGTCCACGTTGAGAACGCATGCCTCCCGCCACTGTTCGGGAAGGAATATTTTCCACCTGTAGGGTGTCAGTGTCTCTCTCGAAATCATTGATTACTGGAAGACTCACTGTACGAGACGCAAGTCAAGTTGTTTGAACTTCATCAACCAGACTTGAATCTCGTGTGGCTTGGAGACATCAATAGCTTGCTGAAGAAAGAAGGACGTCACCAGACTAAGACTCTCGGTGGCTTCGATGCAATACGCAAAACCTCCGAGTGAATCCTGAGCTGCCTCTTCTAAACGCGCGGTAGGAAGGGTTCCACTGGAACCGCTGGACTGATCAGCTACACCGAAATATGGTGTTGGGGTTTGGAGCGGTTCTCCATTCTCCCAAAGCGCCCCTTCGCAGGGTAGACGTCGTTTCACGTCCGCGCTGGTGAGAGAAAAGTTCCAACCTGTTGCGACACTGCAGAACCTGTCCATCAGAAAGATATTCCAGAAAACTCGACGCCTCTCTTCTCGTTCGCTCCAGCTTCGACATAGCGGCAGGAATGCCATACGCTTTATGAGATGCTTCGCAGCCGGTGGTTGGTCTTCGTCTTCGACACTGAGCTGTAGCTGCTCAACTGTTCGGGTCATGCTACCAACGATAGACTAGAAACACGTAAGTATGGACGAAATGTGAGGCGACGTGCCACTAACCCAAGCGGATGGACCTCTGCCACTGCCATTCTGTGTTCATTGATCAGCTAAGTTATTTGAACTTAACTTGAATACATATTCGGGACTGTACTCACGGTGTCAAAAGCAATTATTGTCAGAGCTTGAAGATTCTCCACTGAGAAGGACTCCATGCTGTTCAGTATCACAAATTGCCGACATCTTCGTGCCCTGCGTGTCTTTTCCTCATGCAGTCCTAGGCGGGGATCTTGGGAGAACCTTGCGCACAAAGAAACTATGGCATGAAAGATGGTGTTGAGATGGGGACGTTGGGCTGGGTCCTGCATCCTCTCCCGAAATTGGCGCACGTGAAGCATAGGAATCCAGGGGTGAATATTGGAAAAGTAAATATCGACAAGAGCGTCCATGAGGTCCAGCTCTGGCAGTAGGTCTGCTTCGGTCATGGGATCGAAATTGAGACTTGTTCGCGCTGGCTTTTCCGTCGCCTTTCCCGGAGTGGCAGTGTCTTTCGTCGGAATGGTTGCAAGTGTTGTCAACGCAGGCTCTCCACCTTCGGCCAGGGTTGCGAGAGTGTTTTTGAGCGCAGTCGTTCTCTCGTTGAGCGACACATTCGAAGAGTCGTCTTGGCTCGGACTGGGGGCATTACGGCTGGCTGCCGAATTCAAGCAGTTGAAGACCTGTTGCCACAGGACTCCTTGACCTAGGAACATGTTTTCGAGCGTGGCTTTAAGCAGATATCAGCTTCATGATAACATTTTCAAAGACTCGCCAGACGCATACCGACTCTCTGGCTGAGGTTCTCAACGGCACCAGTGCGCAGTCCCGGTTTTGATCTTCTGTCATCGTATACACATTCTACATCTGGATATGGAATTAGGTAAGCTCCTCATTGGCGTCAGAGCAGAGACTGACTGTATCGTACACATGCCGAGCAAGGCTGCCGCCTTGAGCATCTAGCCTTCTTCTTTCGACAGGATTGACAGCTTAAGACGTCGTATCAGCATGAATTGGTCGATTGCGCCGTGGTCAATTCGGGAAGTATCTCACGCGGGGCCTTCAGTATCCACGCCATTCGCTTGCGCACTTGAGTTTG
Organism: Colletotrichum tamarilloi; assembly: GCF_030869305.1. Classification (NCBI taxonomy): domain Eukaryota; kingdom Fungi; phylum Ascomycota; class Sordariomycetes; order Glomerellales; family Glomerellaceae; genus Colletotrichum; species Colletotrichum tamarilloi. The sequence continues at coordinate 338,778 of NW_026849403.1, read as the reverse complement.
TCCGCCTCTTCTTGGGTCGGGGCTGGCTGTCTTCCTCGCCGCCTGAGCGACCGGACAGCGCCTCGTCGTCGTCTTCGAAGACCATCGCGCATACAGGAACTGCAGAAGGAGAAAAAAAAATCAAGAATGAGGAGGGAAATTGAAGGATGCAACGACGGGAATTTCCTTCCCTCACATTCTTTTCCAGATCATGGCAGGAGCTATCTAACTGATTCGTCCATCTCCCGTCACTATCCAAACCAAGCGAAGGCGCCGCTGTCGCAAGCCACTTTTGGGGATCATGTCGGGGTAAGACCTGAACGTGGAGAAGGTGCATGCGGGGAAGAACTAGGCATCCCTCACAATAACATGCCACTGGACCGCTAAAAGAAGCCACTATGGAGGGGATCCTTGACTGCGAGCCTGTTGATCGTCGCTGTAACCGTTACTTTTCCTCGTCTGAACGCTTCTGAGACTGTAATACTACAGCCGTAGAGGCCGGATGAACGACTTGACCATGAGCATTTGAGGGGTTGAAAGAGACATCATATTCTTAGATCTTGACTCTAGCTTCACATGGCATGAATTGTCCTTATTCAGATCAAATTTTCTCACTTAATGCTCATGGTAGTAACAGCAATTGGCCGGGAGTCAACATAGGCGCGAGGTATGGAAGATGCCTCCTTAAAAATACGGATAAGCAAGTAATCTCGACAACCTCGGATAGTCAAAATGACAAGAGGAGGCCGGGGAGCTTAGCGTAACCCCGAATCTTGATCTGTCTAGTCTCAATCAGAGCCTTCTGCTGTTACACTAATGCACAGTAACGCCCCCGCTGACGATCTGCCCGCCGACCCCAGCTCCGGGCGCGGGCGAGGTCCCGGAGACTGCCCCGAGCAGACATTCCGCCCGCAACATTTGCCCCGGATCACCATCAGTCCACGTTTTTGTTCCCTAGGAGCGTCTCTGACTCCGTCGTTCCGGGCTCGTGAAAGCTGGGGTCCCCAGAGTTTCAATATTGGTTGCATATAGAGGCTTACAATCCAGGGAAATCCGGGGTAAGCCATGAGACAATATCAAGCAGCCTCAGTTACAATAGGTCTGAAGAAGAACAACTCCATTGCACTGCAGCAACCTGAGCGCCGTACATCATGAAGCAGGGTCATACCGATAAGGAAACTGGCGACAATGCCATCGCGCCGGCACCTTCTCATGTGGCTTATGAGCACCAGGAGGGAGACAAGTCGGTGAGTTTACTCCTTCAGTATCGCAGAACCATGGCTCAGTCGTAGAAGGGGAGGGTTGAAGGTGACGTAGGGGTTGGGGAGCTTTCGACTACCATGTATTTCATATGGAGATAGCATTCGGCTAATACACCCCACAGGCCAACGGATATGCTGATGCTCAAGCGATCTATGTTGACGACAAGACAAGCAAGGAGCTTTTCTGGACAGTTAACAGACGAATCCTGGCTTGTATGCTGGGCACATACTTCTGCCAGTCCCTCGACAAAGGCACCCTTGGCTTTGCCTCCATCATGAACATCAAACAAGATGCCAACCTCGTGGGCCAACAGTTCAGGTAAAGCAATACCTTCTATCCGTAACCGGGAAAAGAAGGTTTCGAAGAGCAACAGCTTACTTTCTGTTGAATAGCTGGCTCGGAACCATTCTGTATATGGGTGTTCTCGTTGGAGAGTACCCGACCAATTTGCTTCTGCAGAAACTCCCCGTCGCAAAATATCTCGCCGCCAATGTTTTCTGCTGGGGCATTGTAATTGCATGCTCGGCTGCCGCCAAGAACTTCACAGCCTTGATGATTGTCAGATTCCTGCTCGGAGTATTTGAGTCTTGCGTCCAGCCGGCTTTCATCATCATGTTTGTCAACCCTAGCCGCCTGAATGGTAGACAATCCTGCTGACACAAAACTTATAGGACTTCAATGTGGGCATGTAGTTACCCTGTCTCTAGCTCCAGTATTCCCCCTGTCTTGCTAACAAAGAAACTGCAATTCAGTACACAAAAAGAGAACAGTCAATTCTGACTTCCCTGTGGTACTGTATGAGCGGAGTCCAACTAATGGCACGTCTACATCCTTCCAAAGGCCTGAAGCCTCCACAACACTCGACTAACACAAGCAACGTAGATCGGTGGCATCATCGCCTGGGGAGCCTCTCACTACAATGGTCATGAGATCAAGTCATGGCAGCTTTTGTTCCTCGTCCTTGGCGTGGCGACCTGCGCCTGGGGCCTCTTCATCGGCTGGTGGCTGCCCGACTCGCCCATGGCGGCCAAGTGCTTCAACGAGGACCAGAAGCGCCTCATGGTTGAGCGTGTGCGGGCCAACGAGACGGGCATTCAGAACAAGACGTACAAGCGCTACCAGATGATCGAGACCGTCACCGACCCCGTCGTGTGGTGCTACGTCATGCTTCAGGTCACTTCCACCCTCATCATTGGCGGGCTTGGCGTCTTCTCCAACCTCATCATCTCCTCGTTCGGATTCACGTACCTGCAGACGCAGCTCTTGAACATTGCACAGGGTGCCGTCACCATCATTGTCATGGTTGGCAGCGCGACCTTGGCTACTTGGTCGAGGCAGACTGCCTGGGTCATGCATGTGAGTAAAAGCCAAGAACTACTCACTGTAAAGAGACGAAGCTAACCCTTCTCGCATGCAGGGATGCACAATGTTAGTAAACAACCGTTCGAAAGGAAATACGACGCAATATGCTAACATCTAGAATAAAGTCCCGCCATCATCGGCACAGCCATCATCTACAGCATCCCACCCAGCACTAGCAATCGCATCGGTCTCCTCATCGCCTTCTACTGCACCCAATTCTACCTGGCCGAGGGCAACCTCATCTTCTCCCTCATCTCGCGCAACGTCGCGGGCCAGACCAAGAAGTCGACGACGCTGGCCATGACCTTCATCGGCTGGGCCGCGGGTAACATGACGGCGCCCCAAATCTTCCAGGCCGCCGACGCCCCCCGCTACCGCAAGGGCTTCACGGCTCATTTCTGCCTCTACGTCCTCTTCAACATCTTCCTCGTCCTCCTGCGCTTCCTCCTCGTCCGTCGCAATATGGCCAAGCGCAAGGCCGCTGCTGCCGCGGACCCGGCGAGCATGGCGGCCGAGGAAGTTGAACAGGACGTCGGCAAGGCCGGGGCTGTCGGGGCTAGTGACGAGAAAATTGAGCACTCGAACGCGTTTGCTGATATGACGGATAAGGAGAACCCTGACTTCAGATATGACTTCTGAGCAGTGTATCTAGGCTTGAGTGATCTGGCCTTACATCGGCCTTATTTCCGGATGGCATGGTGCAGTTCAGGAGAATACCGTAAGGTGCGTGGTTCGAGACGTAAAAGCGTGTGGAGGTGGGTGATTTGCCATTCAATATATAACTCTCATTTCTACTACTGCTACGATAGCCATGTTGGCTTTCTCATTAGCTTAAGGTATTTCGCTCTCTATTTGTTTTTTTTATTCTGCCTTTGCTGGTTGCTCGGGCGGTTCTCGATATCGATTACACAGTATTAATACACAGTATCAATGGATACTCCCACTATCTCGATAGACTATTTTTTTTTAGATTTTCTAACTTTTCAACTTTCCCTCCTGCAAAGTTCACAACCACGATTTCGCTCTCTATATTTCCTCAAATACCATACTTTGAGAGGTTTTGTAATGAGACAACTGATGTAGTAATTATAAGGACGACGATTGTGTGTTGACACGGGGCAGACAACGCTGGCATTGCGGACTTGATGCTCAGTGTTTAATATTATTCACCCAGTTAGATAAATTACAAAATAGCCATATCTATCTACATCCAATGCAACTCGTAGTTGAAGCGCCACAAGCCGTTGAAATGTCTCACCATCGGTTCCCGCTTTTTGCGCCTCATCACACCCCTGTCTCGTGTCAGTTGCCCTTAGTCGAGAAAATATCGCGGCCCTCCACACCTCACCCACGAACTTGAGTACAATTTGCGCCACAGCTCACATCCAAGGACATCCACTTGGGATACGATCTGCCCTGATGGTCTAGCGGTATGATTCTCCCTTAGGGTCTTCACGACATATCTGGGAGAGGTCCCAGGTTCGAATCCTGGTTAGGGCCCAATCCTTTTGCCGATTTGAGAACGATGCTTTTTGTAGTGACGGAAATCGAAGAGAGGGCATTTGGGACAATTTTGGCAACGTTGTGGTTGTCGGTGTGTGACCGGAAGTGGTACGTGCGCATGCAGTTGTTGACTTTTGAACTCCTTTCCCCCTGGATTTCTTCGGATTATCGGATTACATCTGAGTCTTGTTTGCTTATCATCTAAGCACAACGTATCGAAGTGCCGGGCTGCGCCGCTGAAGAACATGAAGATTTCCCAGTTTCAGGGCGCGGTGATAATCTGAGGTGTTGGTTGTATAGATCGGCATTCTCAGCTCGCTGCACAACTTGCGTCTCATCTATCCATGCTGCCTCAAGAACCACGGGGAATATGATCGCCTGGTAGCGAACCGTGCCATCGAAACACTCCGGAACAATCAACAAACAAAGACCACAAACCCGAGAATCAGAGGCATTTCAATTGACGAATGCAAGTACCGGCTCAGAAGTTGCCGGATAATGAAAGTGGAAATAGAACTGCACGCTGTTTCCAGGCTCGTCGTGCGCACGTTTCCTGTTGATTGCACCATGAATCGAAAATGAAATACCAGACGACGCAAAAACGGAACGGAACGGCATCGCACCGCAGGATGGACGAAACGACAGGCATCGAACATCCACGGCAATGCTTTCCACTCGGATAGCACGCCTTCTCAGTGGGTGGAACCCGGGCTCTTTTGTCGAAAGGCCAACAAGACCAGACTGTCTGAGGTCTGCACTGTCCCTCGTTCAAAGGGTTGGGGAGTTCTCTCTTGACAGGTCTGGGCGTCCAAACCAGCGGGAATTCTGAAGAAGAAAAGTCCGAGAGTTCTTCCATGCAATCCAGAGGTGCATTGCGGGTATACGTTGATATGTTAGGGATGCATATGCAGTCTCTATACTACATACGCATACAGAAATGCGTCAAGAGACAGAGCCTCATAACGGATGCTCTAGGCAATCATTCATATGAAAATGGTAATTCGACACTGATTATGGTTATCAAACTCTGATGAAAGACAGAGGAAAGAAAATAAAGGGAGGGTCCGAGTCGCTAGCGCCCCAAGATCCCTGGCGTCGTTCCCGAGGAACCACACCTGTCTGTTCACAAGCACCGGCGACCACCAGTCTTTTTAGTCGCACATCTCCGGATTACCTTATCACGGAAAGCGTTGGTGGGGAAGCGTTGAAGCGCCAGACATGGTTCGGCAGGTGAGCCAAGAGGCTGGAAATTGGGCGGTAATGTGGTGCCACCGTACCACCGTACCACCGCAGTCTTGAGTCTATGAAAAAGGCGAGACCATCGGGCTGAAATCTGACGGGATCGTGCCACGACGAGGGGAAGGGGGGCTCCTGTCAAATTCGGATTTCGCTGGCAGGGAGGGCTCATAGCCTCGGGCGGCGGGCCTGAAAGTGAGGTGTACACGGTAAGGGTAGGATCCTGAATCGGTAGAGTGCTCCGCGGTGCCCGGAGCTTACCTTGAGCAGCATGCTTTCGTACGAGTGCCAAGTGGGAGCCGGCCGACCTATCCTTTGCACAGGACATCTATCCGTAGTATACTCCGTACTCCGGAAGATAATTATCACTACGTAGTAGTAACGACTGTATTCGAACTCTGTACGGAGTAAGTTGTCGGGCTAGCCGGCACAGACTGTGGACACAAGAGGCCGTCGACGCGTGTTATAGTGGTATTCGCTATCGAGGGTTGTGACATGTCTCGCGTTGCCGCGTCCACTTGGTGAGCATTTGAGCTCTTGGGGTGGTTCCTGAATTCGTCCCCTGTTTGATGATGTAAGTCGAGGAGGCTTGAGTGTCTCGAGGTCTTGGGAGGACAAACCGTTGGGCCGCTGAAGTAAGCGTAACAGTAAGGTGCTTTTTCCGCAAGGTACCTGAGTGTGGCAGGCATGAGCCATGCTTCACCACGTGAAGATGGAAGGGAAGAAAATGCTGCGTAATGTAGCGTTCCAGCGTATGGTTGGTGGGTGGTGACTTCTCTCAGCGTTCCAACCTGCAAGTTCTCTGGGTGTCTGGCAAGGGCCAAGCAAGGGCCAAGCCAGGTACCGAAAAGTGACCAAGCCTCCAAGGAAGGTACGCGCAGCCCTAAGCCATTGGCTCAAACGGACGACCACCCCAATCTGGCGACTCTTGGACGATTCTGGTGTTGTGATTGGCCACGATCCCAGTCACCAGCGCCTGCACGGCTTCTCGATTGGTGCGTGCCACAGCCGCCTGCATGAGGACGCCCCTCGATCCTGAAACGCAGTCCGTCAGGGAGTCGGATTCATCGCGACCTCCCTCAGCCCTCTTCTCCCCCCTTCACAGTTTCTTCTCTGCTGTTGTCTCGACCTCTTCACACGGCTCCCTCTTGCTGGCTCACTGGGGGCAACAAGGCCCCCAAGGCACAGTGTGGACGAGCAATGGGCTGGTCCCAAGGTGTTTCTGGTGCGTTTCTCATCCTCGCGTCTGCTGTTCGAGCCTTCCAAGACGGACGAGGGGCCCTGACCGCCCGCCAATAAGGTACCTAAGGTAAGACTAATGTACGGATACGTAACCAAGTAACCGCTCTCTCTCGAGTAGTCTCGAGTCTCGATACAGCGCCCCCTCGCCTGACTGATTGAATCTGGCGATTCTCCTCTGGGGTCTCCCTTGCCTGCGCAGGTCTCGTCCGAGACAGTATTGTGGACCCCCCTTACCGGCTGCTCTCCCGCTCCACCGCCCACGTCCCATTCTCCCATGGACCCAGTGGAGAGAGAGACTCAGACCTCGTCTCTGTTGCACTACGAGGCATCTCTTCTCCTCTCCTCCCACTCCTCAGTGCTGTAGTCGTGGTTTTTCATCTGGAGGGTGATTTTCGGTCCATCTTCACCTTCTTCTGTACAATCGTTCACTCCAACCTTATTCCCTTCTTCGCGACGGCTTCGTCGACTTCTCTCTTTTCAAAAACCCTTCCTTCTCGTGTGCTCGTCCCCGCTGGGTGGTGGAGGTTCCGTTACATTTTTGCTGGTCGAAGACAGTCCTTACCCACCGACACCAGCGATACCGACGACACCGACGAACGCATACCCGCCGATTTTTTCCCTATCGATCACCAAATTCTAGACACACAGAGACGCCGGACGTCAAAATCAAACATCAATCTCTAAATCGCAAAATCTAAAAACTATTTCCAACAAAGAGGAGGATTCTTCGGAAGAAAAAAGAGGAGGAATTGCAGCACGAAGGAGCAGCCAAGTCTCTCCGAGCGACATCTTGGTTCTCGGGTCTCTAGGCTGCTCGGTTTCATCGAAAAGCTTCAGCCATGGCGAACAAAGTGCTCATGACCTTCGTGGTCGCCGACATCGTCTTCGTCATCACCGGCGCTCTGCTTCTGGGTTTCACCCTCATCAACCAGAACCTCATCAAGGAGGCGCCCACGGAAGGAACCGAGGCTGTTATGCGCTTGCTCACAGCTCAATTCCCACTGACAGGTACGACGACGATCCAAGAGGATGTCACTTACGTGACGGAAGTGGGCAAGGGAACATATCGAACATCGTGACTGACTTGACTTATAGCCGGTATTGCCAATGCCGTTTTCATCTTCGTCACCTTCCTCTCCACCATCCCCGGCATGATCACGCCGACTCGTGGCTGGCTCAAGATCTCGGGCTACCTGACCACCTTCTGCGGTCTCTTCAGTCTGATTCTTGGTGTTTACCTCTGGGTTCTCACTCTCACCACCAAGAACGACTTTGGCAAGACGTGGAACGTCCAGGACCCTCGTGTTCAGGAGCTCATGCAGACTGCTGTAAGTGACCTTTCTTCTACTCTCAAGTATCGTCACCAATGATTGACGCTCGACATCAGTTCAAATGCTGCGGATACTTCAACAGCACTTCGCCCGCCTTCGTCACCGACGCTCAGTGCCCGAGTCCCGCCGCCGCCGCCCTGCAACGCGGCTGCGCAACCCCGATTACGAGTTTCGCCAACATCTTCGTCGACAACATCTTCACTGCCGTCTTCGGTATGGTCGGTATCGACGCCATGCTCATTGTCACTATCGCCATGCTGCTCAAGGATCGCAAGGAGCGCGAACGTTACCGCCACATTGACGAGAAGGCTGGTTACCGCGGTTTCTAAGCCGGCGGCCCAGCTTTGGTTGTTCAGGGCAAAAGAAAAGCCGCTGGCTCGAGTTGGCGCCCAACTTTGTCGTCTCTCTCTCGCTCGGGAAGCCAGCCTCTTCTCGAGAACTCCTTTTCTCTTGTGCGTGTGGCAAATCTGGAGCGAGAACTGTTCGTGGTCTCCTTTCTCCTGGACCGGGGAAACGACTGAATCGCCTCACCCCCGCCGCGGCCATTGATTGGTCTTAATCTTGTTCCGATTTTCTTTAGACAAAGTGGACAGGCAGAATCAATAACTTGACCCCCCCCCCCCTTTTTTTTTTCTGCGTTCCGCAGAAGCCCCTCGGTCTTCTTCTTCTCTGTTACGAGGATACACCGGGGTGGTGTACGAATCTTAACGCATGGAAAACGAATTTTCGGACGGAGATAGTCGAAGCGACAGGTCTTTTTTTGTGTGACGGCCAACATCTCTCTTACCTCTCTCTCGCTCAAAGCCTTCCTTGCCGACGAACCCCCTTATTTCTTGTTTGTGCGGACACCATATATAGATTTTTAGTGTTGATTATCTCTGTTTTGTAAAAAAGGGGGGAACTTGCCCTGAAAGCAGTACCTGTTTTTTCAAACTCTCTCCTCTCTCGTTCGATGATTAGTGACTGGTGACTGAACATGTGGATTCGAGTGAAGTCGATGGGAGGGCGTGAGGTGTGTAAGAATATGGGGAGGCTCAGCTCCTCATGTCGGCAAGGACGGTTTATGCTGTGGTTATATTCCAGGGCGGAGGGAGATGCGTGTGTGCATATATATAACAAGTTCGGTAGTTCATTCTAGTGTGAGTACGCCACTACGCGCCGGATCTATTTGTGACATGAACGACCTTGTATATTGAGATGGGCCAGGGCCCCAATCTATTTGTTTGCAGCCCCCACGGATTCAAATAAACAAGATTGCCGATCATGGTTGGTGAACCACAGATGGCATGTGCCAGGTTGACTAGCCTACGGACAGAGTGTCGTACGGAGACGGGGGATTGGAGGAGCTGGAAATAGAAGAACTCTTGAGATGTATAGAGTAAACACGCCAAGCGAAACCCTGTTGAGAGATGATTGGGAGGCGACCGGAGCTCGTATGGCGGAGGAAGGGAAAGAGGCCGGTTGAGGATTTTTGGGAGGTAGGTTTGAATGGGATTAATCACCTGGCCAAGGTTGGCGGGCGAGAGACACTATGATGGACGGGAGGGAGGGCAGAGAAGGGCGGACGTAATGCGCTGGGTGACCCCACAATGTAGATGGAACGAGATAAACGAGCTGGATCATCTACCCGGATCAACGGCGGGTAGGGGGGGCGACGGCCACGACCTTCAACGACACCAGTTTACAACTCTGACTCAGCGTGGAGTACCGCGTCACCCGTCAACATCTATCTCGATGACACGCGGCTTGGGGTGATGTTTTTGTCTCTCTATTGCTGTGAAGCCGAGTATCCGAGTTTTGTATCCGTATGAATGAGAGAACGGGCGCGGTGAGTACTCGTGATGCATGATGTCTATGGAACTGTCGTGTCAAGTAGAGCCGACAGGGTCTACTCCTCTTTCTCTCTCTCGCGCGCGCGCGCGCGCGCTGAGTGAACTCCTCATCTCGTTTGACGCTGGAGCAGCAAGCAGACAGGTCGGTCTACGGCATGGACTTCAACTGTAATTCGCGTACAAGGAAGAATAAAAGAGGTCCCGCTTTTGGATAGTTGTGGCACTTTATCGAAACCTCGCCGGATGCTGGAGACCTACCTCGGTTTTCTTCTTCATCTTCTTCTTTTTCCTTTTTTCCCCCTTTACATATGTCCATCGGAATCAAATAGAGTATTCACCTCAACAACTTTTATTGAATCGCCTCCTGTCGACTGTTCTCACACAGAGTGGCGACGATAGTTATTTGATATCTCGCAACAGACAGGTTAAGACCCCCCCCCCCCCCCGGGGCCAAATGACGTTAAAAGTCTCCGAGTCAGGATGGGATGGTCCAAGAGTACTATACAACAAGCCGCTAGAAAGAAAAGAAAGTTTACCTGCACCGTCGCTCTCCCGTCAATCAAGTGCGATAAATATAGTGGCTCTCTGACTCGGACAGTACATGGACGAGAATGAGCCCATGTTCTCTCTCCGTTCAGACCAGATCGAGAAAGGCCGATGACAGGCTCGCGGATGCTGCGTTATGGCGCATTCGTTAGTCCTGAAATCTATGTGGTGTTGACATGAACGACGCCCACGGCCCACTACCATAACGATCCCGTGTCTAACTGTCCAAGAAGAAAGAGAGAACGAACAAAGGCTCAGTTTTGTAACACCACCTACATTGACCGTGCACCTAAAACATGACAGCTGTCTTTTGTTGTCCTTCATCCACTTTCTCTACATTCTTAGAGATAATTTCAACACTCTGGACAGGACGCTCATCAGACAAAGACAGAAAGATAAAAGCGAATGGAAAGAAATAACCAAAACAAAGTGTCTGCTCGTAATAGACAGCTGACCTCCAAAAAAAACAAAAGCATGTTTTGACCAAAGTCAGCTTCGACCATCCGATGAACCTGTCTCTATGACCTCTCTGTGCTGAACGAGGTCATTGATCAAGACACGTTGACGACAGGTGCTCCCGTCAACTATATCAGACAAGCAGATCATTCAAGAATCAGATATAACTCGTACTGCTGGCAATTGTCACATGTCTAAGTAATCGCTATTATGCTCACATAAAGAAGCAACGGGGTCTCTTGATAGAAAAAGGAAAGAAGATGTTTAAAAAGGGAATAATGACGTGACAAGTGTTCCAATACTCATACAGGCGAATCATCATTCGGCTGCCGGTCCCGCCCCCTATCCTGGGACCCGTCGCGTCCGTCATTGCCTCCACTACCACCAATATCCCTCTCCCCTTCCCCTTGCCCCGTCGTCGGCGGAGGCTCGTCTCGGAATGCAGGCCACACACTGCCGCTCCCGCTGCTACCCGGTGGATTGCTCGCGCCGTCGTCTCCTCTGTCAGGTCGCCACCACTTGAGCTTCCATATGCCGCCCAACGCCTCTTGTAGTGTGGGCTGACTGCTGCTCTGACTCTTGCGCCGACGGCGGGCCGTGAAGCCCGGAAATCCCGTGGATTTACGTCGCCTCCTACCCGGGCCGGGCCGGCGTGACGAAAGGGACTCGGAGCTGGGTCCCGCTTCTGAGGACGAAAAGAGAGGATTACCGCTACCGCTACTTACGCCACGGCGGTGCGGTAATAGAGAGGTAGATTCGGTGAGCTCGCCAGGCATAGTGCTGGAGCGCCGGCGCGAGATGGGCGGGCTGGACGTGTCGCGGTCTTCGAGCTCGCCCCAAATTTCGGCGCGCTCTTGCCATCTCCTGCCCGTCTTCTTCCGCTTCGGTGTCGGTGTCAGCGGCGTTGTCTCGCCACTGGCCACGTTAAATGTTGAGTAGGTTGTAGCTGGTAATGGGTCATCTTCTTCGTGGAGGCTGTAAAGATCATCGCCGCCCAGAAGGGACTCTTCTTCATCTTCTGTGTCCTCCACGAGGCCAAGTCCTGGTGCCAAGGATGACTGGCCCACGCCCGGCGTGTGCTGTTCGTCGCTGAGTCGCCATGACAATGCCAGCACACCGGCAAGTAGGATGACTGTCCCCAGTGCAATGAGACATGCTCGTAAGGGGTTGATCTGGTCCGTCTGCTTAAAGTATATCAAACCGTCCAGGATCGCAATGATGTTGTAGATGCAGAAAACCATGGGGTATAAAACCGAGGTCGAGACGAGCTTCAGGCCACGGTGTAGGTAGTATAATTGACTCAAAGCCAGGGTGACCAGCGCCAGCACGAGGACCCACGCCTGCCAGTGAATAAACTGGTTATTGCCGTCCGCGATCGTCTTAATGATCAGCTCAACAGCCGACTTGGCAACCAACAGCGAATGCGCCGAGAGGATACCACTTATGGCTCCGTAGGCGAGGCCGCGGACGAAGCGGAATCTCGAGTTGAGTGACAGGCTCGTGAAGTGGTCGAGGCAGTCCACACTGATGGCTATTGATAGGACGAGGAAGGCCTGCATGATCATCCATGCCACAAAAGGCTTCCGACCGAGGAGCTCGAGCAGCTCCTGGAGGTTGTGTGCAGGCGCGGGAATGGCACCAAAGATGGCGATCAGCACGGCGCCGGTGCAGACGAGCAGTGTGCCCCATAGCGACCACCTCGTGAAGGGTTCGTTAAGTATAAGGGTAGCGCATATCGAGTTGAAGACGAGGCCAGAGGCCTGCAGGGTTGAGAGTACAGGGAGAGGAAGGGTCGAGATCTGGACGGAGCTACCGAGCAGGTTTGCGGCGATGAACATTCCCATCCCCAGCTGCCATTTCCCTCTCCGATACGGTGGCCGACGTATTTCGTGCGGGCCCTTTTCGTCTTCGAGAATGTGTGATTTTCGTTGGAGCGTGAGACCCAGGCTTTGGACGCTCGTGGACAAGAGACCAACGATAATTCCTATCTGCGCGAGGGGCAAAATACAACGTTAGCGACGGCTTTTTGGTCGTTCAGCGAGCGACAGAGGCGCAAAAGGGAGGCAGATGCGTACGGCGATTGTCCCCCCAGGGGAGATGCCGCCGAGGGACCCCATTGCACGCGCAAGGAGCTAGCCGTCGGTCATCTGGCGGCGGTCGAAGTTGAAGCAGCGGCGGTCGGTCTCATGGATTTATTGTCGTCCGTTGTTTTCTGTATCCGCGCAGCCGTGTGTGTCGTCCCGCCGGTATCCTAGCGGCACGTTCTTAAATGTGCAGCGTCTCTTTTCGCAATAAGGACCAGATGAAATCGACTCCGGCCGCGGGACGGAGGGAGGGGGAATCGAACGCTTCGGCAGGATGGAGAGGGCGGGACAGGTACCGGTGCAAACGAGGCGTCTGCGATTTGCTTCGACGTTGAAGATTGGAGATGGTGTGGTTAGGTAAAGTTGTCCGACGGGTTGTGTCTCGCCACGCTTGCGAAAATGGTGACTTTGGTGTCGCTTCCCTCCAATAGCCGCCAAGAGAGAGCTTGCAGATGGGTTTCAAGTTCGGATGCGCGTCTAAATGGAAGCGACAAAGTCGGAACGTCAGAAGGTAGGTACTCCGTCTTCCAGGCCGGCTGTCCTCTCCGAGAAATTGCTGGTTGCGTAAACCTGACCAATGCAGCGTTATAAAATACCGAGTTTCCACATGGCCGGAGTCGGTGAACAGGTCTCTGGTGTTAGATGATGGCTCAGCTCGAAACACCAGACAGACGTACGTTCGCTATGCACCGACGCAATGGCCGCTCTCTGTTCCCATCGGTGTAGGAGAGGGTCGGGGTGGTCTGGCCAGGACGGAACTAGGAAGGGGGAGATGCCGACTGCACCAAGCAACCAAGTCACCAAGCACAAGGTACGGTCAAGCACAATAGTGCAGCAGCAGCAACCCACATCACACATCCCAGTGATCTCAAGGTAGGTACCTCGCCCGCAGCAACCACGCAGCAAGGGACTCCCGCCGCTCTCCACCTCTCCAGGTGCCGCCTGCATTGCATTATTCAGTTCAGGTACTCCGCGTCTAGCTCCTTTGCACCTTTGCCATGCGCTATTTTGGTAGGCGGTGAGGTAGCTCAGCTGGGTGCATGACTGTGGTGGGTGAGGCAGCTGTTCCTCGGGCAATCGTCACCTGACGTGACCGGATTATCTTATCGCTCCTTTCCCTTCACCTGCCCGGTTCCATGGCGGAAGGTGAGGTCTGGTGGGCCTTGGGGCTGATAGGCCTCGCCAGCCTCCGTGATGTCACAGCTTGAGAAGGAAACGTGGCTGGAGAAGTGGACAAATGCTACCAGTATCTTAGCAGCCGCACAGACCAGATGTGGCACAGGTGCAATCTGAGCCCCTTCCCGTATCGCACCCACCCAGCCAAGCAAGCAATCTGTGGCTGACGGGACGGATGGATACCTGCTATGTGGTTCCTGAAGCTGGGGGGGCCGAACGCCCAGTGATGCGCTTGCTGCGCGGCTCAGAGCACCTTAGGTAGTCGTAGTAGGCCTCGTCAAACAACAGCTTCATTCAACCACCGCAATCCGATCCCGATTCTCCCCCTCCCCCCATCGCGAGACTTCCTCCCGACGGGCTCCCCACCAGCTGCTCTCTACATCCCACGCGATATCATCATCGCCCGTCGTCCTTTCGTCTCCGATAAACCTAATTGATCCAACAAAAGTCGCTCACGCAGCCGCCCCCCCAAAAACCGCCCATCATGTCTCACCAACCGTTGACGGACGACCAAGTAAGCCCCTTCCCCGTTCACGCCTCACATCGCAAACATCGTAGGGGCTCAAACCGAATATCCCGATGTACACGAACGCACACGAGAATGAGGGGGAGATGGAGATAAGGATGGACAGACGCAGCCCGGCTAACCAGACATGGCGTGCACCAAACAGGTCGGTCAGGAGCTCCGCAAGATGACCGCCTTCATAAAGCAAGAAGCAATGGAAAAGGCCCGCGAGATCGAGATCAAGGCCAACGAAGAGTTCGCAATCGAAAAGTCCAAGCTCGTCCGGCAGGAGACGGACTCCATCGACGGCCAGTACGAGAAGAAGTTCAAGCAGGCCCAAATGTCCCAGCAAATCACCCGCTCCACCGTCTCCAACAAGACGCGGCTCAAGGTCCTCGGCGCCCGCCAGGAGCTCCTCGACAACATCTTTGAGGACGCCCGCAAGAAGCTCGCCAACGCCACCAAGGACAAGGGCAAGTACCAGGCCACTCTCAAGAACCTGATCCTCGAGGGCCTGTACGCCCTCTCCGAGCCCGAGGTCGTCGTCCGCGCACGGAAAGCCGACTTTGATGCCGTCAAGAAGGCCATCGACGAGGCCACCAAGGAGTACAAGAAGGAGGTTGGCAAGGACACCACGGCCAAGCTCGACGAGTCGGACCCCCTGTCCGCAGAGAGGTACGTGATATTCAAACGAGGATCGGGCAGACATATCACGATGACGTATCATGGTGCTAACAAACGAGGTAGCGCTGGAGGTGTTTTCGTCATCGGTGGAAAGGGCAAGATTGAAATCAACAACACATTCGAGGAGCGTCTAAACCTCCTCCAGGAGACCGGTTTGCCGGCCGTCCGAGAGACTCTGTTTGGCAAGAACCCCAACCGCAGATTCACTGACTAAACCACCACCCTTTTCCCATAAGTGCGCCTTGCAAAAACCCTGTATAGCCCTTTTTATCTCCCTTGGGGCTGGACACACTAAACGCTGCATGAAGGATTCCCCGGCGCCTACCCTGTTTCAAACTCCTTCCTGTGGTGTATCTTAGATGCTGTATGATGGTGGCCAACCCTTGGCGTATTAGGTAGTTATCGTTGCAACTACGAGTTCGTTATCATCTTAACCTATTGCCGTAACGAAAGTCTCATCCTCGCTTGAAGCTGGCTCGACGTTGGTATCTATCTCGGACGGCTTGTTCTTCCGAGAATGCACGAATCTTTGCAGAAACTCTTGTTGGCGCCTCTTCTTGGCCGACGACGGACCCTGATCTCCGAATATGCTCTGTGTCGGCGGGCGTTTGGTTCTGACCGAGTATGTCAGACGCTCTCCAACCCATTCGAGCACGCTCTTGGCCTCTGTGCGGGCCAAGTTCGCAGCTCCCGTGTCGTTGATGCCTCGCCAGATGGCCTTGAGACGTTTCGCCAGATCGTCAATGTTACTGTTGAACTCCTTTTCGTAGTCCGAGTCCTCGTTATCATGCGCGAAAGCCCCATCATCCACTGCCATGTCGAGGAGCTGGACCAGAGCCTTCAAGTTCACATAGTCAGTCTTGTTGTTGATCTTGAAGTCACTGTCCTTGACCCGGGCAATGACGAGGCGAAGGCTAATGACATCGTCGGGGTGCTCGTTTGCTAGAGCAGCGTCTCGAAGGAAGAAGGCGACTGCTAGGCGTCTGCGCAGCTCGTGCAGCTTCCGCGAAGTGACAGGCATGCAGATGAGCGGCAACATTCGCAGCGAGGTCTTGTCGAATCCATGATAAAGAGACGAGCAGGTCTCGGCGCACTACGACAGGCCATATTAGCAACAGGATCAACTTGACACCCGGGAGATATACTTACAAACTCATCCCAGGCACTATCCTCGACAGTATCGACCAAGGCTGCCAAGGCATCCTGATGGCGCGTGAGAACATCCACATTCTCGACGATCACCTTGTCAGCTGCCATGCGCAAGAGCATCTTGACAGCGTACGCAACTGTTGCATAACTAAGATGATGTGCCACATAGGAAACCCATTCCAAAAACGACTGAAGAGGTTCCCATTCGTAATCGGCGTAGATATCTCGGCTTTCTCGCACCGGTCGTAGTACCTCGTCTCCTACATGGTCCGCTGCGCCCAATCTCTTCAAGCACTCTTCGAACTTCTGAGACGTGATCAGACGCTTGACCTGTTTGCCATTGGCAGTGACAATCTTGCTGTATTCCTCCCGAAGAACACCAACTCTCTCAACAGCAACCATATCCAAGATCCAGAGATATAATTCATCCGGAAACCTGACATTCATGGCAAGATTGTTCGGCATCCCCGACATGATGTGTCGGTCTCTGGTACCAGGTTTATCGAGAAAAGACCAGGGACCCTTCGCAAATTTCTTCGGGAACGGAGGAGGTTCATCTAGGCCGTGAATGTCCTTTTTGAAAAAGTACCATCTGGTCCTCGAGGCACCGGCATCCGTTCGTTCCATGGCCCGGAGAGCCTTGTCCGCATCTTCCTCAGTCTTGACACCAGCAATCTCGATCAGCTTCTGGCGAGCTTTGCTGGGACTTTCTTCAACATCCACCATGATCTCATCCTTAGGTGCAGGCTCAGCCGGTCGTCGCGGGCTGTCGAACAGCACATCGTGCCTCCTCGAATGGGCGTCCAGCGTCTTGAAGTCGAATTTGTGCTTCGGCTGGATGGTGAGAGGTGACTTGTGAACCATCCTGGCCCGTCTCTTGGCCTTTGGCGTGCCATCAGGCCTGGGTTTGGTGGGGCCAAGCATGTCGAGATCCGGAAAGGAGTCATCGGACAAAGAACCGTCGTCGTCCTCGTCATCGGACCCTTTGATAACTGCATCCCTCGTGAGAGTCGGACGCTTGTTCGCAGTCGGCGGAGAAGATGGAAGGGCCGGGGAGCTGGGTAGACTTGGAAGTGACGGCAAGCTGTTGGGGGTTCCATCGACTTTCGGATCCCCTGATATATCGCGCTTCGGCGTGCGTTGCAGCTTACCTTTCTGCAATGAGGGTAGCTCGGGCAGATCACCGGCTGGAGGGGAACCCGTTGGGCTCTCGCTGGCTGTCTTCCTGCCTGGACTCTGACCAAAGAGCAGCCTTCGTGGGGTTGTTGGCTCCTCAGGCTCAAGAGAGACCCGAGGAGACGATGGTAGCGATGAGAAGCGGACCTTACGCGGCGAGCCGGTACTTCGACCTGACCGTAGTATTTTGGGAGTTGAAACCCCCTTCGGCGTGCCAGATCGTGACCGCTGTGATCTTTGCCGTAGTGGCGTTAGGCGAATGACACGCCGCATGGCTGGAGACAGAACTGGGGTATCTTGAAGTTCGGATAAGGATGACATGGAGGCATTGAGATCTGATGCCGTGAGGGCAGGCCGTTGGCCGGCTGATGAGTTTGCACCTTTGCCAGGAGAAATTTTGGCGATCTTGAGATTTTTGTTCTCATCGAGGTCTCTGTTTGGCGGGGGATTCTTGCTCATGACCGTTTTCACATCTCTGGCAGGAGCGCGGGTGGACAGGAGCTCCTGGGTTGCTGCCGAGGATTGAGATGCAGAATTTTGAGAGGCCTGTGAGGAGGAAACGGCAGGTGCGGCCTTCGTAACAGCGCGGCCGGCACCAAAAAAGCTTCTGATATCGCGATTCTTGTTCGCATCTGCCTGGGCGGTGTTGGCCGATTTGCGAGCCATGGCGGATGAGAGCAGGCGCCTGCAGCCTTGTGCACAAATCTGACCACGCAAGTGTCTGTCAACCCAGGCTACTAAGAACCCAGCGGGCTAAAGACGAACGTGCCTTTCAGGATGTGTGGAGAGTCGTGATAGAATATTGGTTTACATAATTCACTGAGGTCGGATACAGCTGTAGTTGGGAGGCTCGGGAGTCCGACGCGTGGGTGACGCTTTTCGCGTTGGGCGTGGTTCAAGCAGCATTTAGTGGAGACCACTTTAGGTGTCGTCTTATCTTATCAACCCTTATGTCATCAGAGCACCCCTTCGGAGAGAGGCTCTCTAGAACAATGGAACGTGTGCGGCCATTCTCGACTCCAGGAACATGGATTTCAATAAGTTCAAAGCATCAGTTTGGTAATGAGAAAGAAACTCGATGATTCATTTCCCCCCCTCATACTCTCGTTAGGACGGGATCATTCCCTTTTAACTACTGCGTTCATACTCATGGTAGAGGGGTTGGCGTCTCAAACCGCTCGCACTTGGGCAAGCGATGTATGTAGCTGCGACGTTGCTTGTTGATTTTGGTGAGATATTGAACGAACAGTCAACGGTTGACACCTAACAGCAAGCATCCGGGTACCAAAGTGGCAGTCCACGTTTTGTTGCTTCTTTTCTCTGCCAAAGCTCACCTTGGCTGCGGCACATGTGAGGCCCGGCGATGACTCGACTCGGGTTAGTGTCGGACGAACAGAGGTTCGGCAACCGTGGGGCGGCGGAGATGATTGCGACGGCGGAAGCTACGGATAACGGGAGTAAAAGGATTTCGGAGGTGCATCAAAAACGATTTGATCATTCATCACCGCGCAGGAACGCGGGCAGCGGACTGCTCAGCAGTCCACAACCCCGGGCTGTCAATGAAGAGCGGCCAAGAGGACGACCCCGACGATCCCCAGCGCGAACCGTTGGAGACCGCATCCATCCCTCGAGATTTTTTTTCGCGGTTTCAGGGGCCGAAAAGGACTCCGGAATAGGGGCCATTGTGGTCCTGGGATATCGTTGCGGTACATGACTGCTTAGTTTAGGAGTTCCTGGGCGACGTGAACAGGTAGTCGTTTGCCGTGTCCCGTCCCTCATTCCCCCTCTTTTTCTCGCACATCCACGATAGCCAGTAAAGATCCTGGCCCTGCAGACAGTCCTTGGCCACGCTGCCCAGACGCTTGGAGCACGCTCGAAAACTTGCTGAGTTTGTCATCAGACCAAAAGTTGCTCAGGGAACCCATCTGTAAAGGTAGTGGTCCGGGTCAAAGGTGCATCGTTGAACCTGTTCCAGGACCTTGGGCCGCGATCAAAGCGATCATCCTAGAAGGTTAAATCAGCCTGCGTCCCGTGTAAGCCGTCTGGCCTCCGCTTGCACGTTTGAGAAGGGCTTGCATCAGAGGGGGCGTGGGGATTCCAGCGCGAAGCCACATTCTGTCTCCCGCCTCCCATCTACTGTCCTCCGTCCGTTTCCTTGCGGGAAAAGACTGAATCCCAGAGAGGTCCTGGATTGGATGAGAACAACCTAGTGTTAATCGACGTAGGTACGAAATCTGGGTGTTGGCTTCAGCGGGTTCCGCATCTGATTTTGAGTCGCACAGAATTCTCGAGGCAGAATCTGCGCGACAAACGCGGCTTAGAAGAGAAGATCCTCAGTAGCCACAGCTGCTTACAACTGTTCTGCCCTTTGATGCCCAAGCAAAAGCCCACCTATCGAGCTGCTCATGGTGTGGTGCTTGGCGCGTTTTCTTGGGGTACATTGTGATACTTTCTACTCGTGCCATTCAAGGGCGGCGTCCGCTTGTGAGAACGGCGCGCGAGAGTCTCACTCGTCCCACTCTCGTCGTCCTCGGCGTCAAAATGGGCTCCGTCCGCGCCGTGAATGCGTGGCTATTTAGTGCGTCCTGCAAGTCCCGCGCCCCCCCCCCCCCGTCCTACCTCCGAATGGACATATCGCAAGCCCCGAAGGCCCGACTCTGCATACGTCCCTCCACTTTCTGACTATATCCCAATTGAGATGTATGCGGTAGTAGTACGCTCATTGCTAGTAAATGCGGCAGTATGCCCCCTTGGAATGAACCCCTTCAAGTGGAGTCTCACTCGGAGATAGAACTGCTTGATGCAAATGGCTGGACTGATCAATGGTGCTGACGAGGAGGAGCCTAGAAGGTGAGGCTAGCTGACTGATGTGACGGCTACCTAATGCTCGCCGGCCTGGGTTTAACGACTCTGTTGGCTTGGAATCAGCGTTGACAACGTCGATGTTCCTTGGTGAGCGCTGAGTAGCTCATTCTAGCATTATCTTCCCTGCATCGCAATAGAAGAACACGGACAGATCTGTGAGCAGAGGCGATCCCAGAAGAGGCTGCCAAGGTCTGGAGCAAAGAAGGTTGCCCCTGCCAAAGGTATCAAAGGGGCGCTGAGTGAATGATTGCGTGCCTTCGCAGCGGCTGTAGATTTGTTTCAAGATGCCATTCCCGTGTGGCTAGGACGGTTTGGTCGAGCGGTGCGATCGAGACGGGATCGCCTCCTCGAGGATCTCCTCTCAATGGGTGTTCAGCCTCATGCTTGCCCCCGAACGATTGATCTTGATGTGTGTTTGTATGTGACTTTTTGCTTCTTCCATGCCATTGATGTACCGCTGTCTTGCGCCGTTGTAGTGGTGGTCTGCTACGAATCCCGCGCGAAGGAATTGAGCTCGGCTGGCGAGTTGTTTTCTGTAACTTGACACGGCATAGGTACTGAAAAAGCTTGGCTCAGGTGAGGAGCACTAGCAGGCCTGCCCGAGCGCGCATCTCAATCCCGCATGCCTAACAGGCCCTAGTGCCACAGGCGCAAAGATTCGCGATCCGTCCGGGCGCCGTGGGTACGATGCAACCCTGAGACCCGTCGACCTCCCACTTCCATCACGGGGGGCCTGGCCGATGGAGTGTCGTCGCTTGCTATTTGAGGTGTAAATGAGATGGGATATGGAGCACACGGCGACCCGGAGCCAGTGAGCCCGGGATGGCATCGGTGGCTCGTAAATGAGGCGTCAGTTCTGGTGCTCCGCCAGTCATCAAGACAAGACTTGAACTGCCCCTCTGGGGGCCATCTGCGTGCTCCCCCCTGGCTGGCACATTCTTGGCCAATTTCTCCTTCGGTGGGCAGTTGACAGCCGAGTATGGGTCATTGTCAGAACCAGCATCTCTAATTTCTGGCGAGAAGCGATACCTGCGCCTGGAACGGGTCCATCTTTCAAGTCCCTGTTAATACGCAGGAGAACGGGCAGTGGATGGGCCAGGGTGACGACGATTGCTTCCCGTAATAAACGCGCCAACTGCTCAGCCTCAGAGCAATTGGAGGTAACAGGGCAATACTGTGACGCAGCAAATTGGTTTTGGTTGATCCCGGGCCGCTGGCTGGGAAGTGGCCCAGAGGAATCGTCCTGTATCTGTAGGTGACCGCCTCGAGGTCGGGATTGGCCTGGTTGCGAGGAAGGAATGCTGACTGGAGCTCATCCGAGTGAACCAGTAACCGCCGTGGTTGCTCTTGAGATCTGCCTGTGGTCAGTGTGTAGCGTTGCCAGCACACAGTTGACGGCCGGATCAATGTCAACGAGCAGCAGCAGTGGCTGGGCTGTGCAACAAGACATCCATGCCTTTTCTTCCTTTGGTGCTTCTCTCTTCCCAATTGCCCACCACATATTATCCATGTTCTTCCATCAAATTTCGGCGAAAGCGGTAGACGAAAAGGGAGAAGAAGCCTGGCGGGGGAAGAAACGAAAGTTGTGCTATGCAGACACGGGAAGCCGGTAGTCAGTACACGTGAGCGCTAATACGCAGTGCGCAGACGGGCGTGACGCATCCGGAAGCAGAATAGACGGCGGATAATGGGTGCTGAGTGTTCCGTGTTAGTTGACGCATGAGAAGAATGGCAAGCAGACTCTGGAGTGCTTGAAGACGAGGTGAATTGGGTTGGGTCGGATCCGGGTCGATTGGACGACTGGATGTGGTCGCAAACCTTGAAGGAGAGTGTATTTTGCTTCATTAGGTTGTTGATGCAGCATTGCAGACAGAAAAAGAAGAGACAACCGTTCGCTGGGAAGGGCGAGTACAAGGATGACCATGGCATTCGTTGTCGTTCTTTACCAGATATTGCCGATCAGGTAAGCATCTTCATTCGGCGTGATTAGACAGGAAGGAGCTGTGGCTGGCGGGAGGCAGAAATGGCGAGGTACGTATTCCGTACAGGTACCTAGGAACCCGCTAGCTGGAAGCTGCTGACATGATCAACATGAACCATGTTCCTCTCCAGCATATTGACACGGACGGGTACTTCTGGTCCGCGCCCAGGGCTTAGGTATCATCGTGACGAAGGAACTAGAATTACCAGACGGGAATTACCAGACCTGGGCTCACTGGTTTGACAGTAGGGCGTTGCATTACAAGCCCAAGGCCCTATGGCCACGGCCCGTTCTGTGCCCGTTTGGCCTGGTCTCGTTGTGTTCGTGCTTGTTGGTCATGAACCCCAACCATCATCAAATGGCCAATTGATTAAGCTATGCGTACCTACCTGGGTAGACGTAAAATGGGGGGCAATGTGTCGTGACGAGTGAGGTCAGATAGGTATGTAGACACTGCAGTTCTCATCTCCTCACTGGCTGGCTGTGTTTGGACGAAGAGTATGGAAGCATGGGGTGAAGAGGTCCCGGACGACTGCTTGCTTTCCTTTTTCTCTTTCTCATGCACGTCTCGCAGTTGCAGACACATCAACTAGGAGTCTTACGACGAAGTTACGAGGTAAGGTACGGTGTACTGCGGTGGTTGTCAAGTTGTCCACATGGCCTTGTATACGTACGGATACTTTGTACGGATACCTGATAGCGGTCGGGTATTATATCAAAAACGGGGTGGGAAAAAGAGGGCGAGGCCTGGCACTCAGTGGGCACATTGCAGGGTAGGTTGCATGGGAAATGGAAATCTCTAGAGCCGATGCTAATGCATAGGAGAAAACATGGACAGAGTGTCAATGTCCATGGCGGGTTCCATGCTTCAAGTCTTCTCGAATCTCCTGTCGCCGTGGTAGCGAGAGTGAGGGAGGCAGGACAGGACTGAGCCATTGGCCAGGCTGGCGGGTGATTACCAATTGCACGCACCCATCAACCTCCATCGTCCGCCGAGCAGCCGACTAGCGTCAAGGTCGCGACTTGTATTTGTAGCCTGTAGGGTATCCATAGGTAGGTGGTTCATGATTGCTCATCGACTGTACAGAGTACATGGCCATGCTTACAGAGACAGAAGCGCGGCTTTGATCTGTCGTACAAGGCAGACTAAGCGGGAATCGTCCTCTTCGCCGTGCTTGCTTAAGCACGAAAAGATGGTAATTGTCGCCTTACGCTTCCCTTGAGCAGTTTCTGCTACCAACGTTAGCCCAGTCGTCTGCAGGAGCACTGGAGCAGAGACGGACGTGGAGTCTTGCTAGTCCCCGGGCCATCCGGGCGGCCGGCCACTTGACGCGCCCATCCCTTGGTACTCTGCCATGTACCTGCGGCGCCACAACTCTGTGGGAGGGTGGTGTGCATCGGTGACGCGAGTGACCACTTCACGGGCAGAGAGGTACTTGAGGGACCCGACGGGGCCGTCTGGGTTTTACGGAGGAGTCGTGATCATGGTGGTGCATTCTTGCTTGTCGCTTGTTGGTTGTGGTGGTGGTGGTGCCGCCATTCTGAGGTGCATCTACAACACTCCATCTGCGGGAAGGGAAAGAAAAAGAGGTGTGAGTGAGGTGGGGGGGAAATGGAAGCTGGGAACTGGCCCGGCCGACACGGCACCCGCACCACGGGCTCGCGCTTTCGGTTGCTTGGTTGCTGCTTGCTTGGTTGGATGGATTGCTCCTCTCCAATTCCTCTCTCTCCTCCGTCTTGCTCTCCTTCCTGTCCGCCCTTTCCCACTGTTCTCGAGCGTCCAACTCCGTCTGTCTCCCTTCCTTTCTCCGCCTTTCCGCTTCTACCTTTTTCGTGCATCCCTCTCTGTGCCTTTCTCCCTCCGACTTATCTCCAGTGGTGCAGCGTGCCCTGAGAAATTTGTTAGAAACGTGGAACTCGACCCTTTGCACATATCTGAGCCATCAAGCCTTTTAGGGGGACGGGAGTCAGAAGAAAAAGCACGATACAAGGGCAATTACAGACAGTACCTGTTCTGGTCTGGTCAAGGTCCGTACCTAGTTAGGCTGTTTCTGCTACAGTCCCCCACTCTAACGGTAGGGCGAGATACTTCCACCGCCGTGCTCCCTCCAAGTACCTCCGATACGTACACTTGCTTACCCCTGCGCCATTGCACAGAGTGAGAGTGGGAGTGAGATCCATAAGGTGAGGTGAGGTACTTTATCCAAGCGTGGATAACTTCCATGTCTTGTCTCTCCTCTCCCCCCTCTCAGTCTTCTCCGAGTCCTCCCCCCGTGCCTCACAAACCCGTCCTGGCCGTCTAAATGGCCGAAGCACTGGCCAATTCATCTACTGCTATGCCGCCTGCATTCTGCACAAACTGACTGCGCGCACCGCTGCTCCCAGACACACTGAAGGGGGTGACTCGAGGTACCTTACCTTCGCCTACCTACCCACCCCCGTCTGCCCCGGTACCCAGCTGCACTCTGCACTCTGCACTCCCCCCCCTTCACAGCGGGTTTATGGACAACGCTGTCATCAAACACCGCGACAGCGCCTCCCGGCCCCTTCAGCCAAAATAATTCTTGCCCCCTTCCGACCACTCCCTTTCAATTCTGCTACTCCCTCGCACGAACCACACATCTCGCCCAAGTTCCAACCAACACCACCACAACACAACCTCGGACGGACATCGACGACAACGACGACGACGTTACGCTGAACACTCACGGTCGCTCGTTTTCCCTCCCACAATTCATTCAACAACAACCTGCTTTATTTCGACTTTCGCAATCGATTACCCCGTCCTGGAATACCACGCAACACATCGTCTCCCTTCCCCGTCTGGGACCAACGTTGCGGCCGGACGTGGCCATACTGGAGGACCACTCGGGTTGATCGGGCTGCTCGCCCGTACACCAAGAGACCACGATGGCGCCCACGAACGAAGAAGGGCCCAACGCGGCCCTTGATCCTGCTAACGATCCCGCCAACGATCCCGAGGGTCCCGCGCTGACAACTTTGAGGACGAGATGGGCTACCCGCAAGATGACGATAAAGAGCAGCAACAAGAAGAGGCTTTCCATCATGCACCGCGCCGGCCACAAGAAACATAACAGCGAGAAGAGTCGTAACTCCGGCGGCACTGAATCTTTACAAACCGAGGCCAACACGGCCACTGATCCCGAGGAAGGAAATGGCGGCAGGAAAATGTTCTTCAACCTCCCTTTGCCCGCGGAGCTTCTAGACGAGGAAGGCCACCCAAGTCAGCATTTTCCGAGAAACAAGATCCGCACAGCAAAGTATACGCCCATAAGTTTCGTTCCCAAGAATTTGTGGTTTCAATTCCAGAATATCGCAAACATCTTTTTCCTTTTCCTCGTCATCCTGGTGGTAAGTCGGACTCGAGGTCTTCCCCAATGCATGTTTGAACTAGTTCCAACCCTTTGTAGTTCTTCCCCATTTTCGGCGGTACGAATCCAGGTCTCAACTCGGTACCTTTGATTTTCATCGTCACTGTCACGGCAATCAAGGATGCCATCGAAGATTACCGTCGCACCATTCTGGATATAGAGCTCAACAACGCCCCCGTTCATCGCCTGCGCGGCTGGAACAACGTCAACGTCGAGGATGATAACATTTCTCTGTGGAGGCGCATTAAGAAGGCCAACAGTCGCTTTTTTGGCCTTGTCTGGCACACAATCGAAAGCATTTGGTCCAAGAAGGCTAGGAAGGAATTGGCAGTGCGCAAGAACCCAGAAGCGTACGCCGATGCGCCGCGACCCTCGGTTGAGACCCACATCCCCCGAGACTCTTTCAACCAACCCCGATCCAATCGAGACTCGTTTGTATCCGCCCGAGAGGATATCCAGATGACACCGGTTCCCTCTCCACTTCCCCGTCAGACTCTCGAGGTCCCGCAAGAAGATGACCACAAGCGCGTCAGAGAGTTGATGCAACGAAAGGGAGACGTGGTGAACCGCAGTGTACCGGTCAAAGGTGACGCCCGATTTCACAAGGATCACTGGAAAGACTTGAGAGTTGGCGACTTTGTGCGAATTTACAACGACGACGAACTGCCAGCTGACATTATCGTACTGTCCACGTCTGACCCAGATGGCGCCTGCTACGTCGAAACCAAAAACTTGGACGGCGAGACGAACTTGAAGGTCCGACAAGCACTGAGGTGTGGTAGGTCACTGAAGCATGCCAGGGACTGCGAACGAGCCCAGTTCTGGATCGAGAGTGAACCGCCGCAGCCCAATCTCTACAAGTATAACGGTGCCATTCGTTGGCACCAAACCTTCGAAGACTCATCCGAGCCCGACTTGATGACTGAGCCCATTACGATCGACAACTTGCTTCTCCGTGGTTGCAATCTGAGAAACACGGAATGGGCCCTTGGAGTCGTCGCCTTCACGGGACATGACACCAAAATCATGATCAACTCTGGTATCACGCCCAGTAAGCGTCCCAGAATCGCCAGGGAAATGAACTTCAATGTCATTTACAACTTCGGCATTCTCTTTATTCTCTGCGTCTTGACCGGCATCGTCAACGGTGTCGCATGGGCGAAAACGGACGCATCTTTACACTTCTTTGACTTTGGATCCATCGGAGGAACGGCACCCATGTCCGGCTTCATCACATTCTGGGCCGCTCTTATTGTGTTCCAGAACTTGATTCCCATTGCTCTCTACATCACTCTTGAAATTGTCCGCCTATTGCAGGCAATTTTCATCTACAGCGACGTTGAGATGTACTACGAACCCCTGGACCAACCCTGTATCCCAAAGTCGTGGAATATTTCCGACGACCTTGGCCAGATCGAGTATATCTTCTCCGACAAGACCGGTACATTGACACAAAACGTCATGGAGTTCAAGAAAGCAACTATCAACGGACAGCCGTATGGCGAAGCATACACGGAAGCTCAAGCTGGCATGCAGAAACGCCTCGGTGTCGACGTGGAGAAGGAGGCAGCCGAAGCCAGAGCCGAAATTGCGGATGCCAAAATACGTGCGATCGACGGTCTCAGGAATATTCACGACAACCCTTACTTGCATGACTCCGACCTGACTTTCATTGCGCCTGACTATGTCTCTGACTTGGCGGGTGACTCTGGTGATGAACAGCAAGTGGCGAATGAGCACTTCATGCTCTGCCTCGCCCTGTGCCATACTGTCATCGCCGAGAAGATACCCGGATCACCGCCAAAGATGCTATTCAAGGCACAATCACCTGACGAGGCGGCTCTTGTCGCAACAGCCCGCGACATGGGTTTCACGGTGCTTGGCAGCTCTCAGGAGGGCATCAACCTGAATGTCATGGGCGAGGATCGATTCTACCCGATATTGAACACAATCGAGTTCAACTCGAGCAGGAAGCGTATGAGCGCAATTGTACGGATGCCTGACAACCGCATTCTGCTCATCTGCAAGGGAGCGGACAGTATCATCTATTCGCGTCTGAAGCGGGGCGAGCAGCAAGAGCTTCGCAAACTTACGGCCGAGCACTTGGAAATGTTTGCCCGCGAAGGTTTGAGAACGCTCTGTATTGCGCAGCGAGAACTCACCGAGGACCAATACGCCACCTGGCGCAAGGAGTACGACGCGGCTGCAGCGGCTCTTGAACATCGAGAAGAGAAGATGGAGGAGGTCGCAGATCACCTTGAGCGCGAATTGACACTACTTGGAGGCACCGCTATTGAAGACAGACTGCAAGATGGCGTTCCCGATACCATCGCTCTGCTGGGCGACGCTGGCATAAAGCTTTGGGTTCTCACTGGCGACAAGGTCGAGACTGCTATCAACATTGGTTTCTCCTGCAACCTTCTGAACAACGACATGGAGCTTATCCACCTGAAAGTTGACGAAGACGAAACTGGCGAGACACCCGACGAACATTTCCTCAATATCTTGGAGCAGGAGCTCGACAAGTACTTACAGGACTTCGGTCTGAAGGGCGACAACGACGACTTGGCCAAGGCCAGGAAGAACCACGAACCACCTGGCCCAACCCACGGCCTGGTTATTGACGGTTTCTCTCTGAAGTGGGTTCTTCACGATGCATTGAAGCAGAAGTTCCTGCTTCTCTGCAAGCAGTGCAAGTCGGTTCTTTGCTGCCGAGTCAGTCCTGCTCAGAAGGCCGCCGTAGTCAACATGGTTAAGAACGGTCTGGATGTCATGACTCTCGCCATTGGAGACGGCGCCAACGATGTTGCCATGATTCAAGAGGCAGATGTCGGCGTTGGTATCGCTGGTGAGGAGGGTCGACAGGCGGTCATGTCTTCAGACTACGCAATCGCCCAGTTCCGCTTCCTATCGCGGCTAGTGCTCGTACACGGTCGGTGGTCGTACCGTCGTCTCGCCGAGACGGTGGCCAACTTCTTCTACAAAAACGTGGTATGGGTGTTTGGTATCTTCTGGTACCAAATCTACTGCGACTTCGACGTCACGTATATCTACGAGTACACGTACATCTTGTTGTTCAACCTCCTTTTCACTTCGGTTCCGGTCGTCGTTATGGGTGTTCTTGACCAGGATGTTTCGGACAAGGTCTCTCTGGCTGTACCGCAGCTTTATCGCCGTGGTATCGAACGGTTGGAATGGACACAGACCAAATTCTGGTACGTATGGTCACAGCAGTGGCCCTGATGCGATGCTAACTAGGTTCCAGGCTTTACATGCTTGACGGCGTCTACCAATCGGTCATGGTCTTCTACATTCCGTACTTGGCAGTGAGCAGCACAAGCTTCGTGACGAAGAACGGTCTGAATATCGAAGACCGAACGCGACTTGGCGCTTACATTGCACACCCCGCTGTCTTCGTCATCAACGCGTATATCCTCATCAACACGTACCGATGGGACTGGATCATGATCTTGATTGTAGTCCTCAGCGACCTTATGATTTTCATCGTTACCGGCATCTACACAGCCACCGAAGGGTCAGTGTTTTTCTATCAAGCCGCCCCGCAGGTATACGCCCAAGCATCTTTTTGGGCGGTCTTCTTCATTGTACCGGTCATCAGTCTCTTTCCCCGGTTCGCGATCAAGGCGATTCAGAAGGTCTACTTCCCATACGACGTCGACATCATCCGCGAGCAAGAGCGGCAAGGAAAATTTTCTCGTCTCACGCAAGGCGACGACGCGACGGTTATTGGGGAGCAGACGGCGAGTAAGACCCCGTCGAACTCGTCGGTCAGCTCGCGCAAGGGTAAGCATATACACTATGCCAGTGTGGATGAGGACAGAAGGCCAATCTATCCACCTTCAGTTGCAACACACACGACGCACAACCCGCGCAGCCAAAACGGCAGCGATGGCACCAACTACACGGGCCACCGGCAATCGATGGACATGATGCAAACGCAGTCCCTCGACATGACCCCTCCGATGCGATCCTCCTTCGAACGACCCCGTCCCTCCTACGATCGAGCCCGACCATCCTACGATCGAATGCGAGCTTCGATGGACCGCACACGGGCCAGTTTCGAGGCCAGTAACGACTTTACCTCGGCCGCTCGCCTCTCTCGGATAGAGTCTAGCCAGTCTTACAGCGACCGTTTCCATCCCAGACGACTACGGGGTCTGTCATTGACGAAGAGCGCCAACATGTAGCGGCTGCTCCAGACCCTCGACCGAATCGAATCGAATTCTCCTTGTACTATATCCGGCCTGGCCCTCCCGACGGGGCCATATTGTTTCTTTTTGCTGTTTTGTTGATATCCCCCGATGCATCACGATCTGCATGAGCGATCTACGACATTCCACCTCTCGCACGCCAGCGACTCGATGCTTTGTCACCCACATACACACACACACACACACACTCAGACACACGCTCCGTCACTACTTTTTTCTGTTTGGTTCCAAATTCATTATGTTATGTTGGTAGTTTTATCGTATAGGGATTCCTACTGCGACGGCGTTTTAGGAGGACAAAGGAACGGAAGTCTCGGAAGGCATTTTTGTGCAAGCTTTGGTGTGCATCCTAGAATTGAGAGGGGGGCGCCAGGAACCAGTCCATGCTGAGGGTGCTGGATGTTCTTCGTCAGACCCTAGGGCGTTGTGAGTCTGGGCGGACCAAACAATGTGATGGCGCACAGCTCTCGCGCTGTTGACGCTTTTTGTACATACGCGCGAGCATGAGAAGGGAAAAGATGCAAAAAAAACAAAACATAATAGGGGGAAAGCTTGAAGATGAGCCACAGAGACAGAAGCCAAGTGGTATTTGAATTGTTAACAAGACCCATTTCAACTTTGAGTTCCTTGGGTGTTATACTTGTGATTCCCCTTAATCAATTGACAGGATGAAGACGAGAAGATTGCGGTGAAAATATTTTTAGATAGTAAAGTTATCAGGCAACACGCCTTGCTCGGGGCCTAACATTGTTCTCCATGAGTCCAGTAGGAACTTGACTGGGACACTGGGAAAGTTCAGGTACCGAATGTGTTGCGCTCTACCTGCTGTGCCTGTCACCCCTGCAGCTAGCCCCTGCCCAATGCCAGATGCAAGTCCCACCACAGCGAGGGCCCTGGCAAGGAACCAGACCGGGGCAAGCTCCCCCGAGCTCTGCTGATTTTTGACCAAGAACATCCGATGCGCCGCGACCTCATAGATGGATCCGCTTGGAGGTGGCTCGGTGTTTGAACATAGCATCTTCATGGTCTCAGTGCCCACGACGGCAATTGCAGAATCTCTCCATAACAAGCACTCTGGAGATACACAATTTGACCCGGGTAAAATTCATCATGGACGCACAGCTCTTGGATGAGGTCGCCGACAAGTTCAACGCGTATCTCGACGCCGTTCCGTAAGCTACTGCCACCCGAAAGTGGCATCACAGTTGTGCTCAAGACCTAAAGACTAACTCGACATGCTCGCAATAGGGCCGGAATTCCTCAGTATGTTCTGGCTGCGGCTGCTATTGTGATCAGTATTTTTATCTTGCGGCTGGCACAGAGCTGTAACGAGGACAAGGCCGTCCCATACACCGTCCCGCCGCCGAAGATTCCCGACGAGTACTCCATTGTCGAAGAGACGAGTGTGAAGGTATGGCATACTACGTTGGCTAGATCTCCACCCCTTTCTCAAGCTTGAATCAATGGCTGACTGGGCTGTACAATTCAGATCTCCGGCACAACCGCAGTCCAATGCTACGCCCCGGCCACGGGGCAGTTTCTCGGCTTCATCAACCCCTCCACCCCGGCCTCCATTGACCGCGCCGTCGACGCTGCCCATGCGGCGCAGGCGAAATGGAAGAATACTAGCTTTCGCGAGCGCCGTCAGGTGCTTCGAACGATGCTACAACACGTCCTCGATAACCAGGAAGCCATCTGCCGCGCCGCCTGTCTCGACTCGGGCAAGACGATGGTAGACGCACAGCTTGGCGAGATTCTCGTGACCGTCGAAAAGCTCACATGGACACTGAACAATGGCGAGAAGGCCCTCCGCCCCAGCCCGCGACCTACGAATCTCCTCATGGCATACAAACGAAACGAAGTGCGGTACGAACCACTCGGTGTTGTCGGTGCCCTGGTCAGTTGGAATTACCCGTTCCACAACCTTATCGGACCCATCATTTCGAGTATCTTCGCCGGTAATGGTGTGCTAGTCAAGGTCTCTGAACAGACGGCCTGGAGTTCCCAATACTTTACGAGTATCGCGAGAGGGGCTCTCATCGCCCACGGCTACGATCCCGCCCTGATTCAGACGGTTGTGTGTTGGCCGCAGACGGCGAACCACATCACCTCTCACCCCAAGATCTCCCACTTGACTTTCATTGGCTCGCGCCCTGTATGCCTGAAGGTCGCTGCCTCAGCTGCCAAGTCTCTCACACCTCTGATCGCGGAATTGGGTGGCAAGGATCCCTCCATCGTCCTCGACTCCGCCGCCAGGGATTTGAAGCGCATCGTCGAAATCCTCATGCGAGGTACGTTCCAAGCTTCTGGACAAAATTGCATTGGAATTGAGCGCATCATTGCTACGCCGAAGCTTTACGACCAGCTCGTGGTAACTCTAGCGCCAAAGGTCCAGGGTCTTCGCCTGGGACCGACTGCAGACGTGGGCGCCATGATCTCAGATGCCGCGTTTGACCGTCTTGAATCCCTCGTTGAGAAGGCAGTCAAGCAAGGAGCCCGCTTGCTGGCAGGTGGCAAACGATACATCCACCCAGAGCACCCCAAGGGCCACTACTTCGTCCCGACTCTCCTTGTCGATGTTACCCCTGAAATGGAAATCGCCAACGAAGAGTGCTTCGGCCCCGTCATGACCATCATGCGCGCTCCTGGCCCCGACGCAGACTCAGTTCTGTCAGTAGCCAACGCGCCAGAATTCGGACTCGGCGCTTCCATCTTCGGCGGCGACAACGACCCCGTTCTCCGCGCCGTCGTCGATGGCCTCAACACCGGCATGGTAGCCGTCAACGACTTTGGCGCAACCTACGCCGTCCAGCTCCCCTTTGGTGGCGTCGGCGGCTCAGGCTACGGCCGGTTCGCCGGCGAGGAAGGACTCAGGGGTCTCTGTAATATCAAGAGCATCTGCGTCGACCGCTTTGGCTGGTTGGGCGTTCGCACCGCCATCCCCCCGCCCGTAAAATATCCCGTTCCGGATCAGGAGCGGAGCTGGCGGTTTACTAGAGGTGTTGTTGGCGTGGGTTATGCGCAGAGTCTGGCAGGCAAATTCAGGGGCATTCTCGACATAATGAAGAATGCCTAGTTCACCTTTAATAGCCCTTACGAATATAGAAATGAAAATGGAGGAGCTTAACTGCTCTGGCTTGCTAGATCTTGCATCATAGTAATAATGGGAGAGGGAAAAGTGAGAGGTTAGAGGCACATATATCAACTTAATCAAAAGTATCATGAAGCTTTCATTCATGCCCAGCTTCATTCCTATCTATTTTTATCACTCTGTAAGCCTAAGGATCTGCTATACATGTGTCACAGAATCAGGGAGCCATCTAAACAAGGCTGGCTGTCTTGCTTTCTTTCTCCTGATGGATGTTGTCAGCCAAGGACTTGATTCTGGAGCATCGGACACTTCAAAGTTGGACTCCCAAGCGCATTAACAGTCTGGAGGCGCGAGATGTGGTATCAAGAGATAAAATGATTCATTAGCTGCGATCCTATTCCATTCTGGCAAACTCCATCAAAGCATTCCGAATAGACCGCCCCAACTTCTCTCATCTATCCCATCTTATGGTCGACATACCCCGCAAAGAACCCAAACTTTGCCTCTGGAAATGCAGAAGGTATTATCTAATTACCAAGAACCACCACCGCCAGAAGAAGCGCCCCAAGCGGGAGCGGCCTCGGGCTCCTCCTGCTTGGTATCGTTACCAGCAGAATCGCCGCCACCACCCCAGCCAGAATCGCCTCCAGTAGCGCCCCAGGAGCCATCGCCTCCAGCATCGCCACCGCCGCCTTCGTTGGACCAGCCGCCGCCCTCGCCGCCAAGGTGAGCAATGCCGGCCTCCTCGGGGTCGAAGTCGCTCTCAGTCTCGAACTTGAGGTTCTCAAGGCCCTTGCCAGTGGGCTTGAAAGCCTCGAGGAAGTCAGGAATCTCCTGCTTAGTCTCCAAGAGGGTGCGAACGAGAACGCTAGCCATGGGCTCATCGCGGTCAGTGTAGAAAGAAGTCGCAATGCCACGCTGACCCATACGACCGGTGCGGCCTGATAATTGGTTACGTTAGTAACGGTTCAAAATCGCGAGAGAAAAGGCGCAATGCCATTTTTGATGCGCAGATGAAAACATGCAAGAAAGAGCTCTGCTTACCGATTCTATGGGTGTACTCCTCAATGCCACCATGATCCAAGCTAGGCAGGTCGAAGTTGATGACGTGGTTGACATTCTTCACGTCAATGCCGCGAGCGCTGATGCCAGTGGCAATAAGGATGGGAGACTTTCCAGCACGGAAAGCGCGCATAGAAGCCTCACGCTCAAGCTGAGTGCGATCAGCATGCATCGAGGTGCAAGGGAAGCCAAGGTTGAATAAGAAGTCGTCCAAGTCATCGCAAGTACGCTTGTGGTTGACGAAGATGATGGTGCGGCAGGCAGGAAGAGAGTTGATCTGATCCTTGAGAGCCTCCTTCTTCTCGAAGGCGTCGAACTTGAAGACGCGCTGGAGAATGTTGGTGTGGGTGCTTCCAATGCGACCGATATTGATGCGGACGCTGGAGGAAGACAGGTTCTCCTTCGCGAGATCGCGGAGCGGCTTGGGAAAGGTAGCCGAGAACAGCATGTACTTGATATTTCCCTCCTGCTGTTCTTGAAAAAAGGTTTAGTGGAGGTTCGAGACAAGAACAGTGAACGGATAGAGCTTACCACCGCCAGTCATGATGACATCCATCTCCTCGCGCCAGTCATCATGCAGCATCTCATCGGCCTCGTCGAAGACCATGTATCTCAAGCGCTTGAGCGAGAGAGTGTCTGGCCGCTGGATGAAGTCGACAAGACGACCAGGGGAAGCGATGAGAACATCACAGCCCTTTCCAAGCTGCTGAATCTGGTCCCTCAAGGGACCACCGCCATAGGCGACACACGGGCGAAGCATAGTTCTGTAACAGAACTTGCGGGCCTCATTGAAGATTTGAATAGCCAGCTCGCGAGTTGGACAAACGATGACCACCAGAGGCTCTGCACGAACCCACTGCTGTCCAAGAGCAATCTCGGCAGGGTTGGGGCGAGGTGCAGCGAGCTTCTTGGCCTTGCCCATGAGCTTGTTCAAGATGGGAATAAGGTAAGCCGCGGTCTTGCCGGAACCTTTTTGAATACATTAGAAATAGTAAACAAGATGCAAACAGAGGGAAACTTGCCGGTCTGAGCAATAGCCACAACATCGAGACCCTTGTGAATGGCGGGAAGGGTGTACTTCTGGATGGGTGTCGGGGCCTCATAGCCGCAAAGATCGATGTTCTCCAGCATGACAGGGTGCAAGCCGGCGTCCTTGTAGGAGTGGACAGGCTCAACACGGATCTCACCCTCCTGGGTAACCTCGACAGAAGAGATGCTACAAGCCATCAGTCTTATTCAATTCATTGCCAAAAGGGAACCTACACAGAGAAGTCGAGGCCAGAGTTAGAGGCAATGCGGGAGTTGGAATCACCGAAGAGAGCGAGCTCGAGGTCGGGGAACTTCGGGCCAACGTCGCCAAACTCCTCATCCCACTCGTAAACGGCACCGTTGCCAGCCCACTCAGTCGCAACCTCGGGACCCTGCTGGGCAAGCTCGTCGTAGTTGTAGGGCAGAGGCTCAGCCCATTTTGTACCATCGCTGTTGACAGCAGCGGCAGGGGCCTTCTTGCCATCGGCAGAAAGAGCCGACTGCATATCGGCAGTGTCGAAGGCAGACATCTCGGCGGGAGGAAGTCTGCTCATGTTGATTAGGTTTTGGTTTTTTGGTTAGTCGGGGTAATGCGGCTCGTGGTACTTACCTTGGTTTGCTTGATCGAAGGATGCTGCGAAAATTGCAAGGAAGACTACACGGGGCGAGAGCCTTGGTGCTGGATAGTTTGTCGATGAGTTAGTACAGCGCAAAGAAAGAAGAAGGAAGCCAGATTTGTGTGAGAGAAAACAATGAAGCCACTGAAACCCGAAAACGGTTGGTGTGGTTACAACGAGGAAGGAAAGACCGGAAGACTGTCAATTTCCGAGGTGAAAACTGGCAGGAGCCTTGAAGAAGGGATGTTCTCGAGAAACTGCAGTCTCCGATGGAGCAAGCAGGTCGGGATCAAGGGCTGGGAATATCAATGTGAAGTTGATTGCAAAGTGAAAACAATTTGGGGGATTGAAGCCAAGAATTTGGCGCTCGTCAACACGTTCCACGATCGAAGTTGAAGACGGCAGAATCCGTCGATGAATGATGACGGGGATTGATGGAAAAATAAATGGGAATGATGAATTCGCTGATCAAACAATGTGGAAAGTACTTACCTCTCAGACGAAGAATGAAGTCAGAAACTGATCTCCTGCTGGTGATCCTTTCTCAACGATCTGTGACGGGTGCGGAGGAAAAGAGGGAGGAGGAAGAAGTTGGGCAGCAGCAGATGAGATATAAACATCCGTGATGAGAGGACTTCGGAAGGCTGGAAGGCGGTAGGTCGGTCTGTAGAGGGCAAAAGGGCTGGAGGCCGAGGGCAGGCACCGCCCTTAGAGGAAGGAAGACACAATGAACGAAGTAGGTGGGTAGGACGACTAAGCGGGCATGAGCGTTGAAGTGTGACTGCCTCGTGAGGCATTACAATCGGGTGGGAGAGCACCATCCAGGACTTGACCTTCCGCCTCATTTCTGAAGGCTCCATCGGAACTTGAAAACACTGGACGAAATCTCATCGAAGCTTCGGACGAGAGGAAAGGTCAGACGAAGAGAAGACCTCTCCTTTGACAGCGCTCATTTGACATGGCACTGACTTCTTGTCTCGACGAGATCCTTCGAGTTAGCTGCCTACAGCAAGGCAGAACATGAAAAGAGAGAGAAGTAACCCGGGTAGAGGTTCAATAATATACGAGTGATCCCGTAAAGACAAAGGCAGCTGAAAGGCCTTGAAGATACAAAGTATTCTGCGTATCTCACCTTTGTGTCTGAAGTTGAGTCAACTTGAATAGTTCCCTATGGAGCATCTGACCATCAAATCAGGTATGTAAGATGCTGCCTGATGGCAGCTTCGTGTCAAGAGTAAAGCTAAAAGAAGACAATTGAGGACCTTCCAATCTAATCGGCTCACCACATGACACCAAAGGACAGTCATTCACCTGAGAGATGTCTCTTCGTCTCTGATTTCGGAATAACTACATTTTTTAGACAACAGGAATCTCACCGAGGTGAGATGGGTATCATTGATATATCCATCTATGAATGCTACATGATGAGGTAGCGGATGGCGACGCTTTTGGGACTTATTGAGCGGCTTGAACAGCACTTCGCCCCGTCCACCAATTCGAATAAACCAAACGTCTATCGCGATAAAGCCTAGAGTCATTCTATCTCGCAAGAAACCCTCCAGCGCTTTACTTTGCCCCAACAGGCAGGACGTAGCTGCTCGGGCACTGACCTTCGGCGGCAGTGACTGGAACCTCCAATACTGCGGGGGAGAGGTTGATACGAGCAGGAAATCTTGTCGGGCAGGTTCCTGAGACCGCCAAAGATTGTAGATCATTGTAGATTTGCGGGGCCACATACTTCACCACAGATCAAGGAGATCTTGAGGCTCAACAGCAGACGTCGCCTCGTACCCGTTCATACCTTCGGTCAAGGCCTGATCCAATGCAACGGCCGAACGACCGATGGTACCGCCCTCTTTCTTAGACTGCTCCACGCCTCGCTGGAACGAATCCATGAACCTCCTGTGGAAAACCCGTTGCCGTGACTCGCGGTCATTATACATCTCCGCTTCCTCGTCCCGGCGGGTCCCAAAAAGGTTGAGGTACGCAAAAGGATTTGGCGTCCGGGGCACCCGGTACATATTGTCCGCATAGGCGTTGGGGTTACTCGGCCCCGCAACCTCGGGCTTGAGTCCGGCCTGCAGAAACCTAGCCAGCACGGCGACCTGCCTCGCGTGCGACTGTGCGTCCTTTGTGCGGAGGCCCGTCTTGGGGGCGGTCGACCACCCCGAGCTCGTCTTCACGGTCCAGCCCATCAGCGCGCAGAAGCTGTTGAGAGTCTTGACCCAACCGCCGGGGCAGCTGACGGTCTCGTCTTCCGCGACATCCAGAAGCCACTCGAGAACGGATAGCGAGTCGTTGCTGATGTCGGCAGAGAGGTGAGTCATTCCTGCGCGGGTGTACATGATGCACTTTTCGGCGTGATGCTTGACCTCTGCCTCGGGCAGGGCCTGGAACAGCTTCAGCAGCTGGCTGCGAACAGGACCTGAGGCGTCTGAGATCAGGGGCAGGAGTTTGCTTAGCACTGTTGCGGTTCCGACGGGGTTATTGTCTGCCAGCACTTGGCTTGTCAAATGGGCCAGAGATTCTTTGCGCTGCTTATCTGCTCTTGATGTAGAGGCTAATGAGAGGTTGTGCTTGAATTGAGTAGC
The DNA here is from genome assembly GCF_030869305.1 of Colletotrichum tamarilloi. Classification (NCBI taxonomy): domain Eukaryota; kingdom Fungi; phylum Ascomycota; class Sordariomycetes; order Glomerellales; family Glomerellaceae; genus Colletotrichum; species Colletotrichum tamarilloi. Next base: position 300,394 of record NW_026849403.1, on the reverse strand, counting down.
GTTATCGGGGGCTTCAGTTGAGAGCTTCTGGTGGCCCATAGCAATGGACTTTGCCTTGAAACTTGTGTCTGTGAAGTTGGTAGGCTTGGCCTTGGCCTTTCCGACCTTGAACTTTGGTTTCTGTAGGAGCATGTCAGTATTGATGCGAGGTCTCATGAGAGGCAGCGTCACTGAGATGTTCATACCGCAAAGTCCTTGGCCTTTTCCTTCTTCTTTCTCGTGCTAGAACCCATGATGTCTTATTTATCGGATATTCTCTCCTAGAGTTGACTTGGTTTATTTGTGAATCTTATGGCTGTGAGACTGAATTTTGGTAGAATTTTCCGAGTGTTGAGCAATGAAGTCTTGGTCACCTTTCACATGAGATGGCTGGCTCATTGAAGGTTAGGACCCCTGCAAAGTCTGGAGCCAGAACTTTTCGGCGGTCAGGTGCGGCAGAATTTGGTCAAGCTCCTGGTCCCCTCGCAACTCAGCCCCACCACAACGTTGAGACGCTGTTACCCGGTGAATCCTAGCTCCAATTCTTGGGCACTTTAGCTTCCAACCCAGCCTTACAGACGAGACCCAACCCAGCTTTCGGGGGCATTCATTTGTTTCCACGATTCAACGACACTCGATTCTTTTGCGAAGTTTCGGTACAATTTGAGACGCTCTCAGAAGCAGCGTCGCCCGTACCTGTCTCTCGTTTGTTCAACTCTCAGTCTATCAAATATGGCCGACGCAACACCCGTGAGCGACCTCGACCCCTCCTGCTCTTCAGCAATGGCGTCATAGCTAAACAAAGAATGTGTCCCCTCGCAGACCAACGGACCAGACGCGCTGGACGAGACCCTCAAGCGCCTCTCGAATAAACCCGGCGTCAAAGCCACCGTCATCCTCGACCGAGTCACCGGCGCGATACTACGAACGAGCGGTCAGCTGTCGTCCTTCAACGCAGCAACTCTACAGACATCCGGAGGAGGCTCCTTCTCGGGCGAGGGCGCCGCGGCGCAGCAGCAGCAGAACGGCGAGGAGCAACCGCAAGGCTTGGAGGACTTTGCCGCAAAGGTTTGGAACTGGGTGAATGCGTCGGGCACCCTGGTGTTGGACCTGGATACCGAGGTAAGAGGAGTGACACGTCTGTCCCTAGAGCGACTGCGGAACGAATCTTCACCCCTGAAGGGAGGGCCGAGGCTAATTATTTGGAACAGGATGAGCTGAAGCTACTGAGGCTACGAACGAAGAAACAGGAGCTGGTCATTGTACCAGATCCGAAGTACCTCCTCATCGTAGTACATGACACACCGCCGGCTTGAAGAATCTAGAGGTCTGACTCACGATGTTGGCATCGATCGGCGTTTCACGGACTTATCGCTATTGGCTTCACCGAGCGGACATCCTTCAGGAGGATTTGCGTTCGCCAAGCTGGAAGGGCAAAGGGTCAGGATTGACATGCTCATTGGTCGACTCCAAGACCATCGTATTTACAAATACGCAGGAAAGGGAAACTGGAAAACCCTCCTTCAAGCTGCCGAGCTGCAAGCTCTACGCACATACACACACATGGAGAACAAACAAGGGGGGAAAGAGAGATAGATAGCTGCTCTCGGCATGGACGGTCGAGGCGGGCGCGATTACGAATGATACCCTGATATTACCATCCGCCACGACCCTCCAGCATATACGTCCGGAATGAAGCCGGGGCGGGTGTTCCGCGGGCGATCGCAGCCAGGGCCGCGGCCCTGCTGGATAGCTCGAGATGAATGCAAGAAATGATGGACAAGTGCAAACTCAAAATGATGTTCGAAGCCATCATCGTTTCGTGATATAGGACAAGGCGGACAGCCTAGCCAGCCCAGCCCAGGCCCCCCGCGGAAGCCATACCTGTCAGCTCCGGAAGCTGGGCATTTCCCTGCCTTCCGCGACAAACCGTCCGAGCCGAGACGTCCGCTTCTCCCCTGCCTGGTTTAAAAAAAATTAACATTAGCATTCTGACACTTCCAGCTCTGAAGCTAAAATAGCTAGCCTCGCAAACCAGGTGTGGCACCACGGACATGAGCTCTATGTCATCCGGGAAGCTCAGTGGCTCGCAAACATATTGGTAAGCCCCCCCCCCCCCCCAGAGCTTGGTTGGGGCTTTGGGTGCGCCTAGAAACGTGGCGCGACACCGAGTGAACGGGAAGTGGGCTAGAACTAGGCCGGGATGAGGCGCCGGTTCGGATTTGGGAAAGTCGAAGTTCAAAACGTTGACGGGCAGAGGTTGCAACCACACACCCCTTGCCCCCCCAAACACCTGGGAATTAAATTAAAGGCCCTTCCCCTTGAGGAAACCACCAGTTTACCACCACCACCCACGTCGCTTTCTCGCTTCAGTGTCGCTTCGGGCTTGTCGACCAGTCGGCGGTCGAGGATTTGCTACGTTGGCGACAATTCCAGTGGATGCCGGCGAGGGATTTGGCCCGGCCATACTCCGAACTTTTTTCTCTCTCTCTTTGCTAGCGCACTTTTATGTATGAGCCTTGCCTGTTGTTTTGGAAATCTTTCCTCCTCTCGTTTCAGTAACTTGTGGCGAGGTCCTGCCGAGACTCCGGGGGGCTTACTAGGCTCGCTTGCTCACGCCCTCGTCCTCTTCCGTTCTGGCCCTTCTCGTGTAAACTTGTCATAAAGGGGAGATTGGGGCTCCTTTAGAGTTTCCTTTAACCTTTTTCTTGCGTCCTTCTGGACGTTCTCGCTTCTATAGTAGCATGTCAATGTCAATATGTCTACGGCGTACGCAACGCACCAGGGCCAGCTCTGTTGCAACTCGTTGGTGTAACCCGTTCCGTTTGGAAGTCACCTCGGCGGTGGGCTTTTATTTGAACTCTGTTAGGGATGCGAACTGGTGTTATAGTCAGGGTTCAGAATTAGTCCGCGGGACGCAGCTCTCTACTTCCCGAACTTGTCAACTTTGTCAAGAGACCTTTCTGATGATATGCCTTCCTTCCCCTTTCCGGCTTGCTGGAGGAACCGGACCTTCGGCTGAGAATAATACAACCTCCTTTCTTCTCCGTTCTCTTCCTCCTGCCTCCTGTCCCCCTTGTTCCAGTGGTATGAGACGAAGATGTTCGAGAACAATGGAGAGAAGCCCAGCACTGCTCCCTTCGTTGTTCACGTCGCGCCCACACTCACCCCCGTGACATGTCGTCTCATGTCCACAGTCCAGGTAGATCCAGGCCCACCAGCTGCCCAGTGCTCATGCTCTCCGGCGGAGACCTTCTCCCAAGCCACGACGACGGAGGCCCCCCTTGTCAAAGAAAGTATGTCCCATGTTCCGTTCGGTCCTGGCGGGAAGGGTAGAGCAGAGCTTGTCGTTTTGCCGCGTGAGGCAAGCTTCCCGTTGTCTTCGTTTCGGAAATCGTGCTTGAAATAGTTCCATGAATGTTCTCAATACTAGACCCTCTCTATCTATGTAGATTTCAGAATGGTCACGAGGGGGAGGTAAATTGGGCTGTAAAGTTCAAGCTAGAGCTTCAAAGCCGGAAGTTCAAGGTCATCCTTGCGTTCAGGGACTCGGTTCCAATTAAATCCCGCCATTTCATGGTCGGCTCGGCGGCATTCGAAATGCTGGTTCCTTTGCTAGACGTTCGAGAAGAACAGCCGAAGGGAAGATCTTTAATGCCAAGGGGAGGCGGGCGGGAAGAAGTTCAAGGTCTTCAAGGTCTCCAAGCCACACGCAAATAAGACGCGACATGGTACCTCCGTAATACGCTATTTCTCTGCCGTTCGGCCCTAAGACCCATTGGTGGCACAATGCATGCTTCGGCTTGCAAAGGAAAGTGATGTGCGACGACTGGGCCCGGCAAATGGGTTTTGGTTTACTGACGATGGTGGCGTTCAAGTTCTGCAAGAAATGTCAAATTACACCATCTTTGCCGCACAAGCGTGGTCCTTGCTAATTCGAACCTGGCCCTGCCCAGAATTCTTTTGCACTGCCTGTACGGAGTACGGAGTACTCGATTTTTGACCTTTTAGCGGCATATACGAATTTCGTGGTATTCTTGCTTTTTGGCCCTTCTCTTTAATGATGCGGTATGTGCATTCTTTTTCTTTTCTTCCGGTATTGCCCAACCGTATCCGGCATGAGTGAGGGTCTTTCGGGGTCAGAATCCCACGATTCCGGTGAGTATTGAAATCAAGGCTTTCCGAGAAGAGCAGACAACGCAACATCAACCAGAGAAGAAGCCCACCGCAGCTGCAACATGAAATCCATGAGACAGACACCTTGATCCATCGTCAATCCTCCCCTCCTCCCCTCTCTGGTTTCCCACTGCCCAAAGGAGGTGGAGAGGAGCGATGTTGTGTGGGCTTGCGGATCCCCGAAACTACCTAATCAGAGATCTTCCCCAAAAAGACGAACGAGACCCTGTCTCGGAGGGCCGCGAGCTGGCGAGCATCGTAGCGGCTCAAGGCAAGTTGGGTGGATTTCACATGCACTTTTCGATGAGCGAGAAGGCTAGACCTAGGCCAGCTGGTTTTACGGATACCTGCAGTGTAGTGTGATTTTCAGCTTTCTGAATCTGGCCTGTTGCAGATGTTTTTGCGTTTCGTAACTTCCTTCGTCTCTTTTTCCTCATCCCCATTACTTCCCACGAAATGGCTTTTCTTCATGATTTCTTATTCTTTCTTCATCACCAAGCCCATCTAGAAGAAACTCCATCTGTTTGTCGATGACGAGAGAGGGGGCCCCTAAAATGGTGTTTTGTTGCGGCCGTGATCATGGATCTCCTTTCCCTTTACCCGCTGCGGCTGTCTGATGTGTGAGAGAGAGAGAGTGTGTGTGTGTCTGCGAATCTTTTTCTCTTGCCTCATGTACCCCTGTCGAGTCCTCAGTGGACATCTCTCGTTGGTGATGGACCTGCCGGAGACAATGCAAGACTGAAAAAGATGAGCGGCGGGCAGAACGCACGCTATCATGCAATCTGACATTAGCACCACTGCAATGACGAGGTGAGGGAGGGTATAATTCGGTTGGCGTTATACGGGATAAGATGAAGAGAAAAAAAAGCACAAGCCGCCAATTTCAAAATCTGACATTCCTCTCCTCAGTCCGCGCCGTGCGACATTTTAGAATTGCCATTCGAGCTGGTCGTCATCTTGTTGATCTCTTCTTTTTTTTCTGCCTCGCTGCTTTATCATCATTACACCATGGCAATTCCAAGGCCACGGCAACGCGAGAATGGCGAAGCCGGCCGCCACGCGGGAGTCCGGGTGGAGCCCCTAAGATATCCTAGAGGTTTACATGGAACTGGGCTCCTGGTTTTCTTGCTGGGCTGAGCACTCCCCGATGAAGTCACAACGCAGCAAGTTACACAAAGAGGGATGGGAGACAGAAAGAGTGCAAAAACACACACACACACACACACACACACACACACACACACATAAAGTCCATGCCATGCCTGCCAGACGCGGAACGCCTACTCTGGCACTCACACCCCTCCCCCCCTGGTCCATCTGGATTATGGGGTGGGAGAATGACGAACGAACGAACGGGAAGCTGAAGCTCGCTCTGCTTCCATAGGGCGTTCTTTTTTCGTCTCTTCCCTAATCTTGTAATCTTGCTGATCTCCCTTTCGGTGCTTTTTCCTCTCTGCTCGTCCCTGTCTCTCTACCTTTTTTTCTCACTCGACATGGGAGCATTGAAGATCTGAGACTGCCGTTCGTTCTGACCACCCTTTTCTTCTCTTAGCCCGGGGTGGGAGGGGGAGGGGGGCTCACCTTCCTCGCTTCCCTCCACCCCCAGAGCTCTCTATCCCAGGGTATGCAGCTATATTCAGATACGTGAAAAGTAATAGGCACGAGGACGCTTTTTCCTCTCTCTGTTTTTCTCGCTCTCCTTGCCGTAGCGGACTAGACAGCCAGATCCCCTCCCCCCGGTGCCTTGTTGCATGTCGCCTGCGGCTAGGACGAGGGGTACACCAACAAAGTGGATATGGCTTCTTCTGCGGCCCCCCTCGTCGTGTCCTATCCCGTGGATGTCTTATCCCGTTACTGTCCACTGGTCCAGTCAGAAGGGGACCCCCTTCGTCGAAAGAGTCGAGCCCAAAGGGCCCCAGGCCCAGCCCAACAAATGGACTGAGTGAGTGGGAGGCAGAGAGCGTGTCCAGCAGCGCAAAGAGGGGAGTGAGGGAAGCAAAAGAAAGAGAGAGAGAGAGAGAAATAGTGGATGATAACAGATAGAGAGAGATACGGATACAGAAAGTGTTGTTCTCGTTGTCACTCCCCTCCAAGTCCAAGTCCACCCCTGCCTTGGCAGACCATCGGCCGTGTGTGTCTGTCTGTCTCTGTTATTGATTCGCATTCATTTCTTGTTTTAACATCCTGCCGCCTTGCCTCTCATTTGCTGTAAGACTGCATCTCCCACTTCTTTACTTCTGATTCTCATTTTACAAGACTTGCCCCCCATCCCCCTCCTCCTCTACTTCGTCTCGATTTTTTTCCCCTTGTTTATTATTTTACCTGTCTACGGCCTTTCGACGCTTGCCTGCCTATCGTTTACTCGGGCCTGCGTCCACTTACATTGCTTGCAACAAGACTTGGACTCAACACCGCAACTCGGGGTTTCACTGCGACATTTGAAAGGTTACCTTGCAGAAACCTGAACTTGCATCATTCCCATCGGCGATAAGACGTCGGGGCTTTCCCTCCACCACCATCGCCATCACCACCAGCTCCTCACACGACGCCACTTTGGATCAGCCACCTTGGAGGATCAGGATTACGCGGTTGAAAGCTTGTCGAAAGAGCAGAAGAACTACAAGTTGCAAGAGAGTGGGCAGGATTCTGAGAAAACAAAGACGAGAAAGAGACTGGAGACTTTACTTTACCTTAGGGGAAGAACAGGGACGAAATCGAGACGAATGAGACGAACACGACGGCAAACTTCATCCCAACCCACGACTAACACAATCCGCGACTGGTATCTGTAGCAGAAGCAGCAGCAGCAAATATGCCGTCGTTATCACTCCTCAGACGAGGATCCAAGGCACACGACCAGCGGCCGTTATCCCCTTCGAAGCGCCAGCCACGACAACAACAAGAAGCCCGACCACCGCTTTCGCCGCCACAGGAGAATGGAAGGGAGGCGCCGGCGGGCGGCTTGGGGATCGGAACGGGCGAGGCGGAGCGGGAGCGCAAGTTCTCCAAACGGGATCTTTTTGGAGGGCTGTTGAGTCGCAGCAAAGGCCGGAGTGTCAGCAGCAGCGCATCGACACCGGCTTCGTCAACAAAGTCTGGACGGGGTCCCGGTGCCGAGTCACCGACGAAGTTGCCCGTAAGTTTGCCTTTCTTCGTATCTATATGCGTTGTTGTCTGTAATTCCTTTCTACACCAAACAGTCGGCTCCCTTCAGAAAGTCTTAGCTTCCCACATTTCGATCGATACTTCGATCTCGTCAGATCGCCAGCGTCTTTGTCGTTCTATTTCCACCATTTTTATGGTCCTGTACCCCAGTCTGTCTTCTCAGGCAAGGTCCGGGAGACGAGGTGCTTCGAGTCCACCTAGTTTGACGTCCCCGATGTCCCCGGTGCTGAAAATTGGAAGATGAGGAAGTTCCTCAGAATAGCAGCAAGGCCGTACCGGGAAGATGCACGCAACGCAGCAATGCTGCTTGGACACAAACTTGCTTGCGCATAGCTTACATGCTTTACCCAAATCACACGCACCTTTCCCTCACTACCACCCACCATAACCCCCCCCCCCCCTTTCCCTCCGTGCTGTCTCCCCCGCACTCTCAGACCAGGTCCGGTTCCCGCGTCGGTGTCGGTGGGTTTGTCTTGGCCAAGGCTGGACATTCCGTGCGCCGCAGACGGAGATGAAAACACAGACAGTGGAAGAGGAGCATCTGCACAAGTGTGAAAGTGGCAGTGGCAGGTCCCTGCCTGTGCTTCTCGGGTACTCTACTGTGTATACTCGGTAGCTTCCTAAGGTAGTTCCAAGCTCCCTCTCTGTCCCCACCTCACCAGGCTGCGGCTGCATCTTGAGTTCTTAGGTGAGGATACCTTGTTCTAGGTACCTTACGTAAGGCTCGGAAACGGTGGCAGTGACGGTACTGCGTAAGGTGAGGTAGACGGCGCCACAGTCTGCAGCACGACGCACCACAACTGCACCACGACCTCATTCCCCCTCTCCACCGTGTCACTCCCCCGCCATCGTCCTATGCAATCCATCAAATGGGAGCTGCATCAGGCCACTTCTGGTCTGCCCTGTCTTGCAATCTCTGCTTTGCCCATCCATCATCTCATTGCTCATCAGTCTGCTTGCTTGGCCATCAGCTTAGGTTGCTTGCAGTGACGTCCTTCGAGATGTTCATCCGCTGTTCCAGTGTTCCTTTAATTCTTACTTAATACCTTCTTCCCAAGTTTCCAAGCCTCCGTACCTACCCCGTTGCTCAGACTCTGACGATCTATACCTCCGTTGCTCCCTTGCATAACCCGTCCCTTCTCTGCCGCGTGATCAGCTTCCGAGACTCCAATTCCTGTCCCCTCTTTACTTTAGTCAATGTTACTTGTATAACAAACCCCTTTCTGTCTTTCTCCTCGTCGACAGTCTTTCTTTCTCCAAGTCTACAGTTTCTTTTGCAGTCCATTGCTGCCATCATCAGCCACGTCTTTCCAACGGTTGAAGACAAAGACGTCGTCTCCCGTTTACCCGCAGAGAAAGCAGACCATCATACCAACCCAACCAACCATCTTGTCCTTTCCAGTGTCAAAACCTAACACCAGCTCTTCTAATTACCCCAATTGGGCCGCGTCTCTTTGTTCAACCGTTGTAAAAGCCGTTGTGTCTCACCAGCAAACCCCAGGTTTCCCCTCCGCAAAGCAGTGCCGAGTCCCGTTCCTCTCGATCGCCGCCCCCTCTCAACCCCAATAAGCCACTGCCTTCCCCGCCTCCCTTCGTCTTCGACAGCGCCGACCAGAAAGCCAATGGCCCTTCCGCCAAACCAGTTCTGAAACTGACGAAAATCATGGCAACTCTCAGCGACGACGACGTTGAGAAGCTCTTCTCTGGAGCTCCTCAGTACTTTGCTCGCTCCGAGGGCCATTACACCGGCGCTCCCCACCCATCTGTCGCCTTTCCCTGGGACGAGTCGCTTGAGATCCGCGACCTGACCGACCATGTCCAGATCGAGGACGCCGCCTGGAGCTGCATCACAGCCTGGCCTCATATCACGAGGGACATGAACTCCAATCCTGCTGCTATACGGTGCGCCAAGGAAAGGAAGCGAGCCCATTTCTACCCCCGATGCCGAGAACGGCCTAATATGCTGAGTATGCAAGGCTTGGAGAAGGGCACAACGGGGTACCAGGCGGCTCTGGAGATGCCTGTTGGTGATGCGCTTCAGGAAGAGCAGTTCGGCTTCGACAGCATTGGGTCCAAGGCCAAAGCTATCGTCGAACAGCGCCAGAGAATGTTGGCTTCCAAAGACGGACTTCGCCGTTTGGAGGAATCGTCCATTTTGGATCAGCTCATTAAGAATGGCGCCAGGTACAAGGAGAACAAGGTCCACAGAAAGATCCACAACACCCTGTACAACGAGCTATTCCTGGGCATCCTGCATCCGCCAACCCGCGTCATCGACCACCATGACCCCTACAGCCTGTCTGTACAGATCTCGGCGCTTGTCAAAGTCCTTGCTGCACCCAATGTTTGGATCGACTTCTCCCACGTGGAATGGAGAATCAGACTGGGTCAGATCCTCTGGGGTTCCTTCGAAGGCGACGAGCTCGAAACGGACGTCGAGATCGACGACGCTGACAGCAACGAGGAGCGCAAAGAGGAGAGATACTGGTTGTTGCTTCAGATTCTCCTGGCGTGCGAGCTGCTCATTAGGCTAGATGCCATCACAGAAGGCGAAGAGCTCGGTATCGAGAGCATTAGACCCACCGAGATTAAGCGCTTTGAAAAGGATGCAAACTCAACAGTCAAGTGGTCATTGCACTTGGCACGCGCCTGGCTGGAGAACATTGAAATCATTGAGCGAAAGGTCGATCCAGCGAATACTCAAAAGCGCAACTCTGGCGGATGGCTGGCATCTTTGACTGGGAAGATGAGCCTTCACCCAAATAGCCATGCTCATTCTCACGGCGACGTCTCCGTGTACACCATTCAGGGACGGTACAGCGAGAGACAAGTCAATGGCTTGACGAATTTTGCAAGAAAGCTTCGCTGGCCCGATATCGAATCAGACACATACGCCGAGCAGATTTCCGAGACAGTCAACAAGGTATCAGAAGCAACGCCGATTCACACGCCTGCGGAGACACCAATGAGCATCGACACAAAGAGATCATCTTATTTCGGTGGCGGTCGGACAGAAGCGAGCGTTACTCGACACCCGTCCGGGAAGCACAAGATCTCGGCAGCTTTACACCCGTCGGGATGGTTATCCAAGTCTTACGTATCCGGCCTCATGCTTCCAGGCGAAGGACTGTACCACTTGATCATGACCACTCTCTTGGAGAACGACAAGGAGGCAATGTCCAAATTGGGCCCGATGGCAAACTTATGCGGTGGTTTCGTGTATCGCGGAAAGAGCTTCTGGAGCACGGCTTGCATCATTGGCCGCGTTCTTGCTGCTGGCGCTGGCTCTGCTCAATGTATGGGATGGATCTCGAGCGATATCACTCCCAAAGGACATGGTGACGGCTGGGTCAATATTGATGTTGCCGAAGTCTGTGGTAAGTGACTCTCTAATCAGCTCTCCATTGACGTAGACTAAACATCGTTGGCAGATGACATGAAAAAGACAGGCAAGCAAGCCCGGTTGTGGGGTAAGACTCACGTCGAGCGCGAGTCTTGTGTTCTAGGTGATGCGGATCCCAGCTCGGTACTCCCCGCGGATTTCATCATCCCTTATGAGAATAACTATTCGGAGCCGCCTCCGAGCCTGAGCATTTCCTTGACGTCGCTCAATCTATCTGCGCCCGTGGACTCAACCCGCACCACTCCGACTGAGGAGACGGTGATGACCCCATTCTCGGACGTGACCCGAGCTCACGAACTCTACACATATCCGGCCTCCATCTCCTTTTCTGTCGGTCCCAATGGCGGCGAAGCAAAGGAGCACCAATTTTCACTGATGAAGGACATCCATTTTGTTACGGCTCATCCTTGCCACCCGTCCTCCCACGTCAGGGTCTTAAGGTCCCCTTCAAGCCCCACTATCCAGCAGATCGACGTGGACGGCAGCGGCATCGGCGGTGTGAGCTCAAAGCCGGCCACCATCACGGGTAAGAAGAAGCAACTCCTCCTGAGATAGCCACACAAACTGACCATCATCTAGGACATCCCCTGCACAAATTCTTCACATATACCGTTATCCACCTTTCAGAGCTTCTTGAGAAGCCAGACGCCTCCCTGGATACTTTACTCCTTAACACGTCATCCGTCCGGCGTCCATCTCTCACTCCGACCATGAACACCACACCTCGTGTTCTGGTCATTGACTGTATCACCGGCTTCAAGCGTCAGGCCCCGACGCAAGAGACTCCCACGTCTCCCATTCTCGAACGTACCGCCAACGGTGCCAGCCTTGCGACGACCAATATGCACCTTGAGTCCCGGCGCCGCCAGTTTGGAAGTGACATGGAGGTCCTGGTGAGAGCCTTCTGCGCAGAGAAGGGCTGGAATGCCATCATCTCGAGACGCCGGCGGGGTTGTCTTGCATGCGCCATCAGAGAGGCCGGCGCTCTGGCTTGGAAGGTCATCATCCGCGTTGACTAGACGCTCTTCTTTATATCTACTTTGTCTTGAGACCGTATAACCCTTTCTTGTGTGTACATAGTTGTGGACGATCGACGGAGATCAAGTCATCATTTCTGGCGTCGGGGTTATTTTTCGATAAGGGATACCAGGGGTACACACGCACACGTGCACACACGAGAGGCATGCATAGCGTTTGATTTTGTTCGCGGGAACGACTGAAAAGGGGGAAAGGAGAAAGAGATGGACTACATAGGGTGCCTGCATTATTACGTCTGCGAGCTGTAGTGCTAGATACCCCCAATCCCTGATATAATACGCTGTAATGATGCACCCGCCCCTCCACAGCCCGTTTGCTATTATGTGACTTGGTTCTCAAGGTTCGCAGTCTTTAAGTGCGCACATATAGTGTGCATGCATGATGGTTTAGCTTCAGCAGTCTGCGTGTCTCGCGTAGCTACCGTAAGTACTTCAAAGAACCAAATTTTCGTCTAAATGACATTGCCGATTTGGGCAAAACTGGCATGTAACTAGTCATCAAGTAACCGACCCGAAAATGCATGACAAACTAGCAAGCCCCTTTGAGGCCTTTGGGGTCTGGCCTTGTAAATGGTATCATGCCAAGAGAAAAAGGATTGGATCCCTCCCGTACGCAAAACATCAACTACCTGATTACTGCAGGCGTCATCCTATTCAACACACATTCAAAGGTCCTTGCCATCAAACCAGCTGTTGACGCTCCACTCCTTCCAGCCGCGCTTCTCACCAGGGAGCTCGATGGACTCGTACTCCTCCTTAGTGACCTTTTGCCACTCCTCGAGGGGGATCCAGCCAATGTAGGCGCGGTCACCGAAGCCGCCGATCCAGTAGACGGACGTGACGACGAAGCGAACCCACTCTGACTCGTGGACGGGGCTGCCGGGAAGCCAGTACTTGGAGTCCGGGTGCTTGTTGACGAAGCAGTGGGCGAGCTTGAGGGACGAGACGGGGTCGGCGGGGATCTTCTCGAGGTAGCCGAGGAGAGAGAAGCGGGGGAGGTTGGCGGCGGAGTAGGGGACCGTGTCGGGGAGGGCGGTGGCCGCGGCGTCGGCGTCGGAGGAGGAGCCAAAGATTCTGTTCTTGAGCGAGGAGAAGAGGGAGATGCGCTTCGCGGGCGGGAAGGGCGGGACCCAGTGCATGGAGAGGGAGATGTTGGAGCCGGCGCGGACGTTCTTGAAGGACGTGGCGATGGTGATGGCCAGGATGGTGGGGTTGCCCTCGTCCTCGCAGTCGGCGACGTAGTCCATGAGACCGATGGGCATGCCGGAGAGGTCACCGCCCGAGGCGGAGTGGGCGCCTGCTGGGAAGACGGTCGCGAGCTCGGCCAGCTTGGTCACGGCGAGAATGCGGCGGCCCATGACTGCGGACTCATATGAGGTCGGAATGCGGTTTGCGTCGGCACTGCCCTCGGGGTTGGAGAGGAGGTGCTGCGGCATGCCTGGCTCGAGGACAGCGGTGGCAGCGGAGGCAGCTAGGCCGGCGAGGATGGCGGATGTCTTCATCTTGTTCTCAAGTTGGACAAGGCCGAGAAGAGGAGATCTGGGACTGGTTTAACGGTAGGCGGGAGAGAGGGTGCAGTAGGAGGAGGATCTGTCGGGAAACGGGCGTGTGCGAGGTTTTGTAGCAAAGTCCTCACTTGAGGTGCGTGTGTGTGTGTGATCGGTCGGTCGGTCGGTCGGAAAGGGTGGGATGGATCGGATCGTACGAGCTGCTCGTGGTGTGAGGCGGTCTCGGAGGGGTTAGGACGTAGGGCCAAGATATTTGGGAGGGAACTATTGAGCGCGAGTACGGCGGGGACGGTGTCTTCTTTGGGGAGGATTCTTCGGCGTTGGGGGATGGATTGAAGAACAAAGAGGATGGAATGGATCCGCCTGGGCAAACACGAGTACCAACAACGTTGGGAACAGTCAGAAGAACGAGTCGGGTTTCGTAACGGGCGAGGACGGGGAGGTCGGTCTGCAGCGGTGGTGGGCTGGGGTCAGAAGGTTAGGTTACCTCAAGTTGGGTTTAGCTGGGCAACTCCGCAAGAGAGGAGATGGGCGCATGTGATGTCTGGGATGAGACGCTTGGAAAGTGGCCCGGGGTTAGATCTGATAAGCCAAACGGCGTTTAGCGCGACAACGACCCAAGCCTGACTCTATCCACTCCGAGCCATGCGAGCATGGGGCAGGGCTGCTGGCGGCTGTACGCAGTACGGATACGCAAGGTGAAATTTCTACGTAGTAGGTCTTTTTCCCGAAATTTTGGGCTGGCGAAAAGCTGTCTTGTCCGTCTGCCTGCAGGTATCTGGGTTGCATGATCATCTCCGGCGTCTAGATGAGCAAATGCTGTTGGTGTACTTTATGTATCTGCAATCCCAAGACCGGGCAGAAGGTGAAGGCACGGGATGAACAGCCGCCAGTGTCTTCGGTTCCATTCGGTCCAGTGTTCCATGGCTATCAGCTTATCAGGAGGAGGGGGAAACAGTGCATAAATCAGTTTTTGAATGATTTAAGCCTCCAAATACACACTGTACTGGCTTTTCTGAGGTGGGGGGAAGGAGCGGAGAGCCAGAGGGGTTTTGGGTGAGGAAGGCACTGACGGACACGATTAGATGGCAGAAGGCGCCCACTTATGCTAGGAATTTTCCAGGAAGGAAGTACTGGTCACTCCAAAAGGGTCTTCTCATTGCCAAGTGCTGATTGGTGCGCGCAACTTGTCCGTTCGCACCTCAAGTCAAGTCTTTTCAGGGAAAGGCGTAGGTCACCTCACAAAGACCACCAAAGACAACAACTGAGGTACCTGACCTACAACACCAGTCAAGAAAGACTCAAGCCCTTCGACTGACAGGTAGCAGCAGATGAAAAAAAAAAAGAAGGCGCGCCTTTTTGCACACAAATTCAGCACATACTCAGGGCCCTTCACCCAAGACGAGGCATTTCATTTGCCCCTCAGTCACTCGATTATCCAGTGTCGACTTGAACAAGGGTATATGGTGAGCCCAGTCTCCATTCTTGCCCCGCTGAAAATTCACTCTCAACTTCCTTAGCATTGAGGGACTTGGGCGTCCACAGGTGAGACTGATCAGCTAGGGTCCTTCAACACCAACGTGCTTACAGTACCTGTCTAACGCCGACTTCACACTAGGCCTCACAGCTGATTGCCATGGAAGAGGAGACCAACATGGCAACTTGGAATGGTTTGCCTGTCGAGCTCAAGGGCCTCATTCTCGAGCACCTCGCCTACGGAGCCGTCGCCGAGAGACGCTCAAAAACGTCAAAGTCAAAGAGCAAGCGTCATGACATGGGCAGCTATGCAGTCGTCTGTCAACAATGGCAGAGATTCATAGAAAAGATCAACTTCAACAATCTCGAGATCAACTCCGCCAAGGATCTCTCCCGCTTCGACGAGATTCTCCAGGACCCCATCCGTCGCTCTTATCTGCGCCGTATCTCACTTCGCATTGAGCTGCCTCGCTATAACAGCAAGCTGGCCAAGGTTCCCGAGACAGACACTGAGCAGAATGAAAATGAGATCAAATTCACCCAGGGAATCTGGAATCTTTTCGACATCCTCAGTAAATGGACCCCTTCAGGCCAGAGTGTCGAGTTGGAGCTCAGCGCCGCTTCGCCCAGTGATAAAAACAAGCTGTTTGGTGAGCTGGGCTTGGATCAGGACGGCAACTCACGCTTCTTCGACCACGACCTAGACTTCTGCTTCATCACTGCCGGCTGCGAGCAGGTCGGACGACATGGTCTCCCTGAGGTCTCAATCATCAACAGCTGCCAGATTCTTCGACGCAACCATCGCAACATCTCATCTCGAGCATTGCTCAGCATCATCTCGAGTCTGCCTAAGCTCGAGGAAGTCCGATTCGAGCCTTGGCATCAGGTCGACTTGGAAGCACAGCTCGAAGTCGACTCTGGTATGCCCCTTTTGTCTCACCACCCACAGACCTAATACTGACTGACATTCTCAGATTATGCCCGTACTTTCCCTTTCTGGCCTTCCCACATTAAGCGAATTAGCATTTTTGAGCATTTCGATGCTTTCAACGATGGCCCGGAAGCCGAATGGGAGGATGCTGAGTCTGTCGACGACAATGACGCCGACCCAACCGGTGGAGACATTGCTCTCCCCATACCCCCCGACGGTGCGGAAGAAGGAGGCGACGTTGCCCGAACCTCATGCCCCAGCCTTGGTCACAATTTGGGCTTTCTCAGCTTGCAGGCCGAGGAGATGGCCGTCTCGAATGTCTCTGACGCGACCGCCTTCTTTCAAGGCCTCCTCGCACGCAAGCCCGTCTGGAACAACCTCCGCCGACTTGCGCTTACCTCCCACACGATGATTGACGGTATCGACCACGAAACCGTTAATGGCATTCTGCGTTCGATCGCCAGTGCCGCGAAGCACATGCCGGCATTGCAGGTGCTGGAAATTTACAAGACCGACCAATTTGGAGGTGCCGTCTTCTGCTACTCCGTCGAGATATTGTCGACAACGGCATCGTGGGAGAGCACCTGGGACTTTCACATTGGAGCCGATGTGAAGGCTGCGTGGGCTGAGGTCGCTAAGAAGAACACTCCTCACAATATTACCTTCCTTCCCGAGATTCGCCAGAGCGACTACCGAGGCCCCTACGTATTCTTGGACGAGAACCTGAAGACGAAGGATCTGATCATCCACCCGGCATCGTTGGAAGATATGCTGTCCAAGAAGTTGGATAAGTGCTTGGCCTGCAATGGATACTGCGCCGACCCCAAGAGCGAAGAACAGATGTGGGGTTCTTCGGGACTCAACAATGCTTGAGCAATTGAGAAAGATCCGATGTATACACACGAGAACATGTCTAGATACCCTGTAGAGTACGAATGTTGGACGGCTGCGAAGATGGATAACGGAAAAGTTGGCGTAAGGGGAAAGCGAACATCATCAAACATTGGTTGATTAGCACAATAGATCCTTCTATCAGTCATAGCGGAAACACAACTGGCATCCTGAGTCACCGTGGTCAGTCATGTCTCCTAGCTACTCGTGTCCACCAGTATTACCTACAGGCTACGACGAACGTTGTTCAGCTGGCGTTGCTCGCCGATGATTCATCTCGCCAGCGCCACTGCAAGAGCTCAGACCACCGAGTGCTGAGCGTGGCTCATGTTGTTGTGTTGATAACCCCTAAGGCCGAATTTTCCGCCCGGACCACCTCTTCCGGATTGGGGCGGAGGCAAATGAAGGAAGGTGACTGGCTGAGTACAAAAAAGAAGGCAAGCCCCCTCGCCCGCCCTGTTCCTTCTCCACTCACCACACGTGACGCACAGAATTACGAACCGAACCCCCAAAATTGTCCAGGCCCGCAACCCTCCCACGCAATCCGACGCCCATTGCCCGCGCAGAAGACGACAAGCCCGCTTCTCGATTGCATCGACAACCAACTCACCGAAACACCACAGCAGCAACTCAAACCGCCACAATGGGAAAGGTTCACGGATCGTTGGCGCGTGCCGGAAAGGTCAAGTCTCAGACGTAAGTCTTCTTTCTTATCCGCGAGAACAGAAAATACCCCCCGTGCATCTGGGAATCGAGGGTGGCAAACCGACGAAAACTTTGGTCACCACGGACGACGATGAGGGGGAATGCTGGTCGGGAAAGAGAAGGGACAACAACACTACTCATTCGACGATCTACGACGGGGGGGTTTGATCTCCATCGAAACGACGACCGACCGGGAGACGGACCGTGTTATTTTTAATGATGAAATGTCGAACCGTGATCGCTGACCACTGCAATAGCCCCAAGGTTGAGCCTCAGGAGAAGAAGAAGACCCCCAAGGGCCGCGCGAAGAAGAGACTCACATACACCCGCCGTTTCGTCAACGTCACCCTCACCGGAGGCAAGCGCAAGGTACGATTTTGATAACGAGTCCCATCTCTCTCGATGACCCCAGATGACTAACTATGGCTGCTTTGTAGATGAACCCCAACCCTACCTCCTAAGCGCCTTCCTCTTCCCACATGCATTCGATACGACTCTAGGAACGTCTGGGCCACTGGCATGAGGGTGGAATCGACGGGACAATCAAGTTCAAGGGTGGTTGGCGAAAATGGTGAAATTTGGGACAAAATGCCGTCGTGGTTTCGGAAATCTTATCACGCCCCTCATATCCCTCCGGTTTCCCTCCGCCTGACGACGGCTTGAGGAATCCCCTACCGGTGTGGCTTACTTGAGTCCGTCTGTGTGTAGATTGATCTCTCCCGACCCGACGAAAGCATAAGAGACAAACGAATGCGTATTGCAGAATTCGTAAAAACTATTTGGTTTTTTTCTGGCATTCAAATCGGAAATGGGGAATACTCGCTTTATCTTTGAACTTGTCTTTTGTCAGACTTTGATGAGCGCTCGCCCATGCTTGGGGAGAAATACACGGATTTCTTCTGCCAACTCTATGACTTGTGCTCAAGAACTGCTGTGATGACATGCTGCACAACATTCCTCCCCAGCAATTTCCACGAGCGGAGTGTTTTGCCCATATGCTGAGAGACAATATAGCACCAGGCCGGAGGTATTGGCTTGGCTGCTATCCAAATTTACTGCACTCGATTGGGTTATCTGTATCGCGATATCATTCGCGGCCTATCTGTAGAAGACCTACCTGTCATGATTGACTCGCGCCAGAGGCATGACAGCGTGGTGACCTTCGCCAATCGTATGATATGCCAGGATGGAACGGAGTGCTAGCCATGCATGCATACTTGACGAGGCAAAGCTCGGGGCGCCAACCCGAATTCCAGGTCGCTACAGATTGTCCGTATCACTAATACATGGGAAACATCCGCACCTGAATAGTGCTAGTCCGGCAAGCCCCTCTTGCTGGGCAGATACCTTTACTCAGACCTATCTTCGGAACACGGCATTAGAAGCAGACGAAACCGTAGAGAGCCATGACTATCCGCCAAACTCTGGCTTATAAGAGCCAGAAATTCCAGGCTGTTCCGGACAGGGTGACCATGACCTGCTCGGCTTTTGATGGGAAACGGAGGCATTTCTCTTCGCTGTATGGGCCTCAGGACGGTAGGTTTATTGTTTCTACATCATGACGCGCATTGTGTGAGGTCCCCTTGTGTGTCCCCTTCTCGATGGCCGATGGTGGAGAGTGCGGACTTGGCTGAGGACTTGGGAGGCACGAACATCCTGGCGTGTAGGCATAAGAGGATGCCGATAAACGATGAGTTTGCGTCTCAAGCGGTGTTTGTGAGGTATAGTATGGCATGCTGATGTTGAGCCGGCGAGAGAACCGGGGGTTGGAAGGGGCAGTGCTGAACTTTGATGTATCTATCCCATCTCAGTAAAGCATGACAGTCAAGCCTACGAGATAATCTTCAGCCAAGTATACTTCCATACCGGAACTTCTGTGCAGTGTCCTCGTAGAGTTCATCCAACATACACTCTTTGCGGATTTCCCTTCTTCTGTGCGAGATGACGAGGCGGATTTCGTCGAGCATTTATACGTAGTTCATGCCAGGACTAAGCCAGGGAAGCATGTGTTCAACAGGTGAAAATCAAGCGGGGACGGCGCCTCGGGAAATGTTTTCGATGCGTTGGAAATCGAATGATAGACCTTGAGCTTGTTCATTGCGCAGTCTGGGTCAGTTCGTATGACTTCAGCTTCGATTTTCGAGGATGAAGATGCCGTGGCGAGAAGCTAAGGAGCGGGACTTGAAGTGTTCGTATCGCATGTCCTGCGAGTTGGCATAGCCTCAAGACCCTTGGGATATCTATGACTGTAATATGGAATTCTGAACCTTGTCCTGTGCAAATAAAGTATGGGCTACCCTCGGTGTGAGATGCTGTGACAGACGCCTCCCGCGTTAGTTATGGGAGCGCCAACTTCGAGACTATAGACGTCTTTCAATCCATGTTCATGATAAGCTGTTCCTCATAATGTATTCTTTACGGAATCAGGACTGCGTTGTAGCTACCTACCCACGTTGGCGGTGTCATGTCAAACTTCCGTCCGTCTCTCCAGCATGTGGCTACTCACGAAACTTAACACTCGTCCGTCTTCACTTTTTATGGATACCCAGCTCTTCCCGTACCAGGAGAGAAGATTCAGTGAGTCTTGTTTGAAATAATAGTCGCTGCCGAGTACTACAGATGCCTTGATTGGGCTTGCAGATTACGAAGCCCTCTAAGCAGGACAACCATATCTTCCAGCATCGTGGCTTTGAGACAAACTCATTCAGCCGAAAGGTCATTTTACAAGGTGAACACGCCGCCGTTGATTCAATCAACAATATCCTCGAATCCGTCAATATAGTCACACCAATCCACGTCGTAGTATATCTCGCAACGCTACTCTCTTTGAATAACAGCCGGAAGCCAGCTGATACGTACAATAGGCTAAGACAAGTTACACCGCGAGCCAAACGGTGGAATCTTTGCCACGGAGTAAGTCGAACCATACTCGAGGAACTCGTCCACATTCAGGCCACCAAACTCAGCCAACGTACTTAAACGTTTCCTCCGCCCATCGAGGTGCCCGTTCAAGTGTCGTCAACCCGCCCGGAACGACGCACGTGCCCCCACTCGGCCCCCCAGACGTCCCCGGTGCCGTGGAATGCGGGGCCACATAGACGCCTACCGCACCATCACCTGTGAGCTTGGGCGAAGGACACATCCCGAGTTGCTGTAGATAAAGTACTTCTGTCACTTGTGAGCTCATGAAGTCAGATACATTTTCTAGAGGCACATAGGATGTTTCTCAGATCATTCGTCACATACAATGAGGTTACTATAATCAATCGGTGAAATACATGTGGCTGCTACCGCTATGCCTGCTCCATAAACACCATCCCATGCCATTGATCATCCGTTCGAGTTAAACTTGCGTCACTCACTATTTCAGCAACACCGCCGTGTTGCCAGAAAATTTCCAATATTCCAAAAGATATACAAGCCAAGTAATGTCGAGATAAGTACATTGCAGAAAGTTATGACAAATCCGAGCTCCCAGCCCGCGAAGGTCGCCCTGCTGCCCCCGAGCCAAGGTCATGCAACAGGCTCCGTAAACTCTCGACCAAGGGCGGTAAAGGCTCCGAAACCACAGGGAAATTGTTCCGGAAAATGTCTCTCGCGATAGAGAGAACCACGCTCGGATTTGAAAGCGATTCCACGCCATCGGCAGGGTTTCCGTTGATGGTGATGCCAGGTACTCCGCGGTCAAGCTGGAGAAAAGCTCTGGTGTCCCGGTTTTCGTCCGAATCCATCAGCGTGTATCCCGACGTAGACCTGCTAGTGCTCATGCCGTTGCCAATGTCTTGGTCGGAACCATGTCTAGATGCCGAACATGATAGCAACCCATATGCCCATAGCGTGAGACATGCGTAGTACACGGCGATGGCGTTGAATTCACGTAGCGACGCAGGTGGAAGCTGGCGAGCATGGTGAAAAATCTGACCAGCATGCCATATCGCGTAACGTGCCTCGGACGTCCTTACCCAGCTGTCTTCCAGGCTGGTATACGTCCTACGGGCCTCGTCCTCTCCCGATTTGCCAGCAAACGTCTGCAAGATGTCGGGAGAGACGTGTAGGAGCATCATGAGAAGCTCTGACATGACTGCAAGTTGAGCTGTGGGCCGCTTTGATGTGAGGATCATGGTTGAAAAGTCGTTCAAATCTCGGTAGAGCTCCTGATACTGTGTTTTGAGCCACAGGCGGTGGGTTGCATTCCTCTTGCTCGAGAGACCATCGGCATAGAACTTGATGGCTTCACGATATGCCGCTATTTGACCCCAGTAGCCATGCAGCAAGGCCATGTAACACAATTCTGTATCGACCAGTTGGTCGAATTCGTCCAGAATTTCAGTGCAGTGCATCACTTCTGATACACGTGGGATGATGCGGTCTGGGGCTGCGTTTGTTTTGGCGACATACACGTTCCTCCATTGCTCAGCGGATCGTGCTCTCCATAGATCTCGAGAAGCAGGAAGGCTGAAGTTGAGTTCGGTGTAAGACATTAGTGGGTTTTTGCAGAACCCGATAGAAGTTTGAATATCGTGAAAGAACATATGCAAAACAAGGCGTTTGTAGGATTCACGCTTCGCAAATTTGCGCCACTTCGAGTCCAGGACCTCGGGGGAGTCTGTCATCATCGGGATCATAGCCGAAGAGTCTGGTGGGGCCGAGAAGTTTCCTGCACGTCTGAGCATAGTCATCGGGGGCTGCAGGAAGCTCTCCGCAATTTCCATCTTCCGCTTGAAGCCACTCCAGATGCCAATATCTAGGTTGAGCATGAATGCTTGGAGAGCCGCCAGTTCTCGCGTGAATGAGTTTGAGCCTTCGAACTAGACAATATTAACAAGATAATTTGCTGCAAGGCGGATGGTCAAAGGGGCTGTCGACTTACCAAATCTGCCAGCCCAAGCCGGAGCACTTCATGTAGCGAGAACCCGAACTGCCACACAGCAGGAATGGAAATATATGTAGCACCGCTGGACAGAATACCAGCAAGTAGTTCTGGAATAGCAGCAGCAGCATCAAACGTCGCCAGATGAATCCAACTGTCGCTCTGGTGCTCATCGTGGATGAAATGGGCTTGCACGAGGTAATTCAGGAGATCCAAAGAAGGGAAAGATGGTGTACGTGTGCGACCGCCTTTCGAGACTGTGCTAGCTACCACCATGGCCAGAAGACTGTCTCTTGAGAGGGAAGTCATCTTTAGCTTCGTGCCCGGAGTATTGATGAGCTTATCGAAAGCGGGGGAATTAGCAAAGGTGCCGTTGTCAAGAATGAGCTGCTCCTTGTCCTGCGGTGACGCGTGATGCAGCGCGTAATCCTTTGGCCCCGGCTCCCACAGCCAAGGCGACCGTTTGAAGGCCGCGTGTGCCTTTGATGCATTTCTTGTGTTTGATTTTGACCGGCTGGTTGTAGTGGACTCGGGGGTTTGGTTGATCTCAGGTTGTGGGATGGTTATGGCGTCAAAGTTCAGGTCCCATGAGGAAAAGTCCATGTCCTGGAAGTACGTGTGTACTGGATTGAAGTTGACAATATCGTCCATCACCATGTCCATGACAGGGTTCGAAAAGCCATCGTCCATGTAAGAGGATGCGTCCAGATCATGGCTCATATCGGGGTTTGGTGGCATCATGACCAGTTTGGAGGCCGTATAAACGGAACCTGTGTCCATGCTGCCGTTCATGTCGACGCTCATATGCAGTGTTGATGTCTCGGAAGGGCTGGAGGCGCCATCGATTGACGTCCGGTGAGGATGCGTACGCTTCGAGGGGACTTCGCATGGTAAATTCTTGGATCGACAGCGAGAGCATGGCTTGGCATCCTACAAGTGTATCAGCCTACTGGTACTTTTGGGCAGGACTATAGTTTTTCCCGGAGGAAAGGAGGGGGGGGGGGGGTTACCTCGCATTTTGACTTGGAAGCGGCACAATTCAGGCACGCCTCGGCAGCCCGATCGCTCCTCCGTATGAAGGTTCTACCCTTGCCTGTATTATCTCGGTCGTGGGTTGTCTCATGACGGGTGAGGAGGTCGGCTCTATTGAATCGCTTGGGACAGCGGGAGCACTGGTAGGGACGAGCATTCTCATGAGAGCGTAGATGTCTCGTCAGATGATCGGCCCGCTCGTAGACACGCTTGCATATATGACACACATGTGTCGAAGAGGGAGAGGTGTCGGATGTGCTCAGTTTGCGTTTCCCGGGCTGTTGGGATAAAGGTTGGGCCGATTGTTTCGGCAGTTCCGGCGGGGAATAGAGGGGGTTCAGCATGTCAGAGCCGGCGGCATCGCAAAGGATGTCGATGCCGTTCATGATATGTTTGGCGAACGGTGGGCGGGAGGGAGGAGGAAGATGTAGATGGGGCCGGAGGTTAGATTGAGTTAGGTAGAATTGATGATGAGCTGCAGAGGCTCTTCGCGCAAGTCTTGCGACGGCAGCGGCATCAGGGAATTGGGCACCGGGAAGTGGCGGGGAAGTTTACCTCAGGACGGCAGCAAAGTGGAGCAGTCGAGCTCATATTCTGGGGGAAGGCCCGCGGTGGGCAGGGCAAGAAACACTGAGCGGGCATGGCCGCACTGCGGGCACGGTAATTGGCATGTCACGGCGGCTGGGGAAAGGTAACTCCACGCACATATTTGTATGGAAAGGTACTTTGCCCAACCTCGACGCTCATCTGTACCTTTTTGCGGGGTTTTAGGCCCAAACCTAAGACAGCCTGGATAGTGGAAGGGGGGAAATACATAAATACCCAGCGCCAATGGGGACCAGAGCCGTTGGATTTTGCCTTGCCGTGGTTGGCTGCGGAACCGGAGCAGATGGTCAGGCTGGAGGACGACAAGACGGGACGAGAGCGTAATGTCGATGCTCGATTCGCTCACACGTTGTCGAGAGTCTAAATCTGACTGACGGTTCGTTGCAACTCGTTGCACTCGAGGACCTTGCACACCATTTCGTGTCGAGTCGGCCCATGGCTGTTTCTTCCTTGTGGGGTCGACAAGCCTTGTTCATGAATACGAGGCGGTTGAGACAGGAATAAGGAACAATTCGAGAACAAATACCTGGGACTCTCTGAGAATAATGGAACTGAAAGCCCTCCGATTGACGTCTCTGCTGCATTGCTGGGCATCGAAGACTAAATGTCATCATGGCGGACCAAGTTCAAGAAGAAACAATTCCTTTGATAGGGACAAACTCAACCAAAACGATCCGCAATGACAACCTTTAGGGAGCGACGACATCCTAGAGCACTAGGATAGGTCAAGTACTAGCTCCACAACGGTCTATTGACGACTCCCACCCTCACTACACTTTAGTAAGAGTAGACCGGTAGTGATGATGATGACATTTACGTGAGATGGGTGGCCCGGATTGATGACTTGCTCCTGCTGGTCATCTGTCCTCTATTGCTTTTCTTCGGGTCAAGAACTTTCCATGACTGAAACCCATTCTGAGTCTTGGGTTCTCCTGTTTGACAGTGAATGCTAAGATTATCACAGAGAGGACCCATAGATCCACAGGTACTGTCCCGTCCAGAGTGTCCGGTTGCGGACCGGAACGATAAGGTTTGCATATCTGATTAAGATACAGCAGGACCCTGGAGGAGATGCACTCCGTTGCCATAAATAAAGGTGATTTTGGGGGGGGGGGGGTAAATGAGATATTAGTCTGGGTCCTGGGTCCTGGGTCCTGGGTCCTGGGTCACATCTAAGTGCGAATTGTCATTGTTCCTTGAGGTATTCTGACTTCAAATTGTGTCGGGGCTCTCTGTCGTGCGTGATTTCCCCATGGCCCGCTGGCAGGCAATTTGATTCTCAGGTACGGATAGAAGGAGCGGATTCCCGTACTCCGTACTTCCTATCCACCCAGTTTCGACAGCTCACGTGAATGAATCCTGCTCACAATTCACAACTCACTTGAAGAATGAATGAAGAAGTTGCGATTGAGAGTGAGGCAGGCAGGTGGGGACCAGTGCTTCAGATCGGAAAGTGAGGGAGGAGCGCATTCGAGACGCGAGCCAATCAGGCAGTTGACACAACAGACAGCAGGTGCCATCGAGGAAGTTGTCAATTCTCAACTTCTCAACCCAACGTAGCCTCAATCCATCCTTGCTTTTTCTTCCCTTTCTTTCACCAGCTCTGGCCGCCATTTCTTCTGTCACTTTTCCACTCCTTCATCCTCTTTGCAATAGAACTTCACAGTGCTGAAGCTTGACGTCCCTCCGAAACTAACGGTGAACACTGCCAAGCATCGTCTCTTCACACCGGTGTAGTAGCTACCCTTCCTTTCCTCCTTTTCCTCGTCCAACTCAGCTTGCCGACCCCTGAACAAATCACCAGCGCTTGCAGACATACCCTGTCTCGTCATATCATGCGTCCAACCAATACCTTACTCTACTCATCGCTGCGATTCAGTATACCGATTCGATCTTCGCACAGCCTGGCGCTATCCAACCTGGAGGGAATCCTAACCGCGCGGCAAATCCATGACATCTGGGCCAGGACCACCCGTGCTGTCACTTATGACGGTTTTGCATGTCTTACGATGAGAGACATGACCGCCCATACAATTCTCATCTTTCCCTTGCCAACCCGGGCACTGGCATCTCCCGCAAGGCGGCTTCTCAGGACCCCTCACGATCCGTCACGATCTGTCAGAGACCCGGCAACCCACACTCTCTGATTCTTGCCATGTCGCCCAAAGTCATTCCTGAGAGCAAGACGTGCTGGGACGCTACGAAGCTAGGGACATGGACCTGGATCTCAGCTGGAATGCACCTTCCTGGATGCCGGCCCTGCTTTTTGACAGGCCTCTGAACTCCCTGTCGAGTATTGCAGGACGTCCACTCGTGCGTCCTGCACGCCGTTTGGTGTAACGAGTCTGATCCAGCTGGCAACTCCAAGCTACCTTACAGCTGTGTGTGTCAGTGGAACCGTGGGATCGGGACCGATTGGGCTGATAGGGGACCTGATCGCAACACAACCACCTGAACCCACGCAAGCCCGAGGTCCGCCATGCATCACCGCTGTTTCCGTCCTCCACGCCGACCTCCCATCCCCGTTATAGCCCGTCGGTCCGCAGCTACAGACACAGCTACGAAGCCCCGCGCCGCAATCCAGAAACGACTTGTCATCACTCCAAGGCCTGCACAAGATGCAGCTCGCAACCTTATGCTGAATATGGTCATTAGAATCGCCATCACCTGCCAGGTTTCCATCCAACGCGATACTCTCTTCAGAGAGACTGCTACCTTAATCCGCACTTGATATCCAGTGCCAAAGCACCTCTTTGCTTTTCGACTCATCGTCTCTTTCCCCTTTCCAACTGCGATACCACCTCGATCTTGAGCGATACACACATCAGGGGATCGGGTTTTCCCCCATGCAACGACAGGCATTGCTGTGCCCATTCGTCGCAAAAACGGGCTCAGCACCAGCCAATACCACACCCCCGGTGTTATCTCCGAGCAAGCCACAACCCGCGTCCCGTCCGGCACTGTCGCGATCGGGGCCATGCGATGTGCTCCGGTCCATACAGGTGTCGTCTGCCTGCATCTGAATACTCCGTTCTTGGTCCCAAGATCGAGGGTGGAACCTGCACAAAGGTACACACCACTCGAGTCCCGTCGTCGTATCCATACCTCTGACATCAATTCCGATTCGAAACAGTCAAGGTTCAAACAAGTTTGCGAAAACGAATAAAGAACCTGTATGGTGTCTGATTGAAGCAAGTATGCCGAAAGCGGCTACCATTACATTTCCAAACTCCCCCTCCAGGCCCAAGCCCAAGCGCCAGTTGGTTTGCCCATGTTGTTCTTACCCCTCTGCTCACCCATCTCCCGCCCATTCTACCCCTCCGACTGTACATTCCGATCTGAAAATCGGACAGACATGGCTCGTTAACATTACAGGGCCAGTACCCAGATTGGCCCACCCATCGATTTTGATCTGCCCCCTTTTTTCCCATTCCCTCCAATCAACCCAAAAAATGACGGAAGAAAAAAAAGAGGATGAAAAGAATTCCTCGTACTCGAACAAGCACAACCCCCTTTGGTCATCTCATTCTTGCTCGCACACAACCCCTCAATCTATAGCCCTTGTGTGTCGCCGTTCGCCGTTGTCCCGGGGTATCGTAATTGTTTTAGTGGTTCCCAATATCGCATCGCAGTCCCAGCTATATGACTCTTGATCGGGGGATTTCAGCGCTGTACAAGAGTCAGCCTCACCGCCACATCTTTGCAATGACGCGGGAAGAAGTTGGAGAACTCACATGAGCTGTCTTAGCCGCAGGGGGTGCCGCAGTAGCCGCACTCTTTTCCGGGTAGTACCCACACCTCTTTACCTGAGGCATGGCACGTAGGGCAGCGAATGCCTGGGAGAAGGTGCTGAGAAAAGAGAGTTAGTTCGGGCCCTGTGTGGACGTGGGGTGCAGCCATGCACACTCACCTGTTTCGAGCCGCTCTTGGAGGACGACGATGGCTTCTGTTGGTTTCGGAAAGCGGTCTTGTCGACCTGGCAGTGGTTTGAGCAGACCATGTTGGCGAGATGTGATGGCGAACTTGGTTGGTTGACTGTGGTTCTGGTTCGTGGGATTTGGATTCGAAAAGGTGTGGTGGGGTTTGGTTGGTTGGGGTTGGACTCGAAGTCGATGTGTTGTTGATGGATGTTGAAGTTTGGCTGCGTCAAGCTGATGTTCCTTTGAACCTGTAAAATGTCCGATGATGGTGATCTGGACAAGGCGAGAGAACTCCAGGCGGCAACCGTCGATACTTATAGTTTGGCAGATTCCTTTGAAATCGCACGACAAGGACAAAGCACTCGCTAGCTGGGCCGTCGAGACGGGCAAGGACCAGGTCGGCACAGCGAGGGAGACTTCGCTCCAGGCGGGAGCGGGTGTTCCAAGTCCCTGTTCTGGTTACTAGTGCAAGAAGAAAATATGGCAGTGCCATCTGATAATAATCAAATCGGCGAGCAACCGGCGGAAGGCCGCCAGCAGAAAAGTAGCAAGCAGCAAAAGAAACCAAACAGGCCGGTAGACCGGTACAGTGCAGAACATGGCACATATCACATTCTGGTGCGGGACTAGCAGAGACCCCCCCAGAGGCGTAGGTATCAGTGGCAGTTCAGCGATGAACGACGGTGGCGCGAACCAGGTTGCCAGGATAGGCATGGGTACAAGGATCTGAACGATGGGGGATGTGGATGGATACCTTGGGATCACTCTACTTTGTTCGAGGGGGGGAGCAAGGTGGGGTGGAACCAGGCCCCATGGTGATGGCTGAAGAATTGTTCATCGGGAACGACCGTAAGGTACGGTACATACACGCTTCGTTTGTGTGTGTGTGTGTATGTGTGCGTGCGTGGTGTGCCGTGGGCGTGGGCTGTGTGTGTGAGCGTAGGTAGTTGCGTGTACATGCATCCTGGTGTGTCTCTTGTTTCCTTCTTGCTTTTGGCCTGTCTGTCTGTATGTATGTTTCCTTGGCTTGGCACGACTAGGTCGAGCTAGCTCTTGGGTTTCTTGTCTATGGGGAGGGGTGGAGGGGGGTAAGTAGAAGAAGAAGGCGAAGGCGAAGACGAAGAAGAAGATGAAGAGGTGATTGGGAGTTTGTGCGAGGATGGTACTTTGGTCTACGGGAAAACCAAGAAGCCCATTCTTTTACTTGTATTTTCATTCTTTCCTTTGTGGGTATCGTAGACTCGTGGGTAAGACAAGACAGACAGACGCCGAACCAGCTCAAGCCGTGAAAGCCATGAGGTGCCCTCTCTGAGTCTCCAAACGGGAGACACGGCTCGGCTGGCGGCGGCTCCTCTGGGGGCCTGGCCTGAGGGATGGACGGAGGTTGGTTGATTGGTTTTTGTTCTCTTGTTTTGTTTTACCGTGTTTTTTTCTTCGTTTTTTTATATCCCCGAATCCTCCTTGTTTGGAATTAGATACCATCATACCAGGGCATCACCACGCGGTAAGAAGTATTAGAAAGCAAAGGTGAGGGCAGAGGCGCTAGCTGCCTAGGTAGTCCTCATTATTCTCTACCCCACACACCTCTCTCTCTCTCTCTCTCTTTCCCTCATTCTCTTTCTCTCTTTTTTTCTTTCTTAAACCATGTAAATCCGGATGCTCCCCCCCTTCCCCCCAATCCCAATCCCCCCATGCCCATGCGGCCATGGCCCCCCGGGGTTGCTCATTGGCCCCTGGCGGGCAGTCGATCGCGAGGCTAGTGCAGGCAGGGGTGTATTCGAACAGGGAGCGAGCAGAAGAATAACCCAGATGAGTGGATGTTCCAGAGCTCTGTTCGATCTGCCCCGGGATTCCGCGCCGGGGAATTCCTTTCTCTGTGACTATGTGACTTTGCAGCAAAGAAAAGAGAGGGGGAAGTCCATTACTGTGTATGTAGTTCAAGTACTGCGTAGTCATTGAATCATGGCAAGGTTAAGGTATCTTTCGCGAAAGAACCCCCCCGGTACGCCCCCCTCCCCTCCCCATATCTAGGTATTCTCTCGCTGTTTACTCCGTACTTCTCCCAGTAACGCACGTATGAACGGAGAAAGAAAAGACTTTGGGAAACTCTGTAATAGTGTATCCGTACTACACTTCATACAATGACCCATGTTGTCCCATGTTGTCCCATGGAGCAGACCCTCCCCGTGGATTCCTCTACTCTGAACTGCAGGTATCCGGTAGCCAACAGGAAAAACCCTGCAGAATCGTCGCAACCACCCCCCTAGAGCCGACGTGGAGGCTCAAACGGCTCTCTGTCCCCCCCTCTCTTCCCATGGTTCTTCTTCTTACCCTAGCGCTTCCTTTTTGGGGGGTGGTTTAGAGGGGGGAAGATCGGTTTATAGACTCCACATCGCGGATGGGTATGACGAAACATCAACGAAAGCGACAACACGATACTTTTTGGCTGGCACTAAGATAGCTCGGACAATATTTCAAATCGGCTTATTTTTTCGCCTTTGGTAGAGTAGAGGAAAACATGGCAAGTGTAGGTAAGGGAGGGGGTGGCGGCGGAAAAGGAAAAAAAAAAAAAACAGGGCTTGTTAAGTGCCTTTGGGTCCATCGCAAATACTATCGCGTGCCCGTTTGCTTTGGTAAACGCCCCCAACGGGGACTAGCTTACTAGAGTGAGAGAGGGAGGAGGGGGAACGGGATGTGGCTGGAATAATTCAACCACGACGAAAGGGGGCCTCGTAATCCTCTGCAACAAGAGCCACGGAAGTTGCAGTCGCAATGCAGATTGCCAACGAAGGCACAATAAAGTTTGGAGAATGTCTGGATTGGACGTTGTTGGGATAATCTGATGGGCATGGCGAAATGCACGTAATAAGTCCAACCTACCTAGTTCCTGTGTTTAGCGGGTGCGAACTACTGCGTAGAGATGAATAAGGTAATGGAGATCCAATAAGAGACGACATATAGGTAGTTTCTGTTGTTTGCGTGTGTCAGTGAGTGAACGAGTGTGTGCGTGTGTGTGTAAGTAAGCCTGTAAGGCGAAAAAGGCCGAACGGTAGTGTCAAACGTCCACGAGGGAAGATGCTTGCCGGGGAAGGGCTTGTATGGCTACCCGTTCGGAGCACTGACTCCTAAGGACTCCTCTTCATGGGCACCAGGTGATGACAAGCCCGGGAGGAAGCTGTACCGTAAACTCTGTTTGCCCAGGCTTCAGCCTAAAAAAAGAGGTGACGGCAGAAGTGTGTGTGTGTGTGTGTGTGTGTGTGATAGAACCTCGTTCATCTCTCCTCCGAGAACGAGGGGGGCGCGCAAAATGCAAAACGAAAGAGAATTTAGTTGTTGCTTTCCAAGTCCCAACAAAGTCGATTATGTTCCTTTTCTGCAAGCCGGGATATTTGGATTCCTGGGATGGGGTTTGTGAGCAGTCGTAAAAACAAATAATGATTAGTATGGATAGCCTGTCGCAGAATAAAAAAAGATGGCCCAGACATTTACCTACCTACCCTGGAGAGAGGTTCCAAGGTACAGATACTCCGTAGAGACACACAGAGAGTGTGAGAGAGTTTGGGATAGCAGCAAAGCAATGAACGAATGACAGCGACCCTGGTCCTGTCTTGTTCGGATGACCCTATTGGTTTATTCCGGGGGGCTGAGTGGCGCTCCTCTTCCTCTCGTCTCGGGGGCCCGGGTGGGAGATTGTGGGAGGGGAGGGGTTATCGCGGCTGGTGAAGCTCACCTTACCTTGACCGCATACTCCGTACCTACCGTGATTGTGGCCGGCGGTTGTCCGATTGGTGGCTTGCCCATGGGTTTGTACGTGCGAGCACACATACACACACAGGTTACAAGTTACAACCATTCACACCACCACAATGACACCTTTTGCTGCATCCATGGATCTCAATCAACATCTCCGACATCTCCAACATCTCCTCACATATCGCACTTTGTTCTTTCCAATCATGTACGTTCTGCTTCAGCTGCCACGCACGCACACACACACACACACACATATATATGCCGGGATCTTTTTCTATTTGATCCAGGCTGCATGCCGATGGATCTTGCAACCGCTGCGGTTGTCGATGTCCGTAGATAGAGGTTACCTTACCACAGTAGTTGTGCGACCTCGGCACACTCCTGGTGGTCACTCGTCAGGAAGTAGTGGTGATGGTGGAGGCAGAAGCCATTGCCCCTGCTTCCCTAGATGCCAGGGCTAAGATGCTACCAGATCCGATACCCACCTTTTTCTTCGCACTCCGACAATGTACCGCTTTGATCGATGGCCTTCCTTTTTGCCTACGAGGTACCTACCTTACCCCTCCGTCACTCTCGCGCAATTCACCTTCTGACTAATAACTGCCCCGAACTTGTAGTTGTTATTTCCCATATTCTTTTTCGGGGATAGCCCTTGACTCGAGCTGAATCTCGAACCTCAGGTCGACCGTATCTCACCAGTGTCCATACCTTAGCCTACTGCGTCTGAATCTCAGCCCAGCCCATTACCCACCCCCAGGTTCGAATTTCCCAGCCCTGTCTAGCCTTTCCTAATTTTGTTGATCATCATTCATTCCCGTCACATGGTGAAATCTGGACCGTCGTCTAAAAGCGCCTGAGGCCCAACTACTAGGCGCCAGGGCTGAAAGCTCCGATGCAGCGCGCAAGCTCTCTCTCTCTTTCTCTCTCGTCTCGCTGTGGCTCAGCTCAGCTCCTCCCGGTATGAGAACCTGCAAAGTATCCGTACACTAATCAAACTAGGAACGTCGTCGTTGAAGCCCCCCAGTTCCTGCCTAGCCCTGCCCAGAATGCACTCAAGCGGGGCTAACACGTGTGTAACAAAGCGTAAAGGGAGAGGCCACAAGAGAACCCAAGGGACCCCCGTGTCAAATCTCCAAGAAAGCACAGGAGGAGCCTGGAGGGGTTTCTTCTCTGCGCTTCTCACCCCTACGAGGGGAAGGGGGAAGAGAAAGGGAAGGCATACAGATATGCCGAGTCGTTCTCTTGCATGTGGGTACTTACATCCGTCAACCTCGATGGGCACATATCTGTACATGAGATTGAGAAAGAAGGAAAATACGACCTGCCTCTTTTCTGCGTCACAGCATAGAGCTCTTGCCTCCACGTCGCTTCTGTCAAGTATCTTGTATCTCCACTTGCAATGACCAGCTTGGAAGGGAAAGTGTGTACGAGTGTGGGTGTACTATACGTACCGCGAGCGCGAGGTTCAAACTTCCAAGAATGTAAACCACGATCCGGGGTCGATCATCGACATCAAACCTCTTTTTCTTAGTTTTACCGAGATTTCAAAGCGTGGAATGTGGTTCCTTGCGTCAGCTGCTGCTTCTTTTCTTTACCTTGCGCTCCCTCCCCCTTCCCCCCTTCCTCCTATCTCTGATTGCATGCCCTGAGGAAACTGGGCTCGCAAACCGCAGTGGAACCAATTACCTACGGCAAGAGAATGAGACTTCCACCTTAGCAAACATCAGGTCCCCATTTCCCCTACACTACATCATTCCTTACCTTTCAATGTCAATGATACCGAGGCTTCTTTGCGTTTGGTTTCTTTCCTTCCCTTACCTTGCTATCCCTTCATTTCTTCCTACCTAGAAACGTACGACCGTGGAAATGCCCTCTGTGGCCCACCCTCCGAGTTTTCCGCAACGTCCACTGCTGCAAACACCCGGCCGCGGCAACGCTTTGCTCTCTTTTCGCCAAATCCCACTTACTTTTCTATTCTCTTTTTCTGATGGAATAATCCGTTCCATTCTTTCTTTTCCCATGGGACCCAAGGTTCACGTTTGGTTCAAATCCCACTCAAATGTCTCCACTCGACGCAAAAGTCCGCTTTCTTCTTTTAGTCCCTGCTCCACGGACTTACGGGCTCCCTTGCCCATAATTGCTTTTCTCTTTTCCCTTCTCCTCATCCCAGGCTCCTTAGCGTCCTGTTCTGCAACAACTCGCCTACGCATCGATCGAAAGTGGCCATGGACTCTCTCGTTGGACTGAGAGGTCAACGGTGTCCTCAACGTTCCTTCCGCACCGTGCCCGCACCCACAAACTACCTACCTAGCTATCGCGAGCAGGGGCAAAGAGCAGCTCGGCTCGACGGAAACGACGAGAGTCCCCCAAGTGGAGGTCTGTTGGGAATGTGAACATCTGGCGCCGCCTCTGCTCGTCAAACGGGAGTTTAATTCCAAGTCAGCGGGATCTCGCTCATCGTTCGCGATATCGCTGCTCCAGTGGATGGACTTACACCTCGAAACGTGGACAATCCTAACACACCCTCTCCAAAGTCGACCACAATACCTACCGGCCTGGCGCTGCTGTTTGTTGCACAGCTCACCGACTACTGCAAAAGGTAGGAGCCTAGCCTCATCCCAGCAAGCTGGTTCGCAGGTGGTCGCACCGTAATCGGCCGCGTAGACTTTGACGTTCAGCCGTAGCCGCCATCACATCCCGCGATCTACGGTGCGCACACCCTACTTGTTGTTACCGCGGTGTGACGAGGCCGCAATACGAGGCCGCAAAAAAAAGTGAATGTGCAATACCACAGCCCGCCCTTGGTCCAAGCGACGCCAACGAGGTTTGACACATGTGCCAAGGTTTGGACACAATGTGGCGTCGTAGTGGCCTTTTCCAACGTCTTTGCATCTCACCCCATAACACCAGCCCTGCCGAAAAACACGAGATCATACGTTTTCGGGCCTCCGGCTGTCGTCCCGGCCGTTCTCGCAGACGTGCCGCCGTGTGTTGGAGGCATTGCCACCAAAACCTCCATCAAACGAGGAAGGTGTGCAACTACTTTGTGCTTGGGGCAAAGTCGTTGTTGATCGGTGAGTATGGTGCCGCGGCTCGCCCTGGCTCAGGTGTAGCTCAATCCACACCGACCCATTCAATGGCAGGCCATCTTCCAAATGCATGTGGGCAGACTCACCCATAATCATCGAAGGGTCTGGATTCAAAAATCCCGATTCCATCGTCACCGAAATGTGAATCGACAATGTTAGCCGGCGCCGACCCAGGAGCACCATAAGACAATCTCATGTCTCACACATCTTGGTTTCAAATGCCCAACAGGCGAATCGACGTGTCAATTGTTCTCGGCGAAATATCATTATTGTCATTTGTGACCACCACTAGCGGAACACACAACACGCACGCTCTGAGCCTCCAACCAGTGTCAACGACTGGTCAGTAGTCACTACCTCTAGCCGATGTACCAACACACGTCCCTCGGCCTTCATCTAGCAGTCGACGCCTCCAACATTCGACCTGCATACTCTTGCAGACAGCTTTGTGCGTAACACCACTGATATTCAGTGTCAGATTCGGGGGCCATGTGAGAGCCTCAATGCCCACCTCCTGCGCGGGCCTCAAGCATACCAAGAGGCCGATGTGACCTGTCATCTCGTAGACGAGATGCGCGGTCGATCAGTCAGTCTCTCATCGAAAATCGGTACATGCCCGGCATTGTCCCAGCCTCCGCTTCCAATTTCATGGAGGCGCAATCGAACGGAAGAAAGTGATCTGTCACATTGACTACATCTCCGGCTGCAGAGCTTCACTGCCCGCCCATTCAAAGACATTTTCTCCGTCGCAATCACTATTCAACAATTCCACGATCTGGTCGCGCTCGAAATATGGTGGAACCATGGAAAACAGCGACAATATTCTTCTTGCAAGGATGTGGCAGCAACGATGTGCGAAACTCCGAGAGGCTCTGCTGTTGGGAAGTCCGACCAGCATATCGCATTAAACCAATAGTGTCTAGGTCAAGCACAGCTGAGCTACTCAATCTACCGCCCTTGCTTCGGGAAACTTGGCTGCACCAGTATCGCCTGTCAAAACATTCCATTGACTGCTCCGGAGCTGGCCCCAAGCACGAGAACAAACAGGTTTTCAGCAATTATTTCGCGTATTCCATGACTACATATCACCAACGACGAGTCCCTTGCGGTGAGGGTACTTGCATTACATCTGCAAGCAACCGGAGAGACGTGTTGTTTTGGCAGCCTCAGTTTCGATGGACTTACGTCTCATCAAAACGCCAAACGATAGTCGCCAGGATCCTCAACAAGGACTACAACTATTCCGTCTCCTCGTTTTGCTATTCTGATTCATGGCCTAGTTGATGGCTTGCCGCTCCAAGTCTCGAACTCGAGGTTCCTGACACATGGTAATAACCGCTTTTTGGGCAAGGCTAAGAGGTAATGATTGACGCAAGACCAGGATCCAATTCTCAAGTCAGCCCCATTTTGAAGCTCAATCGGATCTACGAACGATCCCTCCCTCAATCTCCTGATCATCTCCATAGAAAACACCAAAACCTCGGTGACATGCTCATGGACGACAGGCATACCTAGCTAGTCGACCAGACTGTCGGAACCGCCCGCAGCAGCCCGACCAGTGTACCACATGGCCAGTCACAAAACCGAGAGGCAATGGTGGGTTGTTGCATCTTCATCACTATTCAGTAACCAGAGGCTCAATTCCCAACGGTACTTTTAGATTGAAAGAGATCTCGATGATGCCCCCGCCAAACGACTTTCACAGTTGACAGAACAAACGCATGTCTCACTTCCCGAACCCTTGCGCTTTGCATACGTACTTTAGGTACTTTGGACACCTTTGCCATGACCAACTCCTATTGTTACTCGAGGGCTAGGCGCTTGGTGATAGCCTTGTTACACCGCCCTAGTTCCCGCAACGCCAGGTAACCACCAATCGCCTGTCTCAATATCAAGCCATAGTACCGTCAACTTTAATTTGGCGACATTTGTACTCGTTGCGGACAGGAAGACGGCCAACTTCTGATGGCTACGAGTTGCATAAACTGGCCCTGGCTTCTCCGCGACGGCTCGAGGGGATGGACTGTCGAGATGCCTACTCAAAACCTGCAGCCAAGGCTGCTTATTCCGCGACGAACCCCTTGGTCGGATCAGTCGCACCGGCAAATCTATCCCCGGTGATAACTGACAAGTTGCCTACTGTCGGGCCGCGCCAGATACCATCTAGTCCGGCGCTATGATTGCACATGACGGCCATTGTTCCTTTTTATGTCTTACAGACATGCAAGACGAAATGGCTTCATTGGATAACTTTGGAACAATCTTTCTTATTCTGCGTTATGACTTGTCTCACGACCAACGGCCACACTGGGAACCTCGCCTTTTGGCTATACCATCACGCCCGCCACAGCGGGTTGAGACTTCCTGGGGATCGACGCACTCCCGCTGAGCTTCATCTGTTCTTTTCGGTGGCTTGCTTTCTTATGCCGAGCCTGCAGCCCACAACTGGTGCCACCGGGTTAGGTATATCCAGGCAGGAAGGGTTGCCAATCGTGCATCTTTCGGTGCCAAGCCGCAAGAGCCGGGCAGGGCTGCAGCGTCGTCTGCTGAGCCCTCACCAGGGTTGAGATTGGTACTGGTGGGGTTCGTGAGAGCCTTCATTTGTCGCAGGCAACCATCGCATGATGGCGGACAGAAGCAGTCTAGAACCTTGCCTTTACGAGCAGTAAGTCCAGCTGCAGTCGGTCCTCTTGGCACGGAAACGGGTGGTGGAGTGGGCTCAACGAGGGCCGACTCCCGTCGAAGAAGCGGGAACAGAGCGGCAGGAGGAAGATGTCTTTTTTTTCTCATCTGTTGTTGACAGCAGGGAATGGAGTCTACCGGTGGCTGTGTATGATTCCCCCGTCAACTCGGAACTCGTGGCCGTCATCAAACATTTTTCAAAGGTTACACAGCCTCGAGAGTCATATCGTTCAACCTCGACGAGAGAATTCCCTTGGTCCGCGAGTCTATTGTCTTGCTTCCCGGCGTCGTACAACCAAGAAGTACGTCCGCCCAGGTGCGACGTGAGGCAGAAAAGAAGAATCTCGTTCGTGGTCCCACGACATGCTGCCATGGGAACCGACAGCTACCCTGATGGTCATGACCGTTGCAGAGAGACAATACGCCAGAAAGAGAGAGAGAAAGAAAAAAAAGAGGTTGGTATGGGATACGGCCGACATGCCATTGATGAGATTCGTTGTTCGTCCTGCATGTCCCGATACAGGGTTTGGCAGGTATCCGCTTTCCGTCTACACTGCAGTGACAACCCGTCGTATTTGACTGCTACACAGCAATACAGGAGGACATCCTCACAAGTTCGCGTTGGTCAATACTCGAATATGACATATCTTTCATGGCGGGCGGCGGTCAAGCTTCAGGATGGCCGGCAACAGGGTGCCCCCCCCCCCCCCCACCCAAGATCCGGTCACGTTGGACAACACATGAGACCGTTTAGGGAGGGAGTCGTTGACAGAAGAGACAGGAATGGTCACACGGAAGCAACGACATGTCACGGATTGTGGTCTTGAATGGGCCCCCCAAAAACAGAGTCTACATGTGTAGGTGAGATACCTTGGAATTGTTCATTTCCTCTCCACTACGTACGGTACGGTATTTGGTTTCCATCCCGCCCCGCGCTTCTCTGCGTCAAGATCGGCGCCCCACAGGTTTGTAGGTCTGTATGTGTGCTGTTCGTCCTTTTGCGCCCTGTCTTGTCTCTCATGTGTGTGTGTGTGTGTGTGTGTGTGTGTGTCTTATCTCAGTGACCTTGAGACAATCCTTTCCCACCAGCGTATAATCCTGTCTCTTGATCTTCTGACCTCGTCAAGAGAAAGGGTTTTCCTTCTCTCAAACCACCACCGCCGCCTACCCCCAACATAAGGAAATGACCTCTCATGACTCTGAGATGACCTGCTTTTGTCTCTCCCGTTGTTTCTCATCCAATTCTCAATTTTCGCCTCTCGATCAAAACAGGAGAAAAACTCCCCGAGACACGCGAAGGAACCTCTCCGAATGTGCCGCGTACAGTGTATGCTCAGAAGAAAAGGAAATTATAGAAGAAAAGAAAAAGGTGGCTGGCTTGATAGGGAATAAAAAACCTGAAACTCTAGGTTGTAGCAGGGGGAAATAGGTATCGCTCGCCTCGAGAAAGGAAAGAAGAAGAAGAGTACGAATGAACGCCATGTCAACGCCTAAGTCACCAACTGTGTTATGCAAAAAAAAAAAAAAAAAAAAAAAAGGTATCAGAGCCTCCCGCGGAAATCCGCAGAGCCAGAGAAAGAAAAAGGTAACAAAACGGAAAAAAGGGCTTTCCCTGCTAGTATGTCTGCCACATCGCGCGTTACAGCATTTTCGCTTCTGCCCCTAGGCCGGGTACGGTATACGATGTCACGGACAGACGGACGGAACGCGCGGGTCTCTACCGCACCACCTTATCGATCTTGACGAGCAGCTTACCACCTTCAATCGGCCTGTTCTTGGTGTCCATGAGCTTGATGAAGCGATAACCGGGACGTAGACGGTCGAGGCGGATACATGCCCACGAGAGAAGCTCGTCGCCACCGAAGAGTGGATCATCCTCAATCTTGAATCTGCGCGGTTCAGACACAAGTCAGTAAAAACCATCCTCATTTATTTTTTGGTCATGGCTATTCGCAGGATGCAGAGAAGCGGGAGAAAAGAAGAACAACGTTGCGGTGTGCGGCGGTCCGGGCTGTCAACGCGGCGGCCCGCGTGGCAGGTGAGTATTGACGGATCAACGGTTCGTGGACGGGAAGGGGACGGTGACACGGCATGGAAGGGGGCACAACTCGACGACCGACTTCGTTCCACGAGCGTTCCCGTCTCGTGCCTATGACGCAGAGCGGCAACGGGTCCCGGCATGGCATCCGAGGATGAATCAGGCCATTCCCGGGGGTCGGGGAGCCGTCACCACTTCGGACAACGTTGCACCGCCGGAGCTGTTCTGGTCTTACAGGTCGGACACGCCGGCGCGCGGGAGGGTAGGCGCGGAGCCGCGCACATCTTTCTCGCCGTCTTCTCGAGTCATATTCTCAAAAGATCGTCAAGGCCCGTAGGCCCAGACATGCCGCTGCCGGAGGAAGAAAGCAAAAAATAAAGGAAACCGTGACTTTTCTTACCTGAGGAAACTCAACTCCTCCACCACCCTCGAGATCTTGGGGAACTTGAGCCGTGCTCCATTCTCCCACTCGGGGTGGTCAGTCTTTCTCGACCCCGTCTTGAGCTTGAAGTCATCTTCGTCCGCAGCCTTTCCGTTCTGCGCTCCAATCTCGACGTGAAGCTCGCACTTGACAAATGGCCGGAGGTGCTTGCCGCGGCTGCTGTCGCTGGCAGAATCGTCGTCGACAAAGATGTGCTGGCCGGCGATGATGGTGACGGTGAGCTCCAGGTCACCATGCGGCGCGGCGTCGACCTCTGTCAGCGTGTCCTTGTCAGTGCTGCGGTATCCAATAGGCTTGAGGACCCATCCCAGCTCGTCCGCGAACATGCCCTCGTTGAGCATCATTCCTTCGTCAAGATATTGCCAGTTCAGAGCAACCATTTGCACGCCCTTGCGCCAGAAGAGACTGGGGTCCGGGTTGGAGCTGTCGACACGCGAGCCGTTGGGGAATGCCCGCATGAAGAAGTTTTTATTGTGCGTGAACATCTCGCGGGCCTTGGTCGTGTGCAGTTCTAGGATCCTGTTCTCACTTATCGAAAAGATATGACTCGGCTTCTTAGCCGCCGGTGTCTCAAAGCTCTTAAAGTGCTCGCTATGAGTGTAGATGGCCAGACTGCTGAGTGCCTGGCAAATGGCCACCTTTGTGCTCTTGGCCGGCTCGTTTCCACTATGGACCTTGGCCGGGGCATCGAGCTTGGGTGTCATGGGCGGTTTTGGTGTCTCTTGCTTAGGTGCCTCCTTGTTGCGTTCATCGTCGGAACCCGAAGCGTCCTCGTCGTTGGCAAATACTTGAGAGAGGGCTGTCGTGCTGGGAGGCACCTCAATCTTATTAGGCGCCTTCTTAACCTTGACCAGGATCTTGCGCTTGAGCTCCTCGAGCTTGGGGAGGCGGAACCGGGGATCAATGCCCTCCCAAGACTTATCGATCAACATGCCTTCCCACTCCTCCTTCATGATCCTGACCATGACCTCCTGCTGCTCCTTGTCGGCATGGACCTCAAGACTGACAATCAAGGGCAATTCGTTCGTCTCGAAGGCGGACTCGCGAACGGCCTTGCAGACCTCTCTGAAGCCACAAGGAGTTGTCAAAGTCCAGCCATGTGTGACAATGGGCTCATCCTTGGGATACGGCAGGCGATTCTTCATTGAGGGGGTCGGCGATGAGGGCCGTAGGGTTTTGCCGAGGGAGTCGGTGGACTCGCTCGGTCCCAGTAGAGTGGCACTATCGCGAGGATTCAGAGATTTGCTGGCAGCGCTGGTGTTTCTGTTGTGGCCATTGCCGTTCGTGCTGCGTTCGATCAGGAGATCTTCCACCGTCTCCTTGACGCTTGCAGCCACGTTGGGAAGGGAGGAGCCAGACAGATTCCTCGAGTGATCAGGTTTGGGGGAGCGGCTGCCCTCTTGTGTTGTGATGGGTGTGTCTCCGTTCCAGATATCGATTTCGATACACCGACATCCACGGCGAAGGACCTGCAGTTCATGTGTTAGAAGTTATGTTTCTTTGCTGAGCGAATGCGAGCATAGGACAACATACAGTTTTGTAAGCCTCGGGCGAACTCCTGGAGGCAAGCTGGTTGCCCTCTAAGTATGTGTTGTGGCTGCTGCTGATGAAGTAGTTCGTAATGGGCCGACTCAAGTCCTTGTCCTCCTCCTTTATTGGGCGGGTGGCATCCCAGCCGTAGTTTTTCCACCACAATTCGAGGAACTCGCCATAGTTGTATCGTTGCTGACCCTCAGGCAATACAGCCTCGACATCGGTCTCGCCCTGAGTATTCTCGAGGAATACGAGTAGTTGGTCGCGGGTCACAAAAGGTTCGCGGGATAGTGAAGAGCGGCGGGAGCGTAGGTCGTTGAATATCTTCTCGAAACGTTCGCGAATGGCCTGGCTGAGCAGGATCTCATCGGGACTGGGCGAAACTACTGCCTCCTTGGGGTCCGATGCGGCCGATGATGAGGACGAAGGGTCCGTAGTGCCGTCGACGTTTGTGATATTGATGAGGGGCATCGGCCGGGGAGCGGGTGGGAAGTGGAAGCCGTCTCGTGTAGGCGCCAGGATCGTGGTGAGGCCGACCATCTTCTTGAGGGTGTTGGCGGAGGTCTTGTTGGAGGAGGACCAAAGCGGCATCGTGAGGGTTCGTTTCTTTTGTGTCTTTTCGTTGCTCGGGGCGGTCTTGCGGCGCCAGAACTGTCAAGATGTGTAAGTCTATGTGCGATGATTGACCACGAGCTCGAGGCCAGTGTCAAAGGCTTTGGGAAAGTGCAGGAGAGGCATCATATGCGGGCGTTGCCAATGCCGGAGCCTTGCATTGAGCGCACAACCCCTACGGGATATGGTAAGAGACGTACAGAGAGACACATGGCGGGCGAGCTGCAGCGGCTTGATAGCCTGCCTCCGGATCAAGTCCTCTTTTCTTTCCTCTATATGTGTGTGTTGGTTGGCCAAATTGATCGTGCGTATGGCTGACGGATTGTCGTCGCGGGAGGGAGGTAATTCTTTGCTCAGTCAAGCCTACTCTGGTTCTAGGGGTCAGAGGGGTACGGCTTCGGAGAGCGTATGGGTATGATCATTAGCCCATTGGAGGGACAGGATAACAAATGGTAACGGAGACGAAGGAACGGAGTTGTAAGAATACGAGTTGTCGTTGAACGAGAGTTTAGGATTATTTTCGAGAATTCGAGGAAATTCGAGGAACGAAGGCATTCGAGAGACAGTAAAAGGGTAATTTCAACGAGAGTGGGAAGCGTGGATATGCATGTCAGCATAGCTGAGGACATGGGTGGGCAGGGAAGTGCCTACCTTACTGTGGTGTAAAGTGTGATCCAGCGTGATGGGGTTCCCGTTCCGTAGCACTTGGAGCCCTTTGGAGAGCACTTGCAGGGCACTTGGAGGGGGGACAGCCTCGTCTGATGGGTGTGCTGAACGATGCAAGTAGCCAATGGGAAGGGGCCAGCACTGCCCCCGATGGTTTGGATCCCTGCTGTAGGTGGTCCCGAGGGCCCTGTCGATGGTGCCCTCTAGCGTGGTGTTCCTTACCTCTACTGCCTGTTGAGATGGAAACTGGAGTGAGACTCTTCTCAATCTCTACCAGAATTGAGACATTGAGGGACGGCCTACTCGGGATCCACGTCCTTGGTTCTCGAGCTGGCCTCTGCATCTCGACTTGTTTCGTTTTGTTGTTGATCACGTCGGAGCCCGCGTCTCTTCTCCATTCTCCCTCGACTCAGAAATGTCGGCTATTGGACGAGAGTGACGCGTACCGCATAGTTTCTGTCATAACTGTCTGTTTTGAGTATCTGATATGCATGATGATTGTCAGACTGAAGAGTGCCAGGCCCGAAGCACATTTCCCGACGTTCATGATCATCTTCGAATACTGAAAAAAAAAAAAAAAACCTAGCAAAAGTAAGTGGTGATGCCTTGTTTTCAGAGGGGCGGAGTCTGCGCGTATGTGTGTGACTCTCTCTGGTCTTTTCCCTGCATCGCGAAGCGGAGCGTCACACTGAATCCATCTGCAGATGGCTAGTCTTGGCCCCCAATCGCAGTCTGCCCTGTCTGTCTTACGGG
Source organism: Colletotrichum tamarilloi (assembly GCF_030869305.1). Taxonomy (NCBI): domain Eukaryota; kingdom Fungi; phylum Ascomycota; class Sordariomycetes; order Glomerellales; family Glomerellaceae; genus Colletotrichum; species Colletotrichum tamarilloi. Next base: position 257,127 of record NW_026849403.1, on the reverse strand, counting down.
GTGCCTCTTTCGGAACCATTGGACGTGAGCCTCGATTTACCACTGACAGATTGGTGTCGCTTCGTAGGGCACACTGAGAGGCTCAATGCCCGACGTACTTTGGCTACTACATAGAAGAGTGCTCAGCCCATTTTCGCCTGCCACAGGATGCAGACTACAGCAGCACCTTAGCATACAACTCACCGTGCATCGTTTGCTGTGCTGCGCTATGCTGTCCACGCAAGATCGGAAACTTTCATGCTATACCTACTGTCACCGGGCCCGGCAAAACGGCAGTACGGCTGATGCTTCGAGACAGTTGTCGCCTACTAGCTAGCCTTGCCCCTATTCAATATTGACGTCTCGCAGTCCCCCGTTCGAGATGCGCTAAACATAGCATCCGTACGGATACAGCGGGTGGAAACCATCAGTGTACGGATAGGCCCCAGGCAAGCTAGGGTATTTCGTACGAATACCTTATGTCGTAATTAGTGGAGGCGTTGCCGCTTCGTATGGAGGGAGGGATGATCCCCATACAAAGTGATATCATGGGCATGCTAAGGTCGAGGGAATAGCTCTCTAGGCAGCCATTAAACACGGTGACACGCCAAAAAAAAAATTGTGGAATGAGCTGAACAAGAGTGACACAGTATGTGACAGAGTCTCCAGGGCTCAGAAGTCTGGGAACCCAAGCATTCTCAAGTGGTTTCCACTTGGCCTGACAGAGCCTTGGGGCGGTTTTCTTCCGTCGAGCCGTTGTTATGTTCCACTTCAGTGCATAAGTCCAGCTGGGAGGGGCGTCAAGTCTGTCACCCGCACGCCAAGGAATGAGGGAGCGTAGTGGCATGACGGGGCCTTTGTCGGTGCTCCGAGTTTGTCTGCTTGCTGTTGCTGCTGCTGGCCACCAAGCCACGCATTTCCCACCGGCGCCTATGCATCTCTTTTGCTCGGCTGCCGCTGCTGCGCCTCCCGGAAACCACCGTCCTTTCAGTCGCCACACGGCATCGGGGCACTCGGGGCATAAGTGGGGGACGAGCACCCAAAAGTCGGCTTCCCCCACACTGCAGCCGACTCTCGAGACCTGAGTACGCGGACCACCACCACCTCTGCGCACCCGACCCGGCGTTTCTAAACATTGACTCCGGTAATGAACTATCTCAATGAGATTCCTCTCAACTCGACTCAGCCCAGCCTCCAGAGAAGAACATACCTGTCAGCTGCGGAACCGCCGACGAACAGCTCTCGGACCCTGTCGACTGCACGGAGCTCGACATCGGATCTTCTCTGACGTAATCGCAAGCTGTCTTCAGTCTACCTCCGTCGCCGCCGCCGCGCCACGAGCGAACTTCTCAACTTTGCCTTGCGCACATTACCCCTCAGCTTCAAGCCAGCAATCGCCCAATATTGCAGTCATGCCTTCTAAGCCCAATTCCCAGCGTGATAGCGAGTCCGAGGTTAGATCTTGGGGGTTTCCTCATGTCTTCACTTGGACCGACGGACCGTACGTGATGCCCACTGCCTTTTTGCCTTTCCTTCTGGCCTGGCCCTAAGTGCAAGCCAAGTATGCACGAACTGACGATCAAAGCTCAGAAACGCGCACTACTCCCCGCATTCGCATCGGGGTCTGACGACCCATCTGATCCTGCGTGGGAACCTTACCATCACTTATCCCAAGGACAAGAATCCCGACAAGGTTACTTATGGCGTCGGCGATCGTATCGACGTGGACGCCGGCCGCGTGCATGAAGTATGGATTGGCGATGAGGGTTGTACCTATGTCATTGGAGAATGAGGCGGAAATCTTTGGTGACCGTTTCTTGCTTCTGCAATGTTGCTAGATAATGGCTGTTCTGCGAATTCAACGTGGTGCGTTATAGTCAAACACGACAAGCTCTTCCCTGGCATGCAGAGTCTAAGCAGGCTCACATCCCTCCCCCATTCTCTATTGTTGGAGGGAAAGAGATGGGCCGACGAGGCCGTTGAACTTGTGGTGGGATAGATGGAGCTTCCCACCAAAGTCCAGATACCCAAGTATCGACATCAAACGTAAACTTGGCCGATTTGACTTTGAAAAACCCCTCAGATGAGATTCATGCCCGACTTGGACCTCCGAACACCCGGTCAGAGCTTTGGTCCCCTTATTTGACGGTCTGGTGCCCTAAGGGACGCCTTCATAGATCTTCTTTTTGGTAATGAAGCAGCAAGGTGCCCTTGGCGTAATAGATCTCGACTATATCTGCGATGGTCAGCCTTCGTTGTTCAACAGTCAAGTCTGGAAGAAAATGCGTCCTCAAGCGTATACAATGCGCTCCCCAGCCGAATTGCCCGAACCCCATCGAACAGGACCAGGAGGCCAGCTCCGTGAAAGAGCTAACCTCAACCAGCAGTGGGACTGGTGCTTGTGTTTGGGACCAGGGCAGAATAATAGAATTTGTGCTCTCGCCGTGAGGGAAACGACTTTGAAACATGGAGAAATCCTTTGCCCGTGCGCCATGGCCTTGAGGACCGCCCCGACTCGTTCAGGAGTATGGCGATCAAAACGTTCCGGAAGGCCATGGAACCTGCCCAACCACCTTGGCCACGAGGCAGCTTCGTCTGTTCAATGCAACAGCTGACTCGGGTTCTTGGTAGGTATATCTGCATGCTTGTAAAAATGGTTCATACTGTCGAGCTTCAGTATCGGCGTCCTCAATGCGTCCTCCGAAAGAGGCCATGATTTCTGAAGCAAGATACGTGACCAGGAGGCTCGGCAATAATACTATCGATTACACGCCGCTTGAGAACACTTGGCTGGTGTCGATGGAAGCGTGCTTGTTCTTTGCTAAGTCTCCCGCTTCACTGATAGATGACAAGCTCAAACCAATCGAGGCTATCTCGTAAGTGTGTTCCCGCTTGGATAGTAGGCGAGCGATCAAAGCTCTGCAGCCCAGCAGTCCGCATCTTCAGGCTTTCTGCGAGCGCTTGGCTGCTCGAAATTCGTCCGTCTACCTTCATCTCATGGTCTCCTTCCCGGCGGTTGGCAGCAGTGTTTGCGACAGTAACTGTCTGGCTCCAGGCATGGGTTTGGACGATGGCTCCTAGTCCCAGAGCCCCCCCAAAAGCTTCGAATCATTACCAACCTCCTGCATGGCTTGACTCGAGACCAGACGACCGTGGTGTATTAGTCTGCGAGGTCTTGCTTGAATTCGCTCACTCGCTGGCGGAAGGGGGGAGAACCATGGAAAGGTCCAATCCTTTGGTCATGTCTGGGTCGTGAAGGAGTGCGTGCGATGAGTCGCGTACTCTGTGACGTGGACCACGCTTGTGCAAGTTTCGCATGAAGTTGAGTTTGGTAAAATAGCCATGCTTTCTTTTTTCCCGAGTATCCGACATATGTCGTGCGTAGGTCAACTTTGAGGTGCCTACTTCGTAAATCAATCTCTTGGAGGGGATAAAGAGGCGCGGGGATCAATCTCGCCCAAACAGCGACGGCTCGCGGCGCGGGCATTTTTCAGGTTGCATGATCATCGGGCCTTATTTTATGGAGCTTGCCGTGCCGACATCTGCAGTCTGTTCCGAAGCTGCTCCGAAGAGGAACACACTCCGTCGGTGCTGCTTGATCATCATAGTGGCTCCGACTCCTTGTGATTCGACAGGCAACAATCGAGTGTTTGAAGAAACTGCATTAGTTGGGTCCAACGGGGAGGAGTCCCTCGCGTGAGTGGGCAGTATCAGACGGTGAATGGCATTTGACCATGTACTCCGTGAGCTCGTCCACACGAGAACTCATTCATACATAACATCCTCCACCAGAAGGAAAAATAGACAGTCCAGAGACAAGGATGTTGCCGATAAACGTCGTCGGGAAGAATCCGTAGTCCAATCTAGAAGTCTCAGTGGTGCTGCGGGCAGGTGGAGTTCGGGTCGATAGCGGACGTGATAAGTTTGAACGGCGGAAACACCGCCCATCGCTTAAGCCAGGTGAGCTGGCGAGGTAGTCAATACTTTGCTGGTGAGCATCGATCGCTCCCTCGCGAACTGGTATGGTCCTTGGAGTGTAAGAGATCCTAGGGAACACCCGTCTGCTGCTTCGGCCGAACGAGAAAGAATTGGTGGCGTGTCTCGGGGAGTATGTGCTGTTGACGTTTGATACCAAATCAACAACGAGTCGAGCGGCACAATTACCGGCCCACGCTGGTACGGACGATGGACTGCGAGCGGGGGAGTTGCAGTGCATAGCAGCAACGTGTGTCTCGTTTCCTTCCATGTCCGAGGCTGGTACGGATACTCCTGGCTAAGCAGGCCAGGCATGCTAGGATACAATTACGGCGCCTAGATAGAAAAATAAAAATGCGCGCACTTTTGGCGATTACAACCGTGCAACGCCACTAGGATTTTGTCCGCGAAGACGTGACCCGTCACCCTTGCTGTCAACCCGGCCATTCGGAAAATAGTTGATGGGAGCATTCGTACTCCGAACTCTTGTGCAGCCATTGCAGAACGAGAACGACCAATCTCGATCATGACCGTTTCCCGTGTCAGCTAGCGGGCCTCTTCGCAATCCAGCGTGGATAGCCGAGCCCGAAAACAGGGCCTTTGTGTCTACATGACGTTCCCAACACGTGGTTTGCAAAATGGGCCGGAGCATCCTTCGTTGACCATCTCCGTATGGTGTGGTGGACCGGTAACACTGGAAACCGGCGAGGTATATTGCAGCTTCGGAAAATGAGCTCTGTATGATGAAAGATTGATGAGTCGTCTTCTCTCTTTTGTCTCTCGGTCTTTGGTGCTCTAAATGAGGAAGCAGCCGGAGTAGGACGGGCAATTTCGCAGGCCCCTGAACCTTGTTTGTAAGGGCGACAGAGCTAATTCAAAGTGGGGGAGATTGCCCGCCCTTGGTGTCTGGTGAGGCTATCTTGGGCGGGGAGTAAATTCTCCATACCAGAGCATTCGTCCCGCGGGCCGTGTGGCAGGGCGACTGATGATGTATCTCATCTCGGTGTTTTGGGAGTTGCCGAAAATAAAAGACAAAGTGCGAATGTCTCGGTTATCTGAGCAGAACAGCAGGATAATGGCGTGCCAAATAGAGTGCTTCGATGCAGGAAACGAATACGCTGCTTGACCCTCGTCTGAATGTCGACACCTAATACCTCAAGTTTTGAGTGCTATCGCAGCAAGCGACACTAGAGCGAGAGTGACGACTCTGACGAGCCGGTTTCGGGGAGTGGATGGTCTCAGATAGGGTTGTCCGACGTTGAAAGAGTGGCTGTTGGCAGCCGATGATCGACGACGGGCATCCCTTCGCATGCACGAACTGCATCGGGGATGTTGGGGACTGGTGCTGGCCTGACCAAGCATGTTGCCTGAGTTGCGGGCAAGCCGGGGATCATTGATGAGGATATGCTGGTCTTTGCAACTTCCGATTGACCCATCAAGTCAAGTGGCACAATCTGAAACGGGCACACTTTCTGAGAAGATCTGAGCCTCAGACGAGGGTTGTGGCACACCGCACGACGGAAAGGTGACGGAAACTGCCAGAATACTGCTTACACTAGTGCTGCGTAAGGAATTCGTCAAGTTTAGTTTGGGCTGGGCTCGATTGTGGTTGAGAGGGAGATGCATGCCGCGCAACAGAGACAACCTGGACTGCGGCCGAGATGGGACAAGCAGAGATGAACGGTTGACACGTCGTGCTAGTCCACGCGCACGCAAAGGTCGTCAAGAGGAGTGAGTATGTATCCGTAGCAGCGGCTGCGTCTCCCTTTCGGTCTCTGCCTCTCCATGGGAGAGGGGAAACATCCTTGTTGGCACCTGGCCATTGTAAGAGGTTGGCGTCGCAACCCCCGTACCCCGTACGAAAACGAGGCCACGGAGAGATGGCAAGTGACCGGACCAGCCAACGCAAGATCTGGTATTGGTATGCTGGATCAAGGCAGAGAGACCGTGGTGTCCCGATTCAGGCAGTTCTCATGTAATGTGATGATGAAGGACAGAACTTGGAAGCGAGTCGGCATCGGAGGAATAACTGAGGTGCCTCGCCTTACTGAAATACGATGGATGCAATGGATTAAAGTAGGCTGGGCATCATGTTTGGCCTTGGAAGGAGATCGTGAGGGCATGAGGTGCCTGCCTGTCTGGACAAGCGAACCAGAATCAACAGCAATCTGGGCGAGGCAGGGACTCGATGGTAGGCAAGAGAGGAGGAGTAGGAGGTTGAGGTTACGTTCAGAAGCACCTGCCTCAGCAACGTGGACACGGCACGCCGCACGAAGCGCCGGCAAGAGGAAGGCGGCACACAAAAAACCAGGAACAGGAAGGAGCAGGAACAAGATACCTCACGAGGGAGGCAGGAGCGTCGTAACGTGGTGGCTTGATCTAGAATCTGCGAATCTGCCCATGTAAGCGGGGGAAAGAGCTTCTCTCCGCATTCACCTTGCGTGCTTGCCTGCCTACCAACCTTTTCGACTTTCTTGACTTTCTTGTTGGATTGCTCCATGTCCGTACTTTGCTCTAGGTACTTGCTCAGATGCGTCTTCCTCATGGGAACATTGACCGAAGATTGAAAAGACAAATCCCAGAATGGCGGCATGGCTGCAGGGCCACCCAGTATGGCGGAGGTACATATCCGGCACTTGGGCCTTGTTTTGCGCCCTCTCCAAGTAACAAGGCCCATCTAGAACACCAGCCGGCATATACCTCAGCTCAGATAACGACGCAGATAGCCTAGCTCGCGCCTTCACAGCTTGCCTACTGGACAAAATTAGGACACGGCCACGAGAGATCACCACCTATATTGCTGCCGGCTGGACCGCCACTGCGTGACAAGACGTCCTTCCGGGTCCCTAGCGGGCGGGAATCCACGAGAGACAGCTTTGGAGCCTGAGCGATTGGCTTCCCGCTAAAACAAGTTCAAGACGCCGTTCAGAGCGAGTCTGACGCCCCCAAATTCCCCCATCCAAGCGGATCAAGACCTTGAGATTGGGACACTGAGAGAATGAGAACCTTGGACCTCATGGCGTGCGAAGCGGGCAAGCGGGGTCGACCCGGTTCTGGGATCCCGAGCTGCTTGACGACGCCAAAGACGGGCAAGTGCAAGCCACCATGCATTTCAAGTGCTAGTTTCCTGCCTTCCATCGTCTCAAACGTACAGCTCATCAGCAACCGCCAAGCTGAACTGAAATGATGATGACGACCAAGAGATGCCAACTCCGAAGAATCAGGGTCTCTGCAGCAATGGCTAAAGCTTACGGTGCAAACTACATCACCTCCATTCTAGAGCTCTATTGACGACAACCTTGACGGCTTGGGTACGGAGTACATCACGGATATACGGATAGTCATCGGTGAACCAAGACAGAACCCCGATCCAGGCGTCGCGTCGTCGATTAAACTCCAATCAACTCTGCCGGATGCATCATCCACATGCGTCCGAGCCACAAGTGCCACACTCTCTCTTGCCGTGTTGGTTCTCCGTTTCTCTCTCTCTCCCTCCCCCATCGTCCTCTCTCGGTTCACTTACACTGACACTCCCTCCAGCTGAGCTTTTGCTTCTTGAATTACCTACCCGCCCTAGCGCATCAAAGACATGGAATGACGCCTTGCCAGTCCCCTCGCATCATTCTCACCTCATATCCCGTTTGCACTCTGCCCGTCTGCCCGTCTGCCCGTCCGCCTGCTACATCTCGGACGCTTCTAATCAAACCCCACCCTGGCTTCGCTTGGTCAACCCGATTGTGTCAGATCATTTCAGTAGACCATGATTGCAGCTTTTGTCCGGAGTCGAGGGGCTAGAGAGGGGCAATGAGTGTCCGTAATCCGTCTTTGCCAATACTGCGTCTGCGCACAGCCAGCGGCGCAGAAGCCTTTCAGCAGCCACACAAAGACAACATCTCCATGGACCGGACTGGACGGACGGCCGTGGCTGACCCCAGTTAACAGGTACGGAATGCGGATACCTGCTGCATTTGAGTCTGCAAGGCGCCGGACTGGTAAACGTTTTGCTGGTTGCACAAACCACCATTCAAAAGATTGGGGGCTTGTGGTTAGAGGCTGGACGCCCGTCGTGGAGTCTTTTCAACCGCAGGACAAGGGCAATCTTTAGTCTCGTCTCCGCCAAGGTTGTAGTACCCAGGCCCCGGCCAGACCGCAAAATGGCATCAATCAGACGAAATACCATACCTAATCATCATCCATCCCGTCTGGATGTCCATCCACCATGGGCCATCCACCATCTTGAACCGGGCCGCGCCCACAACAAGAACTGTCGCCGGTACACGGTACCTTTGGACTTGTTTTGCTGTGCTTGTCCTCACCTTAACCTTCACCTTACCTCAGCCATCCAACATCGCCAATCACCGTCTCGTCCTCTTGGTCTCTTGTGTCTCGCCTCCGCCTTTGCTGGGTCCTCGATGCAACTTGATGCCGCTACACCCTTGCGGATAGCCGTCCGACACTACTTGGCACTCTTTCTCCCTCCCTACCCTACCACACCAACGCACCTCTTCATCCACGTTCCGCCGGCCAAGACGCATGCCACTACAGCCCTGCATGGGCCAACAACGAGCCCGTCTTGGAACTTGGAACAGCCCTGCCCATTCGCTGCCGCAGGCGGTACTCTACCCTTTTCCGCCGTGCCCCAACCCACCTTGCGCGTCTCAAACCATGTACGTCGTCACCGTCAGTTCCACCTCCTGGTTTCCTGTCGGTGTCCATGTCCATCTCTCAGATGCCATCTGAGGCCCATTCCTGCTGCACTCGCACCGGCCCTTGACCGTCGCTGTCCGTCCAATACTCCCCAGACAGAGACACCTGTTCCCGCATATGAATGCCTGCCGCTGCTGTATAATCCTGCACAACTCGCCACTGACCCTGGCGACTGACTCTGTTAACAGACCAGGCATTCCCTTATGTGGAGTTGGCAAAATCGATAGACACTTCGCTCGGTCTGGTCCGGTGGTAAATGCTCAGACCCATGCCACCTCTTCTTTAATTGCGCCTATCCCACCTTCTACCACCGCCTTTCTCTCTTCGTGCTGGTCTCCGGCGATGATCAACTAGACTCCTCGAGCCTCCCTCCCCCTTTCCTTCTTCCTTTCACTGGTTGCGCCTGTCTCCGTTGTCGCCTCACAGTGTATCTACTTGGAAAGGAACACCATTCAGGGCGCAGCTCACAAAGCGTCGACAAATATCAGACCATCTCCCCTTTCTCACTACCGCAGATAGTACTCGAGGGTCGCTCAACCTACAAACACCCACGAAGTAACGTCGATAATTCCACAGCAATTTGCGCGGCATGGCAGTTTCAACAGTGTCATCGTAACCAAGTTTTATCGGCTGGCCGTTTTCGAGCACTGCCATCCGCAACCCGTACCACCTCGAGGCGATTTTCTATACTTTTACCAGAGTGCAGACTTTTGTCATCTGGTTGAGGACTAGGGAACCATCTCAAAATTTCTGCTTTTCAACGTCAAGATGGGCAATGCACAGTCTACCGAGACGCTTCATGATTCACATGTGCAAGGTGGAAGCAGCAGCAAAAAGTCACCTCACAAATTATCAAAACCTAGAGTCGGCAATTATGCCTCTCCAACACCCCAATTACCGGCCCCCAGCCAACTAAGCATACAACGCGCTGCATCCGCCAGTCTGCCACCCTCTCGATCGAATTCGCGACTTCTGCCTGGGCAAAATTCGCCTGCACCGTCACCTATTTCTGCAACCGCCGGATCTCAGCTTGGTGCAGCCGCCCGAGCACCCAGCATCGCTTCTATGGCGGACCCAGAAGTGAAACCTGCGAGGGATTGGAAGCGCAGGGCAAGCTTGTTTAGGTCAAAGAGCTCTCAAGAGCCCAGGAAGCAAAAACGTAGGGAAAGCATGGTGCTGAGCCCGCCTGTTCCAGACAGAATGTCGAGGGCAAATTCAATGACCTGGGAGAGTCAGCAGGAAATGGACATTTCCAGGCAGTTGCAAGTTGAGAGGTATGGTCGACTCCCCAGCATTTCGTCGCAAATACTGACTACCGGCGGCTTTAGCTGGCATGTTCCCGGGAATCGTCAGTCCATCAACTACAATCTCATGTCATACGAATCGAGAAGGCTCCTGAACCTCAACGAAGATCTCACCGCATGCGAAGAGAACTCGATGGTGTCTGAAAGCAAGTTCGAGGTGTCACCGAATACTTGGAAGAGTTCGCATCCGCACCAGCCAGTCCTTGCACAATCAGTCAGCGCTCAGCTGCCTCTGCCCCGAGCCAACTCAGATTTGGCACTGTATGCACCCGTACGGCGACGTTCCATGATCCAAACTCCAGGTCTTGCGACCCGAATGCCGTCAGAATATGCTTCATCTAGACGGTCGAGTGTGCGACACAGCATGCCTACAACCCCAGCAGGAGGGCGTTCGCGAATGAACTCATTATCGGTTGACTCGAGCGCATATCCGATCCCGACGTTGGAAGAATACGTCGCTGAGCGATTCGCCTCGGAGCCCGAATATCTGTGTGAACCAGTGGTTGAACCTGTCGAAAGAGCCTTGACCCCTTCTGATATGGATTACCGGCCGCTAGGTGCCATGAAGTTTGGCTCGCTGCGGATCACGAATGGAGAGGCCAGCCCGCTTCCAAGTCCGGACTTTGAGCCAGCAGTTCAGGTCAGCATAGCAGAAAAGTCGCAAATGGTTGCAATTGAGGAGTATTTCAGTCACGAGAACGGATCGGGTGGGACGGGCTTTGAGAGCAAGGACATCAAGATCACGGTCTCGACAGTGCAAGCCAGTGCTACTTCGCAGACACTCAGTCCGATCAAGACTTCGGTTTCAAAGGCGGAATCGCAGAGGCGGCGGTCAACTTCGTTAGTAGTCTCCCTTGCCAATTCGTGCAGACGGCGCCATGTTGTGTAAGGCACCATGAGACGGCTCACGCTGACTCAAATATAGGCCACTCAGTCCAGAGTTGAAAATATCATCCAAGCACACAGCAATGGAAGACGACCTTTTTGCGGAAGAAGATGAAGATGTGCAAATGGAGTACTCTGCCGAGGTCCTGACGGTCAGAAATGACCCGAACGCAAAACCAAGTCTTGAGCAACTGAAAGCGGACCAGTCTCAGAAACATTCCCGAGCAATTGCACGCGCCGACAGTGGAGTCGTTGCTAGCCCGACCACCGAGCACCAGCCCAAACCGCTCTCCAAGGCCGATTCCGGCTACAGTTCTAATGTCTCGCTGAGGTCGTTCCATGCCAAGCAACCTTCTGCAGGCAGCCGTCCAGCTGGCCGTGCCGCATCGGAGGATTCGGGCGATGAACTGTCAGACTCAGCCGCATCCCCAACTGTAGCCTTCAGCGGCAACAGGCTGCAAGTTAGTGTTCTTAAGGCCGACATCCGCCCTGCTGATCCTTCACAATCTGGCGCCTCAGTTCCTTCGTCTCTGCCCCCGAAGGATGATTTTCTTGTCTCTCCGACTAACAACACAATGACGGTCACATCGCCCAAGTTCTTCTTCAACCTCAGCGCCGGCCATTCCTTCCGCAAGGACCGAAAATCCCCGGCCCCAGCGTTAATTGACAGCACTCAATCGGCCGAACAAGGCCCCGCTTCTCCGGCCGCCATTCGTTCTCCCGGAGCTGCTTCCGAAAAGTCAAATTCCTCCTTGAGCATTGGCAACGGCTTGCAAAAACCTGGCAAGTTGCAAAGACTTCTCAGCGGCTCTGGAATGCGAGGACCCCCGACCGTTCACGCAACGCATCCGTCTGACGAAGAGATTCCCTCGGTACCCCAGGATGTTCAGTCAAAGCTTGAGGAGCACTCTGGTCGGTTTCCCATCACAACCAAGCGATTGACCCTTCGTGCGCAGGCCAGTAAAGAGACTCTCAAGACCATTTTCAGTGTCGGAAGCTTCGATGCCGGCCACGCTGACGACAAGCGCAGCTCTGCGCTCCTGGTCGATGCGACTCAGGTTGTGAGCGAGGCGATAGCAGAGACGTCTGGACCCTCTGAGAAGCCAAAATCACCCTTCCGCCGTTCTTTCCAGACCATGCCAGCCTCCTTCGCTCAAGCTGCCGCTTCTGTCATGCCGCGGCGCTCTATCCACCGCAAGCCAGTGCCTTCTGGTGTTGTGAGCAAGGCCGAGTTTATCGGCGAAGCCAGAGCCGACGAGATTCAGGTCGGCTTCGAGTCAAACATCACGGCCATCGACCATGTCGGTGAGAGCGTCGGCAAGAGTGCTTTCGACCAAGCTTTCATGGCGCTCCCTCGCGAGCAGCCTGTTCAGGCCCAACACAGTCGTACTCTGACAATGCCGGCGCATATGGAACGTGAGATTGGGCTGCGATTTCGTCCCACCGAGCCTCTGCCTCCGACAAGCCGCCACTCCGAATTTGCGTCTCAGAATCTGCAGGTTCCCGAGGCGTCAGTGAAGAGGAAGACTTCTCCGCCCGTCAGTCTGCACACCCGCAGTAGCACTAAGAGTCCCCGAAAGCCAGTGCCAGTGCGCCCTCAGTCATCCTCGTCCGGCGAGGCGAGTCGAAGACAGACCTTGTCGAGGCAGAACAGCCGCGAGACCATCCACAGCTATCCGTCGGCGTTGATGGGAGCCTCACTCGATGACGCTCTTGCTGTGCCGCCCATTCCGCCAATGAGCCCTCGCAGGGGCATGACGATGCTCGAGAAGCAATACGCCAGGCGTCGCTTGACGACTGAGGACAAGTGGCGCCCTACCAATGGTTCTTTTCCTGAGTTTGGCCAGCCAGTCGCACGCAGCGCCTCCACCAACCCAATGGGACATCAGCAGCAGCAGCAGCGACAACTCCGTCATCGATCAAGCTACGACAGTTACTCGCAGTACAGGGGACCTGTTGCACGCGGACATTCAGTTGCCAACCAGAGCCCGAGCCAAAGCGGCAGCTACTACCAGCAGCAACTCTTAAACATCCAACAGCAGCAATGGGAACAGCAGCAGTACTACTCCCCCGACGCCGTTCAGCCGGGCCTTTCCAGAAGCCGCAGCCGGAGTCGTAGTGTTCACGCAAACGGTGACCAGCCCTACAGAGTCCTACACAGTTACAACTCGCCGGCGTACCGCAACGCACCAATCTGGGGTTGAGTCTTTTTTGGTCGCGTACCAAATGTAGTAGCTAACCCATCATTTCACTTCTCGAGGTGGCCAGTTCCATCATACATAATTGCTCTTTTTGAGCGTCCGATACGACATCAACCGATTCTCACCAACTTGCGCAAGCTGGCGCTGGTTTTGTTTACAAAGTTCTCTATGTACAGTCTTGCAGCATACGCATTCCACGATCAGGCTAACAACACCGATCCTCTCGGCATGAACTTCGCGATTTACGGATTTTACCAAGATGCGAATTATTCCGGTCGTTTTTCTTTGACACGAACACATACACAACCTCGGATATACCCAGTGGTAAAAAAACAACACGGCCTGATGAAACACGGATAAACCGGCCAATGACATTTCTTATACCCGATATCGAAACAAGAAGGGGGGGTTCTTTTTTTTTCCGATGCTTTGTTCATTTCCCAATTCTTGGAACGGGCGGTAACACAGTATACGTCATTCTTGGGGAAACATCTGCTTGAAACTTGGTTTTGATTTTGTGCAGAACGGAGTCTGGAATACCCACTTGAAATTGTCCATGATTGGGAATCATTTGGGGAAAGCTGTAGTTCTGGTACACAGCTAAATGGGATAGGATCATCGGGAACAGGAGCGATGCAATAGGTTCATTAGGTTTTTGGTTCGACTAGGTAGGGATAGCAAGCAGAACCTGTCTGAACAGTATCGATGAATACGAACATGTGTGTTTCCAAAAATTGGCCATCGCTCCGTGTTTCTTTGGCGCAGGTCGACCGGACATGAGGTCCATACCACCACCACTGAGTTGAGTAGAAGAAGTCATGTTGCACACGAAAACGACTACGCCGATGTAAACGCATGCGATTGACCCAAAAACAGTGAAGTACTTAGAACCCCAGATTCTAGAATGTTCTGCAGCGTATTTTTGGTGAGGCATGTGTCCTTCATTCTCTTTTATGGCGGCTTTAGGGCAGGTTCAAGGGTAGTCATCAAACAAACGTTGGACACCTTCCTGCCACGCCTGCCTCACCGAGAGCCAACGCCACACTTTCACCGAAAGATGTCCCGCACAGACCAAGGGGAGCACGAGAAAACGTGGGAGCCGGTCCACTGGGTACATTGGCTGCGGGAAACAGTGGGGATAGGTCGGTGCACCGAGAGGAGAGGTAGAAGTATCTCTCTACGACCGTTGGAGATGGCATCCCTCAAACAGACAAGTTCGTTTCCCCTTTTTCACAAATATGACAGGATGATGAGATCTTCATTCGACGAATGCATTGATTCATCTCGATAGATACACTTCAAGTTCAGATCGATTGATGATTAATTCTCCATTCAGTGACCTAGAAGTCTCCGAGTTGAGACAACTCTGGGAGACTCGACGTTGTACCTACCCCCCTCATGTGTACTTGCTCAACAGGGATAGTACAAGGTTTCCCCACTATTTACGACCTCCCCTTAACGCGTCGCGTCTTGGTGCAATTAAGTGAATGGTATGAAGATTGATGCTGGGAGCCCTTTCTATGTGACGGAACCTTTGCTATATCAGACACTGTGATGGATTCCCGAGCTCCCACAGTTGACTCAGTACCTAAGACTGAAAAGGAACCCCAGGCGAGTGAAGCTATCGCAGCTCAGACGGCTACCACTGAGCCCAACACCAACGACAACGAGGTCACCGCCGGGCCCAGTCGAACCGGGGACGCCGCAGCCAGCCACGGGCACGATGATGACACAGCATCTGTAGCCAGTAGCGCACTCGCAGAGGACTGGAAGCGCTCCTTTGAAGATGACCTCACCGAGGCGCTTGCCGGCATCCAGACACAGGGCACCTTTGCCTCGTTCCACCCTCTGAAGCGCGTAGACCCGGACCTCTCCGTCCATGATGTCGGACCTGTTGCCCAGCCGCTGCCGGAGCCGACGGTGCGGCAACTGATCGAAAAGGCCACTCGTGCTCCGTTAGGTAAGGGGAGTGAGACCATTGTGGACACTGCTGCGCCCAACACTTGGGAGCTGGACCCCTCGCAATTCGAGCTCCGAAGTCCGCGCTGGCCGGCGGACTTGCAAAAGATATGTGCTGTTGTAGCGAAGGATTTGGGCGTCGCGTCGCCTGTGACGGCGGAGCTGTATAAGCTTTTGATTTACGAAAAGGGGGCCGTGTCCAAGGCTTATACCGAGTAAGTCTGTCTTTAGTGTGTCGTCATTTATGGTGCGTGAAGATGGATTAGATGGCTGAGACTACACGGGTCATCAGCACCGAGAAATGCCCCGGCATGTTCGGCACTCTCGTCATCTGCCTTCCCTGCGGCCACAAGGGGGGCGACGTAGTCGTCAAGCACTGCGGCGAGACGAAGATGCTCAAGACTTCAGGGGCAGACCAGTCCTTTGCGTGCTGGTACTCGGACGTCCACCACGAGATCCTGCCCGTCACGGAGGGCTACCGCGTGGTGCTCACGTACAACCTAACCATCGACCCGACGGCGATGGCGTCACAGCAGCGGCCCTCTGCGACGCTGCGGAGGCAAGAGACCCGCGCGCTGCGGCACACGCTCCGGCGGTGGCTGGAGCGCTCCGAGAACGGCGGGATCGACCACGTCTACTACGGCCTGGACCACGAGTACGCCGAGGACAACATCTCAATTAAGGCTCTCAAGGGACGCGACGCGGCCGTCGTGCAGACGCTGCAGGAGCTTTCGGCTGGGCTCGAGTTTGATGTTCTTCTAGCGCTGACAGAGAAGATGGAGATGGGGCCGGCAGTGTACGAGGGCAATTCGCGGTATTCGAAAAAGAAACGGAGCCGGCGTGGGAAGCGGAAGCGGCCGATTGATCATTTTGGAGATTATGATGGATTGGATGGATACGATTCGTGTGGTGTGCCGTATGAGGATTATACATCCAGCTCGGACGGGGTCGAGGAAGATCTATATGAGGCGGGCATGTCTCGTGACATTGAGGATGTGACGGACGAGTCGTTATCTGTCAAGGTGCTTGTGGACTTGAGCGGGCGCCCGATACTCCGTGACATCGCGTTGGATTGGAAAAATATGCTTGATGCTAGCGAGTTCTTTGAAGGCGTTGAACGGAAGGAAGAGTATGAGGGATATCAGGGCAACTGGGTAGGTTTTCGATCCAGAGGAGTGGCAGGTACGTTCGTCATGTTAACAAAGACGAACTATAGGGACCAACAGCTACCCACCGGTACTGCGTAACAGTGAGCTTTCTGTTCCCCTTTCCCTTCGCGGCTTCTAGCTAATATTGGACTCAGGCCGCGCTCATCATTCGCCGAGACAAGATCCCTTCGTACCTCAAAGCTAGTACGAGGTCGGGATGGGATCACTACCATGACAGCGCTGTACTGGTTGATTACCTCACAGATTCGATCCTCAAGGCCTCGTCGAACAGCAAGTCATCGTTCGAGACACTCAAAGACGTATGGGATACGTCGGTCCCTCGTCCAGGCAGGCGTACCAAAAAGGCTGAAGACGAGATCCTGTGCAAAGTGTTGCGATCTGCTTTGGCTATGAAGGATTGGGACTTTTTCGAGAAGGTCAGCAAGAAAAAAGCCGAAAAGGGGCTGGACGGACCACTGCCCGCGGACTACTATCAATTACTTTACGCAGAGGTCTCGCAGGGCAAGGCGGACTTTTCTCAGATCAAAAACGGGTGCGTTCTCTCCCCGATATCCAGCCCATTCTTCCAGGTTCGCGTCCTAACCACGTTATTGATGTTTCAGCTTGACTTCCACAGTATTCAGGGGTCGATATTTCTTCGAGATCTTCGAGGCGGTTAAAGCCTTTGCCCCAACCGATCAGCCCCTGTCTGACGAGATTCGGGAGTGGGCACAAGCAACGCTCACCAAAGGCCTCAAGGACATTGCCGATACCGCAATCTTCGTCCGACAAGATGGACTGGCTTTAGTGACGGGCGCTGAGAAATATGCCGACTTTGGTTGGCTTTCCTCTGTGTAAGTATCTCCCAATAGACCCTAATCACCGCCAGACGTACATATGACTGACTCTCTTTCCCAGGGCGATGCCATTGGTCGAGCAGCTACTTGTACGGACGCCAGCGTTTGCACTGGAGTTCTTGTCAGCGCTGCTCTCATGCGCTAGACGAAAGGCTTTCCCGGTGACTCTGGCCGTCAACTTGTACAAAAAGCTCGCAAAAGACCTCATCTCTATGCTCGATCTCGAAAGGGTTCACGGGCCCAGGGAAGACGACCCAGCCCACAAGGCGGCGAGATTCACATACGGCCAGACGGCGCCGTCTGCCCCCGACCACCGCCTCGCCTTGAATCACATCGCCCTAGCAGACCTCTTCTCCGGCCTCATCAAGCTCGCATCCTTCCCTCCACAAGAGGACCTAGTCCTGCCACTGGCCCTCAAAATCGTCAGCCACGCCCCAAAAATGCACGCCCTCGACTTCCCCGTCCTCTGGATTCCGCTCCTACGCGAGCTCCTCGCCATCCTCGAAGCCACCAAGACGCCTCTCGACACCCCGCGCTACCAGCAACTCTTCGCCGCAGCACTCGAAGCCTACCGCGATAACTACGTCGGCTCGAGGTCCGTCCGTCCGCCTTCTGGCCAGCTGGGGAGCGGCATGTACCTCGTGCAGTTCTGCACCTGCGGCGATTGCAGCAAACTGGACAATTTCCTCGCGGACCCGGCGCGGGTGTCACTCCGACTGATCATTGGCGCCAAGAAGCAGCGACACCACGTGCACAGGGTGATCGAGGAGCACGACATCCGGGTCACGCATGAGACTGAGCGATTTGCGCCTGGAGGGCCCACGATGGTCATTAACAAGGTGGGGCAGACGGATGTTGCGAAGCAGCAGGTGAGGGCCAAGGAGGCAGAGGAAGTCTTCAAGGCTTTTGATCAGACCAAGTTAGGAGTATTGCTGGGTGAGGATTATCCTGCTATTGCGACAGCATTGTGGCAGCGGCCGGTGAATCTGGTGCCAGGGCGGGGTGGTATCACGTATCCGCCGGCACCAATTCCCGCTCCGGCTCCGGCTCCGGTTGCGGCTCCGGCTGCGGCTTATTTTCCCGCTCCTGTTCCTGCTCCAGGACCTGCTGCGGCAGGTTATGCACCGCCCGGGCACACTATTATGCCAGCAGTCGGGCCTGCGTGGGTTCCACCACCCACGAACAGACATCAGCCGATGACCGGGTCTGCCCGCGGCCCGCCGCCGTCACATTACAACAGGCCAGCAACCGGATCCTCGTCCGCTCCGCCGCCTGTGAGCGGTGCTCAATCGATGAATGGCTCAATAAATGGTCTCCAACCGATAAACGGGCCGGCACAAGTCCCTATAGGAATGTCAGCAGGACAAAGAGCTTTCGCGCCGACAACGGGCAATGCGGGATGGCCGTCGCGATCCCCGCCCTCAGGCCTGAACGGTATGGGTGCAGCTGCGACTCCTGGGCCAAGTCGGCCTCCGCCACCTGTTGCTGGGGCGAAACGAAAAGCTGAGCCAGAGATTATTGATTTGACTTAGGTGGCTAGTCACTGGATTGGATCATGCTCTTTTAGCGTGCTGTTGAGATGTTCTTTCAGAAACTGCACCGCATGCACCTTGGTGAGCCGTCATGGGCTGAACTCGTCGGTCTTCACAACATCACGAATGAGTTGCGAGTCATGGCAACGTAACATGACCAACATCAAGTAGATTTCATCTTTAGTCCTTCTATTCCATTACTGTAAATCACGACTAGTTCTTGGGACAAACCTTGTCCACCGCGCTGTTCGCACAAGGAAACGTGTCGGGACAAGTGTTGAAGACGTAGAAACCAGTACCACAGCACGTGCTGATGCCACCGCAGGAGTCCGCAGGGATGTTACATATGCCAGACTATTCATCCGGCCCACGTTAGCATTTGCATTCTCAGGTTTTGATTGTTCCGGTCATTGTAAAACTTACCTCAGAAAAGCGGAAGTCGAACTGCGAGTCGCAGCAGAACCTCGTCTTTCCGATGTCCCCGCCGTCACCTGCTAAGTTTTGGCAGTAGCCCATGGACCTAGCTGCGATAGCTCCAGTCGCGAAGGACGCAGCCGCGAAAACAAGTGTGGCACGCATATTGAGAGAGTTCTATACCGAAAGGATCGTAGATAGTTGGTGGCAAAGTGTGACGAGAAGGACTGCGGTCAATTCACTTTCTCAGGGACTTGAACCTCATGTTTATATCCGTCCAGCAGACTTTATCCCCGTTAATGAGTAACGAATTCAAAATACGAACTATCCCACGGGCACTTAATATGCCTTCGAGTCAGGCAAATCGGTAACGGACAGCTCCGTAGTCCGCCTACTCCGTGCTGTGAACGCGCTGGAAGATCTGCGTTGACGAGAAGAGAGTTTGGGTCAGTGCACTTAGCCAGTCGTGCTTCACTCGGTACGGGTTAATACAAATAAAATTAGCACTATAGGCCTTCACAATAACTTTCTGCTCTTGCCGATCTTTGGAAATATGTTTCTACGGAGTTTTCATACGACTACTTCGGGATTCCTCTGTCTCCCAAACTCCGTATAGTGTGGACGTACGTGGTGTCGGTGTATGTGGTTTTTGGCAAGTCCGGCCTACAAGCCTAGTGCCTTTAGATAGTCAATACAGTACCTTAATTATCTTCGAGTCAATTGATATATCATGAACTTGCGAACGAGTAAATAATTGCTCTTCCTGGCAGAAACGAAGAAACTACCCATGCACAGCATTCCCTGAAGCTTGGGTCCATGCTACAAAACTTGGGGACTAAGGCAACGGGCCTTCCATAAGTGCTTAGCTTTTTGAGGCAATTGTCATTTCGAGTCTTATAACGACTATTCTGGAACTAGTAGTCGGACATCTAGGGAATAAGGCTTGCTTTGGCTTTTATGATGCCGTTATCGCATCCTGTGAACCCACTCTACTTATAATGTCTGATTCTCAAGACAAGAAACATTAGAATTAGTAAGCGAAGAGGTTTCAAGCTTGTGAATGATGACATGATTGGGGGAGTACGTATGGATGATCAGTCACTTGCCGAACTCTGTTGTTGGTAAGACCGTCCTCTAGGTCCCTCATATTTCACTTACCCTGTTACTATTTACAACTTTACTTACCAGAAAAATCGATGATCCGTCCGCTCTCATGTAAATCCCACTGATCGTAAGAGGTTTGACCAGCGGCAATGATGACTTGTTGTAAAACACTTTTAGAACGCGTTCCCCTCACTTTCATTCCCAAACGCAGTCAGCGAATCAGGCATCGTCAAACCTTTCGGGAGTGTGGGATGAGAACGAGAAGTGGGACTCTCAGCTTGGGCCAAGACAAAATCGTGATGGCCCTCGCTCAGTTGGAAACCTGCAAGTTTCAGCCTAGTCTTCGCATATGTGATCGCCTGCGCGCTCTCAGAGTTATGCTCATCTACACTCAATTGAAGCTACGAGATCTCGGTTGAAAGCTTTTTGACTGGAATCTTACCAATTGCAACCTGGCAGGCCGCATCGCACCGCGAGCCTGAGTCGCATACCACGGAGGATGTTGAAGGTGTCGGAAAAGACAGGGGAGGTCAACCCTAAAGCCATCTCAAAGCATCAGCCACAGTATGTTCTCATCTCACCCTCACTATGTCCGATGATCGAACTAAGCTATCATGTAGCAAGTAAGCTTATTCCGCTACATTCTCCAATCCTGCAGTGATTGACATCATGGAGATGCTGTGTCAATGGACAGGCAGCTTGTCGAAGACGCAGTTGTCTCCAGCTTAGGTTGCGTCGGCAACCATCCGCGATCCCGCCGCCAGTCAACTGGGACATCTCAGGAACACCAACAGAAAGGGCCATGTTCCATCATGTACGCAAATGCACAGTTGCGGGCTTCGGGGCTATCTCTTTTCTAGAGAAGCTATGGCACAGTTACATCATCCCACTAGGATACTATTCCGACTCAGTTAAACACGGCCTGATAGCGTTGGGATGTGCACATCGAGGCTTCATAAGCGACTACAGAGAAGAAGACCAGGCTGCGGGCGCGCAAACATACGATGTGCTAGCAACCCAACAATTCTCTAAGGCCATGAAGTTCACGACTCAGGATATGGAAAGGCTTTCGTCTACCACTATCAGGACATCGCTCGTTTCTTGTTTGATATTCATCTGCTTTGAAATCATGCAGGGAAGTTACGACAAAGCTCTGCAACACCTTAGATCCGGCTCTAGCATCATGGTTGCCCTGTCCAAAGCGGCAACGGATGCTCAGGCAGGATTACCTCTTTCAGTGCACCAGAGATGCCTGGCTGAGACTGTCAAGGACTATTATGATCAGTTATGCGATCTTGCTGACATGTTCACCTGCTTGGGCTGCGATGCTGCCTACTTACTGGAAGAAGGCGAAGTCATTCCGGACCTGTCTTATTTCTTCCGGGGCAATAGCAACAAAGATGCTTCCAAGCCGTACTCCTCGACCACCGAGGCTCGGTACGATCTCCACCTTGTAGACCAAGCTTTTGGGAAGGCTTTACGTTACAATGTCCGAGGTAGCATTCCGATGAATCCGATATCTTGGACCTCATTCTTGGATTTGCCAGAGAGCATGTCACCACTAAGAGATGACGACCTGCGGCTCGGGGAATGGCTTGCAGCTCGCCATCTCTTTGATGTTTTTAGTAGTCGGCTTGCAACTTATACTGAGCATCTCAAGTCAAGCTCATCAACAACCAGGCAGCAGTTATGGGAGGCGCGGCTAATGTCAGTCATGCAAAAGGACTGGTCGGTCATCATCAAATGCATGGAGGCCCCGAGCTCACAGCCTCTGGATCGACAATTTTTCCAGGATCTTTTAGAAGATGCTGAATCGCTCATATATGCCGAGGCCGAGCCGATGCAGTATCCGGTCTTTACCCTGGGTGCGGATGTGATCCCGCGAATGAGCCTCATTGCCGGGTTCTCTGGTGAGCTGGACCTGCAGCAAAGGGCCATTTCGCTGCTGTATGCCATGCGAAGGAAAGAAGGTATGTGGGATAGTCGGGAGATTGCCAGTTTGCTAGAGTCTATCTTGTTGGCTAGGGAAAGCAGCATCTGGAACATGGAGTATGAGAGGATCTCTCTTCCGCGAATAGCAGGGATGCTGTTATCGCTGAAGCTGTATGATGGTAGCAGTTCGTTACCTCTGGCTACGCTGGTAGACTAATGCTCTAATTCACTGAGACACAATGGTTGTCTTTGTAACGTGGAAGAGCAGCCTGAAACTTTTCGCGAAATTTGCAGATAGCAGAGAACGCTCACTGCTATATATAGCATGACCTTGTTTTGCCTGTGTAAACCTATTGAAGCTCAAATGTAGCTTAGTAGCGGCAATAAGGCTAATCTGGCTTCCCGTGCCTCACATTCCCGCGTGTAGCCACCCTTATCCATCAGTGCTGCACGCAGAATTGGTAGGGAACGAGATGGGAACGAAAGGAATATGATTACTGCAGAGCACATCATGACATGCTATAGCTCTCTCCACTAGATTGCTGTTAGAACGGTGACTCCCAGGTTCTCCCCGTCCTCTTCTCTAACTCCCACACACTACGAGAGTGTTATCCCTACTCCCACCACGCTGCGTCCGTCTCCCTGAAAGTGTTGCTTCCACAATGCACCTCGCCAAAGGTGTGGTGATGCGACATGAAATCGTCCACAAACCCGACCTCCATGCCAGCCTTTGCATATACCTCCCGGATGGCAAACTCCAAAATGTCTCGTCCCTCAACCACGGGGCCCCAAGTCTTGGGACTCACGTAGTAGTTGCCCAACACGACGCCATTGATAGCCGCCGGGCTGAAGCTCACTAACAAATACTCGCCCTCCATTACCGTTTCAGTTAACGAGGAGAGCGAAGACACCTTGGGAGCCTTGAAAAGCGAGGGGATGCGAATCACATGATCCCGAAGGATAGGTATCTCAGCGAGCAGGATTCCCAGATTACCATCAATATGTCTCTGCGCATAAGCGTTGACCTCGGGAAATGTCTCGTTTGCAAGAAGCTCATCGACTGTCATGTCCAGCTCCTCTTTCGTGATAGAAAAGGAGCCTTCAACAGACCCATTGAAAGAAATCGCCCGCACACCACCCTGCGCCGCTGCTGAGGTGTTTCTGAGCAAGTCGAGGGCGGAAGTGTTGTCAGCGATACCAATCGTGAAGCCAAGTCCCGTCTCGTTGGAAGGTAGAAACTGGACGAACTCATCAACGTGACCGATGAGTAGCCATCCAGACTCAAGGAAAGAGGGTTCTGAAGCTCTTGGCCTTCCAAGCAGGCAATCGTGGCTTCTGCTGGCATCTTGTCATAATAATTGCCATAAATAATCCGGCCGGCAGGATATTTGACTCCACTCTTGGACGTGTAAGGTGGGATCGTTTCGAGGTTGCCGTATGCGTTGATTTCTCGGGCGCCATAGCCGCCGCGTCCCCCCTCAGGCTGGGAACCACCAACGCCTTTCCCGCGGAGCTGCTCAAAGACGTGTCTTCCAGCAGTACGAACTGACTGTGCCGACCTCAACATAATTCTGAGCGAGATCGGTTGGCCGTTAGGTCTAGGCATGCTAGCATATGCTGGTTCAACAAAATCCTGGGCCCAAATATCGTCACTCTGATTGAACAGATATAATGGCTCCTTTATCCCTGCCGCCTTCCGCGCTTCATCAAGTCGGCTGAGAAAACCGAGCTGTACAGGTTCAGACTCGTTTGTCGCAGTACTGACAAAGGCGCTGACACGTTGGAGATGGTGATGGGTCAGAACTGGAGCCACCTTGAGCTCAACGACGTCGAATATGACAGTGCCATTGGCGTGGACATCCAAATGCACCCTTACTTTGCCGTCCCATTTTGCAAAATCCTTCACAAACTCACGCCCGTCAATCCCGAGAGTGATACCGGCTTGGACATGGCTTGCATTGAAGGTAAATTCAGGATCCACAAAGCTCCAAGAGGCAGTCTCGGCGGGGTTGGCGGACGAATCATTCACGTAAAAGAGACGAACCCTTTCAGATGCGGCGTCAGGCGTGGCGGAGATGTGGGCAATAGTGTCGTCTGAAACTTCCAATGGGATCGATTTCAGGGGAGCAACCAGGCTTGGCTCAAGGAGTGGGTGGCCAGAAGCATCGTGACAAGATGCTAGCTCGTGATTACTGAGAGGGTTGCCCTGGAGATCCTGATTAGGACAGCGTTTGAGAGAGTCGCCGACGTTTGGTAGGAAGATGGCGCCGCGAGAAGGGGGCCAGAATGCTCTGTCCGTGGCATCGCTGTCATCCACGATACCGTCACGGTTGGTATCTGCGAGAATCATAGGCTTATGCTGCTGGCCATGAACTGCTCCGAATTGCAGCGTGACCAAGACAATGGCCACAGCCTTGGCTGATAGATACATCTCAAGATAAGTCTGCTTAGGGGAATAGTCGAAGAGCTCATGTAAGAAGACGCCGCCGGTTGTGTCATTCCATACACTATCTAGTTGGGTTGTATGATGACTATTTATATCAAAGAAGGACACGCTCAAAATGAGTGCGATCATCGAAAAGCATTCGATGGTAATTCCAGCCTTCCTCTCAAGAGTTTCCCTTCAAGATACCGGCATCCAGTATTGAGACCGTAGATAGTAGCAATCACGGTTAAGAAAATCATTTCCACCAATGCGTCGCTATGCCGTATTAGGAAAAAATTGTACATGAGATGCGCTCACGATATATAAAGGTCGGTGTTACTATCTTACGAAGCAACATTGACTAACACATGCAACTGGGGCCGGGGGCCGTGATCACCGGCTCGGATCCAAGGCCCAAAGGACCATAAACCCTCCCCTATGCTGGCGGAGCGTACGTTATGGCATCCACTGCTGCCCCGTTGCCGGTTACACTATACTTGTTGAATTTGCCGAAAGTTTGGCCATGTCCGTAACTGCAACTCTTACCTCTCAAATAGTTTGTTGCCAAAATAAATTGCCCCGACTTCGAGCCTAATCTCAGGAGAAATTGAACCCTTCCCTTGCATCACACATCAACTGCAGCGGAATAATCGGAACCCGAATACGTATGGAGAATGCGTCAGGTGCCTAGCTCGGTACGTTTTCTTCTGCTATGAATCTCTTGATCTCAACTAGCTACCCAATAGGTGTACCATGAATGAACGTAAGAAAGTAACAGTAGATGTTATGGAAGACAAGAAAACATTGCCCTCATAGACGTAAAGATACATTGATGCCATAGCCGAGGCGGCATGTTTTTACTGCTGCACTTCTTAAAGCATTCGTTATGTTTGTAGCTGTCCTCAATTATCTGATGAACACGCAGCGACCAACAAAGAATAGGCTTGAGCAACAAAGTCGTAGGCAACGGCTATGTTGCGATAGAAGATCAAGTTGCCCAGAAGAGGTCACGGAAGACGCGCGCGTTGCTGATTGTTGACGGACCAAATGTTAACTTTGGATCCTCAACCCCATGCATTCCTCGATCCCGATACTCTACCTAACAATACAGGCTCAGCCTTCTTCTATCACTTTCGAGCATCCAACGTCCCCAATTTTGCGTTGCCGCCCTACTGTGCTTATTTCCGGGATCGACACGTTCTGCCCTTGAGCAATGCCATCCCAACTGTCAGATGTGCCGCCACAGCTCCCGGCGTGGGGTTGCTCATCGAGCTTTCTTACTTGACCTTCCTGAACCTTCATCGTATGACGCAAATATATGTCTACAAACCATTGCTGTTCAGCATTTTCGTTCTTTTAACTTTACAGCGATGATAGGAGACACCGGAGACGTACGTTGAGCATTCTCCGCTTAGCACATATGCGTGGGGTAGATTGATACAGTAACAGTCTGGCCAGGCTAATTGAGCCACGATTTGAGATACCGGACGAGAAGTTTGGGAATTCTAGCATGTTTCGACAGTTACCATGTAGCCGAGCTGCCATGAGGTGGCTGGGGTGTTCGCCGCCAAGCCTTCCGTCTACCTCAAGCACAGTCAACACATTACGACTGTTTTGCTTCACCGTAACCGTACATATTGTAAGTCCGATGTTGGAATCGGTTTCCGTGAGAAAGGTGCTATGCATTCGGCCGAGCCGACCGAGAGGTTCAGCGTCCGGTAGATATCATAGCCGTTACCAAACCTTGTTGTAACGACTTGCTCAGTAAGCCGCCTCACAATGTAAGAATGTAGCGAGCATCGTCCTTGGGGAATTAGCCTGTTTGAGAATGAATAAACCCTCTCATTGGCCGACGGTATACTAGTCGTGATTAGAGACGCCCGATGACTATGTCAACGGAGGCAGTGCTCAAGGGGCTTGTAAACTCTGATTTACGGCGACTTGTTACCGTTTTCGGGTTCTATGCAACTGTTCCCAACCTGAGTCAAGACCCGCGCGCCGTTACAGTTGTGAGGGACCAGATGTAGGTAGTCTAGTGATTAAGCTTAATTAATCGGATGATCTACTACAGGCGTAGTTGTTTATGCTACAGTCGATTTCCGGCCATAAGCTTATAACCGTTATTAGTGTCAGCAACTTTATCCGAGTAGTCGAGTAGCCTCTAGCCGATCATGGAAACGTAGAGGAACAAAGTCGACGTCGACCTTGTCAATGGCCTGATGAGATCCAAGGACGAACGGCAGCTTCACTAAATTTACATTCGCCAAGCCATAGCCTTCGTGTGCTAAGCTCGACCATTACGCGTTCGCCAAGTACTCAGCCTTTAGTCCATCATGTGTATTGATAACGATCATCGTCTCGTGAGTATAAGTTTACTGACATCGGACGAACATCAAGTCACAATGCACCATCTCATCAACTGCTTTCACATCAATCACCCCTTCATTTCAAGATGCGTCTTTCACTCCCTTTGCTGTGTGCTCTCCTGGCCCAGCAAGTCTCCGCGGCTGACATCTCTCTCGGCTTCAACACCCCACAAGTCAACGAGAACCGCACCATCGACGAAATCTACCAAGCCGCCCTAGCTGAAGGCGGCATCGTAACATGCTGGCACGGCGGCGACGAAGTCACCCAACAAGACGGCCTCAAGCGTGCCTTCGAGACCCGGTTCCCGGGCATGACGCTCAACATCACGGTCAACCGCTCCAAGTACCACAGCGTCAACGTCGACAGACAGCTCGCCTCGGGCAGGCCGCTCGAGGTGGACACCATCATCCTCCAGGCCCTGCAGGACTACCCCCGTTGGGAGCAGCAGGGATCGCTCCTGCATTATGCTCCGAATAACTATCTCAAGGTGCTGGCGCCGTTTCGTCATGTGCGCGCGGCGTACTACGGCTTTGCGATGAATGCATGGTCGACTGTCTGGAACACGCAGAAGCTTGCGAACCCGCCGCGGGAGTGGCCGGATTTCTTGAAGCCCGAGTATAGGGGCAAGATTGTCCTGACGCACCCCAGTGACGACGATGCCATTGCGTACATCTTTGACCTCGTGTAAGATACTCTCAGACGCTCCTTTTCTTCGAAATGGCAGAGTGCTCACTTCTTCTTCCAGAATGCACCAGTATGGTCCCGAGTGGTTCGACGGCCTCCTCGCCAACGAGCCCCGCTGGGTCCGCGGCACGGGATCGCCCCTGGCTGTCCTGCGCCAGCCCAACAGCACACAGTCCGTCACGTTCACCGCCAGCATCGGTCTTCGGTCCTCGGGCAGCCTCAACGCCTCGTTCCCGACGGAGGGGCTCTTTGTCAGCTGGCCGAGGTCTGTCGCTATCTTCAAAGACGCGCCGCACCCCGAGGCTTCGAAGCTGTTTGCCAACTTCCTCCTCGATGATGGGTTCCAGCGCAATTCTTCTCAGTGGAGTGCTCGGAAGGATATCACGGCGCCTGGCGGCTACCCCGGGATCCTCGACATGGATACAACCAACTCTGCCGAGTATCTCCGATTCATGTCGGATCGTGGTAGGGTGGAGGCTCTGAGGATGATGTTTGAGGATAAGATTGGGATGCCGCAGGGACCTAGTCCTCTCGTTGATGACCTCTAAGACGCCAGATGACCGAGAGTGTATTTTCTTTCGTCTTGTATCGAATAGACAGAAATACAGTTCCTGCCGAGAACGCCTACGCACTCTCACGATCATAATAAAAATAGAAGCTTGATCTGCAAACACCTTGATTGCTTGAACCACAGGGCTGTATGTACTACGAATGTACAAGAAAGAAAAAGTGTCCACCAAATAGTCCTAATATGCACCCGCTCGCTGACTCCAAGCCGGCGCCTCAAAAACCTTAACCTCTTCGCGACCGGTCGTCACCACCTCGCCGACATCGAGTCGGAAGTTCTGCACGCGAGCTCCAACGTTGCCGAGTGCCCAGACGGCTAGACCAATGTAGTTGGTCCCCTGGTACCGGAGTATGCCCTCGGGCACGGGGAACCTGGTCTGCGGACCAATATTGCTCACGTACCGCCCGTACTGGAACCCGTTCACGTACAGAATGGCGCGGTACGCACCCGTTCCGTTTGACGCTGCGATGTCGTCAAAGACGAAGGAGAGGGGCACGTCGAGGTCCGTAGCGGGGATTTGCAGATCCAGTTTCGCGGCGTAGAATGCCACACCGGGCACATCTGTCCCTTCGAATGGCGAGCGTTGTGTGTTGAGCGCCGATTCGGGTGGAGACGGGAGGTGATAGCCCTGGCGCTCAATAAAGAGCCCGCCCTCATTCAACGGGCCGCGAGCCCTATCGGCGTAGCCCTCGCCGCCGAGATTCCCCGTAATTTTCCACGTCGTGACGTTCGTTTGGGCGCCAGATGGGGACGTGATGCTGTAGTCCATGATCCCGCGCGGGGTTTTCATCACGTCCGCAGGGATGACAAAGTTCTCCTCCAGGCCAGTAGTGTCGACGAGGACGGTCAGAACATACGTTGCGCCCGCGGTGAGGTTGGCCAGGGTGTAATTGGAGGCATTATCGCCCGCGGCGTCAGGTCCGTTGGCGAAGGAGCCGATAAAGGTGTCGTTGAGCCAGACGGAGCTCGCAAAGGCGGAGCCGCCCTGGGTTGTGATGTCAAGCTTGTCTTCTGTGCCAGTTGAGGTGAAGTAGCCCCGGAAGACGAGCGTGCCGGCGTGGAAGCCGTAGTCTGAGGCGAAGAGGGAGACGGGGGTTGTGAGGTTGGCGATTGTGTTGTTTGTGGTTTTGTGGTCGGCGAGAGGCCACGCGGAGTCATCGTAGCCTGCGCGAATCTCAGGGAGAGAGTCGATGAAGGTCCAGTTGAGTGATTTGAGGTCCGGTACGGTGGGTGCGGCACCCGCGAAGGCTGGATTCGCGATCCAGTTGGTTAGATTGTTCGTTGTGTGGTCCAGTTGCTTGCCGTTGACTTCCAGCTTGGTGAATTCCGGCTCGACGCCAATGATCTCTATCTCAGTGGTACGGTTGAAGTCCGCCTGGACTCTAAGAGTGCCATCCTGTATCGAGATCGATCTTACCAAGTACCCGCCATTGACGATGAGAGAGTCTGGATTCATAATGGACGTGCCGTACGCCGGTTGGCTTCCGCTGGGCTTATCTGGCACCCAGTAGTTGTATGCCGAGTTGCGGTCTTCTCTGTGTTAGTCGCAAGGTGGTGCAAAGTAGCTGGTGTACTTACCCAAAATGTATATGACCAGGTTGTCAACCTTCACTACCCGTCGAGTGCTTGATGTTTCCCATGCCAAAAGCAGAGTGTTGTTCACATAATTGTGATCAACGCTGGTGCCCTCAACGAGGACAGGCGTCGTGGTCGATTTGATCGCTATCTCGTGCGTCTCGCCAGGTCCACTGTAAACGACAAGAACCGTCTGGTTCTTGTACTGTTTCCAGGTAAAGATCTCCGCTGTCGAATACAACAGAGTCGTGTTCCCAACCGGGTAATCCGTGACAACGATCTTCGAGTCACGGCGGGTAAGTTGCAGCAGATCGCGGGACTGCGGGATCGTGATGGTTCCTTGCGACGTGGGCAGACGAAGCGTGTAATCGGTCGTTGCAAGACTGTTGTAGTTGCTGTGCCGGACCACGAAGAACGAGCCGTTTCCGTTACCTAGCAGAGGTGTTACCGTGATGTCTGGAGTTGCGCTGTATACACCGACGGTCAAGTTTCCGGGCGTTGCAGTCAGGTATGCGGGCGAAACTTTTAAGAACTGTGCCTCAAGCTTCAGCTCAGAGTACTTTTCCCTCGAGACAGTTCTCTCTTCCGTGATTGCCTTGAAAAGCGTCAGTGAGTCTAACAGAAACAGATCAATCTGCCTTATACTCACGGAGCCGTAATCGTACGATGTGTATCCTCCCGGATGCCCCAAGTTACCCCAATTGGTGCCTCCGAATATCTAGTTTTTCGTCAGTCTCGGTCTCTCATTCCCCCTACCTCGAAGTAACTTACCATATAAATATTATATATAGTGACACCAGCTCCAAAGTTGTTCTTGTAAAATACGCGCTCAAACTCGTGATTAACCAACGCCGCACACTTTTCGAACCCAGGCCCAGCGTAGGGGTCAAAGGAACCTCCTTGAAACTGCAACGAGTAAGCTAACGTCTCTCTATTGCTCCTTGCAGGCCTACCTCTGGAATCGTGAAAGGCGTGCTTGGGCTTGTTTGCAAGTGTAGTGCGTGGTAGGTGGTTGGTAGAGCGTTATCCGGCCACGTATTCGGGTTTGCCTACACCTCGGCGGTCAGTTCCATTTGCTAGACTTTTGAGGAAGGGTTTCAGGATGCTACGCACACAGTTAAATCCAAGCGGGTACGCATCAAAGCCCTTTAGAACGTATTAGTCTTAAGTCTCTGTGACAACTTCAGAGTGACTTACATAAATATCAACGGCGCCTACACCCGTTCCCGGTGCATTGTGGCCCGCTGCTTTGGCGTCGTTGCTGATAAGGGGAACGACAATCCCAGCTTTGCGAGCCTGGTCGATGACATACTGGAAGTACGGCCCATCGGCACTACTGCCGTTTTCGAAGTTGGTGTACTCGTTCTCTGGCTGGAAGAGTATGACTGGGCCACCGTTGGTGATTTGGGCCTTGGCGATGATGCCGCAAATATTTGCCATGTAGCTGGTTACCATCATCAGTTACTGATTTTACCAACGGACTCCTTCAAGTTACAAAAGGACTTACTTGTCCGTAGCAGAAAGGAACTCGGGGTCCGAAGTCCTCAGCTTCGCCTTTAACCTCGCCAACCAACCCGGAAACCCACCGCCAGAGGCCTCTGCGTTGATATACGGGCCGGGCCTCGCAATGAGGTAGATGCCCGCCTTGGTCGCGGCGTCGAAAAAGGGCTGGAGATCAAACACGCCCTCGGCGGTGAAGTCACCGGCCTTGCCCTCGAGCAGCGCCCAGTCGACGTAGAAGGAGACCGTGTTGAGGCCAAGGGCTTTCACCTTTTGGAAGACGTCGAGGTACAGCGACGGGACGGGCAGGCGGAAAGGGTGGATCTCGCCCGAGAAGATCATAACCCGCTCGCCGCGGACGAAGAGCGAGCGCTCGTCCCATGCCACGATGTCCTGGAGCTGGTCTCTCTTTTCGTCCAGGACTCTTATTACGGGAGCGAGGGCGAGAGACGAACGAACTCCTGCGTCGAGGCTGCTCGCCACGGATGCGGCGGAGCATAGCCCGAGGCCTAGCGAGGCGATGGAGAATAGAGACGGCCTCATGTTTGACAGGTTACCCGGGTGGCGGCTGTCAAATGGGGGAGAGAAGGGTGAAAGGACGGGACTAAGAGATCACCCGGGTGCCGTCCGTACATGATATAATTGTTAAAGTCATAGCCTCGGACATTTGCAGCTGCGCGAACCCTGAGAGTCATCCGGAGACCAATATCCTTCTAGGTGCTCTAGCGCCGTTCGATCATGCGCAGATGATGCGGATAGTTGAGGTGTGCGTAGTATTGCCCATCGTTCGTCCCTTTCCCCTCTCCTCCATTGCCGGCAACATGCAGTAGCGGCACTGGAAGCATGATATGGGCATGTCCGGAAGAACAGGTGCGATTAGCTTCGCATACGAAACGATCGTCCGATGCCCGGTTGCTGAGGAAAGCTTGGTCCACGATATGCAAGCCAATTTCTGCAGCCTCGAAGTACGACGGATCCTGAAAAGAGGTTGGCTGGGGATTAAGCTTCGCCGGCTTAGCCCGCGCGAGCCGTGCGGAGACGTGGTAGCGATCGTTGGAGCATGTGGAGGAAGCGGTTCCAACAACCCCTCCTTTGACGTCCTTGACTTGCTTTACCAGGAATAATCTCGGCCGATTGTGTGCGGAGGCAGATCCGACTGTAAAATGCGACGGAAAACAGGCGTATGAGCCAGTGATGATCGTCTCCGGTGACCTATCTCGAGATCAATTAACGCGATGCCCGTTTATTGTCCGCAGAGCCGGGCTTCCCGATATATCAAGTGCCGAAGGCCAGAATTTCTTTGATTACGACTGTCTGGTCGCATTCAAGCTCGTATCCATCGCCTGTTGGTGATGATCCGGCCAGCGCAATGTAACCTTGCTGCTCATCACGGCCAGTTGGAGCGGTCAAGCAATTGACTAATCGAATTCAATGAAGCTCATATGACGCCATGTCAAACAAAAGTCCAATCCGACTCCTCATCGGTGCTGGGGTTCGAATCAACCGTCTGCTCATCGAAGAAGCCGACTGCTCGCCCGTCCTTCTTCCAGACCTTGCCGTCCTTCATGACAAAGCTGACCTTCCTCAAGGCTCCCTCGTCTTCTCTCGGGTCCGCGTCCAAGGCAATGATATCGGCTCGGTAGCCCTTCTCGATGGAACCAAAGTAGAAGCCGCTCTTCTCCTTACCGCAGCTTTCCCAGCCTCCCATCACACATGCTTCCAGCACATCCACGACGGGAACCCCGGCCTGGATCATGAGTTCCATTTCAAAAGCACCTTCCCCGTGAGGAAATGTTCCGGTATCGCCCCCGGCAGCAAGACGCACACCGAGGTCGTGTGCCCTTTTGGTCTTCTTCGCGATGCTGCTGAAATCAGGCGAAGTCTTCATGATCCCGAGCGTCGGGACGAAGATGGTACTACGGCGCGCCATTTCTCGAAAGACCTCATCGGTGGCCTCTTGGCAGTGCTCAACGGTGTCGACGCCGGCCTTGATAGCCATGAGTGCGCCCTTGGCTGACCCTGCGTGGCACGCCACGGGTAGCCCGCCTAGCTTGGCTTCCTTGACGATGGCGTCCATCTCCTCTTGATTAAACATCACCACAGTCGGGTTGGGCTCCGAGGGAAGAAACGGGATTGGTTCCTTTGAATTTGGGAATCGCATCACCTTGCGCCGATAGTCCGCGTAGAACTTGATGATGTCCGCCCCATCGGCCGCACGACGCCGGACAGCCTGTGTCACGCCTACCTGACCGTCGCACGGGTCCGAAATGCGCGGTAGTTTCGCCCACGAGTTCTCGTGACGGACCTGGTAGGACCCAGTGCTGGCGAGACACTCGGTGGCCACGAAGAGTCGCGGGCCGGGTACCAGACCTCGGTTAACACAGTCTCTCAGGTTTGCGTCGTATGAGCGCAGCCCTTCGGTGCCCAAATCTCTGTATGTGGTGTAACCGGACAGAAGGGCAACACGGAGATGATTTGTAGCACGAACGATTCTCTCGACGACACTTTCGTCGCGCATCTGGACCGTCGATGAAGCCTCACTAGCCAAGGTTAGATGAATCAAGGACCTTGTGCCACGATGATGAGGCTCACTCGTATGGATGAAGAAACACGTGTGTATGCGCGTCGACAAATCCTGGCATCACAACCTTCCCTCGCAGATCTATATCATGACTTGTCAACTCGACATGTTTGGATCGCTGCCGGTCATACACATCTGCAATGGCGCCGTTCGTTGGATCGATGACAATCGAAATATTCTTGTCAAAGGTCTTTTTCCTTGGATTGAACAGCAATGACGTGTGTATTGTAAATGGTCCATCGCCCTGTCTGCTACACATTTTTGCGGCGTTGCAAGGTCTTTTGATAATACAAGCGAGTTCTGGCTCAGGTAATGTTTTCGGGTTGCGAGACTCGTCAGTAATATAGCAAAGTCAACAAAGAGTGCTAAAGTAGACTGCAAAATGAAACACCTAAATGATTACCGTCTGATGATGTATTCACCTGCGGGCGAGATCCTAAGCTAGCTGTCATAGGCAGCTCGACTATTATAAACTCCCCGCTGAAACATGCAAAAAGTTCAAGGAGAGACACGCAAAGGGACTTTGGTAAATAAAGCAATCTCGTCTCCAGATATTCACCGCTGTATGGTTGGTTAATCGTATCACTGTATCGAGAGGCGACGCACACTTCTAGTGTACGATTAAGGGTTCAATGCGTGGGTTGACACCGGGAGGCTGTAAGCTGGAATGCAATGCTTCACATCACCGTTGCACTATGCGGGTGTCCGTGAGTAGGCGGGTCCTCCGACGCCGAGATCCGCGGAAGGGCAGACCTGGATCCGAAATGATGCTTGCTGCGGACGGATTATCGTTCTACCATCGGTTGCCTCTTGTGCTCTGTATCCGTACGCAAGGGTCTCCAGTCTCCTCCATGGACGGAGCGTAGACACTGTGCCGGGATGTGGGAAGAAGGGGAACCCATGACAAGGGCGCTAGGAAACAGAGCTTCGAATAAAGGGTACCCTGAACTGTATAAGCTAGGCGAAACGCACTCGTTGAGTTCTCAGCTTCCTTCAAACAGCTGCTAGCTGGGTGGTTCATCTGGAGGTTGGCCATTGGGTGGGAAAATGACGCATGACGGGGCATCAGCTGCATGCCAACAAAAGGGCTGAAGCAGAGCTGTCGCTGACAGTTCGAGATGCTTCGGGCGCAGTCTGAACGGTATTCTTAACATCGTCATCCTGCAGGCCGTACTGTAACAGTAGTCCTGTTGATTGTTGTTGCAGGGGCCCTCGGTGAATTGCGAAGACCCTCGAGCGCGGAAGTGACGTCGGCCGCCGCGGAAGGCAAATCTTATGGCCCAGTGAGGCGATGCCCATCGTCCGAGAAATTCTTGACCCCTTCCCCATTGACCCCTCACATACTCTAGGGTTGTTGTCGGCATCCATATTAGCATACTGCGTACGGTAGGGCATGCGTGGTGCGACGACGAATGCCGAGTTCTGGAAAAAGTTGTGGAATCCGGATTCTTGGACGGGGCCGGGAAGAATGACGAATGCTGGGAGGGGCCCGGGGGACGGTGGAGACGTGCTTGGAAGACCCTGAAGGAGAATTGGCCGGGTTTGGCACGCCAGGCTGGCAGAAGCGGAGGCGGTTGGAGCAAAGAGCGACGGGTCGATGCTGAAAATAGAGACAAGATCGGCCCTGGGCAGGCATGTTGCATTGCCGTGGATGGGGACAACCAGTGGCTTCATTGCTTCAATATTGCCCTGGTATTTTTTTTTGTGCCATCGTTCCATTGGTGCCGGCTGGCAATCCATGTGTGCGTTTGTATGCCTTGCTTTTGCTGATGCTTGGTTTTAAGCATCTATGAAGGGTTTGACCCAACGGCACATGCCATATGATTGTCGCTCCTTTCCATCCTGGATTAGACAGACTAGCACAAAGCCTGATGCCTATCCCATCGTCATCGTCATGGTTGTCTGCGACTGCAACGGCAGTTCATGGTGTCCTGCATTATGTCAGTGGTGTAGTCAACGGTTCTTTGCTGTCGACAGAAGTTTTTGTTGAACAATAGACAGACAGACCATGGTTATTTTTGGGATGTTCATTGTCTGCTGATGAAAGGAAAAGCGCGCCATGCAAAATCGGTTTGCTGCATTCAAACGTTTGGGGCTTGCGGCTTGCAGAGAAAAGCTCCTGATGGCAAACACCTCAGTCGGCGCCAACGGCTACAAGGAATGCGGCAGAGTCAGCGGTCGCAGCGGGCTGGACCAGTCTCTCAAGTCTGGAGCCATCTGACGGGCTAGAAGGGGCCGTTCAAGCCGTTTTTCATGGGCACCAACCATTCGGCCGCTAAAGACTGCTGACAGCTGGGCTGCTTCCTTGGGGTGATCCAACAACTCCCACTGACCTAAGAGGCTCGGCGGTATCCTCGGTTATGTCGTGGACTGTTGGAGGCGGCGAATAGACGATTTGACTGAGCGTTTGAGCAAAGGGTCGTGAGCAGTGAGCTGGAGGCTGAGCCGTGTAAATTTCGAGAGGTGAGGCCGTGAGGGTGAGGGAGACTTCAGGAGGGCAACGAAGGGTCTGAGGGTGAAGCCATTTCTGATTCGCCGAGAGACGAAGGAAACGAGAGAGACGTACTGTGTACGTACCTTTTAGCATTGATCGTCGTGTGCCACAGTGCCCCGTGTCGGGCCCAGGGTTCAAGCCGTCTGGCCAATCAAAAGTTCTCATCGTGCGAGAAGCGGGCAAATCTGAGATGGGTAACCTGATGTCTTAGGCCGTCAGACCGCCACCACGTTGTCCCTTGCACCAGAATCTGGCAAGCATCCACAGCCACTCACCCCGGTCGCTACCGGCTCGACCTCCTACCTCTAAGTTCTGTCCCCCCCTGCGCAACGTTGCTGGGCAGTTTTCTGCTTGGAGACTTGAGGTTCCCTTTTCTGACGCTTGTTGGCCCAGGAAGAAGCCAAGAACAGCCACCACACGGGTCACGGACAGTGCGACGGAGGAAAGAAGAAGTGGCCCGGCCCTGCATCCCTGGTACCTGCCTGGACCCGTGGACCTGTCCCCAGCGCTCTACTGCGTACACAGTAACCCACCAGTGACTGCCCACTTGGCAACCGCACCTGCCTTTTCACACTGACCACCCTCTTACGCCGCTCCAGCTCGAATACGAGTCTTGTTTTTCTGACCTCCCGCTCGTTCCACTCCAACGACCACCCACCTCAAAACCTATCCCAACTCATCCCTCACTTCATAAAAACCATTCACTCGCTTTTCCCTATCGTCACCTTTGATTCATTCCTCTCGTTTTACTCCGAGTGATTTCCGCGTCACAACCAACACAAAATCGCCTTTTACCTTTTGTCAACTTACCGGTCGCTTCCGTCCTCCCACCCTGACCCGTGCCGCCCTCCTATTTTCGTACCCACCCGGCACGTAAGAACTTTCCGAGAATTCCAGACGAACCGACTCGACTCATCTCAGAACCCTGTGTCTTTGACACCACCACCAAAGAATTTGGTTGTCGGCACACAAACGAACGATCTTCAATTTATCTGACCGACCGAGAGAATTATTTCTACAGTCGGCTGACTTGATATATCCATTCTTGAAGCACCACCTACCGTGAATCTCGTCATCCACCACAGTCACGATGCATCCCCAACGCGCCGTTCAGGTCCTCGCCCTCGCCTCGGTCGCTCAGGCGTCATGGTTCAACTTCAACAAAGCCGAGCCCCGCGATGGCCTCCTTAAGAGACAATCAGGAACAGCCAGCGGTGCCGAGACCACATCGACTGCCGCTGCTCAAACCACCACATCTGCTGCTGCCGTAACTACAACAACGACTGCTGCTCCGGTCACCAGCACCACCGTCGCCGTTGTCACTACCACATCTCCCGCTGCCGACCCGACCACATCCGCCAATGCGCCTGCATCAAGCACAACACCAGGAGCCACGGCTGCTCCTACAACCCTGAAGACCAGCACCACATCTGCTGGCAGCAACAACGACGGGACCACCAGCGCAAGTGCCGCTTCTTCCACCCACTCCACCACTGCCGAGCCCGTTACCTCCACCATCAAGACCGTCATCACCACCACCAACTCCGCTGGTGTCGCAACTTCCTTCACCTCTGAGGCCACCGTCACGAGCACGCCCGGTCTTAATGAGGCAAACTCTGGAGACTCATCCTCTGGCATGTCGTCCGAGACTCGCAAGACTGTCATTGGTGTCGTTGTTGGTGTCGGCGGTGCCATTGTTCTCGGTGCCCTGGGCTTTGTTGCCTGGAGAATTTGGGGCAAGAAGAAGCAGGCTGAGGAGAACGATGGCCTCATGGAGTACAACAACCAGTACGGCAACGAGCCCAAGAACGAGATCGGGAGTGCCCAGGGATCTGGTTCCGGCCGTACTCCCTTCCAGTCGACTCTCGAAAGCTACCACGCGCCGAACCAACAAGTCAATGCATCGTCCAACTTTTAAAGATGTTTGTTGTTGCGACTTCCAATGATTGTTTCTTGCGACAGAAAGCGTTGATTCCCCAGTCCTTTCCACACGGATACCACACTCCTTGATTTCTCTTTTTACTCATTTGTTACGCTGGCCTTTCCACCAGTCATGCGGAGTTTAGGGCCGCCAGATCATCATGGCAGGCATGGTTGCATATCGCAAGGTCTCCGGACTAATGGATGGAATTATGTACATAGAAGGCTGAAAATTACTCTTCTTTGTCGGCTGGGCTTAGGATGATCACTTCACTGGACTAGTGTGGGGCTTCAAACGAGTCGCGCATCAGGACAGGGCATCGATACCAGCAAAGACACATGGCAGAGACCGCAACAAGCAAGTCTGATGGGCAGCCTTCTAGGCCCGTCGGCTTGTACGTACGTTAAGATACAACTTTAATATCAGGACCACCAACTTTCAAACAATTCAAACAAACATTGAAAGGCAAAGAAGAAGCACATACCACATGCAAAAATGACGCAAGTGAAGCCTGTTGGCTGAAGTGGCCGGGGGTTGAGGGAGAGAACTGAGTTCAACCGACTGATTGCAGCCCCTCCTCCCTCTGAACTCTATTCCATTCTATCTTTCCCGATATGATCGGCCGTCATCTGAGGGGGCCAACTGCCATCTGATGAACTCCATGTCTCCAAGCCAGCATGATCGTCCTTTTCGGTTGCCGTCCCGTCTGGGCAATATCACGTGGACACAGCAAAGCTAGGCCATCCGTAATATGATTTCCCCGTCTCAGTGGTGTTTCGGGTGTGCTTTGTGGTGGTGTTGCGGTGGTGTTGCATCCCAGCTTTTTGTGGGCAGCCGTGGTTGGATCTCTTTCCGCGTTTCAGGTTCCCTTTGCTGCTTGCTGCAAGGCCCCAGTTCCAATACCTACTTTCCCCCTCCCGTGCCGTGTGTCGCAGCGCAGCCGCGGGCGCTTGTTAATCGGAAAAAAGTGCTGCTAAGGTTTAAGGAACGGACGTTGGGTTGTTCCTTTTTACTTTTCTACTCCTCCAACGTCTTTTCGGTGTTACGATTTTCTACGTTCGAGCGCTGCGCGTCGCCAATCCACACTACAACTCCTACTGCGCTTCGTTGACGACGCTATATACTACGATTCGACGAGGTTGAGCCTCGGAGTTACCATTACAACGACATATTTCTAATACTTCAATCCGACGAGCTGGTGAAAGGACGGGGCTAGGAGACTTTATCTACGACACGAGAGGGAGAGATACCAATTGGGTTACGATCACAATTACAGAGCAACGATACTCGACGAAAGCAACCAACGAGATCAATTAATCAATCCGAAGGAGAGCAAACCCGATAATCACATCCGAAAGGACATCACAAAAGCGAGCGAGAAACGCCAAACCACTGTCGGTCCATGACAAAGATTAGAGAGAAAGCAATGAGAACGTCAACTCTCTTCAACGTCCTATCGGGGGCCGCCGTGGTGGCGGCGGGTGTGCTGGCGATGGACCTCGGCGACGAGATGCGCATGGGATGGAAGTATGGCCTACTGCCGCGGCAGACGACACAGAACCTGCAGACTTTCGAGGGGAATTTGGGCGGTGTACAAGCGTCAGCGGTATGTGATTACATCTCTATCTCTCGGGATGCTCTTCTCCTCAACACTCGAGCGAGAATCGAGATCCTCAAGGGGGGCGCAAACACTTAGCTCCGGGGAGAGGTTCGGTGTGGCGTTCAATGGGTGGCGCTGTTTCAGGAGTAGGATGAGGGAATCGTAGGACGGAACGTTGTATGCTGACTATTGTGGCTTGGCTACAGATTACCAAGTCAAATGACCCTAGTAGACCGTTCGAGGTCGACGGTGATACTTTTGTGAGTTTCTTCCGCGTGATCCCCGACGTTCTCTACCGGAGACAGAGGGGGAAAAGGGAGTGCGTTTGCTATGAGAAGCAAGCGTGCTAATGCGTGCTCGGTTATAGCCCGACTTCAACACCGCCGCGGGCCGATCTTGCGACAACCAGAAGAACAAGTGCTCACAAGCAGCCAACAACGGGCCGCAAAAGTTTGAGGTGACCAAGTGTGACGAGCAAGCTGGTGAGTTTATGTTACTCTCTTGGAGTTGAAGGTCCCTTCACACGTGAGGACCACGATACTAACACCAGGCGGCAGAGCAATGCAAAAATACAATCGACACAATCACAAAGCAGAGCTTTAGCGACCCCGTGTTTTCGGGTACGGTGGGAGATTTTGACATCTTTTGTGATCCTTGAGAGTCTCGTCTGAGATGGTCGAGCGACATGTTGGTTGTCGGCGGGGGCGGTGACGATGGTATTGCTGTCTTAAGAGGCTATGTGAATGGAGTTACGTCGGCATGTGTATACTGAGAGATGGGTAAAAGGAACGAGCGAATTAGGGAGTGAGGACAGCAAGCCAAAGGGGGTGGCAGAGGTGTTGATGGGGATTTTGAGCTGTACATGTTAAAGATTAGTTTGGTGTTATAGGTTCCTCGAAGCAAAGATCGAGGATGATGTACGGCGGGCATGACGCTCGGCTGTTGATGAGGTTGTGGAGGTTATTCTTCTTCTTATTCCATGAATAATAAATCATGACGAAATTTCAATGGTGCTAAACATCCTAGGATGATATTGAGAAGCGACAATCCAGAATCGTTTGTTGCGAGATGTGATCGTGATTATGATGTCTCGGAATGCCTTCACTTTTGATAGCAAATAATCAAAAGAAAAATAGTTTTGGATGCAGCTGTTTCCAAGCCATACCTGCCTTTTGATAATGACTAGGAAGTGGTGCCTCTTCCTGGTAACATCAACATAGGCTGTAGGTAGGATTCACTTCTTTCTTGGCGTCCCAACTCCTAGTAAACCCAAACCCCCCTCCCCCAACCTATACGTAGTTTCTCAAATATGGAGATTATTCAAAAGAACGAGGAAAAGTCGTTTCGATCGAATTCTTCTCCTAAAAAGGTAGCAGCTGTAGGAACAAGTGAGATTCCGACCCGACGGCCGACAGGGGCTCTCTTTCTCGAAATAAACCACATGGGCACTAAGATCCGTTCGTCTAATTAAACACGTCCCCCAGGTTCAACGCTGTTCCGGGGAATTTACCAACCTGCCTTTGGTTTTGCCCCGAGCCTTTTTTTTTTTTTTTTTTTTTTTTTTCGGTTTTCGCGTTTTGTGGCCGGCTTCCAAGGGAGCAAGACAATATGGAGTATTGTCTTGGGTCAATGAATCGTAACCTCACAATCGAAAAGGCGATTTTCCTGTGCCTGGCTAAGGGGGAGAGTGCAAGAGGTTGAGGCAAAACTAGGCTCATTAGACTATGCAGACCTTTACCTGCCACCTGATGACATGCAGGAGAGCTTCTCACGGATAATCTAGTAGGAAGGGATAGAAACCGAGGATGAGACGAGACGAATCGACGACACTCAGCTCCGATGAAGGTCTGGAGATCTGTACCTGCATATTTTCGAGTTTGGACCGAAACTGCAGTAGTGTCGTGGGAGAAAAACGTGCATTCAGGGGGATTATGGGGGATGGACGGACGGATGACAGCAGTAATTTGACAAGTTGGGGCTCCCGTCATGCAGGTTTACTTTGGTGGTACTTTGATGTTAAGCTGTTGAGTTAGTGGACGCTACTACTAGATAGGACAAGGAATCATAATATGGCTTGTTATACCTTCCACGTTTATTCTAGAAGTTCGAGTCTGCGATATTGGATATTGGCGGCATGGCGTTCTTTGACGAAGTAATAAGTATGCCAACGCCAACTTTGACGCTGAATGTAGTAACGGTAGCTATGTAAAAACAGTGTTCCTTTGGATCCAGGAAGCTGCTTGCAGCCGAACAGAATTGTCCTTTCAATGTAGACAGACATAATGTAAGCAATCTGGCAATCTGAGCACGAGCGTGACGGGCCGGACATTCGAGCCATTGGCAAATACGATGTCGTCTAGGAATCCAAGCAGCGGGGCCTCTCATCCGGCGGGAAATCACCCATAGCTCCAGATGCGATGCAGTAGTAGGGGAGGCGATTTCCGGGGGTAATTGGTCGATGATAATAGAGTACATTCCTTCTAGTGTACAATCATGGGGTGTTGGATGTATTGGAGTATCAGCCAAACAAGGCGAGATTGGGCTGGTCATAGCTCGGTCCCGTGGACTCTCATTAAAACAAAGCTGGGCCGCTGAGTGGCCCATCGTGCCGTCGTCGTCCCTCTTCGCCCCGTGCGTGGTGAGTGGAATCGTGTGGATTGGACAGCCTGTCCCTGGCGACTCGCACTCCCCCGGTCCATCTCATTGGAAAGCGGGCAGGGGAGGCCCCATCTCTTCCAAGCTTGTCACTCTTGTCTGCCCCGTTTTCCCAATGACATTCGTTCATGTGCTCGCAAGTTGGCTGGATCAGTGGAAAAGAAGGGCCCCAAAGTTGAAAGTCAGAGGCAGAAAATGCCAGCTGTCTTTCGTGGAGTGCCCAGTTGAAGCCGGCCAATCCCATCGTGCCACTGGTGACGGACCACCGAACCAAGGTCCCCACGTTTACTCGAACCCGAAAGCCTGAGGCGGAGGTATCCCTTCCTCTGTCTTCTCGAGTCTCCACGAATTCGTGCCGGTGCAGATGAACTATACTGTCGTGGTTGTCACTGTATTGAGGGACCTGACGGTGTCTGTTCAACAAATGTGTCGAACGTTTAGGTAACAGAACCAAGAAAGTCTGCCAAGTTGCCTAAATACCTAGGCAGTACTCCTAAAGGTAAGGTACGGCTATGTACTGTGTAGGTACTGAGTTATGTAGCGAGACTAAGGCAGCATTTTGTGAGCTGTCTTCGGCTGGCGGTCGTGCCTTAGCTCTGCTGTACCTGCTCCTTCCCGTGCGCGTACCTGTACCTTGCCATTCCTGTCAAAACCGCGTTCCCAATCTTGTGCATGTACATCGAGTCCCTTCATTTTCTTGGCCTTCCAATGAACCGTCCGGAGAGTACACTTAACCTAAGTCTTGACCACCTACCTAACCGGCCGGCACCATCTCTAACGAGAAATTTGGAAAGAAAACTAGGCAATAACTCTTACCTTAGCTTCCCATGTATCCTTCCGGGTTGCCTTTAACCTCGCCATCCCGTCCAGTCCTCACTGACTTACCACCTTGCTCCTGACACAACACGTACCTTATCGACATTTCCATCCTCTCCTCTCATCTGTCTCTCCACCAAAGCCGGCAGCATCGTGCTATATCGACGGAATCGCCATCATACGTGTAGCTCAACCTGTAACCCGATGCGTCCGGTACCCGCGTGCTGCCACTGTCTGCCTTCTCTTCTCATGTCGCTCCTTAGTCAATAATTTCCCTCTCTCAGTTCCTTTCTGCAACGGCCCCCCCGTCCCTCTAATCCCTGCACTGGGTCACTACCTGC
This sequence comes from Colletotrichum tamarilloi, assembly GCF_030869305.1. Classification (NCBI taxonomy): domain Eukaryota; kingdom Fungi; phylum Ascomycota; class Sordariomycetes; order Glomerellales; family Glomerellaceae; genus Colletotrichum; species Colletotrichum tamarilloi. The sequence continues at coordinate 213,603 of NW_026849403.1, read as the reverse complement.
AAAATAATACCTTATTTCTGCTGGCTATCCTTTTTTTGTGTCCAGGTCCCCTTCCCTGTCCGCCTAACAAAAAATACCTGGGCTACCTGCGGATACGCGTCGCGACCAAAAAAACCACCCATCGGCCCCAAATATACACACTCATCCATCCCCAATCACACGGGCCGCCTCTCCTCCACCCCCTTATTCCTGTCAACAACCTCGACAGCGCCCGTCCGTTCCCTTCGTTTTTTCTCTCGCGGCCTGCTTCGTTGTGTGTGCATGCCGATTTTTGAGGGCTGTTGAAGAAAGGGTCCTCGACGCGAATACACAGAGACTTGGCTGCAGACGATTCCCATCGTCTGCGCTGATCTCACCGTGGTAAGCTACACCTCACCGCATCCTCACCTAACCTTACTTTACATTCCCGGCGTGGTACGGATACCTTGAACGTCCACTCACCACGCCACGTCTTTTCTTGGGCCCATTCCTGATTGAAACAGAGTCCCACGAAGACGTCTTCTTCCCAGCAATCCCATTCTCCTCCTGCTGCATCCGCACAGGACGGCACAGGACCTAATCGTTCATCCTTCAATTCGCCGCCAACGTCTCCCGCCCTCTCATCGACGTCCACAGCTGCCGACGGCGAGGACCTTGGGTCCTCCCCAATTTTGCCTTCGCTACCCGCGCCCAGACTCCCCGACCGAGCTCGGGAAATTCTCAGAAGTCAAAACCAATCCAATCCCGAAGAAGACGAGAGATACGTGACAGCCAGCTGGGGCTCGCCCTACTCAACTGAAGAGACGAACCTCATTCGCCGCGAAAGCATTGGCAGCGATCAATCCGAAGGCTCGCCTATCCATCACATTGCTATCAGCACTCCCTTTCTTCGACCTCCACCAGCGCTTTCGCTCGGACAGGACGAATCGCACGAGCCCTACCTCAGCGCAGCTCAAGTTCTCGCTAATCGCGCTCGGAGACCTGCGCGACGATTGACTGAAGATTGGATTCGCCAGCACACGGCGGGTGATCATACTGAGGGCCGACATTGGTTCAGCGACGGAAGCGAGCACTCTTCACTGAGCGGCTCAGGATCTGGCGACGAAGCTGTTTGGCACGATAAGGAATCTCTGCGAACCCCTAGAGCCCGACCACGCCTAACGCGCGCATCGCTCACGGAACCTCGCTATCCTCGAACCCGATCCAGCGTTGAGACCCTCAAGCAAGAAGACGTGAAGCCTCGAGACGAGACAACCAACGCGAAGATGGAGAGTCCAGATCTCTCCAAGGCTGACTTGGCCCGCGACCTGCCAGAGCTCCCACCAATTCCCACAACCCCCAGACGGAGCGCTAGTGCCGCTGTCGGCAACACGGCGAGGACGCCAACTACACCAATGAGGAGTGCATCGGCCAGAGTGACAATCAAAGAGCCCAGCATGACGCCTCGGGTGAAGAAGAAGATCCCGTGGAAGGGCAAGAATATTATGGTTCTTCTTCCCAAAGACGAGGAACGCGGACGCCCTGGCCATGCGCCCAAGCCGTTGAACCAGAACGAAATCGAGGGCATGTTTAGATCGTGGGAAGAGCTTGGATACGATATCAGTGGCTTCGATTTAGATCTTGCAGAGGGCACGTACCAGGTCCCTACTGGATACTCACAGAGTCGAGACGCTTGGCCTAGCCCCGAGGACCTTGTTCGAGAGCGTGCGCAACATACATACAAAGTCACATTGCCTGATTTGAATGGTAAGTCTACATCGCGCAGAGGGAAGGCAACAGGAATGCTAACTGTTATGCAGCTTGGAGAGACTATGTCAATGAGCTTAACGAAGCCAAGTTGCGAGCTCTTGGAGTGTCATTCGGCGACGACGATCCCCCGGCACCTTCAATATCGCCTGCAGTATCACAGCCCAGCCGACAGGCCTCTGCGCAATATCCGCCTTTACCATTCTCTCCACCATTGCCTACATCATCAGCGTCGAGCAACCATGTGCAAGGCTATCCGTTCCCCCCACAGTTCATACCCGGTGGGCGTTCTTCTGCAGGCCACAGTCACAGCCCGAGCATGGCTTCGCCCATTGGCTTCGGCAGTCACCCTGCCAAGTACAATAATCGACAGTCAATTTCGGTTCCCATGGGCCACTCGCCTTTCCAGATGCCAGGTCAACCATCGCCTCTAGGCTGGCCAGGTCCGCATAGAACAGAGTCGCCTAATCTGCTGAACGGAATCCTCTCTCCAGTCTCCCCCTTTATGCCCGAAGGATTTGCGCCGACTGGCAGCCCTGCTTTCAATGCGCACCAGCGTCACCAATCTTTGCAGTACCCCATGATGCCTCATCAGCAGTTCATGCAGCATCAGCAGCAACCCGCGCGCGCATCACCTCGTCTGCAAGAGGTGCGAGAAGACGAAGAGGAAGAGGAGGAGGCACACGAAGAGACGTCCATGAAGCCCGCAGAGCCTGCACAAATCAACGACGATGACCTCCAGGCAGAGATTGACGAGGCCGAGTACCACCTCGAGGAGCAGATGCGCAACGAGTTGGAGCACGAGGACTACAGCCCCCATAACGAGGAAGCTGCGGCTGAGCAGCTGGCCAATTTCTCGCAACAGCAGCCTCTTGCGCATGCCAGAGAAGCATCGGTCCAGTTCCAGGCGCCCCAGCAGCTTCCCAAGCAGTTCGGTCCTCAAGGCGGCGATGGCCCTGTCCTTCACCACCCGCGCCCTCACAGCCGTGGCCACTCTTTGTCCCAGAACTTCTTCTCTCACCATGACGAGACCCGACCCCGCGGCGACAGTTTGGCCGGATGGCACGAGGTTGACGCACAGCGGATCGATGAGGCGGCGGAGATCGAGACCAACCCTAGCAATCTTGGCACACCCGTACAAGATTTCAGCCTCACGACTCTCTTGCAGCAGCACCAGCGATCGTTCTCGACAACGAGCAATCCTTGGAACGATGTTTCGTCAATGTCAAGCAACTCTGGCATGCCGAGGAGACCCAGCCATGCCAGCAAGCCCTCGCTATCCAAGCTCAACGTCAAGGCACCCGAGTTCAAGTTTAACCCAGGACACGAGTCAAAGACGAGCTTCACTTTTGGTGCTGGTAGCAACAGCTTCCAGCCCTCAGTCTTCCAGGCTGGTGGTGGATCATTCGCTCCGTCAGTCACTTCCCCGTCAGCGGGCTCGTTTGGTGCAGGGTCCATGTCGTCCAAGATTAATGCGGCCGCCCCTGTCTTCTCGCCTGGTCAGAGCGACTTTAGCTTTTCTGCCTCTGGTCCCAAGTTTCGACCGGATGCACCCGCCTTCACACCCTTCGGAAATGTTTCGGATTCTGTCACCAGCCCTGTGTCGGGCAGCGAGAGCGCTGGGAACCGCACTAGCTCGATTTTCGGCAACATTGATCTGAACCTTTCTGACATTGTCAAGCCTCCCAAGAAGTCAAAGGCCGTCCCAATTATCCGCCCCAGCAGCAGCGATAACAACCATGATGAATCTCAAGACGATCTTCCGGATGATGCAGATGGTCGCTTGATTGACGAATCTCGCTTCAAGAGGGCAAAGGCGTCAAGAGGAGATGAGGACGATGTTCCTCTGTTCGCTGAGCCATCGCCCGAACCCACGACCTTGCAGTCACTCCAGCCCAGGAAAGAGGAGCAGGATGCCTCTGACGAGCAAGCTTACACGCCCGCCGACACTACCATGTCTTCCACCGTTGCTTCCGAGCACCCCGCCGACTCCAAGGCTGTTACGGCTACTAGCCCCTCGGATACTTCGCCTGACCAGCAGCACCTGAACTGGGCACCCTTCGAATTCGACTCAAACAACGATGTTCAAAGCTTTGCTGAAGCCCGGCCTTTTGGCATTGACACGTACAAGAAGGGCCACAACAAGTCGCTCTCTGCTACTGCGAGAGCTTTCATCCCTGGCGGCGGCTGGGCGCCTACTCCGGCAACCGAAACCGATGAGGACGAAGAGGACGAGCGTGACAGAGAAGACACCGTTGAGCCAATCCTGCCTAGCACCGAGGCACCAGCCCCGGTCTCGCCACCTCGCGAGCCGTCTCCTCGGGTCCCGACACCTCCCAAGTTCGCCGCACCTAAGGGACTGGGCGCTTCTCGCTTCGCAAGCCCGCCTAAGACTAAGGGTCTGTCTGCGTCTCGGTTTGCCGCGTCTCCATCGCCTGCGCGGAATGCTGGAGAGGAGGTTTACGAAGACTCTCTGGAAGAGGGAGAGATCCCCGAGGAGTATGTTGTTTCTGAGGGAGAAGAGTATCTTGATGAGCCCAACGCCCACGAGTTCACCTTCCCGTCAAAGTCCGCGATTGATGCCAGTAACGAGCAACATGAGCCAACTTTCGAGGAGATTGATGATATCATGAACCACCTCAACCAGAATGACCCGACTTTTGGTGTCAACAAGGCCAATGATGAGGCCGCCAGATGGCACCAGCCCAGCCCCAACAGGCAGATCCAGGTCGCTGGTGTTACCAACTTGTCGCCGTACAAGATGCAGGCCGGCAGCCAATACCGCAGCAGAACCTCCAGCCCTATGCGCCAATACCATGGACTCCCCACCGACAACTCGGCCATGCCGACTACGGAGTTGGAAGATCCTTTCGTCGATCCTCCACTGAGTGCACAGTCATTCGATGCTCCGATTACCCACCTGGTTGGCCAAGAGAGTGCTGCACAGAGCGACTGGGAAGGTGCATTCAGCGACGAAGAACAAGCCAAGTTGGAGCAGCGTGTTCAGTTCTTCGACGGTCGCGTCAACGAAGCCGTCGGCGATCTGCTCTCCGCTCGCTTGGGTCCTCTTGAGAAGACTCTACTGTCCATCAAGCAGTCTCTCCGGGGCGACAGAAGAGCTTCGTCTTCCGTCCGCCGCAGCGTCTCTGCCGATATACAACACAGCGACGCTGATGATGAGGATGAAGAGCCCGTGCCTCGTCGCTCGCTTAGTCCGCGCCGCGACAAGCGGATGGAACAAATCCGTGCTGCTGTACTCGATGCTTTTGCTGTTCAGCAGCGTGGTGCCTCTTTCGTGCCTCAAATTTCAGCCCCCGCTGCCGATGAGCCCTCCAGCACTGCTGTTCTAAAGGCTTTGGAGGAGATGAGAGAGCAGTTTGGCGCTTCAATGCGCCTTGATTTCCGTGGCGAGGATCTGCGAAACATTGTCGAGGAAGCTGTCGAGAAGCGCATGCCAACCCCGTCTCAACAGCCGACAGCCGATCGTGATCATGACGAGGCCGTCAACAACAAGTTGAGTGAGCTTCAAGCCAAGGTCATGGATCTCGAAGAGCGCCTTTATGTTGAGCGTAGCAAGACTGAGAAGGAGGTTACCGACCGCCGCGCCGCCGAAGATCTCGCGGCAGAGCTCGACAGAAAGCTTCAGTCCGCCGAAACTCGCGTTGAAGTCGAGATCATGAACAAGAGCATTTTCGACCATCGCGTTAGCGACCTGGAGGATAAGCTCCGACACCAGGAAGAGCGCACTCAAGCAGAGCTCGACGGTCGCCGAACCGCCGAAGATAGACTCTCTGAGGTTCAGCGTCTGCTCCGTATTGCCAGCGAAGAGGAGGTCCGTCTCCGTGAGGAAGTCGAGGAGCGGGACCACAAGCTCAAGGCCTTTGAACAGGCCGCTTCTAAGCAAACAATGCGCATGGCACTCATGGAGGCCTCCCAAACCAACGCTACTCAGGCGCAGACTGAACTTACCAACAAGATCAACGCTATGGAGGACGAGGTCCGAGGCGCCACCCACGAGGCTAACCGCTGGAGATCCGAGACAGAGCGCGTGGTTGAGACTGCCCGCAGACAACAGATCGATCTCACCGAGACACTCCAAGAGAACAAGGCCATGCAGAAGTTCATTGACACCCTTGGAACTCAGCTTCAGGAGAATGAGCGCGTCAGGGAAAGCTGGCGTGCCAAGTTTGTCTCCCTCCAGGAAGACATGGCCAAGGCTGCCCGCGACATCACCGAGGAGAATGCTCGTCGCACCAAGCGGGAGCAGCAACTCGTCGCCCGTCAAGAGGTCTTGGATGCTAAGCTCCAAGCCGAGGCCCGTACGCGCGAACGGATTGAAGCCGAAATGGAGAGACTCGAGAACGGCGAACGCCAAGGCATGCGTGCCGTTAATGAGTGCAAGCGTCTCGAGGGTCTGCTTGGCGAGATGAAAACCGAGAACCACAAGCTTCACCAGTCTGCCATGCGATACCAGAGCGAGTTCAAGGAGGCACGAGAGTCTGGCATTGCCGAGGTTCAGCGAACGCGCGTTTCTATGCAGCGCGAGATTGACGAAGCCAACCACCACGTCAATGCTGTTCGTGAAGAACTCGAGGAGCAGGTCGCTAAGCTCAGAGCAGAAGTTGATCAGGCCAACATGGACGTCGAGACTGCCAAAGCTCAATCTGAGATGATGATGGAGGAGGCTCAGACCAGCAAGACCGATGCCATTGAGGAACTCAAGCGCAAGCACCAGAACGAGCTCGAAGACTTCCAGACCCGCTGGGAGCGCCAGCTGAGCAACGCCGTCGAAGATGGCCAGAAGACTGAGCAGCACCTCCTCGAGCGTCTCAGCCTGTCCACGTCCAAGACAGAACATCTCCAAGACCGTGTCGCACATTTGGAAGAGAAGCTCGAGATCGCCAAGGAAGCCGCTCGCGCTGCCGCTCAAGCTGCCAAGTCCGCAGGTGTCGAGCCAACCGCTCTCCCCACCGCATCTTTCCAGCCCAAGGCCGTGGCTCCTGCCGCACCCGTTGTGTCGAAGGCCATGGACCTCCCAGAGAAGATCTCGCCCCAGGCGTTGCGAGAGTCCATCATGGTCTTGCAAGAGCAGTTGCAGGCACGCGAGCAGCGCATCGAAGAGCTCGAGTCTACCGTCGACAAGCTGGACCCCGAAGCTCCTACCAAGATTGCTAAGCGTGACGACGAGATCACTTGGTTGCGCGAGCTTCTTGCCGTGAGACACGGCGATTTGCAAGACATCATCCTTGCCGTCTCTGCCGAAGACTTTGACAGGGAAGCCGTCAAGGATGCGTCCATCCGTCTCAAGGCCAACCTTCAAATGGAGGAACAGGAACGCGAGCGTGCGATGAATGGCGGATCAGCAATCAATCTGCCCAACATTGCACAGTCACTTCGGGAGGCTGCATCGCCTCGTGTTGCTCAAGCTGTGGGACCCCTGGCTGCGGCCTGGGGTAACTGGCGCAAGTCGCAACAGCCCATCTTCGCATCGGGCGGACGAAGCGGTAGGCCCTCTACGGCCCGTCCTGCTGTCAATAGCAACCACACCCCGTCCCGATCTACCACGTCGGCCTCTTTCAGCAACAACCACAACGGACTGATGACCCCGCCGGCTTCTGGTCTCCGTCAGACCCCTACTTCGAACGCTGCGCGCGCTGAGGAACCTCAACCAACGGCGTTCCAGACCACAGGACGTCGGTACACGGCTCAGCAACTACAGGCCAGGAACCGAGGACCGTCCATCACGGAGGTGCCATCCGAGCCGATGCCCCTCAAGAGCCCGCCCGCTCGCCGTCCGTCGAGCCGTTCTCAACAGCCCATGACTCCTCCGATGATGCGGTCAAGCGGCTACGACTCAGATGCTCACCCGGGCGACTTTGACGACACTGACTTCTTTGAAGACTAAGAAGGAGCAGTGATGAGTGGAAGGAAACGTGGGACCGTGGAGGATTTCCTTTGTCTTTCGCGCCGCAGTCACTCTTTCTCTCTCTCTGTCTCTATCACGCAGCATGCTTTTGAGCCCAAAAGAATGGACACACTAGAATGATGATACCCCCTTTTTCGCAAAACTACTTCTACTACATTACAATCCACTGAGGGTATTGGAGGAGGATTTTCATATACAAACACTCAGAATCGTGGATTTTACCTTCTTGTAATCATACCTCACGAGGGAGGGGGTAATATCTCCTCTCCAATGGGGAATGAGGATGAGAGGGCTAAATTTTAATTTCCTTTGTTTTTTCTGTTTTCGGTCCGATGCATAGCGGGAAAGAAAATGACGATGAAATGGAGAAGGGAGGGTTGAAGGGCTTGAAGTATGGCGTGTTGGCTTGCTGGGTCTATCTATGGGCTTGGCTTGCTTCTACCTCTTACTTGGCCTGGTTATGTTTACTGCAGCCCAACCCCTCTTTACTTACCTATTACACTACACACCGAAGAAGTATATAGTAATAATTCGCACGCCTGATTTGGCTTATCAATCTTGATCAATGGAATATTTTTATTGCCGGGACTTGTCGTGATCAAGGGTCAGTATGGCGAAATGCTCGTGGCTAACCATGGACTGCACAAATGTGTTTTCATGGGACCTGGGAGATAACTAAGGTAGGCATATCGCATGGAGACTATCAGAACACTTGATTTTTGTCGGGGTGTCATTGGTTCTCGCCATGGAAACCCCGATTAAATTTGATTTCATTTCATCTCATTTCATATTAAAAGGTGATTTATACATGAATACACCCAAGTAAGAGGCAACTTCCATTCCCTCTCCCTCTGTAGCCTTCTTCAACCCCCAAGCAGAGAGAAAGCGAAACCTTACGAACTGCTCAGGAGCTTCTCAACCGCCCACTTTACGGAAAAGTTGCGCAGGTCAGAGTAATGCTGACCGACGCCGACAAAGAGCACGGGGACGTTTGTGGCGTGGACGAGACTGACGAGGGTGCCGACCATGTTGCCGACGGTGTCGCACTTGGAAATGATGAAGCCGTCGAGGGTGCGGACGGAGCCGAAGGCCGCGTTGAAGTTGCGGGCTTGGGCTACCGAGTCTGTGCCGACGAGGGCCTTGGGGGAGGGAGTCAGTTTTTTGTTTGGCTATAGATGTGAGAGGGAGAGGGGGGGGGGGGGGTGAGTCTTACCTCGCCGACCATGAGAATCTTATCGGGCTGAGCAAACTTGGCAAACTTCTCCAGGGAGGACATGAGACGCTGGTCATTGTGTCTGCGGCCGGCGGTGTCGATGAGGACGACGTCGAAGCCATCCTGCGCGGCGTGAGCCACGGCGTCGCGAGCGACGGTGGCGGCGTCCTTGCCGTAGCCCTTTTGGTACAGCTCGACGCGGCCGCCCTCACGGACGGTAAGCTCCTTGAGGTTGCGGACGTGTACGGCGAGCTGCTCGACAGCGCCGGAGCGGAAGGTGTCGCCGGCGGCGATGAGGACCTTGTACTTGTTCTGCAGGAGGAAGAAGCAAATCTTGGACAAGTTGGTGGACTTGCCGACGCCGTTGACGCCGACGATGGAGATGACGTAGGGGCGGGCCTTGCGAAGGGAGGTCGAGGGCGGGGCGGTGATGGCGTCGATCTCGCGGAGGAGGTCGAGGGAGGAGGTCGGGGTGAGCATCTTTGTGAGGGAGGCTTCCATGGCGGCTTGGATCTTTGCGTTGATGCTCTCGAAGCTGGCCGTCTTGGCGCCGAGGAGCTCCTTTTCGACGCCCTCGCAGAGCCGTACCGCGGCTTCCCGCGCGACGTTCTTCTTTAGGAGGTGCTCTTCCATACCCTTCATCGCCTTGTCGAGATCCGCCTTGGAGAGCGTTTTGCCGCCGACAACATTGCGGAAGAGGCCTCCGATCGTGCTCAGGCCGGACCCGATAAGCCCGCCCGATGCCTCCGTCTGGTTGGAAGAGTCGTTCTTTGCCTGCGCCGAGGCGAGGATGTTGTGCACCTCGTCGTCTAGGTCCTTCAGCACGAATTGACCCTTTGACGTTTTGGATCCCCATGTCGTGTGATCGACGTGCTCGACGGCGGAGGAGCGGGCGGTCGTCTCGGCTTCCGAGTCGCTCGTCGCCGACTTCGGAGCAGCCGAGTAGTCGAGAACCACGTCGTCCTCCTCGTCGGCCATGCCATCTGCGTCCCATTTGCGACCCTTCTTCGTTGATGATCTCGTCGCGGGCTTGGGTCTTCTGCCGGCGGACTCGTCGCCAGAAGAAAGGGGCGCAGAGTTGCCTGCCTTGCGCGCGCGTCGCGACATCTTGGCGACGGGGCCGGCCTTGCCTACTAATACGCCACCGGTGCCGGGAGTCGAGGGTCGAGAGGTCGTGGGCGTCGCGATGGGGGTCGAGTCGTTGGAGGTTTCGTTTGCGCTGTTCAGACCGCGACCTGGGAGGGGGTTTGTTAGCTGCTTGCACACTGATACACCTTCACGGCGCATTCGGCTTACCCCTATAGTGCAGACCAGGAGGGAGGGGAGGGTCATCGCCGAGGTTTCCAGACAGTGTCTTCTCCTCCTTTGCGAAGTCGGCTTCTGAGACGTTGGAGTCGCCCTTTGCTCCCGTTGTCTCCAGCTCTCTGACCTGCTGGTCAAAGTACTCGTCGAACTTATGACATTCGACCACTGTCGTGTGCGGCTTCGTCAATTGCTCTCCGTACAGATCTACAAAGATCGTCTTGATGTTGTCGACGAGCTTGTCAATCCATGACAGGTGAAGTAGTGATCTGTAAACAGCCTGTTCGCAAACCTCGTTAGTACCATGGCTTGGAAAGGTGCGGCGCATCAGATGTTGTTGGGTTTCCATACCACAAAGATGACACCTAGCTCCTTTACAAACGTATACCGTAATGTGTGCTGGTCGCGCTTGTATGGGGGGTTGCTGGCCGCGGACTGGCTGGAGGCAGCGCCGCCCTTCTCCTCGATGAAGACATCGGCAATGAAGTTGTTGATGACGGACGGGTTGACCGGCGCATAGGTTCTGGACCAGAGGACCACCCCTGAGGTGGTTAGAATCTCGAACGTGTCCAACATTGTGTGTGGGATTCCGGCTTCGTGATTTGCGGCGACAGCAAAGATCGTGGAGACTCGGGGACCAGTGGAAGAGGAAAGAGAGTTGAGTTGGAGGCGACTTCCTCGATCCCAAAAGCTGGCCTGTGGCGCAAGACCCGTGGTCAATGAAGTGGGCTGGCCGCTCCTTTGGGCCCTTGGAGTGGGTGAACCCTTGGCCTTGGGGTACCCTTTCTTATCGATAAGCTCTGGGGATGTAGGAAGATCACACTGTATGAGCACTGTATCTTTGATAGTTGAGATGGCGGCCTACACAGTACGGATTGAGAGCTTGCTCCTATTCTATGGTTGAGTTGCTTCCTTGGAGTACACCAATGAAAATTGAAGGTAACTCCAGTTAAGGTATGCGTCTTTGCTTCCTCAGCGAGTCTTGCCTCTAGTCGTTGTATCGACTCGTTATATCAACCCGTCATAGCCTCTCTTTGCACCTGTAAACAGATGCCCAATCGACCCTCCAACGGCAGATTTAGCTCAATGGTGTGAACATGGAGATACGATACTTGGTGAAATGAGACTCTCTAAGACGGCTTCCGTACCACGAATAAGAAAACATGTCCTATGAATGATACTAATTTCCGTACATCCTTACAAGAACATGCCTTGAGAAGCCTAAAAAGCGATGCTAATCAAGGTATTAGTGATACCTCTAAGGTAGGTAAGAAAGGAGAGTCGTTGATCGATATACGCCCATGCGAGCCATCGACAGCTGGTGGCCGGCCGGCACCAGGCCCTCTAGCGGCTCATAAAGGCCCGCGAGAGGGCTCGTGCTGAGCTGGCCAAAAAGAACTCGGAGCTAAGCCCCTTTGGACCACGGCTATCTGTCCTGCTCATCTGGACAATGTGGGACATCTATGGAAGTAAACACCTTTCCGTACCAGCTCCATCGCGGCCCGCCAAAGACGACGTGGACTCAGAGAACCTGGAAGGGAGGCATCCCAACACCCACGCCGCCGTCGAATCCAACATAGCTTCGCAATCTTCCGACAAACCCCATCGAACGATATTCACGAACAGAAGACGAAACCACGAGTTCATTTGCACATCATGCAGCGTCCACAAACTTACGGGCAGTCGCCCCCCTTGCACCACCCCGTACCCCAGCATGTCTCTACGGTTCCCCAGTTGCGCTCGCCCCCTCCTCCCGTGTCGCAATCGCAATCGCAACAAGGCTACGGTGGCAGTCCCTACCAACAGCAAGGTGGCACGAGTGGGAACGTATTCGGCGCATACGGACAGTTCATGAATGACCCCACGGCGCAAGTGGCAGCGCAGTTTGGCCAGACGGCTTTCAAGCATGGCCAGGAGTACATGGAGCAAAACGTACGTCAAGTCTAGGGACGGGGAGGCAGACCTCTAAGCATCTCGCCGTTCAACTGTCGAGATGCATCAAGTTTCTTCTGAAGCTAACCCTGCTTGAAGTTCAACCGATACGTTAACGTCAACGCCCTGAAGCACTACTTCAACGTTTCCAACTCCTACGTCATCAACAAAATAGTCCTCGTCCTCTTCCCTTGGAGGCACAAGCCATGGTCGCGCAAGCAGTCCGTCGGGCCTAGCGGACAGGAAGGATGGTATCTCCCTCCGCGAGACGACATCAACAGTCCCGATATGTACATTCCCGTCATGGCTGTCGTGACATACATCCTTCTCTCTACGCTCCTTGCTGGTCTCCGCGGCCAGTTCCAGCCAGAACTTCTCGGATACACAGCGTCGACGGCCCTAGTAATAGTCATGGCAGAGATCCTCGGTCTCAAGCTGGGCTGCTACTTGTTGGGCATCTCGAACGATTCGCAGCTTTACGATCTGATCGCATACTCGGGCTACAAGTTTGTCGGCATCATCGTCACCGTAACCGTAGCCGAGATTCTGAACGGTGGCAAGGGTACCGGCGGGTGGATTGGCTGGGGCGTGTTCCTTTACACTTTCCTGGCCAACTCGCTGTTCTTGGTATGTCCTCATACAAGTCGTCGCGTGATATAAGAGATTAACATTTCCGTTAGATGCGTTCGCTCAAGTACGTTCTGCTCCCTGAAAACGCAGCCAACGGTGCCGGCCCTATGCAGACTGGCGATTCCCGAGCCAAGCGAAACCAGAGGACTCAGTTCCTCTTCTTCTACTCCTACATTGTCCAGCTGCTTTTTATGTGGATCCTGTCGAGGCCTTGAACCACCATCACGGCACTTCAAGTTCACGCCAAAGCACCAATCTATAGAAAAGGTCAACATGAAAAAGGAGTTGGAGAGCAGCTGGGGATGCGCTTGCTCGGTGGTCAGACACAAGGAAGGGATGGTCGGTTGAAATCAGCTTTTGTGATGTGCGAATTTATCGGACAGTCATAGATGAATTGTACGATACAATAACGACGCGTCGTCCTAGCCGCTTGCGTTGTTTGTTGTGTAGAGTCCCTACCATGTTGGGGGGCTAGGTATACAGTACCCGAAGATGAAGAAGCTCTATCCCTGTACTATAAGACTGGTCGGAGCTTGTCACAAGGGGCAATTCACGAGCACGAGTTGAGACGATGAAGGGGACGCGAATCAAAACAAACGTTAGAAACCTGTATTGTAGTACCTACCTACCAATGCATTGAATATTACGGCAAAACATCATGCAAGCTCTTTGCTGCCTGTGTGGCATACACCCAATAAGGTTGCGCTAGTAAGCGCGTTGCAGTCCTCTGCAGCGAATCAACTTTGCTGACGTTCATAAAGATGGCAGCCTTTCTAGGCATTTTCCCCCAAATATAGTCGACCTCTTGTGAGGTACAATAGCTATGCTCAAGCCCAATGAGACTCGCTTTTGTTGACCTTGGTGCTTGTTGCCTATTGTGCCTGGAACCATGTAAGTGAGCAGCCATGTCGTCTAGCCTATTGGAGCTCTAGCTTGCTTTGAAGGGACAGCTGTCAGGAGACCCACAAATCAGATATGTCATCAGTGATTCGCCGGTCCGAACTTGGACTGTTGGAGACCGGCCACCTCCACAAGCCGGGGTCGCTCCTCCCTCCACAGCCTATGAACCCCCGCCAAACTTTCAACCATCCGGCCCTGCATCCCGTCAAGCCTCAACCTCTGCCGATTACAAATGCTTCTACTCGAAAGGGTAATTGAACAGATTGCAACTCACATTTGACTCGCGTTCCTCACGCAGTGTCGCATATAAGTTTCGACGTCTCTAGGCACCTGTTTCGCATCAAGGACGCCATCCGTTCTTATCTCCATCCTTCTCTGCCTCCCGTCACCTTGGTTTAAAGACATCTCTCAAGAGTGCACTTGCCGTGGTTGACCCGGTACAACGGTGCATTGCTCATCTAGACTCATAACTTCATTTCACGTCTTCAGCAAATCAAAGTCAAGCTTGCGTACTTACAAGTCACCATCATGGCGCTGCCTCCCATCGTCACTGCAACTCTGCAGTCAGCTGCCCTCAGTGGCACTTCAAACATACTGGCCCAGGTCCTGACGGCCTACCAGACCGATGTATGAATTTACGAGGCTCGTGGACTCTGCAATGGGTTTCACCATCATATATCATGGCGTTGTTTGACCATCACTCGAGACCTTCGTGCTAACATTGTGACCAGAAACAACTCGTCATCGACTGGGTCCCCGTCTTCCAGTTCATTATCTTCACCCTCCTCAGCACACCGCCAAACTTCTTGTGGTGGGTCTCCCAGCGAGCACTTGTCTTTCACCATCGCGGATCCCTCTTCTACCTGCATGCACGATACGCGTCGTACCCTAGACCGTCGTCACTGACACATACCAGGCAAGGTTTCCTCGAAGAGAGCTTCCCGGCCTACCACGTCTCGCCCACCAAGAAGGCCATCGCCTCGGCCGCGGCCAACGACGACAAAGCGCTCGACCGCGAGGCGCGCGAGGACCAGCTCGTGGAGCCCAAGCTCAACATCCGCCACACGCTCATCAAGCTCGTCCTCGACCAGACCGTCGGCGCCGCGCTCAACACGCTCGCTTTCAGCATGTTCATGCACAGCATCCAGACGGCGATGGTGCGCCCGGAGCACCTCGCGGCCGCGCAGCACTCGGGCACGTTTTTGTTTTCGCGGGGCGCCATCGACTATAGTAATGTTGACTGGCAGTCCGTCGTCCACAAGAGCCAGCTCGAGTTCGTGCCCATCTTCATCGCTGGCCTGAAGTTGTGGCCCATGGTCAGTCTGGTGAACTTCGCCTTCATCAAGAGCATTGAGGGTAGAAACTTGGTTGGTTCTCTTGCGGGTGTCGCTTGGGGTATTTACATGAGTCTGGTTGCTGCGCGATAAAGGGGGCAACAGCGGTGTAAACCCACATCGCGGTAGGACCTCCGTACTTCGGCGATGCGAAGAGACTAATCATTAGACGGGGTTAAGATGGTTGCCCTTAGGCTGATATCACGTTTTCACATTTTGGAGGAAGCGAGCGACTGGGACACAGCAAAGGGCAGTTGGGCAGGGGGAAACAAGGCGCATAGCGAGACAGCGGACGGCTTCCAAGGCTCGCTTAGACGAAGTGGTACGAAAGGGACGAGAGCATCGAGAGGAACGTATCCAGGTTCGCCGTGGTATTATAGTCTTAGACACTTGGAGTGCCAGCAGGAATGAGTTGATTGGACACGCTTGATTTTAGCTATAGATCCTAGCTATTCTATTGGCGGTTGTGATGACAACGACATTGTTCAATCTTTGACCATCCACTAAAGTGACCTCCTTGAATCTAGTTGTAAAGACAATGGGATTTCAAATCTGATGCCGCGCGTGCCTTGTCCACATTCTTGTAGAATGCTCCTCACCTTCGAAAGATGGGAAGCTTGCAATATAGGTAGGTACGGGCTTCGAGTGACCAGCATCACAAATCTTGAGAATAGAGTCTTCAACAAACAGGTCCGGTAAAGGACCGTTAATCTCACCTACATTCTTTTGGAATTTGCTTTTTTGGTGGCTGGCTGAAGGGCCAAAGCGGGGTTGTTATTTGGCTATTACACGGTGAGAAAGCGCCGCGTGGCGTAATGACGTTGAAGGTCTCGTAAAGTAAGACACTCGGCTGCTATCCGTGCAACATCGTGTTCGCGTAGTGCACTATTACAGACGGATCGCATTGGTTTAACGATGGAAAACGACGAGGATCGGTGTCTCTCCACCAGTTGGCCTTTTCGGTGAAGTATTCCCACCTTAGCAAAAGCTCGGCTTCCAAACCCCCCCAAACTGCACAAAGTCAACTCGGCCGAGGGGGGGTTGTGGAGCGTCTTTAATTTAGGTGCATTGCCGATCGGATTTCTAGGTATGCGACTTTCTGTATCGTGTAGTACAGAGACTCCGTATCCGTACAGCGTACCCATCTCCTGGAATCTGCAAGTCCCAACCGACTGGTCTATGGTCACTGGTATGGTCTTGTCTGGTGATTTTGCTCCGGAGCTTTCTCCTGTGACGACCATTTGAGAGGTTTTCATTGGCTCACTCGTAACGACGTTGGCAACTGGCCTCTGATTGGCCGAACGGCAAGTAATCCGTGCCTTCCACTCCGGGAACGAGGATGATGCCGTCTGGAAGCGATGTGACGTCAGGGTTAACGCAGAGGTCAACCCCCCCCCCCCCCAAATCTGCGCTTACATCATGTGCATGTCGGGAGCGCGGGAAGGGACGATCTGGCAACCACCAGCAGCGAGCAGCCGCCAGGGCCGAAAACTCTCTTTCTCTTCAGCCTTCAGGAACAGGATAGATATTTAACAGGCGTGGTGTATGGCCAGGAAAAGGGGGGAAAGAAGTAAACAAACAGCTAGGTATGAATCGGATGGAGTCTCGGAAACTAGCGACGTTGGGTTTTTGATGGTTGTAATTGAGGTGGGAAATGTGGCCGGGATGGGGGGAAAGAAGGTGGCTGCGTTGGTGGTATTGGGGGTTGAGGACGCTGGTTGTTATTGGCGACTCCACGTGTGAAAGTCGGGATGACGTGGGGCTATAACGTCACTGGCAAATGAGCGAGCTGAACTATCTTTTTGATGACTATTGCCGCTCAATGCGCGCCTTCTCAATAGGTCGGTACCTTAGCTAAGGTATGTCAGAAAATGGAGGGGTCAATCTTCCACCAGAACCTCTAAAGCTCTGTTTATCGAGATGGAAGGTCTCAAGATGCAGACACGGCTGGGGCCAAGTGGAATGGTTGGAAGGCGCCATATCCGTAAAAGAAGACGGAGAAGAAGACGATCCGATTTAGCACGGGTTGACAGGTCTTGTAGCGTCGAATCCAGGTCTCCATCGAAGCTTTTAGTGCAGTACTGAAGAGACGGTCCAGGGAGGCACGATGCAACCCTGGCTGCTCATGATTGGTTGCCGCGTCGTGAATTCCCTTTGCGAACCGGGTGGAATCGTGGGGCCTCTTTTACTCTCTCTTCCTCGGGGAAGGAAGTCGACCTTCGGAGAGTGTTGGGCATTCCCACTTTTTGCCTGCCCCTGCCCGCCCCCCGTTCCATGCTGCGCTGGTTGGGGCCTCTTTTTTTCTCAATTTTCTCATTCTTCTATTGCACTTGCTGCTGCTGCAGCTTCCCTGGCAGATGCAGACGTACGGATACATATGCGGACGACATGGTCTTTTTGGCCCAATTCAGAACCTTTGCGATCGGATACCACGCTCGAGGTGACACTCTGGGAGTTGATCTCTTCTAAAATTGGTCTTCGGGGGCCGGATGATGGATCCCCCAATCTCACCCAATATCACTAACCCATCGGCATCTTGTTCCATCCATGCATCCTACCTACCGTAAGGTAACTGGTAAAGTAAATTGGCACGCTGGAATACCGGAGCAGATTGGAATATTGGACTACTTCTTGACCGCCTTCATGGGGCTCTCTCCCCACCCCAATCAACATCATGCCGTGCCGTAGCGTAGGAGGGGAGGAGCGACAAGTTGTCCAATACCGTGAGTGCGAGGGCTGAGACGCACAACTCAAAAGGGCATGGGACGGAAGCACTAAGAAATAAGCCATACTAAATCATTCTTTCTTTGCCGCCGCCTACAACCTATTAGTGCACCTTCCACTTCTGCCCCCCTTATCGTCCAAGACTCTCTATTCAGCCATACTCCGTACTTACCTTACATTACTTGCAGGTAGACTCTACGGATACGGATAATAAGTGCACAGTAGACTCGAAAGACTCGCGTGCCGGGGTCACGATACCTTGGCAGGAAGAAGCCTTCGTCATCGGATTCCGTTCCGCGTCCCCCCGTCCCTTGTCTTTCCGCCTTTCCACCGCCCAGCCCTGGGATGCCGCTCTTCTAAACCTTACCTCCTTGCCAGCGTGACCTTGACTGCCCGGATAGGCACTTTTCGTTTCCTCTCGCTTCCTCTCACAAACCCACCTCCACCATCTGGCATCACCAGCTTGTCAATCTCGCGACAACCAAAAATCACCTACTCTGTCCAGCTCCAGGTTAGCCCGAGGCCACTCCGTGAGGACAAAGGAGAGCCTTACCTGGTGTTGGCACCAAGAACCCAAGTCTGCTATTTTCCGAGAGACCGCCATCTGCATAGCAAGCCACATTGCGACGTCCGTTGTTCAGCCCCCCTCCGACACTAAACCCCGGTCAACAATTGGAAAGGGTCGTCACATCATCCACCAGTGATCATCCTCCTCTCACCATCTGTTCTGACCTGCCAGCGTGCCCGTCTACCCATCCCATCTTGCCTCTTCTTCACCTTGGGACACCTTCTTTCCAAGGTAACTTCTACCGCGCATCTTGGCCTGCACGTCGAATCAAGGCTTCTTCCCTACGCTTGCGGATCCCAGTTTTGGACCAATTCACTGCCAGCGACCCGAAAATCGGCCAAGGTCCGATGCGAGATACCCACCGCTGCAGATTTACACATCCTCCGGGACAACGCATTCACGGCGAACATCCCGCGACCTCCATCTAACAAGCTTGGTTGGAAATTGGGGGTCCTGCTGAATCCCATCAAGACGACTCTACCAGCAACCAACCAATCTTCAACTTGGTGGCCCGCTCACCACGGACTGGGTGTGCCGCCGCGTGCGCTCAACTCCACCCGGCAAGCAGAATCGCAACTTCCGAGCTCAACCACCCTCGCCTGCCTCATCCACTTTGGGCCACGATTGCACACATTACAACCCCGGCTCGCTTCTGCCGCCTTTTCTCTGCTTTCCCACTTGCGCCTGCGCCTTTCTCGCGTCTCCTTCTCCTGCATCAAAAACCCGCCCATCAGCCTCACCTCACCTCGCTCAGGGCCACATCGCGCGCGCGGGCATTTTGCCGATCCAGGCTCTATCTTCACCGGCGGGACCGAAGGCATCTTTCACCAACCAGCCGCAAATCAGAGAGGAGGAACAGCGCCAAAAAAGAGTTGAGCATCTGGCCTGGCTGCAAAACCTCTTCTCTTTCTAGGCCAAGATTGGTTGAGAATGAGAGAGAAAGCAGATACTGACAACGAGACCTGCCGATCCCTTGGCTGAGCGGACGACTCATACCCTGCCCGCAGCCATGCATCCTCCCCCGCTCCTCGGTGTGGGCGTTGTTGATCTGCTCGAGTCCGACCCCCGACCGAGCTTCGTTGTTGCGCTACCAACTTCATTCAAGGACCCCGCGCTTGCCGAGGTTGTCTACAGCAATCCGGCTCTGGTGAGCAAGCCTGCCCTTTTCGAGGTCCTAGGATCACTATCAAGCCACGACCACACGAGATTCTGGGACTGGATCACTGCCCAAGACGCCAACCCACCACAATCCTTGTTGTATAACAACCACTTTTGGACTCGGAACACCTTGCTTTCCAGATGGGTTGTTGTGAGCTCCAACGATTTCCCAATCTCCTCAGAACCTCCGAGAAAGATTCGCCTGGATGGTTCGAGAGGCAGAGAATCTAGCAGCGGTATCTTGCATCCGCATACTTCAACCGTGCCCTCAGTGCCTTCGGTAGAGTCGTCCGCAGAAGACTTGTCCTATCCCCGGATAGTTCGAGCAACCACCGAGCCGCCTATAGTCCTACCGGATTTTATGCCAGACCAAGAGCCTTTTCTCGATATGGTTGATAGCGTTGACTGGAGCGCGACTCCCCTGGGTGCTATGGACCGGTGGCCATCGCTGCTTCACCAGTCTTATAGCCAGATTTTATGCAACTCTCAGCCAACAGCAATCTACTGGGGCAAGAAGCTCACAACAGTCTACAATGAGGCTTATGGAGAGATGATAGGGGCAAGACACCCCAACCTTATGGGCCATTCTGTGACTGAAGTTTTCCCTGAAATCACTGATCAGCTCAGAGATATGATGGAAAATCCCGGACAAAGTCGTCGCGCGAGCAACGAAGAGGCATTCCGCTTTTTCCTCGAAAGACCCGAAGGATCACCCCTCGAGACGTACCTAAAGTGGTCGATCGTACCGGTCATGCAGAACGGCGAATGTCTTGGCTTCATCCACTTAATATCGGACACGACTCTATACCACCTTTTCCGTCGGCGAATTCAGATGCTCGTCAACATGGGCGAGGAGCTCGTCACAGCCAAGGACGTTAAATCCTATTGGAGCAAGCTGATCGAAGAGCTCTCCGAATGCGATCCCGCTTACGATATACCCCTGGCGATGCTCTACTCGATTGAGTGTGATGGTTCGTCACATGCTGGAAGCGAGTCGCGGCACGATTGTAATCATGTTTGTCGTCTCGAGGGCGCGCTAGGTGTCCCAGAAAACCATCCCATCATGCCCGAGACCCTGCGACTGAAAGACACCGATGCTGGTCTGGCGCCACAGTACCGAGCTGCTCTGCGCAGCCACGAGCCGCTGATTATCAGCACATCAGACGGCAGTCTGCCCCAAGAATTACTGACTGGCCTGCAGTGGCGTGGATTTGGCGATCCCTGCGAAGCTGCTATTGTCTTGCCCATTAGACCCACAAAGGAGGAGGAAGTCATGGGACTGCTTGTGCTGGGCCTCAACCCCCGACGACCTTACGACGATGCATATACCCTCTACATCCAGTTGCTAGCCCAGAAGCTTACGACATCTCTGGCTTGCACGGTCTTGTTAGAGGAGGAGCGACGTCGAGGAAGGAATGCTGCCGAGCAGGCTGCATACGATCAGGCCATGCTGAAAGAAAAGCTCGCCTACCAGACTAAGGAAGCCACAGAGTACACACGGCTATTCCAGACAGTTTCGGACTTCATACCCAACGGATTCTCCCTTGGGGATCATCAAGGGAACATAACATTCGCAAACGGCCTGTGGTACCGCATAACAGGACATCCTGATGAAGGCGGTTCTTTCTCTTGCGTGTTGGAGGCAGACCGAGAAAAGATTCGCGAGGCATACAAAGAACTGCAGACCAAGGATGAAGTCGAATTTGAGTTCCGCGTCAAAGGAACGGAACACACCAATCGCATGCTGGCAAGGAGATCGCCCTTCAAAGCCGACGTATACAGCGATCTTGACGAGGATCTGGAACGTTTTGTAATGGCTCAGGCAAAGGCTGAACGAGCGACTGACGGAACCATCATTCGGACTTTCACTTGCCTGACAGATGTCACCGCACACAAAAGGACGGCCGACGAAGCCACCAGGAGGGCTCAACAGGCAGAGAATCTGAAGAGGATGGCTGAGCTTGCCACTGTTGGTATGTTCGATATGGACACCGGAGGACGTCTGCTCGGGGCAAACAACGTATTTTTCGAGTTATCTGGGATAGAGAAGGTGGACCTTTTGCAACACGAAGTACGGCCATGGGAAGTCTCGGTTGTACAAGACGACATTCAGACTCTGAGCGAGAGCGTTGCGCGACTCGTAGCGACGAAAAAGCCCCAGTCAGCTGAGATACGCCTCAAGACCACATGGACAGCAGAGGATGCTGGAGGGAACCAGATCACAGCGCCCAGATGGGTACACATCACCCTGATGCCAGTATGCAATTCAGATGGCATCGTTCAGTCGTTTACTGGCTGTGTCAGCGACGTCTCATTGCAAAAGTGGCAACTGGAATTGGAAACTCAACGCACCGAGGAGGCAATCGACTCGAAACGGCAACAGGATAACTTCATCGACATGACTTCCCACGAGATGCGAAACCCGCTCAGCGCCATCGTTCACTGTTCAGACGCCATCATTGCCTCACTTGCGCGATGCGAGGAGCTTGTCGACCGGCCTCCTACTCCGAAGGCAGCTAAATCTGATGAAGAAGGCACTGACAAACACTTTGATATCAAGCAGCTTCTTTCGGACAGTATCGAGAATGCGGAGACGATTGTTGCCTGCGCACAGCATCAGAAGCGGATTGTGGACGACATCTTGACAATGTCCAAGTTGGACTCTAAGCTCCTAGCCGTCACTCCCTGCACGGTCAATCCCGTTCAGATTGGCGAGGAGGCTATCAAGATGTTCGACGTAGAGGCTCGTCGTGTTGATATTGACCTCAAGATGACTGTGGATAAATCGTATCGGGAGCTGGGTCACGTTTATCTTGATCTTGATCCCTCCCGCGTCAAACAGGTCCTCATCAACTTACTTACAAACGCTCTCAAGTTCACAAAGTCCGGATCAATCAGGAATGTGTCCGTCTGCATGAAGGCATCGCGACAACGGCCGACGGACGAGACGGCACCAGTCACCTTCATTCCCCGATCCTGCAAAGAAGAGTCAGAGTACGAGCAGCCTGCTCTCAACAATCGCAGAGACCCAGTCTACATCATGTTCGAAGTCAAGGACACCGGCCAGGGTCTCTCAGAAGATGAAAAGTCAAATCTCTTCAATAGGTTCGTGCAAGCGAGCTCGCGGACTCATGTCAAATACGGCGGAAGCGGATTGGGGCTATTCATCTCGCGGCGCTTGACAGAGTTGCAAAAGGGTGCTATCGGTGTGTCCAGCTTGCCAGGCGTGGGGTCCACGTTTGCATTCTTCATCGAGGCATACGTGCCAACAGAGTCGTCGCGGAGGGAAGCCGAATCTGCGGCTGCGGCTGTCAGAATGACGACTCTGGCTACTGCTGCATCAAGCACGCCATCCACGATGCCGCGGATTAGAGCCCCCACAAACGACCAGAAGGCACCTGGCTCGCGACCGAAACCTAAGAGCTACGACCCCCGGCTGGATGGGATTCTTGTCGTGGAGGACAACCTAATCAATCAGCAAATAACCCGTCGCGGCTTGCAGGATAGGGGGTTCACTGTCGACGTGGCCAATCACGGAATCGAGGCTCTAGAACGACTCATGCAGTCCATGTCCCTGCAGAAGCAAGATGACCCAGAGTACTTTACTCACAGTAACTCGAGTCCTCAGGGGCCTGCCGTATCGATCAACCTTATCCTCATGGACATAGAGATGCCAGTGCAGGACGGGTTGACATGCACGCGGCGAATCCGAGAACTAGAGAAGGAAGGAAGAGTGTTTTGTGCGAGCGGTGGAAGAATCCCCATCATCGCCGTCAGCGCCAATGCAAGGCCGGAGCAGATGCAAGACGCCAAAAGCGCGGGGTGTGACGATGTGCTCGTCAAGCCTTATCGGATGCCGGAGCTAATCGAGAAGATGCAAGTGGTGGTCCGGCGAATGGGGGGTCTTTCACCTGGGTCGCCTTTACGATAATGAAAGCCAGGGCTGCCTATTGGAGAGGCGGAGGAGGGAGCGGCGAACAAGCATTACCGGTCACATGGATAACCAAGGGCTGGTGATCCTGCAGAGACGGGTACGGCGTTTAGGTAAAGGGGAGCCACAGCAGGACTGGGCTCGGGAATGAGGACTGCTTCCGGGGTTTAGTCTGGTCACACTTGGCTGTGCCATGTGGTGTATGGACGAACAGAGATACCAAAAATGGCCTTGGATGCTGGCCGACAGGAAGACACCAGACGTTGGATGTCATACGGGCGAGAGAGACTTGGCATCGGATGGCGTTGATCGGCGGAGGGCCTAGCCATGTCGATGGATTTGGGAAGAAAGACTGGCTTAATTCAGATAGGAGGTAGAAGGGCAATTATGGAATGTGATTCCTTGGCGTCTGTCGCCGAGGTCAATCTAATGGGTATTCGCCAACGTAGACGAACTAGACGGAGAGAAGAAATAATACCTCGGATGTGAACGTTCCAACCCCATTTCGTTATATGGAGCAATGCGGACATCACGCACCTTGCTTCAGACTCGTCGCCGCGGGTAAACCCTCCATAGGCACATACTTGCACCTGAGACTAGGTCATTTGTGCCTCTGCGAGCTTACTGTCCTCCCATGCGGGATTAGCCACCCAGCTTGACTGTTACTGGCCTAGGTCGAAGAGAGTCAATTTTCGTTGTGCTGGGAACATGATCGACACAGTTTAGACACTACATGTTGCTGCTTGAGGACTGAGTAGCCTCGGGCTGCGGAAGATTGCGAAATTTCAGAGTTTCAAGTGACTATCAGGTGAGGTTGTCGGGACGGTCTCCATGTCAAGGTTGCCAAGGAAAGAGTGAAAGGGAAGAAAGAGTATGAGACGAGACGGAGAAATTCGTAATTGGTCGGGATTTTTGGGGGCCGCCCGCCCGCCGCCGGCGATGCACTCCTTGGATGGGTGCAGGGAAGCGGTTTGTGTCACGGCCCCACTACCTTATGGATGCCGCGGGGCTTGGCCGATGGTAAAGTGGTTCATGGAAGAAGATCCGGTTCGATGTAATCTGATGTACGCTTCTCTTTTTTACAAGAATGGGTAACATACCAAGTAGCTAGGTAAGGTAGGAAGGCCGGATTGATTTGGGGACCTAGGTACGGAGTAAAGTAGGTGCCGTGTTGTGTGAAGATGGCGTTACGCAGGTCGGGTACGGGCAGCAGGGTGTCCGGGCCGACGCGGGCTTTTTGAGGTGTGAGAAGATGTTGAAGTGGCCATTATGAACTTTGGAGGCTATCTCATTTGTCCCTTGAGTCTTTTTGCGTTCTACGGGGTAGGTTTTGCCCATCTTTTGGAATATAGCATGAGACTAGATATAGATAGTACTCCGGTTTGACATGTGAGATGACGGGAAGGGTCTTGCAATGCAAATGGGCTTTCGCCGAGATGATGGAGCTGTTTGTGAACTATCCTGCGTATGGGCTTATGCATGTCATCTCAGCACTAATTACTCTGGTCAATAAGTGCTTGTGTGTAATCAGACGATGGGGTTTTGTTCTTCAGTTTTCGAGGCCCGCTCGCGGCAGAGGTTGCCCGGGGACGGGAGCTTTGCATTTGGCCTGGGGAAGGTCCGTGGCTTGTTATCTGAGGTTCCTGCCCGAGCTTCTTTTTTCTTTTCTTTTTTGGAGAGGCACTCAGGTCGGTGCTCGAGCTACCACCAGGAAAGAGCAATCGACGAGAAGGCATGACTTGTGTCTCGTCCTCTCCCTTCCTTCCAATTCCCCGAGACATGCTCTTTCTGCAAATCTAAACGGACAATGCCTCAGCCGTACCATCAGAGGTGGATATTTGGTAGGTTCGATTTGTAGTGTAAGATTGGGGGAACGAGGGGAAGTACCTTACCCCTCCCCCCACCAGGTCAGGTACCTCCGCCTGCGTCGCGGGCAAAGCTCCTGCATGGCGCTATCCCCCCCACACCCCTCATCCGAGTGTGCAAGAGACGGAGCTCCCACCCGAACCTCACTTTCCCTCTGCTCACTGCACTTACAAACAACCGTCCCTGCGCAACGCCGTCTTCAACCGATTACCTGCATATACCGGACCTGACCTTGCATACAGCTTACCTACTAGTCAACCGGACTACCGAATATAAACTCTCCGCAAAGCCTCCTCCTCCCCCTTCGACGCCTCTCATTCTCTTCCTTCAAATGCCCCCAAACTCCACGCTTCTCCTAAGCTCATTCCAAAAGTTGCCCCGCCTTCGGCTCCGGAACTCCATCCTCAACAGCAGCACCCCGCCATCGTCTTCCCGGTCTTGCGCCTTTGGGTCTTTGTGTTTACCTACTACACCGACGACATCGACGAATACTACCCGCCGAGTAGCCATCTACGACACACGGCGACAACAACCATCCCAGAACCGCCGATCCTTCGCAACCGGCGCCGATCGTCAAGGACGAAACGTAGTACTGCTCGGACAAGAAGTGGGCGTCGAGAGAATCACAGACGAAATGGCGGACCGGATCCACCGCGTGACCATGTTCAAGATTGCCGACGAGGGGCAGCAGAAGCAGTTGATTGAGCAGTACAAGATTTTGGGGGGCTCGCATAAGAAGGTGTGTTCCATTTTTTTTCCACCCATTTCTTTACCTTCTTGTTATTGCCGTCGGTTTGTTGTGTTCGTGGCTGCGTAACGGGGATGAGGATGGGGAGGGTGAGCTTTTGGTCCATCGGATCCCGGCACCCGTAATTCGGCCCCACCATAGCTTGTCCGCGCCGACGACGGTTTCCTGGGCGGTATCGAAAGACGGACGAAGAAAGCGCATGTCGGGTTTCCATATTTCTACGGCTTTACCATTCGGCTTTTTATGAAACCACACTCCCAAAAAAACAGGACTAATACTGACGAAAATCCACCAGGACGGAAAGCCGTACATCCTCTCCATGGTCGTCGGACCGGCCGTCGACGACCCGCGAGCCCAGGGCTTCACCATTGTCGCAAAGACCGAGTTCGCCTCGCTCGAGGACATGAAGTACTACGACGACGAGTGCGCCGCTCACGGCGTTCTCAAGTCCTTTGTCAAGGGCAACCTCACCGTCGGCGGCGTCATGTCCGTCTACTTCAAGCCTGAGGCCGTCTCCGTCTTGTAGATGTGTTTTTTGTGGCGGTTGAAGGAGGCCCTGGGCCAAAGGGAAATCCAGAGGGTATTCGGGATGGTTGCGTGTCAAGGGGAACCCATTGAGGGTCGAAAAGAGAAACCAGTGATTTCCCCATGTCTCTCTGGTGTAGTAGAAAGTTTTTCCAGAAGAAAATGTCAAAAACTCCTTGTTGCCGGTTATGGACAGGTATCAAGCTACTTTGCATACATAGAATTCCTCCCCTCCAATCCTGAAACACAACCATCAATTCCTCCCCTCATCTTCAGTTGACCTTTGTTGCCTCGAACAATTGTTTTTTATCCATTTCTTTTTTTTTCTCTCTCCTACAGAGCTGACGATTGACAATCGGCTCTGCAACAAAAACCACTTACAGCCCGGGATATGAGATAAGGAAATAAGCCGCATCACCGACAAAATCGACAAGAGAAAACAGACAAAGACCACAACACGCACACACGCGAAGCTACAACGATCACGAAGCGGCGGCAACAGCAGGAGCGGGAGCCGGAGCAGTCGCGGGCGCCGTAGTCGAGGCCGCAGTCGTGGCAGCCGCGTCAGTAGCGGGAGCAGCAGGGGGCTGCGTCAGGGTCCCCTCGGAGAAGTTCTTGAGCCCCTCCATCCAGGCGGCGAAGCCCGTCTCGAGCTGGCCGACCATGGTGAAGCGGAGGACCTGGGCGAGGGGGCCGTAAAAGGTCTCCCAGCAGCGGTACTCTGTGCCGTTGCCGTCCTCGGTCTCGAGGAACTCCTGGACGCGCTCGGATTTCAGGACAAAGGGGGGCACGAGGCCGCCCGTCCTCCAGCAGACGCGGTAGCCCTTGCGGCCGCGGTGGACGGGCTGGGTCTCGCCGTTCGCGACGGCGGCGGGGGGCGCGGCGTGGGTGTACTCCTCGAGCTTGGTGACGACGAGGGCCTGCTTGGTGGTCGTCTTTGCCGGGTCGAGCGTCATGTGGACCTCAAAGGTGACGTGGGTGCCCTCGAGGAGGAGCTCGCCTGGCTGGTTCTTGGCGGCGGCGGAGTCGGCGAGCATGGGCGGGACGGCGAGGCCGGAGGGGCGGGAGACGGTGGCCTTGGGGACGAAGGTGTTCCAGGCCGGGTAGGTTGCCGGGTTGAGGACGGCGGCGAGGACGGCGGTGGGCTTTGCGGCGATGGGGGTGGCGCAGGCGATGGTGAGGACGGCGCCGACGTCGCCGTGGGACGGGGTCGCGAGGGGAGGGGAGACGGGGGTGGGCGTCAGGGAGGTGGGGATGGAGTCGGTGCCCTTGTCGAGGGCCTTTGGCGATTTGGGCTTGAGCTGGTCGGGGATCTGCTTGATCGAGTCCGGGATGGTGATTCTTTGGCGTATGGCCTCCATTGTTGATGATTACTGTTACTGACGGACTTCTTTTCTGGGGGGTATCTCTGGGTATAATGATGGATGGAGAAAATCAAGCCGGTATCACAAAAAAAACTTGGTTCAAAAGAGGAAGAAGTTTTGCCGGATGGGTATTTGATGTAAAAGATGAAAGTAAGGAGAGGAAAGACGGCGAACGGAGAAAGGATGGAACGATGGAGGAGGGGGGAGGGGGTAAGTAAAGGAACTCAAAAGTAGGGCGAGAAGGCAAAGAGAGGGCACACAGGTAATAGAAACGGGGGCGATTCAGGTTAGTTGTATCAAATGGACGGGATTGGGCTTTAGACTTCCTGGTCTCGTGAGGAGATGCGCGTCATGGGATGGGGGGAGGGATGTATGGATGCCGGCGGAGGAGGAGAGAGACAGTAAGAGGAGGAGGGGCTTGACGGTTGGTTGCTCCAGCTGGATGAGGTGTAGGTAGCCAAGGTGTAAGGTGTAGAGGTGTAGGGGGAGGGCAGCAGAGAGCAGGGGAGGAGGGGAGGAGAGAGGGGCTGTGAATCTGTGATCAAACGATAGTGTCGTGAGCGTGATGTGAAGCTGTGGTATGAGGCTGGCCCGAGCCAACGGTCGGGATATAGGTAGGTAGGTGGGTGTGTATGGATGTGTATGGATGTGTGAGGTGAGGTATGCGTGTGTGATCGCTATGGTGTGTCGATGAGTGAGATTTGATGTGCGGTGATGGTGGTGAAGGTAAGGTACGTAGGCGTAGGTGAGTAGGTTGCCGACAATGATGAGATTGGCGACCGCCGACGGGCGATTTTTAGTGGGAACTTGCGCCAGCGAAAACCGATGGAGAAAGTTGGGGAGTCGAGGACGTACCTAGCTTGACGGCCGCCGCGGTCCGGATCTGTCCATTTTCGGGTCCAGGCCGCCCCCCTTCAGGTCTACCCTCCCCGCTTTGAGTCCGGGGGACAGGGGGGTATCGATGACTCCACCACGCAGGGATGAGGCGGGATGAGGCGGGATGAGGCGGGATGAGGCGGGATGAGGCGGGATGAGGCGGGATGGAGGGGTTGTTCTTTTCGGCGACTATCCACGGAGATCCGGATCGGATATGGTATTTACATAGTACTGATTACCCAATTGTCGATTGACGATGAGGAGCGAGTTTCGGCTCATCCTCTTTTCCGACATTTTTTCATCTTCCAACATGCAATCTCTAACACGTATGAATGGATATCCGAAAGGGAAAGCTCAGGGTGACTTGGCGAATGAAATTCAAACGCGAAAGGCGATCTTGTGCCCAACCCGGCAACCTCCATCAGCATGAAAATACCAGTATATGCCCTGCTCGCAACGGGTCTGACACGTGTAAGTGCAATGGAGAACCAAGTCAACTGGCTGAGGTGCAAAAAGCAAACCGACCACCCAACTTCCGCCCAGCTCACCAACGTATACAAGGAAGTAGCCTGTGTACTTTTGCGCATAAATGATCGAAGCAAACCCTTTCCATGACGAGGGAACCGAAGTATCCACCCGTTGGGCGCCGATCGTCGTTCGTTGGTCTCTGCCAACGGCTTTCTTGCGCGCATTTCAATGTGGAGGGCGAGGGGGCATATAATAAGGCACCACTTAATTCGATGAGGACAATGTGAGAGGAGGAGGAGGGGTCTAGGGAAGACCAGATGAGACGGGGCTCTTGGGCAAAGCTGGCGAGGCTGAGAGGAAGGGTTCGAGCGCTGGACTTTTGGGGAGTTTCGCCTCGTTTTCGTCCTTGGTCCTTTTGTTGGCTGCGTTGGTTCTCCCATTGAGTTCCAGGGATGGGGGGTGTAAGGTGCCACGGTGCGATCTCTGTACATCAAAGCAAAGCAAAGGTGAAGAAGAAGAAAAAAGTGCCATAGCTCGGAAGATGGAGTAATAACGTACTGCGTACACGGAAAGGTAGGTATTTCCAGAGAGAGAGAGGGGAAAAGTCGCCCCATCTTCAAACCCAATCCCTTTTCCTCTTCTCAAACTTTCAAGTTTGACGCCCTTTTCCGGCCGGCCGTTTCGTTGTCGGCCTAGAAAAAGCCATAGCGTTCGAGGTTGGCAGCCTGAGCCGATCATTACAATTCCAGGGAGACTTTTTTTCGAATTCTTTTTAAACGGTACTTTAGTTCTGCAAAAAAAGGAAAACTGAAAAAGAGTCAAGCAAATCCAGTCAAGTTTACAACATGAATAAGGGCAATAAGGGTCGGAAATTTTGAGAATAGTCAGGGTTCGAAACGAACCACTTGTTCATTCTTCTCATCTCGCAAGCCCTCCGCGACAAAATCCGTGCTCTAGTTACAAGAAATAGGTGTCACACACAGAGACCGCGCGCAGGAACCATTGTCTCGGTTCCAAAATCCCAAGTCCCAAATCCCTCCCCTCCCCTTCTCCTTCTATCCGTACATCCCCCAAGTAAACAACTCACCGAATCAAAGACAACGTCTCAAAACCACTTCTCCTCCCGTCCACGTCCACGTCCACATCCACGCGCTAAACCACCACACACAACCGCCGTCACACCGTTGACACGAGCCATGTCTTGGTCGCCTGAATGGAAAATCAGAAAAAAAGCACGAGGCAGAAGGCGAGTTGTGCGCTCTTGTCTGAAGATGGAGGCCCCTCAGTGACTCATATCTCTGATCTCGATGGATGTGGGACAGATGCCGGCTGGTCAGGGAGATGAGTATCAAATTCTTCTATTTTGAAAAAGACCTTATGCGGCGGCGCCGTTGAATTAGTCACTTTTCGATGCTAGATTCGCATCGCGAGACGCACATACCTCAAAATCGGAACCGGTGGGGACAAGCTGCGTATCTCTTTCCATTAGGCGCATCCACCCGAACCCGCTCATGTCAGATCCATGGAAATGCTACTAATATTTGATGGTATCAATGCAATCAACCCGCATGACGTATCACGAGAAGCGCGAAAAGAGTATTGATAGTGAACAGTCTGTCTTTTGTCGAAACTTTGAACCGCCTTGAAGGAGGCGAAAACTACTCTACATACACCAGAAAGTTCCTAAACCATGATGCAGTTGGACGCTTGCGACCAAGCCTGCCCGAAATGCTTACGAGAATAAGAGCGCATAGGAGCGCGAAAGCACAATACCTCCCTATTCCTTAGCCGATGCCCCCCCGGTTGACGCCTTGTAACTCCCTGAAAGAAGCAGATCCTGGTTTTCCGATTCCCTGAAATTGGATATTCCCATGAAGCTATATGACCGTGTTGGACAATGCGTTGACCATGAAGTCTAGGCTGTGCGACCGTGGACAGTAGCCGAGACGGCTGAGTGACCAGAGCGAACGCTGGCCATGTCGCTCATCTCGGTGCCGTCGTGGTCGTTGCCTTCTTGCTGCAGGCGTGTCTTATTGGCTTGCTGCGCATGACCTGTGAGAAGGGTGATGGATCTGGGTTCCTTCTCCCAAGTAAAGACGGCGGCGACCACCATTATGGCGCAGGCGGCGATCATGAAGATAGTCTGGTCTCTGAAGGAGTCTGTGTAGACATGCTTGACGAGGTTTCTGAGGTGCGAGTTCCACGCGGAAGATTGGGTTGGAGAGTGGGCCAGAGTCTCGCGTTCAGACGGAGAAAGATGATCACGGAGAATTTCCACGCGCGCGTTGAACATAGCAGTGCAGATGGCGACACCAAGACAACCGCCGAGGGCGCGAGCTTGAGCGAGAATTCCTTGGGCGACGGCGTGTTCCTTAGTCGATTCCGCTTCGACGCCAGAGAGAATGGTCGTGGAGCCAAAGTTGAGGCCGACGCCCAGTCCGAAAACGAGCGTGAATCCGTACGCAGGAGCAAAGTCCGCCTGAGCGTCGACGACCATAAGCATAAGACTGATACCGAGGACTTGCGCAATCGACGCGACAGTCATGACGAGAGCCACCTTGTTCGATTTGGAGTTCACCGCTCCAGCAACGAACGATCCAACTGCGCAGGCTCCAAGCATAGGCAACAGGTACATGCCGGACTGGAGAGGGCTCTTCTGCGCAATCACCTGCATGCGTTCCGGGATAATGACGGTGAGGGCAACATAGGGGAGTCCTGTGAGGAAGGTAACGGCCAAGCCGCACATGAAGGGCCGGCGTCGAGCAAGATGTACCGGAAAGACAGGCTCTTGATGCGAGCACCGCAGATGGTCGATTAAGAGGCAGCGATTTCGGTAAAGGTAGTTCTCGAAGATGCCAAAGATACCCCAGCAAGCCCCAGAGCACACGAACATGACGATGACGGTCCAGTGGTCCCAACCGTAGTATGTGTATCCACCACGCTCGATAGCGACAACCAGAAAGGCCGAGCCAAAGAAGAGAGTGGTCATACCAACCACGTCAAGCTTCTTGAATGCCGTCCAAGAGTAAATCTTGAAGGCCTGTCGGTCTTTGGGGTAGGACAAGACGAGGCAGGCCACAGCGAACACACCGATGGGGATGTTGAGTCCAAAGATCCAGCGCCAAGTAATCTTGGAGACAATGACACCGCCCAAGATGGGGCCCATAAGGAAAGCCGCGGCGAGAGTGATTCCGATGATGCCGCCCATCAGAGCTGGGTTGTGGGCAGGACCTTGCTCAAGCAGACAGGTCTGGGCGAGGCTGTACAAGCCTGAGCCTCCGACGCCCTGAAAGGCGCGGCCGATGATCAGGAGCTTCATGCTTTTCGCGCCCGCACACAGAGCCGAGAAGATGACGAAGACGGCCCAACTGTAGAAGAGCATGGTTCGGCGACCGTAAATGTCACTGCACTTGGCAATTCCGACAGCGCAGCCCATGTAGGTGAGAAGGTAGGCCAGAAGGACAAAGGAAGCGTGCTGGTGGTCGCCAATCTCCTCAGAGATGGCAATGAGGGAAGTGGCAATGATGGACGTATCGAGAGTAGCGAGGAACAAGCCAACGAGAAGGCTATCTGGTCAGCTGGGTTCGCGAGAACGCTGCAATTCCCTTACCTGAAGACGATCAAGACTCTCTCAATCGTAGGCTGGCGAAGGCTGGCAGCGGGATACTCCGCGCCACGACGGGGAGCAAAATTCGCGACAGCGAAGCCAGCGGTATCGCCCAGAGACGGATTGGGGTAGGAGAGCTGGTCAGCCATCTCGCGACGAGAGGGAGACTGGGCGGCCATTGCTGCGATGATCTTGACAATGGTTGGCGGCGGTTTTTTTGTCGTCAGAGCGGAATAGAGTAAGGTTGACGATTGTCTTCTCCTCTCAGAGGCAGAAGATAGAAAGACGCCTTCGAATCTTACCGATGGCAATATTCGAAGCTTGATTTCAGCTTGTCTCGAAGAGATATGGCGATGAGGCAAAGGTTTTCTGAAAAGTAGAGGGGAAAGAGAGGGATTGTGTGGGTGTGATATGGGGAGAGAAGGCGTTTGAGTCAAGGAAATCTGGTTGAGGAAGGTTTCTGAGGATACCTGGCTGCTCTCGCCTCAATGGGTATAGGGGCTAGCTTGTTTTCCCATAGGGAAAGAGAACCAGTAACAAGACAGTGATCAGCCTTGTACCTGCCTGTCCTGAGAGCCTTTGTAGAGTTGGTTGAGGAAGGTAGACGTGGGCCTTGGCTGGTAATTGAACTGTTGGTTACCTCGACGATGCAACAACAAGGCAGGTGGTGTGAGGAGGAAAGGAACACTTTGAGGGTACGTGTGTGCGTGTGTATGTGTGAACACACATCCCTCTTTGGTGTGAGGACTTGAGCGGCAGCAAGGAACAAACGAGGTAAACAGCTGCCCATCCTCTCCAACTTGGACAGTGGCCGCAACACATAGTTATACTGACCGCAGCTCTTTACCCTCGTGTTGACAGTAGAAGAAGAGCACCAGATGCACCTATCCATGATGCCCGAGACAGTGGTTTTCCTAGAGGCTTGCTCATCCAGCCTAGGCCAGGGTGAAGATGAGATCTTCTCTGACAGTTCCACCTTGGGTAGGCGAAGACACGGACAATGACGGGTGCTGTGCAAGGTAGGACAAACAACTTGAAAGCGTCAAGACTGTGAAGCATAGTTGTGGCAGTTGTTCGCGTGCCCTGTGCCCTGGTCTCGCTCGGCTGTGGTGACGAAAACATCATGTTCCAAGACAAAGGCTTTCTTGCTTGAGAATGGAGGCCGAGGAAAAGCCAGGGGCAAGATGGTGACTGCGCATCCCATCAGAGGGGAGAAGGCAAGCCATTGGTAGGATGTGTCAGGCAAATGTCCCAATTGCTAGTCTCTCAGAAATAGAAGAGCTGCCACTAGGGTGACAGAAACAGGTCCCGTTGTTGTACAAACCCCAGGACTCTTCAGCATTCGAGGCCGTGGCATTTCGTAAATAAGCCACTCAAGTCCCCGACTGGGGTGGGGGAAATTTATATCAAGCAACACTGTTTGACTCTGAGCCGGTGCAACGGAATATCGACTGGCTGTCTCCGGTTGATGCCAGAATCCGACAGTACTACCTTGTGTACATTCAGCTCTGTATTTTCAGAGTAACAAGACGAAAAGAGAGAGGAAATCGCAGCAGGAAAACGAAGTGCCTACCGGATCTGTGTATCCCCGACCGACCTCCCGTCTGCACCACTAGCTCTGCACGCCCCATTTGGGACGTTGTGTTCCCAGATGCCTCGTGGTTGAGTCGCCATCGTCCTACCCACTTGGATAGGAACAGATGCGCAGAGGGCCACCAGCACCCGACTCTGCATTTTCAAATGTTGTGTTCAATCCATCGATTGAAAAACGCAATGGAAGAAAGGTCGCTCGTTTGAAAGCTTGAGAGCTGCGAAGTGAGGTCATGGGCCACGCTGCTTAGCCGAACAACTTTTGGTCCGGCCCGTGTACGACCTCGCCTGGCATTCCCTCAATGGTTGCTGCAGCGCTGGGCGACAACGTTTTCGGCAGCATATCCTTGTCAAAAACTGGGGGATCTGTAAAGAGAGGCATGTTGAAGCGCTTTGGCCTGCCAAGATGGTGTGTATCACAGATACTAGGGGTCGAGCTCCCCTCGTCTTGATTGATGAGGGTTGTACACCTGCTTGTGGAACATCAAGTCGGTCCCAAAATGGTTCGATTGGCCAGACTGGGCAAAATGGTCTCGTTGTGTCAATTTCACTGTCAACTCAGCTCCATTTTGAACTGTCGTACAGGCTTTGAGTGTTTCGTCAATCGAGATGGTGCGGCCTCTCAATGGACATTCCGCCACATGAGATCACATGAGATCCTATGAGATGGTTGGATGTGTGTAGGCATGATCAACTTCAAAAGGAAATGAAAGTAACAATGAGCAGCATGAATGGAGGCGCTCGAGCCATGAAACATCCCTGACTTCGTGTGTGAAGTCGGAGCGGAAAATATGTTCGGTCCGAGATGCCCTTGGCTGAGCCTCTGAGGTGTGGTATGAATGGGACTGAACCGGACTTCATCCGTGCCTATAGTGGAAACTTGGCAAGCCCATGATACGATAACTGTACCCGGTTGACATTCTTTTCATTAGGCATAGTCTCATACTTCATGTTCCATTTACAAGTCATCTCAGGCCAATCCCCAGGAGGCGATGTTTATCTATATTTCCCTGTCCTCGTGAACGATGTTTTTGGTCTCATTCTCTGCTTTGCTCGATGTTCCCTATTCAACGACGGTGGAAGCCTGGAGCCAACATATCTCAAATGGGTTCCTGCATATGAAAACACGCTACACTTACGACAATGTCGGTCTGACACATTGTAAATATCATCGCCCAGAGATCTGACTTCAACTTCTTCGAGAGGTCGATGAGAGGCCAGTCCGCTCGAGAGACTCTTGGAACGGAGAGCAACACGAAACTAACATCAAGTTGGCGCCAAGTCTCCGGAACATCGGACCTTCATATGTACGGCCGCGTCGGTGAGTACTGCACAATGTCCTTGGGCGAGCTACACTCCTGTCAATGCCACCAACCTTGTTCGACACGTCAACGTCCCCGCCCAACGAAATGATCAGAAATAACCGGTTAGCTGCTCCATCGTGGTTTGTCAAAGCTCCCCGGTCTTCTCATCGTCGGAAATCAGATCGCTCGGCCTCTTCTATCCAGTCTCATCCGCTTCTCTTTTTTGTACTCGCACCGAGACCGCGCGGCTGGCGATCCAGGCCCTCCTGAGGATTGGGCACCACCACGAGGAAACGGGTCAAATTGACTGTGTTATGCATTTTCTCTGCCCGGGTCATACCGTCAACCCTCCGTACAGCCCCTCAGAGCAGGGCACCATTGGCAATCAGTAGTCGTGGCAAAACGAGCACGAACATCGTGACAGGTTGGCACTGACTCGGGATCTATCTTCTAGCCAAATCTCTTCCACCGGCTGTCCTACAACCATTAACAACCACTGGAGCACACGCCAGCCTGATACTGTATCGATCCAGGGAAGGAATATGTGCTACTCCCGTCATCCCCCCTGCAATGGAGTCGGAGCATCGGTGCTCCTCAAAAGTTCTGTTTGCAACATGCGGTAAAGGGATGGCCCATGAGGGCCATACCAGCGTCCAGCGGAAGGATTCCAGGATCGGTGGTTGTTGTTCTCCTACGTACATAACTTTATGCCATGTTGGAGATGTTCTTACGGTCTCCTAGGGCTGATTGCATGCCAAAGTGGGCTGCGCCCCATCCCTGTTCTATTTCAAGCAACTAGCTCTATCCTCTTCCCGTCTTCATAGCTTCTCTTGATTTGGCCGTCGGTCTAATTGCAAGAAGCCGTTGATATCCGTGGGCTATGCTTCTGAAGAACCACAATCCAAAGAGGGCCGCATGAGGAGGAGCTGTACCGAATGAAGTTGCCCTTATGATTTTGATACGAAGAGCCAATATCTTCTTCTATGTAAGACGGTATTATGGCTACATTCAAAGGGATGGTTGAAGATTCCCTGAGAAACAAAGACCATTGATCACAGCGAGTGACGTTCATGCAATTACGTTGGAAGTCATATCATACAAAGAGCCATTCCTGCACCAAAGGATTGATGCTGACCGCCAGGTGAAGTTCTAAGCTTCATGCCGTATGCTCCCGCCCCCGCATATGAGTGGAATAAGTGGATGGACTTGGCAGTGCCTCTGGCACCAAAGGCAGCACGATTTCACCTTCAACTCATATTCACATTTGAATATCAAGGCCGGGACCCCCTTGGTCACCCGCCGTCAGCTGTCCGGTGGCAGAAAAGATTTTCAACTACCCAACTTCACCTTTATTCTTCAGAGATTTCTTTCCTTCCCTTTCCATCCTGTTTTCCAGCCGATTGATACCCTTTCCTTCTTCTGTACTCATCGACCCGGTCACGAAGGAGACAGGATCTTGTTGTCTGAGCTGCCCTCGTACAGTCAGATTCTTTTCGCCTTGCGTCTCCCCTCCTACCACCTCGTCTGTCGATACTTCCCATTGAAGACAACACCCTGGTTGCGAAATCCGTTGAGGCGGGCAAGATGGAAGACATTGCCGTCGTCGGCATGGCATGCCGCTTCCCAGGCAATGCGACATCTCCGGAGAAGCTTTGGGAGATGTTGATTGCGAAGGAGTCGGCCTGGTCAGAATTCCCCAAGGATCGTCTCAACATCGATGGCTACTATCATCCAAGTGGTGATCGTCAGGGCAGCGTGGGTTTTCATCTCACCTCGTCCAAATTATTTTGTCATATCTTCAGACTGACCTGATTCACCTAGATTTCGTTCCGAGGAGCGCATTTCATCAAGGATGATGTCGCAGCGTTTGATGCGTCGGTGAGTCCCCATCAGAGACCTCCGGATGTGGAATGCCACTTTTTCTGACACTCTATAGTTTTTCTCCATCATGGCAGAGGACGCCAAGGCCATTGATCCTCAACAGCGATTCCTACTAGAGGTTTCCTACGAAGCGCTTGAGAATGGTGCGTTGGCCCTTAATCTTTCGAATAATTCCGTGCTAACCTGATATAGCTGGTCTTCGCATGGAAGACCTGAAAGGCAGTCCGACTGCTGTCTACGTGGGCTCGTTTGTAAAAGGTTCGTTATTACCTCGCTTCTCTCTCACCTTGCCTTACTGATTGACCTAGATTATGAACAAATCTGCCTCAGAGATATGGACTGGCAGCCCCAGTATGCCGCTACGGGCACTGGAAATGCCATCATGTCAAACCGCGTGTCCTACACGTACGACTTCAAGGGGCCTAGTATGACCATCGATACTGGCTGTAGTGGAAGTCTTGTTGCAGTTCACCTCGCCGCCCAAGCTCTCCGAGCTGGCGACTGTTCAATGGTACGAATCCTCCATTACCGTCATCTTGGAATTCGCAGGCTAACTTCTCAAGGCCCTCGCTGCCGGTGCTGGTCTTATCTTCACACCCAACACAATGATGCCCATGACTGCACTCAACTTTCTCAGCCCAGATGGAAAATGTTTCGCCTTCGACTCTCGTGCCAATGGTTACGGTCGCGGGGAAGGTATTGGATTCGTTGTCTTGAAGAAGCTCTCGGATGCTGTCCGAGACAATGATACCATTCGAGCTGTCATCCGTGGCACTCACGTAAACCAAGACGGCCTGACCACAGGTGAGTATTCCACGTTGCGAGGAGACTGGGGGACAAAATTCTGACGGTTTTACAAGGCATCACTCTTCCGAGCAAGGAGGCCCAGGTGGCCAACATCCGATCCCTCTACTCCAAGCACGACCTGGACATGAACCAGACGGCTTTTGTCGAGTGTCACGGGACTGGAACCCAGGCTGGCGACTTTCGGGAGCTTAAGGCCATCTCTGAGACTCTGAGTGACGGAAGGTCGATCGAGAATCCAGTGTTTGTAGGCTCTGTGAAGACAAACATTGGTCATCTGGAGGGAGCCGCCGGGGTTGCTGGCCTGATTAAAGGCGTTCTCACTGCCGAAAAGGGCCAGATACCCCCAAACATCAACTTCGAGCAAGGGAACCCTAACATCGATTTTGAGAACTGGAAAGTGAAGGTAAGACTTATCCACTCGTACATTGTGCTTCTAATGTATGCTAATGATTATCGCAGGTTCCCACGGATCTGGTCAAGTGGCCTATCCAAGGTGGTCGAAGAATCAGCGTCAATTGCTTTGGCTTTGGTGGAACCAACGCCCATGCCGTCCTCGATGAGCCAGCCGCGTATTTTGCCTCGCGCGGCATCTCCGCCAACCACAATTCTGTGGTCGACGACAGCCAGTCAAACGAAGACAACGGAAAAAATGCGAACCAGGGAGTCTTCTCAACTTCTCAGCTCTTTGTCTTCTCTTCGAACGAGCGTAAGGGCGTATCTCGCTTAATAGACACGCATCTTGACCACATTGAGAAGCTCGCAAATGCTAATCAAAGAGACGCCGATAACTATGCATACACCCTGGCATGTCGCCGCTCGGTGATGGAGTGGAAAGGGTTTGCTGTGGCCAGTTCTTTCGCTAATCTCATCGCGAAGTTGATGGTCAGAGACGAGTGCAGCTTTCTTCGATCTAGCCGTGATTCCAAGCTCAAGATCGGCTTCGTCTTCTGTGGCCAGGGTTCGCAATGGGCTCAGATGGGACGCGAGCTCATGTGCTTTGAAGTTTTCCTACGAAGTCTTGACGCGGCGACTCAGTACCTCAAGACGATAGATAACGACTTCGACCTCACGGAAGAGATCATGCGACCCAAGCCGGAGTCGCGCATTCAAGAGCCGCAGATTTCGCAGCCGGCAACAACAGCAATTCAGGTGGCGCTGGTAGACCTGCTGCGGTCGTGCAATATCACACCCAGTAGCGTCGTTGGCCACTCATCAGGAGAAATCGCAGCTGCGTACGCGTGCGATGCCATGACCTGCGAAGCGGCTTGGGCATTGGCATACCACCGTGGCCAGAGCGCTGCACTTCTCAAGACTTATGCACCGTTTCTTCAGGGCGCCATGTGTGCCGTCAAGTTGACTCGCTATGAAGCCCAAGCTTACCTCCGGAGTCGGCAGAATCCTGGCGATTTGGAGATTGCTTGTATCAACAGTCCAAACTCGATCACAATCTCTGGCGAGCTGGAGGATATTCTACACATGCGAGATGAACTCAAGTCGCGCCGGGTTATTTGCAAGGTGCTCGACGTGGACATCGCCTACCACTCGAGGCAGATGAACATGGTTCAAGAGGACTATCTGGAGCGCATCAAGTCTATCCGACCCAAAGACACCACTAGCAACATCCCTTTCTTTTCTTCCGTACGAGGCATGACGTATCCGCATGCTCTTCTCGGGAAACTCTATTGGGCCGAGAACCTGGTTAAGCCGGTGCAATTCGTTTCCGCGGTCAAGACAATGATGGACTCTCAGAACAGTCCGGATCTCTTGATCGAGCTGAGTCCCCACGCGACGCTGGCATCGGCACTCTCCGAGATCATGGCCGAGCTCAGCCCTAGCAGCCAGCCGACGTATTTGTCGCTCATGCAGCGCGAGAAGGATTCCGCAACCACAATGCTCCAGGCGATTGGAGAGCTTTGGGCTCGCGGATACCCCGTTGACATGCTTCAGGTCATCTCTAAGTAAGCAACTTTCTTCTTTGTACTTTGTCTACCTTACTCACGATTGCTTACCAGGTGCTCTGGTAATCCTACGTTCAAGACGCTTGTCGATCTACCATCCTATCCCTGGAACCATTCCAAGACCTTCTGGCACGAGTCACACACTTGTACCGAGCATCGCTTCCGGAACTTTGGCCGCCAAGATCTCATCGGATCTCCTTCTCCAGATGCCACCACCTTCGAGCCGCGCTGGAGAGGTTTCTTCCGCATCTCTGAGAACCCTTGGATCCAGGATCATCGAGTCCAGAAGACAATCGTGTACCCGGCGGCAGGCATGGTCACCATGGCTCTCGAAGCCGCAAGCCAACTTTCTCATAGCATGACGGATGTTTTGGGATTTCACTTGACTGGTCTGAATATCGAGAGAGCTATGATCATTCCTTCTACAGCTTACGGTCTCGAGTACTCGCTCAATCTGAAGCAGTGCTCTGCCAACCTTGAGTCTGAACCGATGTGGGAGTTTTCCATCTACTCAAAGCAAGAAAATGGCCCATGGATTCGACATGCGGACGGATGCATCAAGATTCGACAAAAGGCTGGGGGTATTCCGTCATCCACTACCGGGAACGAGGCCATATTCAAGAAGATCCAAGGTCAATGCACCATAACCATGCCTCCGCGACAGCTATACGAGATCCTGGATATCGTCGGTCTCAACTACGGGCCTTGTTTTCAAAACGTGACGTCCATATCAACTCATCAGAACTCATGTATCAGCAAAATTCGCATTCCCGATACGAAGTCAAAGATGCCGGCAAACTTTGAGTATCCTCACATTATTCATCCCGCCACGTTGGATGCTATGTTCCAGACTCTCTTCGCCATCGATAGCAAGCCGATGGTTCCTTCGTCTGTTGAAAGCATCTTCGTCTCTGCAAACACGCCTCATGGCACCGGCTTCGAGTTCACCGGTTTTGCTACGGCCGAGAGACACGGTCTCCGCGACGCCACTGGCTCAATTGTGATGGTGGCTGATGTCAGTGACTGGGAGACACCGTCTATCATTGTTGACGGCTTGCACTTCACTGCCTTGTCGGCACCTTCAATCGAAGATGGTGGCTTCATTCCTAATCATCGCAACCTCTGTTCTAGTATCGTATGGAAAGAGGACTACACCACGACGATGTACGCAGACTTCACCCACATGCTAGAGCTGATGGCGCACAAGTACCCATCTCTGTCTGTTCTTCATTGTGGTGGAGATGAGCAGATGGCTAGACATGTTCTGGAGACGCTCTTGGAAGGCGACAGGCTTCTTTTGTCCCGCCTCACCATCACCGATGTCGCTACGCTGTCTACTACACAGAAGATCTTTGAAGGATCACCGGCTGTTAAAGTCTTGGAGCACCGCGATTGGGAAGCTGTCAAGAGACACTCTGCTCGCTATAACCTTATTATCGCAGCCAGGAACTCAAGCATCGATATGATCGAAGCAAGTCAGCTCCTGCTCCACGATGGACTTCTGCTCAATGAGGTCTCGCCTCCAATGACCCCGACCACCACGGACTCCATGTCCGGATTCCAGCAGCTTTCAGATGAGCTTGCCTCGCTCCAGGTCTCTTTCGAGCCCGACTCGGACGATGTCATTCGCTGCGACATGCTAGACCAGCATTTCGAGGTTCATCTCTTTGCCGACGCGTTGGACCCCGTTTCATCGCCCGAAGTCGTCCTTGTCTTGCCCGACACAGCCGACGCGGCTCTCAATGGCTTTGTCTTGTCTTTCAATAACCTATTGTGCGACAAAGGGTTCAAAGTGAGCGCTGGCCCCTTACATGAAGTCGACTCAGCTGGGAAGATCTGCATCGCGCTTCTCGAAGTGTGCGAGTCTTTTGTATATAACTGGACAACCGAGCAATTCAGTGGCTTCCGCAATATTCAAAACACAGCCAAGAGCCTCCTGTGGATCACCCGTGGCGCCAACAGATGTTCTACCATTCCCCAGAACGCTCCTGTCATTGCGCTTGCACGCACGATCTTGTCCGAGGATCCGCAAAAGACGATTGTCACTCTCGACTTGGCCGAGGCTACTCAGCTTACTTCGTCTACCCTCCCGAAGACTGTGTGGTCTGTCCTTGCTTCAATGTTGGCTGGATCAGCGGAGGCTGAGTTCGCGGAAGAAGGAGGCGATCTGTACATCCCCAGATTGATGCCCCAGGAAGAGCTCAACAGAATGATCGAAAACGACTCTCATATCGAGGTTGTCCAGAAGCCCATCTTTGACCATTCAACAATCAGGGAGAGTTACAATATGACGTTTTCTGAGCCAGCAATTTCGAATGATAACTTCCACTTCGTCAAGACCTCGTATCCTACAAAGCTCGGCCCTCAGGAAGTCGAAATCCAGACCCTCAGCGCGGCCTTGCATCTCTCTGATCTCCACACCGCCATGGGCCGGACTGATGATAACATCCTGGGCATCGATATTTTGGGAATCGTCAGCAAAGTCGGTCGCGATGTGAGGGACATTTGCTGCGGAGAACAGGTCGTAGCACTTGTTCCCGGCGCTTTCAAGACGGTTCACCGAGTCCACCAGGGCTTCGTCAAGCCCGCGCCGCCACCGTTCGAATGTTGCCAGTACACTCCAAGTACTCTCATCGCTGCGTTTTATGCAATTTTAGGCGTCGGTAAACTTTCAAAAAAGAAGACGTTGCTGGTCCACGCTGCGGCAAGTTCTTACGGTCAAGCTGCAATTCGCATTGCCACCCTGATCGGTGCCGAGGTTTTTGCGACGGTCCTGGGAAGCGACTCTGATGCCCAGCGTGAAACTCTCATCAAAGCTCACTCCATTCCAGATGACCACATTTTCGACGCTAATGGAGAGTCTTTCGTTGCCGATGTTCTCCGATTCGGAAAGGTTAACATTGTCTACAACCCCACCCAGGAGCACACTGCCATCAATTTCAAATGTGTCAAGTCGTGTAAGTCTTCAAGTATTCTTACCTGGTGCGAAGCTAACATTACATAGCCGGCTGCATTTTCCAGCTCTCCGACAAAACGGGCAAGGCTGTCAGAGGTCCTGTTGCTACTTCCACGATGTTCATGCGTTTCGACGTTGCCACCATGATGAAGGATGACCCTGACCTCATCAAGGAGTTCTTCACCATGGTAGATCGCTTTGCATTTGACTACTTGCGCAAGAGCTCGAGCCTCCAGTGCCACCCGGTCCACCGATTCCCCATGTCCAACCTTGAAGGAGCTTTCAAGCAGATTGACAAAGGACCTTACCACGGTCTTGTCACCATGACGGCCGACCGCGATACCCTCGTCCCTGTGGCCACAGAGACGCAAATCAAGCCGCTTGACGATGTCATCGACCCGAAAGGCACATATGTTCTCGCTGGTGGTCTGGGAGGCTTAGGAAGGAGCATAGCGAACCTGCTTGCCGACAAAGGTGCGAAGAAGCTGGTGTTCTTATCAAGATCTGGCGGCAATCAGGATGCCCAGGATTTCCTTCATCGTCTCAGCAAGTCAGGCGTCCAAGCAACAGCAATTGCGGTAGACATCACAAATCTTCAGGCACTCAAGGCACTCGCCCCGACTCTTGGCAAGATCTCTGGCGTTGTTCAGTGCGCTGCGGTCATTCAGGTCAGGATCCTCACCCCTTTGGCTCGTATTTTACCATAGACTAACACACAGCAGGATGCTCTATTCGAGAAGATGAGCTTTGAAGACTGGCACACCGCCTTCGCTCCCAAGGCAATCGGTGCCATCAACCTTGCAGACGTCTTCGGCCGAAACCCTCAGCCCAGCCCCTCGACCCCGGCTGCCGCCCCTTGGTTCCTCTTCCTCTCGAGTGCCTCGGGAATCATCGGCAACCGGGGCCAAGCAAACTACGCG
The DNA here is from genome assembly GCF_030869305.1 of Colletotrichum tamarilloi. Taxonomy (NCBI): domain Eukaryota; kingdom Fungi; phylum Ascomycota; class Sordariomycetes; order Glomerellales; family Glomerellaceae; genus Colletotrichum; species Colletotrichum tamarilloi. The sequence goes on along the minus strand of NW_026849403.1, from coordinate 169,390 downwards.
GCGGCCAACGCCGTTCAAGACGCCCTCGCTCAGGCTCTCCCTCGCGCCGTCTCCCTGGCCCTCGGTCCGGTCCTCCAGGCCGGGATGCTGGTGGAGGATGAGGAGACCCTGGGGAAGCTCCGCGGTGCTGGGTTCTACGGAATCCGGCACCAAGACTTCCTGACGATGGTGGAACGGGCCATCACGGGGGAGGTCACCCCCGGCGTCCAGACGAGGCCGCAAATCGTCTCGGGCGTCGGCACCGGTGGCCTCATTCGCCAGAACGACCCCGGCGACCCCTTTTGGTCGCGCACGGCGCTCTATTCGTATTTGAATATGGTTGACGTGCCGATCTACTCTCCGGAGGGGGATCGTGATGATGGCGGCGTCTCCAGCGGCGAAGCGGACGTCAAGAAGATGCTCGCCGTCTGCTCCGGGGCGGAGGAGGCTGCGGTCATCATCTGCACCGGCCTGGTGCAGTTGATGGCCAAGGCCATGTCCCTTCTCCCGGAGGAGATTGATCCGGAGCGGGCGCCCAGCGCGTACGGCGTCGACTCCCTTGTTGCTGTAGGCGTTCGGAACTAGATTTTCCGCAACGCCGGGGGAGTCGATGTCTCCGTTTTCGAGATCCTCGGGGAGACGTCCGTTCGGGGCCTAGCTGGTGTCGTTGCCAGCAAGGGCAAGTGGTGAAGGGGAAGGAGGGGGCCAAGTTCCCTAAGAAGACTGGGGTGTTTGTGTGTGTGTGGCTGTCCGTACGAGACGAAAAGGAGCAGAGTGAGGTGGTCCAATCCAGTCGTACAATGGGGGCGTGGTTGTCCGTGTGTGAATGAGAGGATACAAATGGGCGGGATGCTGTGTTTTGTAGGAGGGACCAGATAGATCAACGCTTTAGAGGTTTCTGGGGCGGCTTCTCGTTTCTAATCAACAATTGACTGTTCTGTAATTATGCAAATGATCAGGCGGAAAGTAACCGTGTCCCTAGTTTTCAAAGGTATCACAGTAAGAAGAAACTCCCAAGTGCTTGTAGTAAAGAGTAGTCCTATCCCAGCTGCTGAAAATGAGCCAAACGTACCCTGGTTTCGATGAGCGAGCGAGACACGAGACGCCGATGAGTGAGTATCTCGAGTAAATTTCTTCTCCTATCTTCATTGAGTTTGAAAATCAAGTTGTGAGGTGTAGGCAGTAAGATAGCTATGGTATGTTGTAAGGTGGCAAGAACAATCTAAGCTACAGCTTTATGACAATACTCAGCACACGGGCGGCAGTTTACATTCAATATTATGACCGCCTGATTGAGGAGAGGCGGTAAAGAGTCCTTGCATGAAAGCAAATGAATTCTTGCTGCGTCTTTCGAAACATAGTCATATATCCAATGGTAAATTTAAGGCTTGCTAACTTAGTGCGCATGCCGAAAATCTGGCTGGGCAAAGTTGCAAGGCAGGATTTGGGCTAGACATATGCCTTGGCCTCTAGACTATAAGGCATCTTGGGTAGGCATGCAGGCTAATAGCACGAGATTCGTGAAGCAAATTACACGATGAAAGATTCGATGAATACAATGCGACGGTGTGGTAAAACAACGGGGAGCAAACCAAAGGCCTGTGCCTTATGCAAGCCTAATGAGTCAACAAATAAGTGCAACGAGCAGATGGGAGGCGGTTGCAGCCTGGGGCTGACTGCAGGTATCCGTGTCACCGAGACATGTTTGAGTGAGGTCAAGAGTCGAAGAGCTTGAGTAGTGGCATTGGCTATAATTCGGGAGCCTCAGTGACTACTTGGACCACGTGTAAAGTTATCTTAATGGGAGGGGGAACATTCCTCAAAGAAGGCTACCGTACCTAGTCCTCGAGTGTTAGCCTAAAGAGCCTCAACGTCAGGTCTCATCTTTTGTGAAGTACTCCAGACACATGTGGTCAACTGCTGGGCACACTGATAAGCTGCCTTGTTTAGACCGGTGAATCCAGACATTGTACTTAGACCAATACACCAGAGGGCGATGCAATAGGTAAACACACACCGAAATACTGGAATGGGGCTCTCGAGGCAGTCATGGTAGGATTGGTGGAAGGGAAAAGTGCAACAATTGCATACCTGAGTATGCATGCGTGGGCCAGAAATTTGGACCCTTGAAAACACTTGACATCGTACTTTCCCCAAGAGGCAAACGCATCCATTTATTTGGGGGGGGGGGGGAGTCGGTACGTACCTGCCCTGTTGGTTCCTCAAAGTACACTGTTAATTCAGTCAACAACTGCCACAGTGCCTCGATGTCCATTCCGCGCTCCAATTAACGCGTCGCGCTATTCCAAGTGACGGACATGACATCAAATACTTTGGAGGAAGCTGCGATAAGATAAGGAAATCACCACTGCAAGCAGGACCGAGAGTCTACCTTGCCTCTGCCTAAAGGTACCATCTCGTTGCGCCTGGATGATGAATATTGCCGACCTCATGCTTTACCCTCATCGCTCTCGCTCAGCAGATCAACCAGTGATCAATCAGTGGCCAAACAAAGATTGGGAAGGCAGCGACGCCTTTAGTCCTTGCTCACAGCCCTTGGAGCCGAACAATTATCGCTCTTTCAGTCTCTACGGCAACGATCTTTCCATTTCCATCACAACTCACTTCACTCTGCAGACAGACACCAATTTCTTCTAGACGACAGCACACGGTACTTTTACCACTTCGGCTCCCGACCCATCTCCGACAGCCTGCTGCAGCACAACATAAATCTCTCCAGTGCCCAGCAGATGTTGCAGCACCGCGCCACACACCTTTTGACCTCGTCGCCTGCAGCTCGCCTCATTTGAGCGAGGAAAGGGAAACTTCGCCCCGCCACCGCCGTCTTGCCCAGCATCCCACCGACCGACCGACACTCACACTGCGTTTGCGTAGCCAACAAATATGGACGACGACCCGGCTGCCACCCAGGCCCGGGACAAGGAGGCACTTAGGAACCTCGCCAACGAACTCCTGGACCTCGAGGGTGAACGAGACTTTCGACAAGCCATCGCCGAATCTCTCGCCGACGGGAACCCGCGAGACTACGAGAAGGCTCTCCGAGAATACGAATCGGCTGCGAAAACGATTGATAGCAAGACACTCGAGAAGCAGCGACTGGAACAGCGGATTCGGGCGGCCAAGAACTCTGCGCGCCAGTCAACGAGAGACGCTACATTCGGAGAAGACGCAAACATGAGAGCGGCTAGGGACCGCTGGGGAGTTGGTACGTGGATATTTTTATTTTGCCGTTACTGCGAAGCCTATCCAAACTGCCCAAGTTTTTCACTTGCGACTTATCCCGATTTCGGCCCCAACTTCTTCAAGTGAAGAAGTCAGCCATAGTACAAAAGCGATCAGCATGCCAGGGTTGGAAGGCCGACCGGAAGTCTGGCCTGTCTATCCATCATTTCGTGGTCATGACAAGCGTGTTGGCCGATGGGAATGACAGCCTCAGGCTTGCTAAGGTAGTTTGAAAAACCTTGTGTTTTTCAAGCTACTCGATCGAATTGCGAAGAAGTAACGAAAACGTGGAGCTCTCATATCTATGACTGTCCGAGATCTGGGGGCATAAGGCAGGCAGTGTTCTCAGCGCCGCTCCTGCCTTCCCGAAAACCCCCAGTCTTGCCTTACTCCTGCCTAGTCGACGCCTTCCTCTTCCTCCTACGCCTTCCGCAGGCTCACATCATAAATAACCTGGGCCTTTCATATTTCACCCATTCCTCACCCAACTCTCTACACTGGCCTGAGCTCCATCAAGACCCCCCGCCTTCAGAATACCTGTCTATTATTGATCTTGTCATTACCGTCTGGCCCATCCCAGACAACCCCTCACACCTATCCACGATCGAACATGATTTCGATCTAGCCGTATTTCAGCCTACCTGATTTATCAGTACCTTGGTCACGTGGAACACTGATAAAAACCTCTGTGAAACTGACACTCTTCCAGCCAACGTCCCCTACAGACCATCTCCCGGGTCCCAAAACGCCTCTCAGGAACCTTCGAAAAACGCATACGCCATGCCTAACTCGGGTTCCGCTCTTGCCGGCTCGGCTTCCTGGAACCCTTTTGAACCGCCTGTGCCCAATCTAGGTAGTTCGACAAGTCATATCAGTCCGTTCAACAAGAAGAGAGCATTCGGTTCCGGATATGAGTCTCTTGGCCAGGCCAACTCAGGCCGGAACAAGTCTCAGCGCATAGATGATTCGTCTCAAGTCATCGACCTTACTGGGTAAGTACAAAATATGTTCCACTGCTGGGTTGAGCTTAGGTCTGGGCGGCAAATGACTCTTCGTTTTCTGATGCAAGGACTAACAAATTTGGTAGGGACGATGATGATGTACACACATCGTTCATGTCGCGCTCAAAGCAAGCGGAGGCACAGGAACGAGGTCGTAGAATGGCCTCAATGGTACGCACTCCTCGCAGTTTCTCTCAGGCCAATTCATACGACGCCAGGCCTCCTTATCCTCCTCCTGTGGTCCGCCATCCCCCAGGCGCATATGGCACTGGATATGCCAACGGGCTCAATCCCAGCATTGGCATTCCCCAGGGATATGCCAGCGCGAGCTCTTCTTCGAGTATGGCTTCAACCCCTGGCGGAGATTTTATGCCCCGGATGCCGGGTTCTTACATCGACGAGGACGACATGAACCTTGGCTTCACGCCGGCTAGCCAGATGATGAACCGTCAGCTAGCTAGTCGGAATGGATATCCTTTCGGCAACAGATCTTCTCTCAGCACCTCTGATGTGATCAATAGAGCTAACAACTACAACTTCATGGACCTTACCGACGGCTCCGGAAACCCGCTGGATGCTCGCGTTGTCTCCTTGATGGAGGACATTAACAATGACCCTCGCAGATCCAAAGAGGAAGTGGAGGCACTTCTGCGGAATGTGCACGCCGGCATGGACATCCCCGAAGAAGATCGGGAGGGAACTCCTGAAGCCATGAGATACCCTCTTTATGCGCACCAGAGAGTTGCGTTGACATGGATGAAGCGCCAAGAGAAGGGCACTAACAAGGGAGGTATTTTGGCCGATGACATGGGCCTGGGAAAGACGATTTCTGTTCTGTCCCTCATGGTGTCACAAAAGTCGACCAAACCAACATGCAAGGTAGGATTGCTCCCATTCAATTTCATACGGTGCTAACACTCCCTGACAGACCACTTTGATTGTGGCCCCGTTATCCCTGATTCGACAGTGGGAAGATGAGATCAAGAAGAAGCTCAAGAGTGGCCCGCCTCATGCCTTGACGGTATACATCCATCACAGCACTCAAAAGACGAAAGCCCAAGAGTTGATGAAGTACGATGTCGTCCTGACCACCTATGGGACCCTCGTCTCGGACAGGAAGAAGTATGCTGCTTGGCTCAAGGACTTGGATGGACGTCCTGCGTTGACCAAGACCGACCCCAACTTGGCAAGCTCTGTCTCCCTGTTCCATCCAGACTACTCGAAGTTTTATCGCATCGTTCTGGACGAAAGCCAACAGATCAAGAATCACAAGGCGCAGGCGGCTGGGGCCGCTTCCCACCTGCAAAGCGAGCATCGTTGGTGCCTATCCGGTACACCGATGATGAACGGCGTTGACGAGCTCTATTCTCTCTACAGATTCCTGAGAATCAAGCCATACAGCGACTGGTCTAAGTTCCGCGGCGCCTTTGGAGTGCTCTTCGGGAAGAAAGGTGACCCTCAGGCCCAAGCGATGAGAAACTTGCAAGTTCTCCTCAAGGCGACTCTCTTACGCCGGACCAAGACCTCGCAAATTGATGGAAAGCCCATTTTGCAACTTCCGGAGAAAACCGAGGAGGTGGTTTACGCAGAGTTGGACGAGGACGAGCGCAAGTTCTACACTGATCTAGAGACCAAGTCGCAGGTGCAGATCAACAAGTACCTGCGAAAGGGTACTCTCGGCAAGCACTATTCTCATGTATTGGTGTTACTTCTCCGCCTTCGTCAGACTTGCTGTCACCCACATTTACTTCTTGAAGCAGACGATGCAGTGCCTGAAGTCGATGACGATATGCTCAGTCGCGTCAGAACTTTATCTAGAGCGGTTGTTCAACGCCTCACTGAGAAGTCTCGCGCTCTCGAGAGTGCTGACGCCATCAATGAGGGCTTTGAGTGCCCAATTTGCTACGACATGATGCCCGACCCGACTATTCCACTACCCTGCGGGCACGAACTCTGTGCGGGATGTCTCAAGCAGCACGTTGACAACGCTAGGCGTGAGAACATTAGAAATGGCGAAGACGAAGGCCAGGTCAAGTGCGCTGTCTGCAGAGGCACGTTAGACCCGACGAACATCATCACCTTTTCAGCTTTCAAGAAGGTCTACATGCCTGATGAAGCTGCTAGCGGAAGCTCTGAGGATGAAGAGTCTGAAGGCTCCGTTTGGAGTAGCGATGATGATGAGGAAGAAGAAGAGGAGCAAGACGATGCCGATGCAGATGACGCCGACAAGAACGGCGATCTCAAAGGCTTCGTCGTTCCTGATGCTTACGCTAACATTAGTGATGATGAGGACGAGCTGTCAGGGTCTCTAGCGCCAAAGCCCAAGGCGACCGAGCCCAAGAAGAGGAAGTCAAAGGGCAAAATGAAGGCTGCAAAGTCTTCAAGTAAGGAGTCGAAGAAGAGACTGAAGAAGATTAAGGGCAGCCAGTTGGCAACGCTTCGAAAGAATGCCAAGAAGAATGCTGGTGCCTGGCAGGACTACACAAAGTACCTGAGTCACCATTGGCTTGCTTCATCCAAGACAAGAGCTTGTGTGGAACTTCTCAAGAAGATTCAGGAGACAGGCGAGAAGACAATCATTTTCTCCCAGTGGACTATGCTGCTGGATCTTTTGCAGGTCGCGATCAGAAAGCAAGGTCTAAACATCAAGCATTGCCGCTACACAGGAGAGATGTCGATGGCGCAGCGTGATGACACTGCTTTCACTTTCTCGAACGACCCGAGCATGAAGGTCATGATGGTGTCGCTGCGCGCCGGAAACGCTGGTCTCAACCTCGTCGCGGCTTCGCAGGTCATCATTATGGATCCTTTCTGGAATCCGTACATTGAGATGCAAGCCGTTGATAGAGCTCACCGCATTGGCCAGCAGAAGCCTGTGAAGGTGCACCGAATTCTGACTCAACAAACGGTTGAAGATCGTATCGTCCAGCTTCAGGAGAAGAAAAGGGCGACGGTGGATGCAGCTTTGGACGAGCGTGAGGGTGCGAAGTTGGCTGGCCTCAGCATGACTGAACTGCGTTTTCTTTTCAATCTTTGAGAGAGGATTGACCGATCTACATTCGATTTCACAATCCAGTTCCCAGTCTCGTTTGTGGAGGTTCACAACACAATCTCTGACTATCTGGATCGGAAGTCAATTTCTTCTGTGACTTTTTTGCACCAGATCTCGTTCTTTCTACGAGGCGGAGGAGGCATTTTTCTAATCAATGGTCTTGGGGGAGGTATTACGAATCGTTTACGACTGGCATTTTATTGCATCCGCATCACTACGGTGAACAGGAAACAAGGCAAGGGGGAAAGTATACCCATGACGAAGACATGGGCACAGAAGATAGGCTTCACAGCCAACACCACGGAAATGTGACTAGGATGGGAAAGGGGGGGGGGGGGGGAGATATTTCCTCCGGTCACCTCATCTTCTTTTTCTTTTCTTTTGTTGTCACAAATCCCATGAGGCGTCTAGGGTACAGGTACAGGGCCAGGGCTAGGCTCAGGACGATACAGCTGCCTTTCGGTATGCGAAGTTCGTTCACGGAAACAGGAAGGATCGCTAGATCGACAGAGATCACCAATACTATTGCTCATCATGAATTATGTGTGACCCTGCAATAAATATGTGCGTGATGTATCCAGGCTGGTATCAACGGTCCCGTTGATCAACGACACGGGGTCGCTCCTCAATTGTGAAGGCTAGCCCAGTAACAAGGCTGGCAGAAGTAGAGAAGCATCCTGATAATTATCGAGTATGTTGTAAACGACTGTTGTTATTGATGACAGCGGGCGGAGCTGACCACCCTACCTTGGCCTCGTTACCACCATGCATCCTTTAGCTAACTAACCCTCCTGGCATGGATAGATGACGAGACTACTAGAAACCGGGCAATATAGTTCCGTCGAGAAATGAGCCTCCCCAATGATCCCGAAGCACGAAGAGGCGCTTCTCATTCGCTTCATTCGTTCTTTTCGCTGTTGAGGAACCAAGCCTTGACCTCCTCCCTACATAGGCGGACCAGGGTAGTCTCCTAAACCTCTCTGGACTGGACAACAGCGGCGACGATGTCACTGACATGAGGCTGCGACGACGATAACGACGGGTCGCCACCAGCCGCCCAAGACCAGCGCTGCAGGAGAGGCTTATCTCCCGCGCGCCAGGCGGCGCCAATCTGCAGCGTTGGCCGGCTCTCGGGGCCGCTGTTGAGGATATCGAAGCGGATCTCGCGCGTTTCCGTATCGATATCGCGGATGGCGGTACCGCGGACGGACTTGATCCACTCCGCCGGGGCGGGTTCCGAAGGGGGCGTAGACGGGTTGGACGGCTGCTGCGGCGGGGGGATAAGGGACATTGCATGGTCTGTGAGTGCGTGGGCCGCTGCGTTTGTGATGTAGAGCTGGACGGAGGCGATGTCTGGGTACGGGTCGCGAGAGGGAGGGTAGGAGGATTGCAGGGTGTTTGGCGGCGGCGCGGGTGGTTGCTCGCCGTTTGACGGTTCGCTTCCTGCTGCTGCTGTCGCTGCTGCAACGTTGGGAAGAAGTTGGAGTTGGAATTGTGTTGTTGTCAGTGGGAGAAGGAATGTGCGGCCGCGGATCTGGAGGCGAGAGGTCGGGGTCAGGGTCAGCTCGATCTGGAAGTCTGCCGGGGATGTGAGCATGTTTGTGAGTGCTTGTGAGGCGTTGGGCCGGTTGGAGGCACCGCCCGACGTGTTTTTCAGCTCGGCCGTCGGGAAGGGAGGGGTGTTGAGGGTGAAGGAGGCGGCATCGACCCCGGCTTGTCGTAGCACGCGGGTGAGGTCGCCGGCGAAACTGGTGACTTGCTCGACGGAGCGGTCGTAGAGAATCTTGGCGATGATGGGTCTGAGGAGGTGGTACTGGTTTTGTGTTTGGTTGCGACGTTGGTGAGGGGGCGTTGGCCGCAGTCGTTGTAGCTCGTTTAGGCGATGAGCGTGGCTGAGGATGATGTGTAGACCGAGATGTGTTGCTTCGGCAAGGACGTTGTCGGGCGATGCGCCGACGGTGGCGGCGCTATCCTCCAGAGTTTCGAGCTCCAGCGTCAAACTTGGTCCTGAGCTGGGGTGGAAGTTGATGGAGTTGTTATCCGCGCGGACCCCGTACGAGGCGAGGGAGTGTGCTTCACGATGAAGCTCATGCCAGAGCTCTTGTGCAAAGATGGTATTGCGGGCTTCGAGGACGCGATCTGGTAGCAAGGCCGAGTCCGGTACGGAGGCCCCAACAGCAAGACGGCCGCTCGGCTCGCCCGATCTGCTTACGGTGATGGCGAGGCGTTGACAGCCGGAACCGACGCGGCCGTGCTGGAGAAGCGCCGAGCCGTCATCTCCGCGTCGCAATGGCGCGAGACTGCTATTCCTGAATTCAGGTGATGCTATGCATGGTCAGCTTTGTCCGATACTCGAGGAGGGGACGGAGTCACCTGCCTTCTGAGAATCCGAATCTGACGCCAAGCGTATGTCGTTCCGCAGGCAGCCTGCACATAGACCATCCCGCCTGGTGTACTGACAGCACCTCGCCCCAATACTTTGCTTCACGCTCCACTTCCCTGCTCAAGTGGGTTGCCGCTTTGTCGGCCGACTCCTTTGTCTTTTCGATGTCGAGCAAAGCCAAACCCAGAGACACGTCGCGGTTGTCCTTTGCCTTCTCGGCATCCCTTTGCTTCTGTTCTTCGTTGTCTTCGCGCTTCGCAATACCGAGGGTTCCTATGCCGGTCCAGTCACGCAATTGCTGAGAGAGTGTGACACCTGCCTGAGCAGGGCTTTCTTTCGAGAGTAATAATGAGACGAAGTCGAGAGTCATTAAAGCCGCGTTTTGCGCGGTACTGACGACGCACTGTTAGCCAAGAATTTCCGGGAAAATGACGTTTCTCTGGGAGTACCAACTCAATATTCCTCAGCACTTCCATCCTCGCGGCGCCGGCATCTGGTGGTTCCTCGTCCTCCTCGTCTCCCTCGGCCATTGTCGTGTCTTCCTCCTTCACCTCGCCGACGCCATTTTTCTTGTTCTCGACCTCCTCCTTTAGACTTTCCTCGGTGACGTTTCGGAAGCCACGCTCCGCCTGTACGCGGGCAATGAACTCGCCGAGGCTCTTTGGTTTGCGATCGCCTGTGGGTACGGGGTGGAGGGAAGAGAAGGGCATGGAGCTGCCCGACGCCATGGCGGGCAATTCGGGGTCGCGCGTCGATCTTGAATGGGTGTGTTCAGAGATTCGGAGGCTGTGGAATCAGGAAACTATAATGCGCAGGACGGCTGCATGGCGTGGAAGGGAATTTGCGTCGCGGATGGTGGTAAGGCTGTAGTGCAAGGCTGGTGGTTGAATGAGAGCAAGAGCTATGGATTGGTTGGAGCCACCGAGCCGGTCTAAGCTCCACCGAGCGACCAAAGGGTGCGCATTTTCGGTGAAGCTACCAACTCACCGAGCATGACCGAGTTTAACTCACTGCCAGTTAACCGTGTCGGCCACACCTCTCGAATTTAAATCAGACTCACAGAAAAAAATCCATAGTCTCCTGATTCAGCTACAAATTGCACTTAGTGGGATGCGCCAAGATCTAAGGTGCCTGATGTCATCGCATAGGCTTGCGAGCAGTCATGAGAATACTCAATATCATCGCTTGGTCTAAGAGAGAACTGATCGGACAAAGGGACCTCGGAATCTCATGGCAGATTCATTGCAAAGTAACTAGTCTGTAGGTATACGACGGGAAGATCGGAAGCAGGTCATCTCGGCATTCGTGCGCGACCGTGGTTCGGCTTTCTCGGGGGTGATCCAACTGATCTGGAAGCTTAACTCAGATATCGCTGCCAAATAGAGACGCTGCATCGAGGACTCTAGCATGACTTGTGCTGTGTAAGTGTGTGCGATCACCGTCGACTCAGTCTGACTGACGACCGGCAATTCTGAGTCGACGAACACGACGATGAGGCTTAACTCAATGCGGGCTATGCCAGACCGGCAACTCCACACCTGATGACGTCCAGCTCACAATGTTCAGGGCTGGAAAACATCAAAGTGAAGTGAAGTTGGTCTTGCGTGATTCCGGATTGTTTACAGCTCAAAGTCCTCATGATCTTACCACGTATTCAGCGGTGACGTTGGTCGCGATGAAAGAAATGCAAGGTTCGGCGGAAGTGTTGAATAATGAGGCCGAGATATCTCGAGTTCGCCTTGATGATATCGTGGTGTCTGGTTGCACCACTTTGGCTGAGTATAGATATCGGACGACTTATGAGTTGATATGTTGATCTGAAAGATTCACCGTCGTCGCCGTCGCCGGGACTTCGGAGGTTAATCCTTGCATCCCTGTGAGAGACGGGACCTCCACTGTGAACGAGTCACTGGCTGATGGACCAACTGAGGAAAGTAATGAATGTAGTTTGGGTGTTCACATAGAGCTAGAGGTACAGGCGCGCAGCCTAGATAAAGCAGCATGGAGCGCTCTCACGAGTAAGCGGGCATATGGGGAATGGGCCAGGTATGTCTAGACCATGACATGCGAAAGTATATTTCTCTGCGTAGTATTGTGTTGTTGATTTTAATAAAAAGAGGCGTGCAGACAAACCAGCACCCACCTCATGGATTGCCTGACATTCTCATCGAGTTCTTGCACCGGCCGTCGGCCAGCCCCGCACTGGAGCTCGATGGAGGGGCAATTGGAAAGGATCCATTGGTAAGTTGGTGCAAGTCTGGACCTGGCAACTCAGGTGGATTTTGGTGCGACTTGTGCAAGGAGCCCAGAATAAGCCCGAGATGGGACGCTGGAAGAGGCCGACTGAACCTTGCTTGGTGGTTTAAACCCCTCACCGGCGACCGGAGTAAGAGCGAGAAAAAAACACACGAAGGAGACCAGTCACCAGTCAGTCGACGGATTGAGACTCCAGTTGCAATATTCCCAGTATTTCCCTCACTCACCAATGGGTGTAGCGCGAAATAGCTTGACACACTGCTATTGTCGCAGCAAATGAGCGATTAAGCCAGCCATCCCGAGTTAGGTGGACAGACAGCACCATTGTAGACGGTTGCGGTTGGAGAAGCTTCTGCAACACATCGCTGATCGACTACCCGCAGCAGGTTCAGCTGAAGAAACACGTCGAGTAAGTAATACCTAGGTAGTCCGCTGTGACCGGGCTGGCCAGTAAGACCGTTGCATCGTTCCTGATTCAGCAACGTGAACGGTTTTCCATAGGCTCGCTGTGACACCGGTGCCCTGCTCCTGTGACGATGCTGTGCGGCCTCTGCGGCTTTTGGACTGTTTTATTTCTGTGAGGTGGGCTTGGCTGACCTGAAGCTCCCCCGCGCCAAGATAAGGAGCCGATAAGAGCTGGGCGGGCTGTTTTGGAGGGCACTCAACGTCACTGCGCGGGCTCGCTGTTGGGGGAGGATGGAGGGGTCGAATCATGGGTGGATTACCTCGAGGTAAGTACCAGGTAGGGAACCTACGTTTGGTGAGCTGAGGTCCAGTGAGGTAAGGTAACTTTCCAGGTTAAGGCATCTGACCCCCCGTTCCGAGTGTGATTTTTCTGCTATTTTTTCGAGGTGCGGGTGCTTCAAAGTGGCTCCGGCGAACTTGGTCCCCCGCCATTAAACCTGTCTGGTCGTCTTTTGCGCAGTGCGAAGCGTGCGGTGTCCCACGCTATAATTATCTGGCACACCAGACGGCCTTTTTTTCTGCGGCGTCCCCCTCCAAGCCCGGCCAAGTGTGTCTCGCAGCTTCCCCCCTCGACCTATTCCTGTTCCACGTCCAAGCTCCAACCACCACACAGCTTCTTCCAAGCACTTGGCGCCTGCCTCGTCTCGCCTGGAACTTCATGATCTTTTCCTCTCTCACTCTCCCTCCCTCCTCCATCTTCTCTGCCTCACATTCCTATTGCCTCTCCCTCCCTGATTCCGCACACGGCCGGCTAGCTCGTACCATCATCCCTTGAACATCTTACCTCCAGCTCCGTAGAGTATCCCCTCCACGCCAAATCTCGACCGACGGACCTTTAGACCCTGTATACGGTCACCTCCGCCCTCCTCCGCCTCCCTCCCCCCATTGACTCCGAGGCCTCGACAACCTACGAACATCACCACCACAGCTACTCTCCGCCGCAGCCATGGCTCCCACAGCTGCCAAGAAGAAGATTGCCATCATGACCTCGGGAGGTGACTCCCCAGGCATGAACGGTGTCGTCCGCGCCGTAGTCCGAACCGCGCTTCACATGGGATGTGAACCCTACTGCATCTACGACGGATACGAAGGCTTGGTAGTAGGCGGAGACCAGATCAAAAAGGCGGAATGGGGTGATGTGCGCAACTATCTTGGCCAGGGCGGTACTCTGATTGGAACCCGCCGCTGCATGGCCTTTTACGAACGACCCGGTCGTTTGACTGCTGCCAAGAACATGATTCTCAACGGAATTGATGCCTTGATTATTTGCGGTGGTGACGGTTCCCTCACTGGTGCTGACAAGTTCCGCGCCGAATGGCCTTCCTTGATTGAGGAGCTCGTCTCCTCCGGCCAGCTCAAGAAGGAGCAGGTTGACCCCTACAGACACCTCAACATTGTTGGTTTGGTTGGATCAATCGACAATGACATGTCAGGTACCGATGCCACCATTGGATGTTACTCTGCCCTCGAGCGCATCTGCGAAATGGTCGACTACATTGAAGCCACGGCCTCGTCCCATTCGAGAGCTTTCGTTATCGAGGTCATGGGCCGCCATTGCGGCTGGCTGGCTCTCATGGCCGGCGTTGCGACAGGTGCCGACTTTATCTTCATCCCTGAAAAGCCTAGGGAGGAGAACTGGGAGGAAGAAATGTGTGATATTGTGAAGAGAGTAAGACCAGAAAACCTAGCACTAATAGTAGTCAAGACGACGCTGACAGGATGTAGCACCGAAGCTTTGGAAAGCGCAAGACCATCGTCATCATTGCCGAGGGCGCCAACGACAGCAACGGCAAGAAGATCACATCCGAAATGGTCAAGGACCTGCTCGCAGACAAGAACGGGCTTGCTCTGGACACCCGCATCACAACCCTCGGTCACGTTCAGCGTGGCGGTACGGCCGTCGCCTACGACAGAATGCTGGCTACCCTCCAGGGTGTAGAGGCCGTCAAGGCCGTTCTGGAAGCCACTCCCGAGACCGAGACCTGCTTCATCGCCATCAACGAAAACCAAATCTGCCGCAAGCCACTGATGCAGGCTGTCAAGGATACCAAGGAGGTTGCAAAGGCGGTTGACGAGAAGCAGTTCGAAAAGGCAATGGGCCTCCGTGACACTGAGTTTGCCGAGATGTTCAGCTCTTACATGATGACCACAAACGTCAGAGTGGATGACCACCATCTGCCGGAGAAGGAGGTTTGTCAATTGAGCTTCGATTACAAGAGAAAACGGGAAACTAACAATTTCGCAGAGAATGAAGATTGGCTTCATCAATGTTGGCGCACCTGCTGGTGGTATGAACGCTGCTGTGCGCGCTGGTGTTGCTTACTGTCTTTCGCGCGGCCATGAACCCGTCGCCATTCACAATGGCTTTGCCGGATTCGCTAGGCATCATGGCGATAAGCCCGTCGGTGCCGTGCGACCTTTCGACTGGCTTGAGGTTGACAGCTGGGCCAGCAAGGGAGGATCGGAAATCGGTACCAACCGAGAACTTCCTGCAGAGTCGGGCATGGAGCTCATTGCCAATCTGATTGAAAAGTACGAGTTTGATGGCTTGTTCCTCGTCGGTGGTTTCGAAGCCTATCACGCCGTTTCGCAACTGCGCAAGGCCAGAGAGCTCTACCCCTCTCTGTGCATTCCCATGGTTCTCCTGCCAGCTACGATTTCCAACAACGTTCCTGGATCAGAATACTCTCTTGGTTCCGATACTTGCTTGAACGAGCTTGTGCAGTACTGCGACAAGATCAAGCAGTCCGCTTCCGCCACGCGTCGCCGCGTGTTTGTCGTTGAGACACAAGGTGGCAAGTCTGGATACATCGCGACTCTTGCCGGTCTCAGCGTCGGCGCGAGCGCTGTTTACACGCCAGAGGAGGGCATGGACCTCGAGATGCTGGCCGCTGACGTTCGCCATCTCCGTGAAATTTTCTCCAAGGATAAGGGCCAGTCGTCATCTGGACGCTTGATCCTCATCAACGAGAAGGCTGACGATGTGTTCAACGCCAAGCTCATCGCAGACATCATCCGCAAGGAGGCACGCGGCCGATTCGAATCTCGCGACAGTATCCCCGGACACGTCCAGCAGGGTGGCGTTCCTTCGCCCATGGACAGATGTCGTGCCGTCAGACTGGCGATCAAGTGCATGCAGCACCTCGAGGAGTTCCGTCCCAAGTCGCATAACAGGTGTAAGAGGGACCCCATGAGCGCCTCTGTCATTGGTATCAAGGGTGCCAGCGTCACATTTACGCCCATTTGGGATCTCGAGGACCACGAGACGGACTGGAAGAACCGTCGGCCCAAGAACGTTCACTGGGCGCACATGGGCGATGTGGTCAACATGTTGTCCGGCAGACCTCTCCACCACACACCGGAAAAGCCAATCACCGGCCTCAAGGCAAAGGACGTCAAGAGAGGCCTTGACGATTGAGAGTCACCGCAAGAGGCAATTGGCAAGGTGCAAGCGAATAAGCGCTACTTTAATACAAGGAGAAAAAAACTAAATACAATGGGAAAGGAAAGGGTGCTACTTGATTCAAGCTGGGGAGATGTGGCGCGTCGGGGTTTGGCTTTGATTATTACCTAGGGAAACTTGATGAAATGCATTTTCTATTAGACTAGACGATATCGCTTCCCTCTCCCCGCACTGCATGGCCCGTGAGACTGGCTGGAGTGGGATTTTGAACTTTTCCGTCTTCAAGGTGACCCGGTCGTCAGGCCCTCTCGACCTTGTAACCTTGCTACCGTGGTAAAGCGAAAGAGTATCGAACCCGTTTCGGGGCAACATCTCCGACCCTAGGAACCTTGGTCTAGAACCTCACAGCCGTCCAGACTCTAGTCACTAGTAATAGTCTCAACGGCCGCCCATCCCAAGTCCGAGGCGTGGAGAATCAGTCCGAGAGATTGTGGGTGCCGTGCAGGTACAGATGAAAGCGTATTCCACGCTTCGTACGGATAGATAGGTACAAAACGAGAATTGTTTATAGACAAAACGGGATTATGGATGGCGAACGGATATGGCTCGGTTCGGATGAACTATGAGCCCTTTCCATCCGCACTTCTCGTCCCATTTCCCATGTGTCCCCCCATGCTCTCGGATCCCGGAACCTGGAAGCCTCGCAATGGCGAACTTTCAAGATGTGTGCTGAATCCTGCGAGTGGTTTCTTCATCGAGCCAGTTACGTACTGATCGAGGTTTGGCTCACGGGCGATCTTGGGTCATGATAGCCTATCTATCCGCTTACCTTTTATCCGAACACAGTCCGAATCGTCATCTCAAAGAACCATTGATCTCCCGGAGCCGGGGGAAACCAGGTTATACACCGTTGTAGGCTACGGGTTAACGTTGGCCACATGGCGACGGGAGTCAGTGGCCCGAGGCTCCAATGGACCTCACTCACAGTCTCACGCACACCTCTTCCCCCCCCCCCCCCCCCTTTGGAAACGAACGAGGGGAAATCCTTCCCGTTTGGAAAGTGGCTGAAATCCGGATGGCACAATAGATAAGCTTACCTGGGTAAGTTAGTGAATGCTGCGCTGGGCTGATGTCAGAAGAAGAGTGACAAGGGGCGGTTGGTATTGATGTGATGTGAAGTGATTTCACTGGCCCCTTATTCAATGAGCATCAATCAGCCGCTGCTGAGCGCGTAGCGGTCCATCTCTGACCATGGAATTGCCAAAGTGGTCAGAGGAGTTTCCGGTTTTCAGTCAGAATAGACGAGAACGCTGAGGATCTGGAGGTGAGCAAAAAGAAGCAAAGATAGTCTCTACTTCGCCCCTCTCACCAGTGAACAATCAGGCTCTCTGCGGCTGAAGGATTCGGATTGGGGGCCGTTGATTACTAGGCGCGAGGAGACATGTGGCCAAATTGTCTGTGCCTTTCGTATGGGCAACTCCGGGACTCAGCGGAATGATTTTCCCCCGTCTCGAATTCCAGCCTCAAACTAGAAACCAAAGTACCGTCAGAGCCCGAAGGAATGAGATATCGCACGACTGCATGGTCGTAGGCTCGCTCGCCCGCGAGACTAGAGTTGACGATGAAAGCCACAAGGTTTAGGGCGAACCTGGTCGTTCGCGCGGTGGGGAAGGGCCGGCGCTCAGTAAGCACCACCTGCGAGATGTACTGTATGGAGTGGTTGTGGCCCACCCCATCTTAATGTGGTTTCCCCTAAACTCGGAGGAGAGATTTGCGGGCTGGGGTTGCAGCGCAGGCTTTAAGCTCGTTCCAAGGAGGTAAACCGAAGCGAGAGACCATTGGGGAAAAAAAAAGGCCTTTCTGGCCCCCAACCCTGGGCGATATCCCATGTTTTCGGTCCTTGACTCCTTTTTCATAGCTCACGAGGAGGTTGGTTCTGTTGTGTTGTGCCCCTTGACAGACTAAGAGAGTTGTAGATCAGCTTCGTCGCCTTTCAGCAAGTGTTCTTTCCAGGGAACGAATTGATGAGCGAGAGGGCATCTTCGAGGTTTGTGCTGACGGCATAGTCCTCAGGCCTAGGCAGCCGCACATGGCGATATCTCGTCAACCGCCGTTGTCGTGATCAGCTGTACCTATACGGGCGTTGACATCTTGTTGGCTCTGGATCAAGCAAACTGCAAGCACACCAAGCCCTACCGACAACGCCACAACCGAACTCTTAAAGCCAAACCCATGCGGGCTCTATCACACTTTAGGCTTGGCTGGTATCTTTGTTCAAGTCCCTTGGTCGCGGCATAGGCCTTATTTGTCAATGTCTTCTTCATAAGCGTTGCCTGCCTGTCCAATGGCCGGTCTTTACCCCCGAACGCCCCACGCGACTTCCCAGACCGATGGCTGTGTCAGCGACATGGGTAGATCAACAAACGGGCTGAAAATGTCTCTGAGCCAACGAGCTTTCAAGTCGTCCGTGGAGGCAGAACGAAGGGACCCTTTGCCTTGTAGGTTCTTCCGGGGGTCACGCTACTGCAAGTCAGGTTGCTGCGGTTGAGCTTCCCGACTTGGGATTGAAATGCAACTGAGCATCACGGAAGCCCGGTTCAATACATCCCCGCCGGAAAACTGCATGGGGCTGATGGTGATAAACCCAGCGATCCCCGAGTCTGAGCGGCAACCAACTCCTTTGCGTCTCCTTATTTTGCGCGTGTCGACTTTCCACCACGACTATTAGGTCCCGGCCTATCGAGATTACCGAGTCCCTCTTGCGAAGTTGAATCGCGTTCAGCAAGAACTCAGACTTTTCCTAGGATAGTCTTGGCGGTCGTTCGCCGTAGCCGTCTACGTTCACCGGCTTCCATGTGGCATTCTTGTCAATAATGGCGAGATCCTTTGGAATTCTCTTGGGGGTATTGCTCGTCTTGTCCTCCCCAGTATCGTGTCTTACGGCATGGTGGACGGAGCTGAGCCCCCATCTGGCGTTGCAAGACCCTGCGACGGGCGACATCCGGTACACCGCTTGCAATAGTAACTCCACGCCCATCTTGCCAACAGATGGGCTCAACATCTTTCTTCTCCAGAGAAAGCCGAGACTTGGCACCTCTATTGCCGCTGCTGGATGGTACGATGTGCCGAAGAAGACGACAATTGTAAGTCTCTTCTGGCTTCACAATGTGAAACGTCGCAACTGACCTCTCCATTGAGGCCTCGATATTCTACCAGGCCGAGGACAACTCCATTGTGAACGGCTACTTCACCTGCAACTTCGATACAGGCCATTACGCCATCAAGGGCGAGTACGTCATCTCCGCAACGGCCGGACTCGACTCCATACACAACCAGACCGGCTTAGCCGTCGAGCTACTGGGTGCGGATGACGGGTATCGTGTCTTCTTCCACGATGAAGCAAAGACAGTCAACGTTTTATCGTACACAACCAAGACCGACTGGAAATTGCAGGGGCCAATCTCGCAGGACCCCGTAGGAGGAATGGCCTTGACATCGGTACACTCGGGGCAGTTCAACATGTCTGTTGTCTTTCCCAGAGACTCGGAGAATATCGAAATATCGAGGTTTTTCAAGGACGAGACGTGGCATCTTGGTCCGTTTTCCCCATTGTTGTTGTGAGTGATTTACATGCTGACCATCGCAAAGCTACACTGCCTCGCCCACTCCTGGGGAACGCAAATGAATCGACGAAAGCAGCCGATATCCACCTCGATTCGACGCTTACTCCGAACTTCACCATGCCGGCTTTCGCAAGTAATCTGACTTCGCTAGGCGCAACGGTGGATAAGGCATATGTACGCAGCATCTTCTACCTGGGATCCGACGCGAAGCTGCATCAAATGTCGAACATCGATTGGCAGTGGAAGCTTATGCCCGACCAGGATGCGCGCCTCTGGCCTGCTGCGGATGTTGCGAGTGGCTCTTTCGCGACAACAAGCAACTTTGACACTAGCGAAGCGTGGATATGGTACCAGTCAAACGGTAGCCTGGTTCAGTTATACCATGCTGAAGATGGTCTTTGGAAACAAGCCGTGGTAGTCCCCAGCTTCAACGCAACAAAGGCTGTCGAAGAGGAGCCCCAGGGAACAGCAACACCTTCAGCTTCATCGACGGCCACAGCGAAACCAGTTGTCTTATCAACAGGAGCTAAGGCTGGCATAGGGATCGGCGTTTCTTGTGGGGTTGTTGCGCTTGCTGGAGGTATCATCCTCCTTCTAGTGCGGAGAAGGCGGCAACGGGCAGCCGAGATCGCCGAGGCAGCTCGTCTGAAGGAAGCCGAAGCTGTTGCTCAAATGGGACCGTACGGCGAAGGCGGAGTGGGCCCATATACGGAATTCGGAAACTTGACGTGGGGTCCCGAGACGCCGAATGAGAAACACGGCACCGAAATACTCGAGGCAGATGCGGTGGATACGACCGCACCGCAAGAACTAGCCAATGGAGGCGAAAGATACGAGCTCGTTGGCGAGGGCCATTGGAGAGAAATGGACGCAACAGGACAAAATAAAGCGAGAAGAAGTATCGGAGGCTGGAGAGAGGCGCAAGAAGCGGCAACAAAGAAGTAACGAAGCCGTGAATAATGAAGCCACGTAGTGATTAACGACCATGATGATTAAAGATATTATCGAATCGCGCCAAAGGCACTTGCCCGAGGGCAGCTGCAGGTCCAGTGATATTGTGTCAGGGCGTGTCAAATATACATCGATTTTAGCAAGTCGTCTCTCCGTGTCCAATTTGATTGCTGCCGGCTTAGACGACCAAACGATCCCTGCGTGACTCTGGGAGTACCCAAACACTTGGCCATGTGTCTCGTGGTGCGCAAGCTGGGGCATGAATAATTGAGAAGGTATGCGAACTTGCTAAGATTGGCATCGAGTCGGAAGACCTGAAGTATGTCGAGCTCGATATAGTGAGAGAGTGAACTTCAGTACTCGTAATGATATTCACACAACTCGGGTCCCTTGGGTGCAGCGAACCATGGCGAGCGCATGATGGTCGACGTCCGGGGGATTCAGAGCTTCAGATGGAACTAGAGTATCATGTTCCAACAGTGACTAGTGCCAAGTCAAGACGAAGCTCGCTGCTACCGGAGAAGGGTGGTGTTCAAGGCTGAAGTCGTCCCGAAAAGGCAGAGATGGAATTTGTGGTGTATGAAGACCAGGTCATGTCTCAAGATGGTATGGGAGGCTACTCCATATCGGAGCATCGCGTGGACGGCCCGGGTGATGGCATGTCTCTCTCAAGGGTCTTCCGGGACGACGGGACGGTCCAATCAGGGATGGCTGTTCCGGCATGTCTCCAAGGTCCGAATTGAGGGATTGAGGGTAGGAAGCGGGCGAATCAAAGGCGACCTCTCTTGGCTTCCCTTCAGAGTGAGCTTTGGGTGGAAGACTGGGCGAGCATATTCGTAACTACCAGCTAGTCAGACTGTGGAAGTCCTTGGGCGTGAGTGATGGGTCGGTCCTGACGATCAGGCTGTGACTGGAGCAGCGATATCCTGGCACAGTCGGTGAGAGCCGAACCTAAGCCTAACTGCGGAGAATTGACGGGAACTATTTGACGACACATGGCTTAGACTGTTCAGTTGCCGAAGTTTTCCTCTGCGGTCACGGTGTTGATTGGGCGGGAGCTGTTCCCGGATGTTCATTTGCGATGGAGGTCAAGCCTCGAGAAGTTGGTTGTGCTCAATGTAAGGCAGCTCGCAGTTTGCAAGACGAACGGATGCGACGTGATGATGGAAAGTGTCTAGTTGAACTGGGAACATTAGGCACAGAACAGGATGAATTTGTGTTCTAGGGAGAAGACCCGGCAGTTGTCGGGAATCCATAAGTGGCATCGCATGGGACGGCAAGCACGAATTGCAAGCGATTCTTTCTGTCTTTACAGCTGGTGTCCAAGGAATGTCTTGGCGTAAGAAGGAGAAGCAAAAGTGGGCAGAGGGCGGGGCAGAGCCGACAGAAAGGTCAAGGTAAGGTGAATGGTGAAATGCGGCAATGCAGTACATACGGAGTAGTGGAAGGGAAGGAGCGACGGCCGGGGTAGATGCAGGATTGCGTCAGTGCCTTTTCTGGCGATGAGTTTTCAGAGCAGGTGCGAATGTGACGGGGCTGGGCACAGCGGATGGAGGGGGAAAGAGGAGGGGGAGGGGAATGGTCCGAAGGGAAGGTGGGAGGGGAGACACTGGCTGGACGGTACTGCCAAATGCAGGGAAGGCGCGAGCAGCTGTCAAGTTACTGTGTAGACGGAGTTGTCAAGAGCTTTCCCGTCCCCTCTTGCCTTTTGGAAATCCAGAGTGTGCTTGTGACAGTGACATGGTGACGAGTGACGATGACTGGTGGATAGAGGATGGGAAAGAATGATTGGAAAGAAGGAGCGAGAAAAGTTGGACAACAGCCAGTCTAAGCTCCACTTTCCCATCGTCTTAGCTTCGTCTTCCCGCCATCCTTCCACAATTAGGAGCTTTTCCTAACTTTCGCCGTCCCCTGTTTCAACCGGACTTCCCAAGCAATAGCAGAGGTACAATATGATCTAAAATCAGGTCTTGGGGGTTCTCAAGCCAACTTCATGCGTACTTTGGCGGCGGACTTGCCAGGGACACAGAGCTCCATCATCCTAAACTTGGGGTGTCATTGAGAGACACGATGGAACGTTGGTGGAAGCAGCCGGACCAGGCTGTCTGTGTGCAATAAAGAGACACCTCAAGGACTGGAAGTGACGGCCTCGACTGGCGTGTCTTCTATCTCGCCTGCCGTACCTTGCGGTATCTTAAAGTAAGTAAAGCAAGGTTTCTTGGTTATGAGAGAAGGGCGAGGCAGGAGTCGAGGCCATTTCTATCACATCGATACTTTCCTTACGTACCCAGATTTGACTCCTTCCACAACGGCCACTCCGGAACATCTAAGCTTCCTCGGGCGGACACTCAAGCTGTAGAAGAGATGCGGGATATCAAGATGCCTCTCGCTGTACGGAGTGGTAAAGTATACTTCCTGCAACCAGCCTGCGAGTCACAAGTCAAGCAGGCAGGCAGTCATTGGGCACCAGAGATCGGTGAGAAACCAGGCGCCCATTTGCCCTCTTCTTGTCAGCCCAATGAATGCCCAGGAAGCAACTCCTCAGCTTAGCTGCACCACTGCCACTGCCAGCGCCCAAGTGGATGCCTCCCGATGCAATCAAGTGGATGATTGACGACTTGACTGAATGAGAAGACGGAAAAAGTCCCAAGATCGCCTTTCTCTGCATCTTCCATGCCTTTCCTTCGGCTTACCATCAGCTGCCCGTCATCAATCACCATCTGCTCCGAACCTTACCTTACCAATATGCTTCGCCCGTCTCCAGCTGCAAGTCGTAACCTATCGACATCTTTCCGTTTGCTTTTTGTTGGCCCAGCCCAACGTAGCGTAGCCTGCATCGTTGATTCCCGGATCGCTGGAGCCTTGTTCCATTTTCCCCATCTTCTTCCGTTTCTACCTTATTTGACTGGGCATTCTCGACCATCGTCAAGGGCTCGCGATAGGGCATCCATTGTTAACGCCGCACATGCAACTCCAAACACAAAGTTTGACATCAGAATATCATAGTCTGTAGAATACTGCCGTCCGCAAACTTTCAAATCCCAAATTCGGCCCAAATTGCCCTAAATTAAATGTATACACGCGAGTCCTAACAGGGCCTCGACACCCTCCGTTCTCTTTGCGACGGCATCCCTACCGTCCCGCTTCCCGCAGCAACATAGACAAAACGTCGGGAATACCCCTGCTCAGTGACAGCGGTTCACCGCGCGGCGCTTGCCCACAGCTGGGACTGGCCTCGACTCGAACTTGACAGACCTCGACCGCTCCCACTATGTGAAATAAACCTGTGGTGAGCAAGAACGGCCTTCGTCTCTTGAGCCGGCCAACCCCTCCCATTTCCATTGCTCTCTCCCGTCCCTCTCTTTTCCCCCTCCACTCCCAGTCCCCATCCACCAAGGCCTGAGAGAGATCCCCCACGAACCTCCAAGGACCACACACATACAGCCTGCTGGTGCCGCCCTATATCACCTGTCGGCTGTCTTAATTACATACCACCTTGCCTACTTGCCTACTTACGTCCTACATACATACATACCCAGCTCTCCTACTGTGGTATGACGACGTTGCTCCTACTCTGACTCTTTTCCCTCTCACCTCTCTCTCTTTCTTTCTCACTCACTCACCCCTTCTCTTCACCCCCTCCTCCCCAGCCGGCGCAGCTCTAGGCTCGGCCTCAGATTAAAGTACCTCTTTCACTACCATCCGTCGTGCGTCGCTCAGTCCCAGCGCTTCAAGACACGTTTGGTTCATCCTCTTTCCAGCGTCGCCTTTTCTGTTTGCGCAGGATCTTGGTGTATCGTCTTCTCTAGTGTCGGTAACGCTCACGCTATCACCTGCGCTACACAATCACCACTACACCGGCTTACTACCCCGCCATTCATCCCACCTGTTCAGATAACCTCACAAACAAACACTCACGGACGCCTATCCGTCACACCTCTCCTAAACCGAATAGCCGTTTGCGTTTCGCCAACAAAACATGGCTCACCGGTCCAACGACTTTGAGGAGCGTTTCTACGACGCCCCCCGCCGCCAGCGCGCCGAGAGCCGGGTTGCTTTCGACGAAGTTGATGTTCGTGTTAGGGAGCGCGAGCGTGAGCGAGAAGGTGACCGCCTCCGCTTCCTGCGCGATGAGCGTCCTCCCGAAGCCGGAGCCCTTGTTCTGAGCCGCAGAGAGGTTGAATCAAGAGAGCTGTCACGGCCTCGCGCCCGCAGCCCTAGCCCTGTTTACCGCGAGCGGGTTGTACGCAGAGCCCGCAGCTTGACACCTCCGCACGTTCATCATGAGCAAGAGCTCGAGCGCTCCCGAGTTCGCGTCACCGAGCGCGAGCGAGAGATTCGCAGTCCATCCCGCGGCCCTCCTCCGGAGATGATCCGCGCTCGATACGTTGAGAGGCAGCGCTCACCCTCTCCTCCTCCTCCCCCAGCCAGAGAACGCAGCCGCGTTGGCGTGCGCATCGTCGAGCGTGAGAGGGAAAGAGAGCGGGTTCCCTCCCCCTCGCCCTCACCGCCACCACCACCGCCTCAACCTCAGGTCATTCGTGGCCCCACGATCGAAAGAGAAGTCATTACGCACTACAGAGACATCGATCATGGTGAGTACAAGGACAAACTGCAGGAAATAAGACCCCCGCGAGGTCTAATGCATCCAGGTGTTACCCGCGTGCCCAGCCCGCCGCCTCCCCCTCGTCCCGCTCCTCGCCCCAAGACCCGCACCGAGGAGCGGGAGTTAGATATCGACATCACCACCTCCCGCAGAGGGACCGACATTGACATTCACCGCTCGCAAAGCCGCCACCGATCTCCTAGTAGGGAACGGAGATCCCCCGCTTTCCAGGACAGCAGAGAACTCGTCGTGAGTACCGACCGTCTCCGCATCGACGACCGTCATTACCACAGCGGGTCACGCCGTAGAGCTCACTCTGCGGCCGCACGCACACCCGTCGATGAGGAAGCCGAGTACATCACCTCCAAGATCGACTCACGCGGCAAGATGGGCGAGGCTTGGAACGGTGCCACCAAAGACTGGTCCATTGTCGATGTCCCGCCCGGTACCGAGCGTGTCCGTATGGATGGCGTTGGCGGTGGCTCTGCCGAGGTCACTTGGCAGCGTTACAACGGTGTGAGGCGGGCACAGTTCATTCCCGAACGGGACGGCGCTCCCATTTCGGCGCCGGCCCCACTTCCCGCCGAACCCTCACCACGAGAGTCCCGAGACCGCCTCAGCCTCCAGGTTTATGACCGTGAGACTGAGATCGAAATTGAGAAGACAAAGGACCGCGCCCCGCGCCGCGGACCTCCATCAAAGCGCAACGAGATGTGGACCGAGATCACAAAGGACCTGGTCATTCGTGATGCCATTATTCAGCTTGGATATGATTTCGAGGAGACTGAATACTTTTTCTACATTATGCAATACCTGAAATACGTAAGTTTTTTTGCCTCTGATGTTAATACGGTCAGATTACTCACCAAACACAGGATGATGTGCTTGAATTGGTGCAGGTATCTGACGATATCCGCCGCTTCCGCAAGCAGCGCGTCCGCGAATATGAGAGGGAGTGGGTGCATGATGACTGGGACCGCCGGTCTTCTCATCACCATCACCACCGCGGACCAAGCAGCAAGTACGACGATGAGCGAATCTACGAGCGTGAGGTCGTCTACGACAGTCAGCGTCCCCGACGTTATTAAGCATTGCATAAACACAGCGCAAGTGAGCCCAAGGAACATACAAATCGAATACCCAGCCGACATGCGGCAACTTTGAGGGGGGCCCGAGACAGGCACGCCTTACATTTGGATTCGGACTACAGAACATATCATTTTCGGGATGGGATGTGCTGCATTAGAGAAACCGGATCTGCCGGGCGGGCAAATGTGTGTCTTTTTACTTCACTTTTTCCCACTCAACATGTGGGGTTTCTGCCTAGCACCATGTGTAACGATTTATGAATACAACATAGCGGCGGAGAAATAGGGCGGAGTTTAGATTGTATTAGGAGCAAATAACGAACTTATGACTCGAATTCTCTTGACTTTGGCTGCTTCAGTGACTGAAACCTCGCGTTCGATGGTCTCTGGCGCTTCTTGTGGATGTATCTGACTGGCCCCGCGCAACCTCCCCGTCTGCAGGGCCCGGAGTAGACAAGACGAGCTTGATCAAGTTGAGGAGGGCCCGTTGTTGTTTCATCCGGTCAAAACGCCTGAAGCCGGTTTCTCATGTCTCCCGACTTTTGGAGATGGACTGTCGTCAAGGCCTCAGTCAACAACCATCCCTCTCATGGTCTGGATCTAAGGCAATCTGCTACTTCCATGTCCATACACGCAGTATATCGACATGTCTAAAGTCAAGCAGGCAGAAAGAGTGATCCAGTGTCAATTAAATGCCGACTTGACGGATATCCCGTGATAAATTCCACTAGACTAAGCAGCCGAGGCCTTTGTGACCATTCTCTTGTTCCCTATAAATACACCAGCAGTCAATGCAGCAGATCTCTGACCCTTCGAGGCACATTGGGCGTTCTCGATGTGTTCGTACAAAAGAATCACACAGACTCATGACGCAGAAGCCGGAAATGCCTCATCTAACCCCCCTCAACCTCTCCAGA
The DNA here is from genome assembly GCF_030869305.1 of Colletotrichum tamarilloi. Classification (NCBI taxonomy): domain Eukaryota; kingdom Fungi; phylum Ascomycota; class Sordariomycetes; order Glomerellales; family Glomerellaceae; genus Colletotrichum; species Colletotrichum tamarilloi. The sequence goes on along the minus strand of NW_026849403.1, from coordinate 142,423 downwards.
TTTACCTCGCCGCCTAGACCTGCGCCCTGTATCTCTGTAAGCCTCTTTCTGGGTATTCAGAAGTGAATAGAAGGCTTCGACAGGCGGATGATGAGATATTCGTAGGCGAACTTGGAACATTCTACGACGTAACTAAAGCTAACTGGGCTTTGGGCTTAGAGAACGGAGGAAGCATACGGCCGCTGTGGGAAAAGCTCAAGACCGTTTTTGATCTACTTGGGATATATTTGGCTTCCCGAATCGGTCCGAGGGCACGAAAGTCGCTCGAAAAACAAATCTGCTTGGTATTATACGTTACAGATAGCCGTAATCAATGAGATGGGACGGTCTACTAGGACAATCTTTGGTCTCCCAAGGTGTAAAGCGTAAAGTACTTGAAGCGACAGCGCTACCGTGTCGTCCAAAAGATTGAACGCAGACACCGAGGCTTTGCTATGTAGCTGATGGATATAGACTGCGAGAATCTAGAGATAAGCGCTCGAATAGAGGAGCCTAATGCCTTTGACCTTTCTCTAGGCGCAGCCCTTGAAACGTAGCGACGAACACGAGAAGTATCTCTTCGTCGGTCTCTTATTGTCTTTAGCTGAGTATTCACAGGCGAATGACTATAGTGAGAAGAGTAGGCGACAGGACTTGAGAGACCTGACTCTAGTAGATTGTGGAACGTATGTGTACCTTTTACTGACATCGTCACTTCTCAGTCGCACCAGATCCATCTCATGGATATCGACGTCGAGATGTGCCCGAATTATCCATGACAGCGCACCGTCTCTGTCTGCACGTCTCCTTAGAGATAGCAGGGAATCGGGTCTTTTTATATAGTAAGACGTAAACGTGTAGAATGCTACCCATGGTACATGCTCTGCAAAGGGCTTTGTTGACGCGAAGGTTGCCTCTCGTCCCTTCCTTCGAACGGCGAGAGTGCCCCCTTGACAGAGACTAAGGTATGTCAGATCCAGACCGATGATGTTTCTTCCACAAGAGGATATATAGACATGAGAAGGCGGTCCTCATTTATTGTTCCTTGCCCCCGCGACCATTCCAGGTCACCTCCTTGATTCAAATGTAAGACTGCCCTGAGCGTTCTTTAACAAGTGTGCCACGAGGTGCTCTGTGGCCTCATTCATTGTCATGCACTTGTGTCCGTTGAGTGTATCTGGAGAACTTGAAGGACCTGCTTCCCATTAAGAGAACTAGTTGAGCAGCAGGCACAGAACACCTTGGCACGAGAGACGATTGCATTATTACAGCATCTTTTTCATGAACGCTTACCTAGCCCCGATGGGCTACTCGCTGGATCGAGCGCGCGCTCTCCACGTCAACATGAAAATTCCCTTACAGTCCTTCGAAAACCTCGACAACTTTTGACGACACAAGACAAAGCAAATTAGAGTGATGTACAGCATCCTCGCCTTTGGGCGGGAGAGGTCCATATGAGTTTAGTCTCATCAGTAGGGTATGAACTCGTAAGAACAAACATTGAAACGACAGGCAACAAGTAAGACATCCGCTGGCGATCGGGTCCTCAGAAGCAGTTCGACATATGTATGTGAACAGATTCTCGCAATGTCACCTGACAGCATAGGTCAGATCGCCCTTTGCAGGGGCGAAATTCACCTAGCAAGGTCAGCTCCATGTCCCGACATCACGGGCATCTCCAAGACACTCACTTGCGAGAACGACTGGCCCGCGTCGACTTGGGCTTCTCCGCCTCAGCAGCAGGAGCAGCCTTCTTGCGACCCTTGGGTGCCGCCTTGGCCTTTTGAGGCGCGGGCTTCTCCTCTTCCTCGGATTCGGGGTTAGTCTCGGGCTCGGCAGCAGAAACCTCCTCCTCGCTCTCCTCCGCCTTCACCTTCTTGGCTGCTTTCTTGGGGGCAGCTTTTTTGACGGCACCACGCTTAGGCTTGGGAGCCTCTTCCGCCTCTTCGGCATCAGACTCTTCCTTCTTCACAGCAGCAGCCTTCTTGGCGGGACCACGCTTGAGCTTGGGAGCCGCTATCGGCTCCCCATCATCGGATTCCTCCTCCTTGATAGCGGACTTGCGAGCACCGCGCTTGGCCTTTGGCTTGGGCTTCTCTTCTTCCTCGTCCTCAGTCTCGGCCTTGGCGGCGGCCTTCTTGGTGCGCTTAGCCTTGGGCTTCTCCTCTTCCACCTCGTCAGCGGCCTTGCGACCGCGCTTCTTACCCTTAGCGGGGGCTTCATCCTCCTGTATTCAGGGGTCAGTATGTAAAGTCGCACATGCAAAGTGGTGAGACTAACATCTTCCTCCTCGCCGTCATCCCAGTCCTTGGGCTTCTTGCCGCGAATGCCGCGCTGGCCGAGCTTGTTCATCCAGGGGTCACCGTTGAAGTCCTCGGCGTCAATATGGCCCTGCTCTATAGCGCTGCGAATCTTGGCCTGAAGATCAGGGTGATCGCTAGACTTGCGTATCAGCGGCGTATTACAGTGGAGAGAGAGTGATTAGGAATGAATGCAGGCTGACCCCATCTCATCATAGCCGTCAAAGGCGTCAAAGTCGAACTTTCCGTTCCTCTCACAAAGCTCCCGGACGTGCTGCATCTGCTCTCCAGAAACACATCCCCTTGAATCGACCATGTTAGCAAATTGTGCTCTTTCCGCCTTGAGAGTTGTGTGGCGGGTGGGAGAGTGAATTATAACCAGGGAAGGGAAAAGGGGCCAACATACCAATGCTTCCACTTGAAGGACTCATGATCCATAATCTTGGTCCATGTGCCGAAGCGAAGGGAACCTTTCAAGCATTTGGCCGCGGCCTTCTTGCACACGCCATCGGTGCATCCGGCGCGGTTATTGGGCGAGACCTCTGCATTGGAAGAAAATTGAGTATTAGTATGCGTATATGTGCGGATTTGCGCGGGCTTGGAGTGACGTTTGAGATGGGAGTCTCGGTCGCCTATGACGTGAGGTCGAAATTTGGACGCGTCGCCGGGTGTCCGCCAGACGCGACCGTAGCTCCAGACAAGCTGCTAAATCGAATGTAAGGATCACAATAAATTGGAAACTTACCAATGCGGTAGTCAGGCATGTTGACGATAGGTTTGAAGAGCGATTGAATATGGAAAAGTGTACTCTCGAAGAAAGTGAAAAGAATGAACGGAGGTGTCTGGAAGAAGAAGAAATGAGAGGGAGGTGAGGTGGTTAATGCCAGATTTGGGAAGAAGCACCTCAAGCTGTCCGAGGAAGGGAAAGAACAGAGGAGTGACGTTGGTTGAGAGGTGGGCAGTGACAATTTCTCCCGTCTTCTGCCTGCCGGCCCCATTTTAGCTGCCCAAAGCTCCTGTGCTTCAGTGCGTCTGTTCACTTAAACCCCTGTGCGGGAACCTAATCGCAGCTAGGCAGCGGCCCTGAACTATTCCAGCTTGGAGAGCTTCGCATGACCCGAACACGTGGTGGCCGATAAGACGACGGCATGGAATGCAAACGAACTGTCCCATTTATGAAAAGAAACACCAACACATCAGATAGATAACCCCCTCAGTGAGAGAGTGAGAGAGAGGACAGAAATTGATTTTGAGACTACTCTCAAAACAATGTTAGAAAGAAAGTGGAATAAATAGGTACAGTAAACGCCACACATGCTATCATCTACATTCGTTGCACCACCGCCAACACCAATGTCCGCTCAAACCTCCACAATCATGCCTCTGAGCATCCATCGACGCCGATTCTAGCCCGTAACGATACCCTCTCATACACCTTTCCCCGAAGACCCAAACTCACAAGAATGGGCACCATCCGATATACATGGCCGCCAGGTTTCTCGGATCAGCAGCCTGCTTAATTAATTCCTCTACCTGGCCCTCCACCCCCAACGGGATCGTGTCCTGACCCATCAGCCCCTTAACTTTGCGCTTGATGCTGTCAACAACAAGCTGCGGCTGCATCCTAGGCGCCCCGTCCTGCCGACGGCTCGTCTTCTTCTCCTTTTGTAGATCCAGTGTGGGATCGTAAATAAACGCCTCAAGAATCGTCATCAGCGTCTCCTCCTGCTGCCGCAAAATCCCCAAGGTCAGCTCGCTGCAGTGCCGGAAGGGACCCTCGTATCCGTAGATACCCATCGCCGCCACCATGTTGTGCGTCAGGCGGAACGGCACCTTCTCTGGCTGCGCAAACGTCAAGCCCTTGTCGAAGAGGCAGTTGAAGTCCACGTGGAAAATGCCGCCATTGTCGCGCTCCAGCAAGACGTTCTCACCGTGTCGGTCGCCGAGTCCTAGGATTGTACCCACCATCGACATGACGGCGCAGGACCGGGTGTACTTGAGCCGCGCAGAGAACCAAGTCGAAGGGTGAGGGAAACGCTGGACGAACCAGTGCTGCAGCACGGGCGGGAACGTGCCCAAAACGCCTTCGGTGAACATCTTGATGTTGTTCGGTCCCGTCACCGCCTCAGCCATCATCCGCTTGATCTGATTGTAGTCGGGGTGTACCTGGCGGGATTTATACTGATCCAAGAGAATCTCGCGCAGTGTCTTCAACCCATCAACCCATTCGATGATACCGCACTCCTCGTTCAGAGGCACGACAGCATACGTTTTAATGTACAACTGGCGTCTGCTAGCCTCAGGATCTCGCTTCAGCGATCTGTTGATCATGCTGTTGAACTCCATCAGACGCTGGTCGGTGCGTAGATCATCCTTGGGTTTGATCATAAGCATGTAGCTCTTTCCGTCCGTTCCGCGTGCGGTCAGTCGGCGCGGCTTGGCCAAAGATCCCAAAACCAGTACCTCGTCCAGAAAGGAGTCGATGGTAATGACGTCTCGCGAGAACGCCTTGTGGGTTTTGACATTGTCAGTCAGTGTCGGCAAGGCAGCCGTCAGACACGACTCGATGGGCACCACCAAAGGGCAAGGGGTGCACTTGTGGTTGAAGTTTAGATCGCGCGTGATGCTCGCTACGGTCGTCCTGTTGCTTTGGAAATCGCCGTTGTTGCAAGCCAATAGGAGTTGCTCTGCGAGCTTCTCGCCCATCCTCAAGAGCTGCCTGAGTTCATAGTTGCTCCCGTCAACTTTCTTGGTGGTTCCCTTCAATGCCTGCAAGATCTGTTGACCCCTTACCCGACGTTCTGAGGTTTGTCTCGTTGTCATGATTCCAAATAGACTCCAAAGAGCTTGCCGAGGGTGGGATTGCACAACCTTGACGACTATTTGCGTCAAACGCTCATAGACATCTTTGTTTTGATGCGCGATTCTTGCGACGACTTGTGGAAGTGCCGTGTAGAATATGTATGCTGGTAATCGGGCTATGGACTTGTCGAGGAACCGGTGAAGGAGGTTCAACTGATCCGTTCGCCTCCTATGGAGCTCACGAGACAGTGAAACTTTGCCTTCGGGGGCCTTGTCAACTTGCGCTCCGAACTCAAGCCACAGTGTAAGAATTCTTGGCATGGTCTGGTAGAGATATTTGGTGCCGTAGTTTAAAGACCGAAGGTAATTTTCGACGACGAGTCTGGTGTATTCGCCCTGAATGCAGGGGTCGGTTTGATCGTCTGCCTTGAGAGTCTTCTCAGATTCCAGTACCTTCTTGTAGTAACGCCCCAGGTAGTAGTGGCCCTTTTCCCAGGTGCTAGCTGTGAGAGGGGGTTGTTGATATTTCTCACGCAGTGTCAGATGGTTGGTCTGACCGGCAGCATCTAGCCATTTGGCGAGCATCAGTTGAGCCCTGGCCGTCAATTGCCTTTGCTGAGCATCCATGCCACGAATAGAAGAGGAACTGTTGGTCTGCGTCATGAAGTTATTTGATTCAATGGCTCCTTGCAAAACTTGGATGGCCTTGCGTGTGTGGCCATCCTTCCACAGAAGCCGAGCATTCTCAATGACCGCAGCTCCGTCGCCAAGTTGGGAAGCATGTAGCACGGCATTGAACGACTGGTGGGTTGAATTGGCTTTCCTGGCCAACCGAGCGCTTGAAAGCCACAACGAAGATATGTCAAGATCGGAAAACTTGGGCCTTTGAAATGTTAGCTTAGGTTTGCTGCAAGACAAATACTGCACATGCCTTGAAAGCTCCATGGCTGCTCTGCGGATACCCAACAGGTACTGCTTATCGCCCACGTACGCCCCAAGAACCTCAAGGCGACGGTTAAGCGTCGTTAGAACCTCCTGGTGTGCATCGCCCTCCGAAGCTTGAGTTCCAGCAATGATCTCGAGGTCAGTAAGGACATGGCACCTAAGTCGTAGGTCGTGGCAAGCCTGCAAAGATGATGTTGCCACGTGTGTCATGGCGGAGGCGATCTTCACTCTCATACTCTGCAGCATTTCGGGGAATGTATCGCTGCCGGGCCCCCTTCTCTGTAGAGCGTTAAATAGCTTGGCGATGCCGACGTTGAAGTCTTCCAGAGGGCTGCCATGGAATCGAGCAGTATACTTGTTCAAAGTATCCCATCTCCTCGTAGCCCACGCTGCTTCAACTGCATACGGAACAATCTTGTTTTCTGTCGAAGGCTCTGTTCGCATGCCTTCGACATAATTGAGCAATACATCTGACTATGTTAGCACTTGTGCGCCACCCGTGGTTTGGTAACATGTTCTCTTACCGTGTTGGCCGGACTGCTTTAGACAATTGAGCAAATCAATTTGCACATCAATATTATCAGGCTCTTCTGCCAGCTTAATTTCGTACCAAGTTTGAGCTGCAGTATATCTGCCTGCCTTCTTGTGACTGAGAATCTGCTGATTGATATCCAAAACGTGCAGATGAGCGGAAATTCCTTCTAGCCCGTCAGGTTCGTCAATCTGGGTATAGATATCCTGCAGCTGCTCAAGTAGCAAAGTTTTCTGCCTTGGATCGCTGTTATCAACCTCCATTTGCTGGGCATGCTGCTCGAGGTGAAAGAGCGCGCGGGGGTACTCTCTACAGTCCATCGCACGTTGAGAGATGAGCACTGGCGGGATGGTGTTGAGCAATTCCTGAACACGTCCTATCGCGGGCAGATCATCGTCATTCTTGCGTCTTGCGTCCTTCTCTTGGAGCCATCTACTCGCGTAGTCGAGAGCTCTGAAGACCGCCTGGTTTTGGTTAGTGACACGACCAACATCTCACGAAATCCTACTCACCTCGCAGTACAGCTTCATATCTTCCCGTTCCGAATAGGGCGCGTCCTCGGCGGGCTGGTGCTGAAGAATGCCAACGAGCTCCCCAATGACGTTGTCTCGATCCTTTCGCGTGCTCCGGTGACCTACAATGACATGAAGCACGAGGTATGGCAGCAGAAACTCAGCAACAGCCAAGTCCTTGACCTTGATAGTGCGACACAATGGTTCGAAGATGAGATCCGCGTGCCCATTTTGCCCCTTGCCCAAGAGATCCATGCTGAATGAACGCATCCAGTTGCCGTAGGGCTTTCCCGGGCGGAAGATAGGATACTCAACTGGGACCACGTTCATAGGTGTCAAAAGATATCTGGAGGTAAGGAAAGGTGTCAAGACAGTGCGGTCACTCTCCGATAGTGTTAGCCATTTTCTGTAGATGACACCACCATCCCGCATTCCGGTTCCTTTCATAGCCAGTGCAGCCTTGATATCCACCCGGTCGAGCAGCTCTTGCATGGCAAAGGAAAGGAAACCTTGGAGTTTGGTGTCTGTAGTGGACAAGAAAGCTTTGACGAGGATCTGTCCCAAGATGAACAACACGAAGTCTGTCGTCTCGTCTGCACTCTCAAAGTTGCTCAAAATGACCATCGACTGTTGCTCTCGCGGTGCTTCCACTCTATTAGAGTCGAGGCAGCCCACCAGGCCAATGCATTGAGTGCAAAGACTGGCAATTTCAAGCTGGTGCATAGCACTATACTTTGCTGCACAGTCTAGCAAGGCTCGTATCAACATGGGTACGACCGGGTCAGGCTGTTGGCTGATGGCTGAAGTCTGGAGGAAGCCTCCACTCTGTCTGAGGTAGACCTCGAGTTCGGTCAGTGCCAGTAATACGACACCCGAGTTCTCGTGAGACGTGCGCTCGGCAAAGAGGGCAAACGCCGTCCTGCTGTCTAGGACTGGACGCGCTGCGTTGAGCTCCTTTTCGACATCTGCCAACTCTGTGATGTGACCCAAAGAAGGTAGCTTGGTGATGTAGTCATTAAGGCTGTCACTGAATTCCGTGATCAACTTCCGGATCAAAGTCTTGGCCATTTGTCGAGAGGATTCACTAAAGAGCGGCCAGTAGTGGCTGATGACGAAGAATGTAGTCTCGATCAAGACCTCGACGTCTTCAGGCTCGAGACATGTAAGCAGAGCCGCCCAGCAAGAGAATGCGGCTTCTCTGAGATCATCCTGAGCGAGGGATGACAAAAGACATGCGGCAATCTAGACCAATTAGTATGAGGCACATATTTAAAGTCAATCATTACTCACCTGTGGGCGTGCAATCCGAACATAAGCTTTGCAATGTCTGATCATCTCCTCCAAGGCACGTATGCAGCGTCTCTGTTCTTCGGCTGGAGGAAAGACAAGTGGCATGTCATTGATGACATCCGCAAGGCGAGCCATGAGACCAAGAATATACGATTGTAAATATCTCCCAATCGTGTTGCCCTTCTTTGGCTTTGACTCTTTGTTTGCGACCATCATCATTGAACAGAAGGATGCCAATGCCTCGATTATCTGACACGAGTCAGCAAGCTGAGTGCTTTTGGCAAAGGCGATGTACTCACTCGGGGCTTTCGTGCTTCATCCGCCTCCCCAGCAGCCTTGAAAAGCTCTAGCGCGACCGAACAGACTTCGGATTGCACAAGCTCAACCAAAGTAAATGTCTCTAGGTGAGAAGACACCTCAACGAGCCTAGACATAACAAACTTCTCGATATTCCCAACATCCTGAATGAGCAAAAGCGCAATGATCGAGCCAGCATTGGCCGGGTCCAGGATAGGGACCCATATGTCCCTTTCTCCTCGCGCTTCGGCGATTTTCTGAATCACCTCCTTCTTTTTCATTAATACCAGCCAAGGTAAGGCATGGGACTGGATAAGCAGCAGAAATTCGGTGACGGATATCTGCAACAGGTCGGCAATGGCGCGGCAAATTTGCGGCCGAGCCTGGATGTCCTTAACAGCGAAGTATGCAAGGTTCCTCCAAAAGGGTTCAAACAGACGACGCGGTGTCGTGTTCAGGGCAGATGCTAGGTTGAGAATCTAGGAGCATGTCAGCCCTCGTCTATTATGTCGAAGACCGAGAGATCTACCTCGTTGAAGGCACATGATGCAATCAGACTGTTGATACTACCGAGATACTCAAGCAACTTGTGCAAAACAAGATTGAGCTCGTCTCCAGTCACGACCCTGAGCCCATTAGTATACCATTCATGAACAGATCTAGTCGCTGTAGCTTGAAGTACCTACCGTCCAAGTTGGCCCCAGGCCAGGATCCCGCTTTCATGGAATATGGCTGCATCTTTTTCGGAAGCGGCTTTGAGCATACTAAGTGCATTTTTTCGGTTGCGAATAATCAGAGTCGGGTCAAGCGACTCAAGATTGTTGTCTCTCAGGAACAAAGGAAGAGCACGTCTGCAATCGGTCAGTTGCTATCATTTGCCAGAGGGTATTTTTGGGTTGAAGCGCAACATACCCAGAAGCGATTCTGAGCTCTCTGATAGAGCTATGCAAGCTTTGCAAACACCATTGGCCCAGAGGAGAGGTTTCGAGGTCAATGAGTTCTGTAACGGCAGCGTGGTTGATAATACGTCTGGCTGAGATCATCGCGACGATCCTCGGGCGCTTTGACTCCTTGAAGTTGGGTAGATGAATGAGCTTCGTAAAGATAGATTGGGCCTCCCTTTTTTCTGCGGCTGTTGTCACGTCGAGGGTTCGAGAGCCTCTATATTTATCTTCGCAGAACGTGCATCCTGTACTGTTATGATTCCCTATGCTTGCACCGCCGTCAACAACTGTTGCCAAGTCCACTGCACAACATATGCGGGCCACCAGGTCGATAGCTCGACACTGATTATTTTCGCTGAGGTCGTTGTACTTGTTCCTATGCATGTGTAAGCTGACAGATCAAACGCAATGAGACAGAGAGACATACAGGAAATTGTGCTCCAGCCCTCCGGCTTCCTCAGCCTCGTCCACTTGACAGACTTCGTAGATACGCTTGATCAACGCTCGGAGTTCAGGAGCCTCTGAAGACACCTTGAGACGCTTCGAAGCAGGTTCTGCATCCTCGGTAGCACGATTTTCTAGACCGAGCTCTTCCACTGCCTGACGCAAGTCGGCGTCGATAAAAGAAGCGGGTTGAGTCTCAGAGTCGAGGGCTTTCGGGATGATAGATCCGGATGTTTGCTTCAGAACTTGAATGGAAAGCTAGAGATATGTTAGTCGCAGCTCGAAACGGCGTCACGGCTATTACCTACTATGAAATCGTGGGCATCGCTTATTGTCGCGAGTGAAGGGATCTCGTACTCCAAAGGGCAGACAATCTTCGGTGCTGTTAGTCTGCCGATTTCTCTATCTACGAGCGAAGCATGCGCCAGCCGAATGAGCGCCAGCGAGACCGTCTTCCTCGCTGCCGCGCTCGACTCATCTGTCCCCTGTATCTCTTCGGGATGTGCTGCGAGCTCAGCGCAGAGTACTGCAAGCACAGCGTATGGCTTTTTTAAGTCGAAAAATTTCTTGCCAGGACGTGGCTTATTAGAGAGCAGGTTCAGAGCAATTTTGAGCAAGTCGGCTCGAGGCCTTGGCACAATCGCCTGCCATGCGTTCTGTACAGCACGAAGGGAAAGCAAAGAATCAAGAAGCCACGGTGCCAGCTGAGACAATGTTGGTCGTGACACGAGACTCGGAGTTTTGAAGATTGAGGGGTGCGCCAAGGCCGAAGTCAGCGTCGTTGCTTGATGTATGCACTGAGAGACATGTTGGACGGTATATGTGGTCTGTTGGACAAAGAGGGTGCCAGGCTTTCCTAACAAGAGCTCCAGTGTACCATCCGAAGGCAATGTCATGTTTACAGAAGCGTCTTTTCCGGTTGAACTCGGTGCCATATTTTGCAAGTGACTTATGAGAGCTGCCAGAGTTAGTGGTTGGATCTTGAGACTGAACTGATGTCCGAAACTCACCCCTACTGGTCTCGCGCAAGTACAGTAACATGGACGGGAGAAGCTTCCACATTGATCCCGTACGAATAACCACGAGAATCACAAATTGGAAGAACCCCTCAAAGTCTCCCGTCAGCTCGAGGCAGCGAGAGTGGCCCAGTAACCGAAGGATCTTTGGGAAGACCCAAATCCAAAGAGGCTCCTCCCCGCGGAAAACGAATTGTTTCCCATCTGTAGTATGGTTCAAGACATTCGGTGTCTCCTCGATTGTGACCTTCAAGAAGTTCATGGCCTTCAGCGCCTCGTTTCGCATGTGATTTCGGTCGGCAAACGGATCGTCGAGCTTGATTCCTTCGAGGACAACGCGGGCGTAGACGTAGATGAGCATATGATTGTGACCCGTCCTCTGCTCGGCAGTCTCTAGCAGTTCAGGCTTGTTTTTGACCTTCTCGATTACGGCAAACAGCCTCTTCAGCTCGGCGTTTTCATCGGATCGCGTGGACTTGGACGAAGCCGAAATATTCTCGACCAATTGTGCGGCAAGCGTAGAGGGAGGCGGCGCGTTGGGAGCGGCAGCGGCAGCCGGCCTGCCATTGTGATTTGCAGCCATGGCTCCGTCCTCATCGTATGGCCAGAGGACGTTAAGCTGGTGCACAGTCGCAGTCGGCCACTGCTTGAAGGATCATTACCCTCAGGTTGGATGTCCAGAGCTTGACGCGCCTGCGGGGGTGGGCCATCTATCGGATGCGCGCCGGACCAGGCGCGAGGTCACATGTTCAATTAACGTTGCTTATGTAACAAAGCCTGGCCCGTGCTCTGGCTCCCTGATTCTCAGGATGCCTTCAACTTCAGGGTGACCGTCCATCCTCGTCGTTGAATGGAATGGTTGATGACAGCTTGCGCGCCAACTTGCGCCTTTACCGCCAAGTTCGGCTTCGGGAAGATTTTCAAACATTTCATTGCTTGCATACATGAATGGCGTGATTACAAATGCAATTAGTCGTTCCCCTGCATAAGGGACCTTGGTCTCATCTTGCTGCTTACATCGTTCATAACTTGCTTCAAATATAAGTGATCGCCAACTAATCCTCTCCTAATTCTTCAAAGTTGATCAATCATCCATTCTGGCAGCTCAGGAGTGTTTCGATCGAATCATTGCTACGTCTACCTTTCATCATGAACATCGCCCTCAAGGACGCAATGCCAGAGGCCCTCCTCGTCCAGGGCGCTCCAAAAAGCCCATCATCGGTCATGGAGATGCTCCCATTGAAGTCACCAGCAAGCACATCGAAGCAAAGCACTTCATCGCAGAAGCCCATTTCCCCTCCAAATGATGAAGTCCCAACAGCAACGGAAGCAGAGCCCCCTCAAGGTTCCCCATCCCGCAACGTCTCCGTAGCAAAGAGCGTCACCGTAATCGTCACCCTCGCCGGCATAAACTTCCTCAACACAATGGGCTCCGGCATCCTCATCGCCGCCCTCCCGCGCATAGCCCAAGACGTCGGCCTCGACGAGAGCCTCATTCTCTGGCCCGCCGCCGTTTACAATCTCGCCGCTGGCTGCCTCCTCCTCATCTTTGGCGCCGTCGCCGACGTCGTGGGCGCCAAGCTCATGTGGCTGATGGGAAGCTACCTCTGCGTCGTCTTCACCATCGCCGTCGGCCTGTCCCAGACGGGGATCCAAATTATTCTCTTCCGCACCGCCGTCGGCGTCTCTATTTCAGCATGCTTGCCCACGGCTATGGCGTTTATTACAAAGACTTTCCCCAAGGGCGGATGGCGCAATGTCGCGTTTTCGATGAATGGGATTGGGTTCCCGCTGGGGTACGCGCTTGGGCTGGTCCTGGGTGGCATCTTTACCGACACCATCGGTTGGCGTTGGGCGTACTACATGATGGCCATTATTAATTTTGCTCTGTCGACCGCGGCGGTCTGGTCTCTGCCTTCAATTCACCAGCCGTCTGAGAAGAAGTGGACGCGCCGCTTGGCGGAAGATATCGACTGGATAGGAGCCGTCATCATGAGCGTTGCGCTGGGTTTGTTACTCTATGTGCTGGCGATGACTACTTCTTCGTACACGAAGATTGCTGATCCTACTAATATTGCCCTCCTGACCGTAGCAGTAGCCTTGCTGGTCGCGTTCCCCGTCTGGATGAACCTTCAGACTAAAAGGGGTCGTCCAGCGTTGATACCGAATCGTCTATGGCGGAACGCTGCCTTCACGTCGATATGTGTAAGTGGATTTCCGAGAAGAAAGAAGTGACATGCCTCTAACATATCGCCAGGTGTCCATCTTCCTATGTTGGGCCTCTCTCAACGCGATTCAATACTTCATCATGCTATAGTCAGTGCTGTGTCGCGGAGCCCAAGAATTCCCAATGCTAACACCGTCAAAAAGTTTCCAAAAAGTCCAGGGCATCTCCGCGTTGCAAAGCTCTCTGCGATTCCTGCCTCATGTCGTCATGGGCACTCTCGTCAACATCGCAGCAGCATGGCTCGTCTCACGAATAAAGGTCCAGACTCTGGGCGCCGTATCTGCAGTCATAACAGCCGCGGCGCCGATCCTCATGGCCACAATCAGCCTCGATGGAAATTACTGGTTTGCGCCGTTCTGGGCCATGGTGCTTTCGCCAGTGAATGCTGATGGTGTGTTGACCCGTTTGCCCTTTCCATGGCATGCTTAAAATCTCCAAGATACTAACCTAAAACCCCCAATAGCCCTCTTCACCGTCTCGAACCTAATCATCTCCGACGCCTTCCCAGCAGACGTGCAATCACTCGCCGGCGGCGTCTTCAGCGAGATCGGGCAGATCGGTAACGCGGTGGGCCTCGCCGTGACTGCAGCCATCGCGGCCTCCGTAACCGAGCACTCGGCTGTCGTTCACGACGATGCCCGGGAGGCGCGCATGGAAGGTTACCGCGCGGCATTCTGGACTATCTTTGCCGCCACGGTTGCGGTGCTCATTATTGTGGTCGGAGGGCTTCGAAAGGGTGGCACGGTCGGGAAGAAGGATGACTAGATGATGCTACTGCTAGACATCCCTCAGGTACCTAGCGTGAGAATTCCTGGAAAACGGCTGCACTTGGGATTTGGAGGGGGCGCCGCCGTTGCCGCCGTCTAATACGGCAATGTATGCATGCCTTGGGCCGACAATCTCTCAAATTAGCAATTGCGCAGATAAACCTCAGTCATCGTAATGTAAATCCAGGAAAGCAAGCACTTTGGGCCGTCCTGGCAACTTCGTCACGCTTACTGAACGACCTGGAAGGCGGGAAAGAAATAGCAATCACGCGCGGTCAATGCAATGATGCGGCTGTATATGCATCATGAGTACATTCGTGGTGCGACGAGCAATAATTGAACTGCCATTACGATCAATACCTCAATAATTCCTTCGCGTCGACCGGCCAGCTTGCGCAGATGCCCCTTTTAATCCGATGTCGACCCAGCGGAAGGGTTTGAGTTTTCGCGGGAAATCAGACGACTAAACTCAACTGATGGTTGACATGGACAAGCTACTTAAGGTAACTAACAGTCGTCAAGTGATGAGTTGTTCGAAAAAGCCAAGATAAACGGTACGCGGCCCATGCCTTGGCTGAACCCAAGACTTGAGCACTCTTCAAGCGAGCGCCATATTACGTGGCCTGGTGTAGGCAAGTCTGCGCAAAGATTAGTACAAACCCCCAGGGTTTATTGTAATGGTCCCACGATTCTATGGGAATTGAGAGGATCCGGGGCCGATCCCGTGCCGAGTTCCTTTGCTTTCGTAGAGACATGGGATTGCTGACGGCATACTGACATTATCGTGAACCGGACCCATTCTTGCCTTATGCCCAGGCTCTAAGATTAATGGGAATGTCAGAGGTGGTTTGATAGAACGTTTGTTTATGACGATCGTTTCGCGGGCCGCGCGAATCCGACTCAACCTGGATTTACTACGTAGAAATGAAAATGGAAACTCGAAGTAGGTAGTTGAATTGCGGTGCTAATGCGACACCCTCCCAGAGACTTCTGAGTTTGATAGCCCCAGCGGTTTATGGTTCTTGGCAGCTTGCGCAGCGGCAACGTCGATCTGGTGGTTTCGTTTCCCCCTCTTGGGCCCTCAGGGCGAAGGTAAACTTGGCTATTACCGTTTACCTCACACACCCTCTTGCGGCATTCAGAGGAAAGCGACGATCAGTTGGAGAAACACCTCCGCTGGTGCATGCACATGCTAGCATGCTGGGCCGCCCCAGACCCTTTTTCTCTGCCTCTCCTTGCAAGGTGATTCTGATAAGGATCAAAGATTGGTCGCGTGAGAGTGTCTTGTGTCGTGTGCTCATGTGCCACACGTCCAGACCCGTGTTCAAGCCACTATCTCTTAGAAACCTGGATTGGGGTTGCATCTGGCGGTGTTGTCGATGTACCATCAAGTGAAACACTTACCGTACTGTGTAGGTGTGGCTGCGGTGGTGGAGTGTCCAGGCTTTGATTCGTCGACCGGTTTGGACTCGAAGGTACAGCTTCACATGTCTCCTGTATACAAAATAGGCATAGGTATAGCATTGCGGCGACTGGAAGGACTCCATAGTCGTCAAGGTCGACCACAAGAAGTCTAAGCCTTCTCATGCTCCCCGCGAAATGTCCACTTGGTCCTGCACGACAGCATCATATAGTTACCCAGTCGTCAGGATCAAGTCGAAGCACATAGCGTGCGGTCGTCACCCTTAGAACGGACCGAGACGGCAACAAGAAACATTATTTCCGCAAGGTAAGCCGAGATGAGAAGTGAGGAGAATGTCCAGTGAACAAAGCGCGTGCAAGGAGATGTATCCGTGCTTCGTACAGAGTATTCGTAGAAGGTAGGTTGCAAGCAGGTTTTGGATAACAACTGTAGGGCTGCTGGGTGGCTTGGTCGTCATAGTGGATAGGCGGGCTACACGTAGCCCCAGTTAGCAACATGTTGAGGTTTTGGTTGTCTCGCAACCTCCCACACATGAATACTGTCTACAGGTTCTGGGCCGTTGACACGGGCTGGTTTGCGTGACCTAACCACGTTCGGGGCTGGAGAGACAGAGTGATGTTGGTCATTGGGGCCGAGAGATCCTGTTGTCCGTCTCTGGATAGCGGAATCCGTTGATGGGTTTCTTTCTTGTGCCCTTTCAGATCGGGGATTTGGCTCGAGTTGGCGCCTTGGTGGGGTAGCGGCGGGGGACCCGTGTCGTCCCGATGGCTGGGCAAGCTGGCTACTGCGCGGAGCACCTCATTCTGCCGTCGCCTCATCACATCCTCGAATGCTGTCAAGGTGTGATGGCGGGATGGGAAGGTTTGGTTCCTGAAGCATGATTTTGATTACCATGTAGAGAGCCCCATATTCGGCCTCTTCCCGCTCTGTCTTGGCTGTAAGTTGTAAGTTGTTTGCTGTTGACTGGTGTTACTGGCTCCATGTTTTCTTCCCTTGGGAATATTCCCATTATCGTGAAGCTACCATGGTCTCATTGTAGGGACGATGCCTGTCCTGTTCCCAGATGGCTGGCGTGGTGGACTAACTCGAAGTTGCAACCGCAACCGCTATCGCTCCTCCTTCCTGTCGATTACAGGAGAGACATCAGAGTAAGGTACGTACCGAGTACTCTGGAATACAAATGGAAGGCACGTCGATTTGTCTCCACAAATTTGGAGTCTCTCCGCAGACCGGTGTTTCCCCGCCAAGACTTCCAAAAGCACCTCGCAATCCATCGACTGGCTGGGAAGAACCGCAACGCGAAGAAGGAAACAAAACATCCGTACTCAAGTACCGTGGCAGTAGGTTTCCATCGTCTTATTCCCACGGGCCATATTGCCAGCCAACGCAGCCGTGCGTAAAGCTAGAAATCAACCCCCAAAGAAAGACAACACAGCAACTCACGACGACAGGTATGAGCTACCCCTCTCGGCGGTCTCGGGGGACGTCGGCAACCGGTGGAGATGGAACGAACTAGAGCACTTTCCCACGGCTTTGAGGCTTTCAGAGAACGGGAAAGACGGCGCTGGGCTGGACCTGACCTGGACTGGGCTGTGCTTGCTTCCGCCAGACTGTAAACCGGCCCCATGCCACCCGCAGTCAAACAACCAGACGAACATGGAAGTGGAAGGTTCAAGTGGACCTTCTGTCATTAACCCCGCGCTTACTGACGCCTTCTCCCTTCTCACTTCTTTCTATTCACTCCATATCACTGCCGCAGGCCGAGAATATCCAATCCTGTTAGTCGGTACCTGTCAGAATCGTCTTGATTCCACTTGAAAATAATTCCCTCTCTCTAAAATTCCTATCCTTCAAGCCTCCTGAAGCGGGTATTCGTCTATCATCTCCAGCATATGCCTCCACTTAGACCTCGGGGCAATCAATGCCCATGTCTACGGCTTCTTTGCCAGTTCCCTCCTAGCCATCCCAGAAACTCGGTCTTTTCCCTTCAGTGACAGGCCGGAGGCGTTGTACTGATGATGGCTTATGCACCGTACCTGTCGTTCCCTCCCACTTTGGCCCAGCTTGTGCCGGCTTGAACCATATCGGAATCCTATTCCTGGCCATGGCCCCCCCAATACGCCGCTCAATATCCATTTATTCCTCCACTCTGCCCACGCCCCCAGAGTCCCAAATGGGGTGCTTTCCTGGCTAAGCTGACAGATGCCCCATCGTCGTCAGCCAATGCTGGGCGACGGCACGTTTGCGCCAGGAACACGACGCCTCGGGGAGCCACTTTCCCTCCGGTCTCTCCAGCTCGTTCAGGCCATGGCTGATGTCGTTGCTGTTTCCATCCAGTCTCTTCTCCGTTCTCTTGCCCTGGTCGTTGTTTATTCTCAGCCCCTCCACGACGTAAGAGAGTCCCCATCGTCTTCATCTATCAACTAATCTAAGTATGTGAGAAAACACCGCGCCGGGCCTATGTCCTCTTGAATTTGTTTTGTACCTACCTATCCTGATCTAGTATAAGGGGACCATCCACGCCCAACCCGACCTGCATGCCATCCATCCTCATCTGCTCATTCCCTTCCTGTTGCCTCGACCCCTCACCCATCCCTCTGCATCTCAAAAGGGAAAACGATACATCTGACCTGCATCGTCCTGCCTTCCCTTGCCTGGACTCAACACCACAATACTGCACAGTAGAGAAGCCGTCCTGTACCCTGCTTCCGGCTGGGCTTCTGTTATCGTTCTAGTCCCTTACTCACGTGTCCTGCACCACCTCCCTCATCCAATCTGGAGCATAGGGTAGCAGTTCTCGACCCTTGAGGCCACTGCAGTCTACGGATACACAAAGATACATTCGCACGAGAGGCTCACAACTACGCTACCGCTGCGCCAAGCTCCAACCTTCCACACACCCACCCTCCATCACGCAAACTACGCACCAAGGGCACCCACCTTTCGGGCAGAGGCATCCCAGTTCCCGCCGGCTCGGACTGGACTGCAGCCATCGCTGGGCTGCTTTATCCGTGGGCGGCGTCCACCTTGTCTCTCTCGCTTCGAGCGTGACCGACTTATTATTCCTCTCCCCTGACCTACTTGTCTTAGAACTTGGGTCTCGGAAACCGTCATACACATCCTACACGCTCGTTTCCCAACCTGCTCAGGATTCTGGCCATCTTCCTCTGCGCAAGTTAGAGTCGCACAGCAATACACCCTGGCCAGAGATCTTCGCTTGACCTGCCTGCTACGTTGATCCTCGAGCTGCGCTTGCGCAGTTATTTTTGAAAGGCCCGGATCTCCCTCCGCAACCAGATGGTCAACATTTATCCTTCCACTCTCCGCACTTTACCTTCGACCGGTTACTCTTGAACTCTGGAAGTTTTGCCCACCGTTTTACGCTCTATTTCACCAAGAAGACTTGCGACAAAATGGCCGCTGCCGTAGCTGAACACCCACGTTTCTTTCCTTCGCATCATGATGCGCTGAGCCACGATGATTTCGAAACAGCTTCGATCCGCTCTGCCGCGCCGTCTTATTGTAAGTTGACTCTTGTCACGAGCCAGCCTTATGTGGGACGTTGGGATGGCTTCTTTGCTTTCGCACGGGACGCCATGCCGGCGCCTGACATGCTCGAGCTTCACCGACAAAGACATGTCGCAGTATACCTCGAAATGGAAGTGGTCGAGCTAACACCAAACAATAGTCTCAGACGCGCCCTCTTACCACTCGATCGCTCCGCATCCCGAGCCTATTCCTCCTTACTCCCCGCCTATCAACAACAACAATGTGAACCGCACGGCCGCTGGCTCCACTCAACACCCAACGTCCCTGCTTCCTGCCGTCCCGGCCCCGAGCCGTTCCGGGAACTCGACGCCCCAACCCCACCGAACCACCGGCCTGCCCCCGATTCCTCCGGCGCCGCCCAGCGCAGCCCCACGACTCGATCAGTTCCGCATTCCCACGTGGTCAACGGTGCACACAAATCCGACGCTGAATAACGTCGCCCGAAGACGCATGAACCAAGGTGCCGATCCCGTTGCCCACCTCCGTCGCTTTATGTCTGAGCGAATGGCCGAGGAGGAGGCGGCCCAGCGAGCTCGGGACTTCCGACCGCTCGAGGACCCTTACTTGGTCGGCGAGGAGGCCGCTGCAAGTGCTCGCAGGGAGAGACTTGCACGCGAGTCTGGTGAGGATATTCTCTGGGACGAGGATCGCCGTTGGAACCGCTTTCTCGGTAAGTCTTGGTCTTTTCTCACTATCTGTTTCTTTCAGAGTGTAAACATGGCTCGCTAACATTCCGGCAGCGCAAATGCAAACTTGGGAGGACCGCGATCGCAGTAGTTGGAGAAATCTGCGTCAGCCTCCGCCAGCACAGCGCAAGAAGCTGACCCGCCGCCTTGCAGGGCGTCTTTGGTAGACCGCTTGACGCGACCACGATTTTGATGCGCATATGAAACGACTGAAAAACCAAGGGTTTGTCATGTATCTGGAAAAAGGAGTCTGTCGTTTTTTGCTCTCTCTCTCTCTTATCATTCATCCATCGGCGTCTCTGCATAGAGCATAGGGAAGCCGATGATTCCTCCTAGAAAGGAGATGATTTCCACTCAGGCATTTTCTGTTTTGGTTTTGGGTACAGGCCGAGGCATTTGAGCCTTGTTTTCTTTCTTTCACGACATTCGTCTTGCCTAAGGTCTTGATCCGGGCATCGTAGGGTAGATTTTCAACAATTTTCGGCATCGAACTCAGATTTCAGATGCATTCAAGGAAGGATTCGGGAAGGCCAAAGACATGCTGCCTACCTTAGCTTTATTGATTTTCTACATATGGACAGTAGGGACATTTAGGCCTAGATTCCTGACATTCAGGATACACGGAACCAAATTGAAGAAGATATTTCATCTACGTCTGGAACCGTGCTACAGATGACTTGGTACTCCTTTGTGACGGTTTGTCTCTTGACTTTGATTACCAGGTGAAAACAGTCATCCGGTCTCGCTTCCCTCGCGATGATTCTCACACGAGCCTAGTTTTGTTTCCATAAGACAAATGAAGCGCTCATGTTTGGAGGATACACTATCTAAGGGTTGGTAAAAGGCCGTTCTTGCGAGAAGACGGTTGAATTTTGTGCCCCGCGTCATGGTCACTATTTTAAGTCCGAAAGATATACATGTGGCTTAACACAATGTCTCTTGAGCCGGCTTGCTTCTATTCCCCGCGGTCAAATCTCCTAGAACCAGCTCTCAATCCCACGCTGTATTCTGATTGTCCGGCAAGGGGCAACTGGATCTCTGATTTACTCACAGCCCGAGTTGAGAACTTTGCCACTTCGTCGGGACAGTGAAGCCGTCCAAGTTAATAAGGTGGCACTAGTTGGTTCTAGACAGGAGGTGGAGGAAAGTTGTGAGATGTTGATACTCAAGTCTTTCCAAGAACGCATAAATGCTGTCTAGGTACCATCACTCCAATCGCGATTCTTGGTGTGAATAAAAGAAGGAAACCCTCCCAAACCTGTCAGCTTTACAAGACCTCGGCGCTTTTGCAAGTCTGACGAGCGGAACATGAGTAAGCGCCTCCTGATCGTCGACGAGGTCTACGAGGATATATCGAAGCCTACAACGCAACAGCGGTCATTCACTCGGCGGTAACGTGTAAAAAGACGGTTCAAGGTCGTCAATGTGCTCGAACACGCGGGTCAAAATTCGTTCTTCTCAAGAGTATCTTGAGCACCAAGCGAGATCCCGACAAGAGCTATGATTCATCGACATGCGTGTTGGACATACATCGACGCTTTCCTACCGAATAATCAAGACCACGCGGAATACACCCGGCCCATTCGTCCAGGCCCTCCCATACCCCTAAGAGAACGGCCGCGTGTTACGTAACTTGCGCATATTCAACCCATCCCCTCCACCAGACTACACAATAAGAGGCCCTCAAACCATCCATATACCCCCTCGAATCCATTCCCGTCACCAGCCATCAGGCGCCCCCTTCGGGGGGTCAGGTCAAAACTGGCTGCGTGATGGAGTGGTGCAAGTCCATGAACAGCCTAATCGGTGAAGGCTTAGAGGTCCCGTGTTCGAGTCCCAGCAAGTACACCCAGAGATGTAGCCCCCGTTCGCCACCGGGGGGGGGGGGGGGACTGTTTTGCTATTATGGTCAATCAAGTCTTCTTCTTTGGTATTGGCTCTTGGTTTTTACGATGGTCAGAGAAGTAAGCTGCGATCTGTGTCCTCTGGCTAGACGAGGAAGTCGCGGGCGATGACACTGGTAACGGGCTTTACTTGTTGACACTCACTATTGTTATTGTCGCAAATTTTGGGCCTTCGCTGGGAAGGTCCGCCAAGGCACGAATGGATAACCAAAGCAAGACCTTTCGCTGGAGATGATGCTTTAAAAGTCTCTAGGTCACTATTGCACAACATTCCCATTTACACGCCGAGCCCACTGTCGAGCTCACCATCATAGCCAGGGGAATAAGCTGAGAGCCGGTATGATATCAAGCTGAGGCTGCGATACGAAGTCGATTGTGCTAGACCTCGAGAGCTTTGTATTGCACAGAGTTTCTCTGCTGGGGAAGTAGTGTAGACAGTTGCCGACGTTGATACCATACTGCACATGGCTTTCCCACGGGAGCTTTGGGGTGACAGAACAATAGGGATTCATGCCTCCTCCTCATCATGATCCCGAGCTACGTTGCTGCTCGGTCTATACCAGACAGCCGAGTTCCATGCACTTACTCGCGGCTCCACCACAGATTGGTCTGGCACATGTACCACTCATCACAGATGACGAAATCAAGTTGCGTTCGAAAAAATTCAAAGATACTGAACCCGGATGCCTATCATACCTTCCACAGCTCCCGAGACCATCTTCTAGCCCGTCATACATAAAATCTACACGAGGGTCCTGTTGTAACGCCGTGCCATATGCTGGTTTGGTCCAGAAACCACCCATACACCTTCTCTTTTGATGCTTCTTCAACCTGACGTCCGGCGGTTTCCTGGCTTAATGTACAGTTTGTTTCGTTGAAGGGTGGTGTTAAGTTGTAGTAAATTATCGCCGTTTGGTTTATTCGGGGAATTCGGGAGCTTCTTAGCCCTTGGACTTGGTGTTCAGGATAAGAGCGACAATGAGTCTACGCTGGTCAGCATCTATTCACCTGGCATCATCTATAACCATGTGACATACCCGTAAAGACCCAAGACTTCGCCGAAAATAAGAATCAGGACCATGCCGACGAAGATGCGCGATTGCTCCATGTACGAGCGCACGCCCTTGTCGCCGACGATACCAATCGTGTAACCAGCCGCAAGGCCAGTGAAGCCAACGGAGAGACCGCAGGCAAGGTGCATGAAGCCGCTATTCTCGAGTCAGCATACAGGATTTTGTTGTAATCATATGTCTTGTTGCGACTAACTTGAACAAACTGTAGTTGCTTCCAGCACCGGGAGGGACCAAATCTTGGGCGATGAGGACCGAGATAACCAAAGAGTAAACAGCAATGATACCGGACATGACGACGGGAATCAGACACTGCTGCAGTGTTAGCAGACGCTTTTCTACCGGGGTGTAATATTCTATTGGCATGCCTTCATAATGAGGTCGGGTCTGAAAGTTCCGACACCAGCAATACCGATTCCTGACTTGGCGGTACCATATGCGGCGCCGATGCCTGTCGAGGAGAGTCTGTTTAGTACATTGTCCATTTATCGTCGCGTCGGGTAAAAGCACAGATATGCTTGCAGAGTGAACGTACATCCGAAAATCATGGCAGCCGCAATGCCGGCCTAGATTGAAGACATGTCAGCACAGGCTCGAAGGTAAATGCCGTAGCTGTCCATAGCTTGCTGGAGTAACAGCTACTTGAGCAAGCAAAACGTCGGGGGGCGAGAGCTTACCATTCCGATGAACGGCGCGAACTTGGGGGCGAGGACAGAGTCTTCAGCCATGGTGGGCAAAATGGTGGTCGGACTCGATGCGGGGGATGCGTGTTGATGGCCGACGGAGGGGGGAGGGATATGCGTGTCGAGGATCCCGCGATGTTGGCTTCCTGGATCCAGGACCTTGGAGCTTGGTGACGGTGACGAGGCCCAATCAGGACTGCACTGTGGACAGGCTGAGAAACCCGTGACTCGGCGCCATACCGGCCCGACGCACCAGCCCCATTTCAATGGCATTGTGGCTGGTGTTGCATCTGAAGACTGGAAGTGTGGCTGAGCGGGGCTGGCAGGAATGGAAATCGTGCTCGAGTACGGCGCAGCGGCTGCAGCAGCGTTCTCCAGGTGGCCCGTGTCTGACGGGGGTCTGGAATCTCTGGTTTCCTCTTATCGATGCATACCTTAGCCTCATGGCGGCGCATCATCCGAGCAGCGGGTGGAATCCCTGGGCTTTTTGGCCAACTTTCACTTCCACCCCCTTCGACTGCAGGTCACAGCTCTATCTCATGTTTTTGGCGCATTTTGCGTTCTTCACTCATAGCCAAATGGGAGGGGCGGGACGTGCCTTGGCGTGATGAATACAATCAACCTTTTGTCGCGTCTCTTTAGCACTTACGGGGAAGTGACTCTTCCGGTTGGATAAAGAGGGTAGGAGAGCTTCGAGGGACGTTGTTGATTCGAAGCCACCCCGAATGCCGACCGCAAAAAAGTCAAGCTGACCTCGAAACATGGGCGCATTGCAAACAAGAGACAGGCCGGGGGGCCTCGTTGTTGGCGTGCGGTTCTTGCATGAGGAAGCTCCATTTCTTCCGGCAGTCACGCTGCCCACCTCACGCGGCGTTAAGACGGTCTCCAGTCTAGCCCCCCTGTTTCTAGCAAAGGTTCTTGAATAATGAAGAGTGCGCTATCACAAGTCAGACATTGTTATTCTTAGATTTTGACATCGCCAGACCGCATGTTAGAGGAATGCCCAGGCCAGGCGAATCGACGCCTTTTAATATTAGATGCAGAGAAGCAGGGCGCTGCGTCTAATTCACGGGCGGAAGGGAGACGGTGGATCGGGCCAAGTCTCTCCCAAGTCCCAAGTCCACCTGTGCTGGCGTCTCGGTGGATCGTCCAGATTGCACGTTTTGGCGGTCGGCCGTCCTTTTTGACATTGACTGGTTTGATTGATCTACTGTCCTAGCACATTCGCGAGTTGTTGGCGTGCACCAGGCACGCCTCTTGCTCTCTCTGCGTGTATGTATTTCATACCGGATGGATCTGGGTAGCAGCAGCAGCAGCAGCAGCAGCAGCATCAACAGCAGCGAATGGAAAGGGATGGGCGCAAGTCGATCGCACAGCAGTTGTTGCCTTTGTAAGCGTGACCTTTTGTGGCACTTTCCTGGCCAAGCAAAAGAAGGGAAAAGAGAGAAACCCGCAGGCAGGATGCATCACTGTCCAACAGGCATGCGCCGTCAGGTAGCATGACCGAAGGCAAGCAAGTAGGCAGGCAGAGAGTCAGGCCAGTAGAACCTGGAATTACCTACCTACTCCGTACCTAAGGCAAGATAGATGAAGAAAGTGAAAAAGGTACCTTACATGTGCACCTCCCGCAGGAGAAAACGGCGCATCCAAAAAAGTACTCGTCCCGACCCTGACTAAGGTAAGGCGCCCTCCACCGACGAATACTTACTGGAGAGTACGTACATAGTGAATGCTCTGGACACCAACAAGAGGTGGTTGGTCCCCTCCCAGCGGTATCCCGTCCATCTTCCATGCACCACCGTATCTATCCAGACGGTAGACCTTGGGCTGTCTGCCAGTTTTGGTGCCGTCCTATCAAACTATCCCCAGCTTTCGACGCCTGTCCCAACCAACCTGGAAGCAACCCCAGTCTCCAGTTCCCGACCCAGTTCTAGCCCAATGCCGATGACTTAGCACCAACGACGACCAGTGACCCAGCAGCACCCTCTTCCACCACTACCACCACCTCCTCCACCACGAACCACCACGGCCACCACCATCCTTCGACTTTTTGCCCGCAACATTTCCTAGCCGCCAGCAACAAGTTACTCAGCATTGCTATCGCCTGCCCGCAAGCACAACTGCGCTGCCTTACCTTACCCGACGCTCCTTTTCGCATCGTCTCGACATAAACAAAAGTTGCCAGATCTGCCGTGGCTCGGTTTCTTTTTCGTCGCCTTCCCTGTTTCCTTTCTTCTTCACCCCCCCTTCGACAATCGCCCGGGTCAGGGCCGTGTGTCAAGTCATAGGCCCATAACGTCACCCGGCCCATCCTGGAAAGGGGACGCAGAACACCTAGAACGAAGGGGAAACGAATAGCAACCACCAAAAAAATCCTCCCCCACGCTGGCCACCGCCTCTCCGCCAAAGTGACGACCGCAGCGTCGACATCTGCCTCTGTCTTCGCCAATTGTGCCCTTTGAGCGGTTTGCGTGGTCCTGTGTCTCTTCGCCATAGTCGGCGGCCGTTGAGGCCTCACGTTGTTAGTACCACTCACTACACCTCTCTTTCCATCCTCTTGTACCACATTTTTCTCCACCTTGGCACACTCGCCATCTCTCCCCTTTAACCCAACCAACGACCAAAAGCTGATAAGGGCATTGTCGCCGACTTCCAGTTTCCTCCATCGAACCCATCATGTCCGACTACCGCGGCGACCCGAGGGGTCACTCGTCCAACTACCAGCGCGAAGCCGCCTACTCTAACATTTTCGGCGCCAATCCCCCGCCGGGACGTTCGCAGACAATGACCTCTTCTTCGATGCCTCCCCAGATGATGCCACAACAGCAGGGAGGAAGGACGCAGACAATGTCATCTTCCATGTCGTCTATGCAGCGACAACCGCCCCCGAGGGTGCCTCCAGGCCAGTACATGGACCGCGACCCGGGCTCTCCGAGAGGTGCTCCTATGCAGCCAAATGGCTACCCGGCTCAACAACGCTCAGCGTCCGGCGGCTATCAAGTGCCCAACCCGCAAGCACAATACATGCAGCAACAACAGGCTCGCCGCCCTTACGGAGGACCTGCCGGGCCCATCCCTCAGCGTGATGGAAGGGGGCCGCCGCCGTCCCAAGGGCAGTACGGCCCACCAAGAACAGCAGCACAGCGATTTTACCAAGGAGCAGGAGGCGCGGCGCCAGCTATGAATAACGATTCATACCGCTCGCAGTCTCTTGCTTCCGCCCCGAGACCGAACATGTACCAGCCTTCCTCAAATGGATACGGCTCACAACCGAATCACCAGGCCCCGGCCAATGCTTTCCGCCATGCTCCGTACAATCCGAGCTCGTCTCGCACAACAGCACAAGGAAGGGTCGTTCCAGAACGCCAAGACGATCGAGCCATGTCAATGACTGGCTATCACCCGCAGGACCGCGATATGCACCAGTACCAGAATTCCCACCAGACTATGAGTGGCCGGGTCATTCCGAATAGAAGGGCGCCCGTGGAATTGCCGGCCACCAATGGAAGTTTCGGAGGAGGCTATACACCAGCGCCAGGGTCTCAGACCAGAACGATGAGCATGGCTTCTTCAATAACCGGTGACCCGAACAACCAGAGGACGATGTCGATGGCGTCTACGGTGGCACCAACGATCACGCCTTCAGAGAGCGACGCGACCCTGACGCATAGACCTTCTATGAGCAAGTCTATTGACGGTGAACGACCTCCAACTGGCAAAATTCGACCCCCCCTGGTTTATCCCGCACTGCTATCGCGAGTGGCCGACTGCTTCCGGCAAAAGATCATTACTGGCGACCGGACGAAGAACGAGCTCACGTATAAGAACGCCTTCAGTGGTGCCGAAGCTGTGGATGTCTTGTCGTACATTATTAGGACGACAGACAGGAATTTGGCGCTGCTGTTGGGACGAGCTCTGGATGCCCAAAAGTTCTTCCACGACGTCACCTACGAACATCGCTTGCGAGACTCCACGTCAGAAATGTACCAATTCCGAGAAACTCTGATGGAAGAAACGGAGGAGAGACCTGCGGTCGATGGTGTCTTTGTGCTCCTTTCCGAGTGTTACTCGCCGACTTGTACAAGAGATCAGCTCTGTTACTCCATTGCGTGCCCTCGCAGACTGGAGCAGGTATCTCGGCTGAACCTGAAGATCCAGCCTGGCCTGAAGAAGGAGTCTGAGAACGTCTCTAATGAAGATGATGTCGACCAGACCGATGAACAGAAGCTATGGATCAACTCCGTTCCGAAGGAAGTGGCCGACAGCATCGGCGACAGGGAGAAGAAGAGGCAGGAAGTCATTTCAGAAATCTGCTACACCGAGAGAGATTTCGTGAAGGACCTGGAATATCTGCGCGACTTCTGGATTCTGCCTCTGCGCTCCAAGGCTTCTCCGATTCCTGCTAACAAGAGGGAGAAGGTTGTTAAGGCCATTTTCAGCAATATTGTCGATCACCCAAGTTTGCATGCTGTGAGCGCAAAATTCGCCAAGATGTTGACAGAGCGGCAACAGAAGAACCCGGTTGTTGGTGCTATTGGCGACATTTTCCTCGAGTGTGTACCTCAGTTCGAGCCATTTATTTGGTATGGTTCCAAGCAATTGGAGGCCAAGTTCGAATTTGAGAATGAACGATCCGCCAACCCCTACTTTGCCAAGTTTGTTGATGAGATTGAACGGCGAAAAGAGTCACGCAAGCTGGAACTCAATGGTTACCTCACCAAGCCGACGACTCGTTTGGCTCGTTACCCACTTTTGCTGGAAAACGTGCTCAAGTACACAGAGGACGGTAGCTCTGACAAGGAAGACATCCCCAAGGTGCTCAAGTTGATTCGCGACCTCTTGACGAGAGTCAACGCCGAGTCAGGAAAGGCCGAGAACAGATTCAACCTGAGGCGACTCCATGAGCAACTGCGCTTCCGGCCAAACGAGAGGGTGGATCTACGATTGACGGAGGAAGGCAGAGAGTTGGTATTCAAGAGTCAGTTGAAGAAGACACCGCAAGACGCGTCTGAGATCACTGCTTTCTTGTTCGACCACGCAGTCCTTCTGGTGAGAATCAAGCAGGCTGGCAAGGGCGAAGAAATCAAGGCATACAGGCGGCCGATCCCCTTGGAGCTGCTCGCTATCCGTGAAATGGAAGAGGTCATCCCAGGTTCCGGTGCCATGAAGCGATCTTCATCAAGCTTGCTTCCCGCCCTTCGAGCCAACACAAACGACAATAAAAAGAGCGAAGGCTGGCCGATCACATTCAGGCACTTGGGCAAAGCCGGGTACGAACTGACGCTCTACGCGTCTAACCAGGCTGCACGTAAGAAGTGGCTCGAGTTTATTGATAGCGCCCAGCAACGTTTGAGAGCCCGCGCCGACTTCTTCAACACAAGTGTAATCTCCACAGGCTTCTTTGTGGGCACAAACCAAGTCAACTGCGTTACGCCGTACGATGGTGGCCGCAAGTTGCTGTACGGCACGGACAATGGCATCTACCTTTCTGATCGCAAGAGCAGAGATGCGATGCCCAAGCGTGTCATTGAGACAACGAGCGTCACCCAGCTTGATGTTCTCGAGGAATATGGCCTCCTTCTGGTTCTATCTAATAAGGCGCTTTATTCGTACCCGCTTGGAGCATTGGATCCAAACGAACCTGCTCTCTCGAAGCGACCCAAGAAAATCCAGAGTCACTGCAACTTCTTCAAGACAGGCATCTGCCTCGGCAGACATCTTGTGTGCTGCGTTAAGTCCTCAGCTCTCTCGACTACAATAAAGGTGTATGAACCCAACGATGCTATGTCGAAGGGCAAGAAGCAAAAGGGCTTCGGCAAGATGTTTGCTGGACAAGACGAGCTCAAGCCGTTCAAGGAGTTCTACATTCCCACGGAATCATCGTCGGTACACTTCCTCAAGTCCAAGTTGTGTGTGGCATGTGCCCGTGGATTTGAGGTGGTTTCACTTGAGACTCTTGAGACGCAATCATTGCTCGACCAGGCAGACACGAGTCTCGACTTCGTTGCAAGAAAGGAGAATGTCAAGCCGATTCACATTGAGCGCCTCAACGGCGAGTTCCTTCTCAACTACTCCGAATTCTCGTTCTTCGTCAATCGTAATGGATGGCGCGCGAGACCTGAATGGCGGATCGACTGGGAGGGTACACCGGGAAGCTTCGCTCTTAGCTACCCGTGGATTCTGGCGTTCGAGCAGAACTTTATCGAACTCAGGAACATTGAGAATGGTGCTGTGCATATTGTGCCGCACAAGAACATTCGGATGCTGCACAGCAGCACGCATGAGGTAATGCTTCCTATCTCCCGCTTATCACGCACCTCACTGACAAATTACAGATTATCTTTGCGTATGAAGATGAGAAGGGAGAGGACGTTGTCGAAGCCATCGATTTCTGGAAGAGCAACAGGAGATCCGAAATCCCTTGATTTCACTCCACGAGTGAGCTGTTTCTCATCCGTCTTCTGAGGGAAAACATGTTTTAAAGATCGATACCAGAGTGATTTGACTCAAGAAATTCTTTTTCAGCCGTATCCGTGGCAGCCTTTTGGCGATGGAGAGGGTTGCGCTCTCCCTGTTGGGCGCCAATCTCCGGGGCCGACGGTGTCGGGCGTGATGTTTCATGTAGAAGGGGTGAAGGCAATCCTGCTTCGCCATCGATACGTGGTTCTATTTGGCATGGTTGTTTCTACTTGGATGAGGATTCTTGTTCGACTGGGAAAGCAGTTCGTCCGCATGCAAAGGCTTGGATGTGGAAGGGCTTGCCAAGTGAGTAGGATAGGACTCGGGAGAGAAAGGATGAAGGGCGAGGACCTGAGGAGAGAAGGAGAGAGACAGGCGAGCGGCTGGCCGGAACAATTCGAAAGAAGTTGTTCCCATGCAAAAGTTGCTTATGTATCGCGTGAACGTGAGGAACGTGAGGCGACGACGATGAAGGGTAGGAATAGGGAGCCATGGCAAGGGGGATTATCTTACGCATTGTCGTTTGAGCTTTGGGTCTGCGTTGCATACGGTGGTGCGTGGGCGGTTGGCTTGATGTTCGAATCTTTGTAATTGCATGAGCGTGTTGGAGAATAAGATCCGGATGTTTACTGACATTGTATTTCTTCCTCCACTTGCGTGATGGGTAATGGTGTGTGTCCACATGCGATATCAAGTTTCGAGGAAGGAGAAGCCTCTTGTCCCGTCTGCCTTTGGAGAATCGAACATCATGCAGGAGGGATGTGATGTGAAAGTTACTCGATGGGAAGGAGAAAGGATGTATGGGCACCGCTCGACTGTTCTGAATTCTTATCTGAGGCAAGTGACAATATGGGAGGGCCTTCGAAGAGTCGGTGTATTTGGTGAGCTGCGCAGAGCCTCAGCCAAAGCTGGTTTGCAAATCATATTCTAGGGCGCTGGTATATAATGGGCGGTTGGAATCACTTGCTGAATGCTGGCAAGACGATCCAAAGGGGTCATACCGTCCGTCTTGAGGGCGGCTGATCATCCAGAGATTCGGTTTCGTCGCAAAAATCATTGCGGCAGTTGAAATATATCTAGTAAAGAAAGCTACGCCTCTTTTTATCGACCTCCTTCTTTGTCCAGTTCTCAGCTCTACTTACTGTCCGTGTATTAGGAGGAGAATAATATCGAGGTGTGAGAGGGCAGCTACTGGCCGTGATGCCTGTCATATTGGGTAGCATGGAAATGTATGCAAAGCAGAATGATATGCTACATGCACCAACCCAGAAGATACCTTCTCGGGGACGATGGGGCGAGCTACGAACGCTTCTACGACGAGACCAGCTAGATTTACCCATGGGTTGGTAGTGTCCACGGCGGTGCCTATAAAGCAGCTGCTAAGCTGATGGAGAACTACAAATTGGCCCAGCTGGCTGTGCAACGCATGTGGATCAAGCCTCATGATCCGATCAATCTAGATGCACCGATTAAGTCCCCCACCGCCGACCTTTATACACCGGCGCCGAAGACCATGACATGCAAAGAAGCCTTAGATTAGGCTTTGCGAAAGGCTGAATACAGCGGGACTTGAACCGAATGAGATAATAGTCGCTATTTGTCGCAGAAGAGCAGCGTGAACTAGTAGAGCTTCCGATGGGTAACCCAGAACTCGTCACAATGTAATAAATATGTGTACGGCATTCCTCTCGCATAGAATCTCCTTGTCTGTAGATCAAATGGAGAATGGCGAGAATTAAGAAGATCCTGCCTAGGAGTGGTGTTGTCAATCCGCAAAGCCAGACCTATTATTCATGACATGTCTGCGATCATGTAAGCCAACGGAGGTGCACTGCTTGCGATTGATATAACTTTTTCGCATTTATATATTGACAAACGTACTTTATTTCTCTAGATTCTGTTCATGATAAATAACCTGCAGTTTAACGAATCGTCAACAAAGTACCCGTCTGCAAAGCCTCCTCAATCGGGAAGTATCTGATCTCCATTCTCCCACGTTCCTTCCCTGCGAACTTCAAGAGTCGCACCTGCCTTCTCATCAGTAGCTCAGGCAACTTCAGCCCCCAGGCTTTCCTTCTCCACTTGGAAAACAATTGATCATTCCCTGCTTACTTTTCACCCTCTTCTTCTGCGGCAAAGCGTCCCCACATCTCACTCTCATTCTCATTCTCATTATGCCACTATCTCACACCTGCTTGCCACAGACCAACCTTTACTCAGAAAACCCAACCGGAAAGGCTTGCAACATGGCCGAAGAGGATCATCGATGGATGATTGAAACCGACAGGTTGTCGGATTTCAAACTCATCTGTCGGGGAGAAGTGATCAACGTTCACAAGATATTACTCGCCGGCCACTCCCGGCGCTTTGAAACTATTTTCAACGACGATTTCCAGGTTGCCCTATTCCAGTCATCTCTATATGAAGCAATCATAACTGACACGTCGGATAGCAGAACAAAGATGGCGTGATGGTTCTTGAAGACGTTGAACCGGAGCTTATGCGTCACCTCCTGGACTACTTCTACAAAGGCACCACTGAATGGAATGTCCCTAAAGCCGATTTGGAACTAAATGTCCGGCTCTGCATCCTCGCCTGTCGACTCCTGGCCAGAACAGTCATGTTCACTGTTGAGAAGCGGATTATGACTGCGCTGGAGTCCTACGAGAGCAAGGTCCGTGTTCTCGTTCTTATCGACAAGGCCTTCACGAACCCAATCTGTTCCATGTCTGCTCTGGGATACATCGCTGGCGAGGCTGCCTGGGCTCTATTCCTTGATAAGAAGCGTCCTAAAGCAGCAAACTCCGTGAGCTTGGCGTCAAGAAAATACCAAAGGCTGGCAAACATGATGCTCTGGTGGTCTTCTCAATACACCAACTTCACTCAGGACCGTGGCATAGTCCAGGTGGTCTCTACTGGCCAAGTAAGAGAAGCCATTCTCACCGGGAAACTCACACCAACGTCGAGGACTTGAGAAGCCCGATTAAGAAGAAACTCCATCTCACGGTTAGGTATCTGTTTCTCACTTTCTTCTCTTCTGATATATTTACTGACTTAGTGAAGCAACAAACCCTGAGGTGAATCATCACAGAGCTGCTCTGTTGCTCACTGGCTCATGCCAAGCACAAGATGCGCTATGATATGCTCGGAAGGAGGTTTATGGTCATTCACTAGGGAAGTTTTGGGGAAGGGAGACGAGGCAAGACGAAGAATGTGAAATGCCCATTATTTCTAGCGAGGCATACATTCTGCCTTCATCCTTCGTAATCGCAATTTGTCATCAGTTCAACAAGGCTCAGTGATAGAGGCAGGATAATGATGCGAGTAATCAATAAGAGAACAGCTTCATACAGTTTCACCGACCAGAGTGACTCGTGGTTTTTACCATGCTGTCCATGAATATCATGACATATGAACCCTAAATCGCGAAATTATACTTTTCATGTGAGTTATTAGATTCTAACGTGGTATCGAGCCAAAGTGAACACAAGCGCCGTCATGCAAACCATGAAATCATCATCCCCTGTCCCCAGTATCAAAAGAAAAGACACTGATTCCTACTTCATTTCTTGGTACCAGCCAGGTGCCACTCAAACACCTTTCTGAACCTCTCCTTTCCATCGCCTTGGATCGTATCTCCGTGGCAAGGGATGAGCGTATCAAAGTCCCACGCATCGATCCTCTGGATGCTCTCGTTGAAGCTCGGCCTGTTCTTGCTGCTCATCACGTACCACTGGAAGCGCTTCACCCACTTGACGTCGCCCTCGGTAGTCTGCAGGCCGCCAAACAGCTTGTTCCCGAAGCCGGAGGAAGTGTCGCGCTCGCCTTCGGGCGCCTTGGAGTACTGCTCCCGCGGGGGCAAGTTGAAGAGCAGATCCGCCTGGATGAGAACGCGCTCGGGCTTGAAGTAGAAGACGAGCTCCTTGTTGGCGTGGGCGTCGACGTACTCGTACTCGAAGTCGGCGTCAAACTCGGGGGTGATGGTGGTGCTGCGCTTCTCGGCACCGTCCTTGAAGACGACGAAGAACTCGTCCGACGTGTTGATCTTGGGGTCGCCCGTCTGCTTGGCGCGCTTCTGCGGCAGGCCGTCAGGGCCGATGATCTTGGCCTGCGGGTAGGCGGCCTTGTACTCGGAGATGAAGATGTGGTGCTCCATGTCGGGGGCGATGATGTAGGCGAGGTTGCCGCCCTTTTCGGCGATTTTGGCTTTTACGGCGTCGGTGAGGGCGACGGGGCTGAAGACGGCGAGGGAGCCCGAGGTGAGGCGGACTAGGGTTGCGCGGCCGCCGATTTTGAGGGTGCCGAAGCGGGAGAAGGGGACGGAGAAGGTTGTGACGTTTGGGGTCAGGTCGCGGATGACCATGACGTCTGCCGGGTTTTGGGGGATGAGTTTTGAAGACATTGTGAGGTTGTGAACTTTGTCTTTGGCGGATTTGAGGGGGTTGGTGTGGTTATCTTTGAGTTGCTGCTCTGGCGAGTCGAGGGTGTGTTGGCCCTGGGTTGGTGACTGCGAATTGGTGTTTGTGTTGTTGGTATGAGATGAGGTCCCTCCTGCGGATTCTTGCGCTTGGGAACGAGCTTGTGGGTTATGAGTTGCTGTGAATGCTCTGCGATGGATGCGTGAGGGGTTGAGGGTGCGGGCGTGGGCTGTTATAGCCGGGTATCTTGATAGTCTCTATATGAGGAACGTGATTAGAAATGCGAACGTGCGTGACGAGGTGTGAAATAGCAAATCTTGAAGCTCTTTATGAGTTGTGTGCTCAGTGAGGAGGGTGATCGACTACCTATATATGAGGTAATGGCGGGCGGCGGGCTGCTGGGATGAGGCAAGTTCACAAGCTAAAAAAGCACGTACCATTTCAAATTCGATGTATGTACCTTACGGTAAGGGTCCAAGTCCGAGGGAGACGACGTTCTAGAATTGGGGAGGTGGGAGGGCGCGGGAGTGGGGGATGCCGTCAGCAAATTGGGCTCGCCAGTTTTTTTCAAGAGGTGACCTGGGAACGGTTTGATAGGTGATTGGGATGAGTTCCGCGCAGGAGAGAGATCGTCCGGGTGTGGTCGGGAAATGGTGCTGAGTCGGGGGAGAAGACGTTTCATGGAATCCGATGGGGTGACCGGCGCATGGGAAATGAGATTCGAATGCCTTGTTCGGGTCGGCCGAGCTTTTTCTTTTCAGCTGTCCTATGAACTTCTTGGTAGGACCAGACCAAATCAGAACTCTCCTTCTATTCTTGTTTCGGCAAGCTTTGCCCTTTGTCTGCCAATCTTTGTTCCGCTTTCTGGTTGTGTCTTGCTGTATCCGTAGACCCTCAATCTCAATGTGTAATTGATGTCGACTGACGATCAGCCTCTGGCTGTAGCGAAAAGTCTTTGTACAAACAATTTGGATTGACATGCGAATGCGAATATATCAAATTGGTGTTCGATGGGTGGTCAGTTGGGTCTCCGGACCAGCCGCGGCGGGTGCTTCTGCAGGTTGCTGTCAGTCAGAACGTTGTTTCCCACCACAGCCCACTGACAGGAGCTGGGCGTGGCCCTCCCAAGTCATGACATCACTGGCCGGGTGGTGTGAGGTGGAACCGCATCAGAGTGACATCTTCCATTGCGCCCTACACTAACTAACACTGCCGCGCTGTTAGTAAGCCAGGCGCCAGCAGCCATCTGTAATAGCATAATAGTGTCTTTTGCTAACCCCAAGCTCAAATTCCAGAAAAGAGCTCGATATTACTCTGCTTGGTATCTCGCGGCCGAGGTAGAATCGGGGACGGCGGATCGTAGACGCCGTTCAAGGCCCCGAACGAATGGAGTTCGATGTGCTGGTCCGCTGATGCAGCAAGTGCCGGGCCGGGTGACGGGATCCTCCTTCCTAGTTCCTTCACTTAACTTGCTTGTCTTGGTAATCCAAAACGTTCTCCAGCTGCCAGCATGCAGGCGCGCTTGCGGTTCCGCGAAACAATTCCTCCGATTCCTTTCCTTTTTTATGGGAACCGGGGAGACGAGTCGTTCCGTTGCAGAGCAAGAGGTGCAAAACAGAACAGGTACGGGGCCGAGGCACAGACGCCGGACTAGACCGAAAGTGGGAATCTTCTGGAGAGCGGGGCGCCCGGGGCGCTAGGCCCTTTTCCGCCCCGTAAAGTGCGGCTTCTTTCCATCTTTTCTTCTCTCTTTTGCAGATAACATGGTGGCCCAGGGTCCCGGGACGGAACTGGAAATTGGACGTGAATGACACGACATGGGCCTGGTTCCCCGAATTCCAAATCATGCGTCGCAGAGCTGAGCGGAGGTCATCGTCAGTTTGTTCAATGGTCACTCACTGGTCGGTTCAGCTAGTCACGCAAAGCCCTTTCGTTCTCGTTTTCTGTCAAGACCTTGTCAAGAGCGGACACACGGATCGTCGACTGGTAAATGATGCCATGGTTCTCAAAATCTCTTTGCCTTTGCTATTTCCCAAAACAGTATTCATCCGTACAACCAGTGAACCAATACTCTCAATTCAATCATGAGGTAAGCAAATACAACAAGTCACAGAAAGTTCCCGACACCGTTGAACTCCGTGGAACCCTAAACCGACGATCCGAACAATTGCTCCATGCAGACTTCCCGGACATGCACACGCAACACCGTTTATCGTTTGCCCATCATCAGACGAAAAGCTTCTACCACACGCAACTTTGCTCACTGCCAAAAATCTCCGTCTACTGACAGATACCCCGCCAAGACGCTTCCGAGGGATACCCTCTCATCTGCCGTCCTCCGCCTCCCGCGCCTTCCACGGGCACAAACTTTCACGCATTTCTTTTCTCCTCCAAACCTCAAAGTCCCCTCCTGATGCCCGCCGCCCCATCGTCAGTAGTAACAGGCGCAGGAGGCTCTGTCGTAGAGAACCCAGAAAGCCGCATGTCGATCCCGTCGAGACCCCACCACCTGGACCGTTCCGGATGCAGAGCCCTCTCGACATAGTACGCCCTCGTGTACCCGTTGGCCATATCGTAGACCTGCTGCACGGCCCACGTCGCCATGAGCGCCTGGTACAAGTAGTAGAACCAGTATAAGGTGATCGCGTCCTTGATCGCCAGCGCCACGAGCTTGGGCGACGGAGTCGTTGGCGGACCCGGCCTCCAGCGCCTGCCGGGTAGGTAGTAGACGGCCGAGTAAAGGCTCCCGGCGACCAGCCAGTAAAGCGTCTGCTTCCACGCGACCCCGTGAATGCGTATGCAGCTCCAGAAGGCGAGGAGGAGGCGCGCGAGGTAGCTCAGGCGCGGGTTCTCGATTCGATTTCTCGTGTCGCTGTCCATGTGCAGGAGGCCGGCCAGTCGCACCAGGAGAAGGCCGTCGTCTTCGGGGACCTCCGCCGTCTCCGTTCCGGAGGCGGATTCGGCGGTCGTTTGGCTTGCGGCGCTCCTCATGTTGGCTTTACGACCACAGCAGCGTCTGTATTTGGCGTAAAACGTGACGAGGTCGTGGATGACTTCTTGTCTAGCCGCTATCGGCCTGCCTGCTGAATCGCAGGCCCCAAGGCAGGGACAGCCACACATCCTGCCGCTTCCTGTCCGCTTCTTGCCGGGTTCTCGAGGACCGCCGCTGGAACCTTCACCGTGGTTGTCATCATCATCGTCGCCGTCGTCGGGATCACCATTAGGACCACCGGGTGCGCCTGCGCGCTGTTTCCCCTTATCCTTCTTATCTTCCTCAGGCTCTTCTCCAGATGTCCCCTCTTCAGTAGCCTTCAAGTTATTCTCATCTTGGTCAATCATCAAATCCACGTTGACGCGAGCTTGCTCCTGCAGCTGCTTCTCCATCAGTGCCATCCTCTTCTTGGCATGTTGGAGCTGCATTCTCTCGGCCTCCAACTCCGTCTCGCACAACCTGAGCCGCTGCCTCTGAGAAGCCAAGATCTCTCTCAACTTGGACTGCTGAAGCTTCATAGAAGCGTCTCGTTTAGCCAGCCGGTCGTCAAAATCTCGCTTTTGCTGGCGGACTTGTCGGTCGTTGAGATCTCGCAGGTTCTTCGACTGCCTCTCGTACTCCTTCATTGCGTCAACGAACTCCTGCTCTCGC
The DNA here is from genome assembly GCF_030869305.1 of Colletotrichum tamarilloi. Classification (NCBI taxonomy): domain Eukaryota; kingdom Fungi; phylum Ascomycota; class Sordariomycetes; order Glomerellales; family Glomerellaceae; genus Colletotrichum; species Colletotrichum tamarilloi. The sequence continues at coordinate 104,533 of NW_026849403.1, read as the reverse complement.
TCCGACACCGCCTCAAGTGGGAAATCTTCGATTTCTTGGTAGTCGGGGACGTCCAGATGTAGAGCGTTGGTGATGCGCTGTCGCATCCGGGCCAACTTCTGTGCGTCGGTTCCCGATGTACCCGCCGTGACGTCCAGAGCCCGTTCCATGTCGGTCGCCAACGTCCTGCCTCTGTCTACCAACTTTTCGTTGGCCCTCCGCAGCTGGCGGATTTCTTCTTGCAGGTCCTTAATGGTTTCGACGGTACCATCAAATACGGCGCTCTTCGTCGACTGCTCCTCGGCAAGCTTCTTCTCCAGCTTCGCGATATCGCGTTTCAACTTTTCAGTTTCCTTCTTTTGCTCTTCGTAGTAGTACACCGTCTCACGGATCTCCTTATCCACGCCGTCATCAATGGCCTGTTTCTTGTCTTTTTCTAGCTTGCTGATAGTCTCTTTCAGCTTTTCGTTCATATTCTCCAAAGTCGATGCGCGGGCATCTGCAGCAAACCGCTTGAGCCTCTCGTCGTTTTGTCGCTTCGCGGCTATCTGTTTAAAATCTTCGAGCTTCTCTTCCAAGCTTTTGTTCTCTTTCTTGAGTCGCTGCGCCTCTTCAGCGAGCTCATTGTCAGACCGGCCTACGAACTCGTTGACCTCCCTCGCCTTGAGGGCGGTAATTGTCGCGTTGGCCTTTTCGAGCATGATCTTGAGCTGTCGGGCTCTGCTGCGCAGGAACTCGTAGTTTTGAGAGTTGATGCCGTCGTGGATGAGGCCCTCGATGGCATAGTTGAGACGCTCAAGATTGCTTTGGACATTCTCACAACTCATGGACCAATCATTCAGGGGGTCCCAGATGCTTCTCGGAAGGTAGGAGGGTAGGATTCGATCCGTGGTGGGAAAATTGAAGAAATCACTTGATGCCTGCGAGGAAATTTCGGTTACGAGGTCGTCAAAGGCGTTGTGACTCTGGAATGCCCGCCGGGACTCGTCGTTTTGGCTGTCCGGGCTGGCTGGCTGCGCGGCAGTAGACGATGGTCCCGCCTGAGAAGATCCTGGGCCTCCTTGATCCGCGGGTGCGCTGGGGAGCGGATGTGCAGAAACGCCGGAAGGCGTCGGTCCTGGCTGGTTACGGACGGGATCATCGGCGACTTGCAGATTCAGCGTGGCCTCCATGATGGCATTTCGAGCGTACATGCAAGCACGTTGCTCCCGATATGTTTGTGTCAATATTTCTCGGATGGCATATACGCGTGCCTCCCAAGGAGTCCGCTTGGGTGACCCATACTGATCGATGTCTCCATCGACGGTGCTGTCGCCCGAACTTCCTGGATCGCCGTCGTCGGGGAATCTGTAAGCCTTCTTCTTCCCTCTCCACTTGTCCAGGTCCTCTGATGAACGATTCAATGAAGGGTCCGGGGGCAGTGGAGGTTCGGCGACGTTCGGCTGGGTGCCGGCGGCTGAGCTTGGCCCGGCGACGGTGGCCTCCGAGCCAGCCAGGTCTCTGACGGCTTGTCCCACGGCCCTCCGTTCTCGTTGGATCTGCCGGGCTGGCTCGCGCGGGTTGCCGAGATCTTGGTATAGCCGGTTGAAAATCCCTCCGTAATGAGCGATGTTCCTGCGCAATATCCTCCCCTCTTGCGCTAAGGTTGCATCGGCCTCATCCCTCATCCTCTCCAATGCGACAATGGCTTTGCGGAGTTTCTTTGGATCGTCACCGGGGTCCGGTCCGTCTATATCAAAATCATCATCGTCGCCGCTAGAAGGAGTTTCGCTACTGCTGGCAGTCACCCAGTCGCCAGCCTCGGACTGATGAGGTTGGCTGTCACCATCACTCCCGCCGGCCTTGTTTCCGCCGCTATTCTCGTTGGCTGTCGCGTTGGCTATCGTGTTGGCCGCCGTGGTGGCCGCCCTAACCTCGATCCGCTCGAGCCTCTCTTTGTACATGTGAATCTTCTGCGCGAATTCGTACAGCTCGTCCGGGTAGTTCTCAATGTTGGTCTCAAAAAAGTGCCTTTTCTGTAAGCCTAGTTCGTACATTTTAGTACGAGCTTCGTTGAAGGCGTCACGAAGCTCTACTAGGCGGTCAACCTCGTACTCGTCAGGATTTTCTGGTAGCTCTATTTTCCCAAGTGTGTCGCACAACCTCTTGAAGAAGGAATCAAGTTTGTCAGCGGTGGCCGACTGCTTTCGTATCAGGCTCTTGAATGCATCTTGGAACTGCTGGTGCATGGCTCTAAATTCAGGAGGGGGGCTTTGGGTGCCTGATGACGTCCCCAAAGTCCCCTCGATGGGCGGTTGATGATCGGGGTTCCGCGTCGAGCTCTCGACCGGCGGCGCGTAGTGAGTCTGCGTGCCCTGGTGAGAGATCATAATCCCGCTCGGCACGGCCGTGCCCGACAAGACCCGTGTCAAGCCTTCGTTCTCGCTCGTCAGAGAGAGGACTTGTCTTTCGAGTCCAGCCGACTCCCTCCGGTGGTCCTCTTCCAGATTCTGGATCTTGAGTTCGAGGGCATCCACCGTCTTCTGATGTTCATCTTTGATCTTAGCTAGATCAGCATTCTCGTCAGGCGCTTGGTTCCGACTCTCTAGATGTTGAACTCTGAGCTTGAGCTCCTCTATTGTTTTCTGTTGAGCTTCGATCTCTGTCGGATCAGCACCCTCGCCAGCAGCTGAATTGCGGCTCTCCAGGTCGCGGATCTTGGACTCGAGGCCATCCGCCACTTCCTGGTGCGTAGCTTTGGTCCTCTCCAGCTCAGTCTCGCCCACCTCGGCTCTCCTCTTCAAGGTCTGAATCTCGTTCTCCAACCTCTCGACGGTTTTGTTGTGTTCCGCCATCCACTCTTCTCGCAATTCCTTGTCTTTCTCAACTAGCTTGCCTTTGATCATGTTTTCGAGGTGGTCGACACCCTCTTGCTCCACTATGAGACGCCTCTTCAGCTCACTGTCGTATCTTTGATTTGCAAAGCTCCATTTATTCCGGAATTCGACAACCTTCTCTTCAACTGTGCGTACTTCCGCATTGAGGCGCTCGCCGTGTTCGTGGCATTCGTCGAGAGCCTTCTGCTTCGCCTTCAACTCCTCCTTTTTGTCCCTGAGCAAAAGATCATTTTCTCGTATTTTCCCATCCTTGTGTCGAATTTCTTCGTCCTTGCGTTTGATCTCCTCAATCTTCTTCCTCATCTCCTGCTCGATTTCTCGTAGTTGTTCCAGGAGCCTGAAGTTTTGCTCTGCAACTTCGTCTGCAGAATCCATGTACGTCTTGAGATCCTCCTTCAATGCGTCCCTCTGTTGGGATAGTTCCACCTTTTCTTCCTGGAGCCGATTCCTCTCAAGAGCCAGGCTGTTTCTTTCCTCCCGAAGATTCTTGGCATCCTCATGGAGGCCTGCGACCATCTGTTGGATCTCTTGCAGATCTCTGCGGCTCGCTGCCTGCTCGCTTTCCGCTTTGTCCACGCGGTCTATCAGGTCGGCCACCAGCTGGAGGTGTTCTCCCGGGTCGTCCAGTAAGCTCGCACCTGTGCTCGATCCGTCCGCTGTGGCAGCCTCTTGTGCCATCTTTTCTTGCGCCAACTTTTCTCGCGCGCAGGCGTACATAGCCTTGGCCTCAGCTTTGCCCAGTCTGTCGTGGACAGCGCTTAACTGCCCCTTGAGCTGCTCAGAGACCTGCGACATGAACTCTTCCCTCCTCTGGGACCTCTTGAGCTCCTTTGTTCGTTGCTGGAGCATAACTTCCAAGTCTTTGATATTCTCGTCGGCTTCCTTGCGATTGGTCTCGAAGTCTTGTTCGTCGCGCGCCTGGATAGCAGATGGTCTGTTGGCTTCTCCCTTCGTTCGTTCAGCATTAGATTCGTGCTCCTCGATGGTCTGCTCCAACACCCGAGCGCTTGCTTTGAGCTCCGCAATCTCATCAGCAAGCTTCTTGGCCTCATCTTTGAGGTCTTTTATCTCCTTGTCGGCTTCCTTACGATGATGCTGGCACTCATTCAATGCGACTTTGGTATTGCGTAGCTCAAGGGACACGTCCCCTTGGCCAACCTTGCTTCCCTGGGACCCCTGCGTACTGGTCAGTATCGCCTCAGGAATGGAGCTGCTTGAACTCACTGCCGAAGAAATTTTATCGAGTCTGCTGAGTTCATCCTCGATTGTCTGTAGTGTGCGATCGGGGCTACCCTGGTTCTCTTCCGGTTCCTATGAATCCAATTAGTAATTCCATCCAATCTTGCGAGGTTCGATTCAGCTTACCGCGGAGGACTGGCTGTTGAATTCTCCAAGCTCCTTCGCGAGATTAAGCCTCTCTTCAGGCTCGCTCTCGGTCTGCGATTCTTCACATTTCGAAGCCACCGCCCCAGAAGTCCGCTTGGGAGGCGAGAACAAATCATCAGAAAGTGACTGCGAAGGCTTTTCATCGGAAAGCACGACGGCATGAGGGTATCTGCGGAAGCCGTCGTTACCGCCGCACACCAAGTCCGCTAGCCTAGCTTCCCCTTCCCGCCAGTTGCTGTGCAGGTTGATGGCGGCATCGTCCATGGCGAGGCCGTAGAAACCGACAACTTCTCCGATGATGTCCCGCATATCGTCCATGGGAACGTCTTGCTTCAGTGCCTCGTCGCGTTCCGTCTCTGCCTGGGCTAGTCGCACCTCCAAGTCTGAAACCTCGCCCCTCGCATTGTCGACGAGCTTGCGATATTCGGCAAGGGGAACATTCTCGTGGTCGACGGTGAAAGTCATGTTTTCCACCTCGATTTGGGCTTGGGAGACTTTCCTGGTCTGCTCCACCAATTGTTTCCGAAGGCTCTCTACCGTGGCTAGCGCTTCCTTGACTTGCTTTTGGTGGTCCACCAACTGCTTTTCCATATAAGAAACGTCCTCTTCGTGCCGCTTCTCCTTCGCCTGCCACACGCCCTTCTCTTCTTCAAGTTTGCGCTCCGCTGTCGCCCTGGCTGACCTTTCGGCATTGAGCTGATCACGCAGCTTAGAGATGGTACTCTTAAGCTCTTCCTCGTTCACTGGAGGAGCCATTTGTTGGATGCGCAATTGAACTTCATTGAGCTCTGCTGTGCGGTGCTGGAGTGCAATCTCCTTCTCGTTGCACTCATTCTGAGCTGTCTTGAGCTGGTTTTGATTTGCTTCCAGGCTCGACTTGAGTTTGTCTCGCTCGTTGATACACTTCGTGAACTGCACCTCGAGATCTAATGCCTTTTGCTCAAGTGGGCCAAGTTCGCCAAGTTTGTCAGTTTGCGTTGCCACGATCTGTTGCAGTGCGGTCTTTTCCCCCTCAAGCTGCGCGTGTGCTTGCGTCGAGGCCTCAAGTTTTGAACTCTCGATCTGAAGCTTCTCTTGCCACGTACTGCATTCTTCGGAGACCTTTGAGGCAAAATTCTTCAAGAGTTGCTCGCATGTTATGGGCGCCGGCTCCTTGTTGACTAGATGAAAAATGCCGTGTGATTCCGCGAGGCCTCTTAAATAGTTTCTTACATCCTCGAGCCCTTTCGACTCAGTCGACTCAATTAGCTCCGCAGTTGGTGCTGGATTGCTCGATTGAGTTTCCTCGCCTTCTTGTTTGGCTAGCGGAGTCGACTCGGAGGTGGTTGGAGCCGGACTCTTCGGGCGGCTTGGCTGCCTTGCTTGCTGAACGGGAATAGTGCCCCTGGAAACGCCGGGGTTGCGACGCCTGCCCCTGGATACTGAACCATTGCGCCGGGAGACGCTTGAGCTTCCGGAAGCTGAATCTGACAGCAGTCCTTCGTCTAGACCTCGACTTACTGGAATCCCTGCTTCGCCTGCAGGACGACCAGAAGACACATCCTGTATGGCTGATACGGGCGTAGCTGGTATTGGGAGACCATCCCGCGAAGGGCTTGCCACGCTCCGCATATCCAACTTCGCTCCAGTGATACCCTTCCCAGCCAAAGCGGCCCAGGAGACTCTGGAAGGTTTTGCTGTGTTTGACGAGTCACCGCGAGGCGCTGATGATGTGGACGCCCTGCTTCCACTTCGCTGTTGCTCTCCATTTGCTGGAGGTTGTCCGGAGCCCTGGTCCGATGAAGCCCGCACATCTAGCTCATCTTTCGCAGATGTTGCTGTAGTTGGAGGTTCCTCCCGAGAAATCGTTCGACCTCGGGTCACCTCACTCTCGGGAACCTCATCGCCCATCTCCCCAGCCATCTCTCTCGGTGCCAAGTATGTCAGTTTTCAAGCAAGGTGTCCTTACAAATTCTCTCATATGATCTATGATGTAAAACAGCAAGGAAAACAAGATAGAGAAAGATAAGAAGAGGAATGAAAACAACAAAAGCTGCCCAAAGGTCTTTGATCTATGCGGGCACGCCGTACTTATGCCATAGGTTGTCTTTGGGATGGCGAACATTGAGTTGGCCTTGAGGAGTCCCGAAGTAGGAAGCATACTCGAAGTCATTCCATCGACATGATACAAGCATTCGACTTCTAGGGAGGAGCAGATTCTCCCAAATCGAGGGAGATGATAATGCGTCCGTTTGCGGATCAGACTGCCCTGGTCAGTGCAACTCCCATTCAACTCTCAACAAAGCTTACAAACCGGAATCTGGAAATAACAAGTCAAAGGCTCAATGTTGAATAAGGGAGCGTGGACCAACAATGAGTACTCTGGAGTTGGTCAAAGACTTGCGGACGTGCACATCCCTTGGAATCTTAGACTGTCTTTGTGGCCGGTTCCCCTACCTCGTCTTCGCCTCAATGACCTCTTGGTACCTTACCTTATGACATAACACAAGGTTAGCAAGCCCGTTCTGAAGTTTCGGCAAGTCGGGGACGGCCCAGAGCGTGATGCTGCGGAGGGCGTCAGCTGCCCCATTAATTCATTGCTAGGTAGGTCAAACAATTCCCCCATACTGGCGTCCTTGGGAATATTCCTCCAATCCTTCGTTCTGTAAAACCTCCCACAAAACTCCATTGCAACATTTTGACCTGGTATTCTATATCGTCCTGCACCAGTGAACGACGGAACTAAGATGCTATGCCGAAACGCCAGATACGCCGTTTTGTCTTTCTCTAATTGTACCATCCCCTGGCACCGGGACCTTGCGCTGTTGCTTCTTTCCGATGGGTGATCATCGGCTCCTTAATCTCAAATGTGTCAATGATATCTTGCCATGTTTGCATGTCCATGGAAAAGATTGCTTGCTGCTTCGCTGTCTCACGCTTGACTGTGCCGTCCTCGTTTGCGTCTCCATTGCTGATGGGATCTGAAGTCCAGTCAGTACAATCAATGTCACATGTTCAGATGATGACCGGCTTACTGAGAGAGGGGTACTCGTCGCTGTCAAACTCGATGCCAACCTTTCCATCACGAATGAGGAAACTGACGTAGAACATATTTTCCACCGTTTGGCCAAAGGACTTGGGGTTGACAACGAAACGAAGTAGGTCAACACCGCCTGTATCCCGTAGACCGTACTTCTGCATGAGTTGAATCTGCTCGGCGTCGTCCATTTCGGTGTTTTCGAATATTTCAGAGAGCTCCGTTTGAATGCTGCTTTGCACCTTGTCCAGCTGCTTCAGAATCTTACCGCAGATAGCGGTCAAATCATTCTCCTTCTTGGCAAGGTCCTCGACATTCAACACCTCGGGTCTCGTCTCTTCCAGGTTATTGGGTCTGAAGGGGGCGGTGCGCTTCGAGATCTTGCGTACTTTCTTCTCAACGGACAAGGGACCAAGGAGAAAGCCGGGCAAGGCTGGCCGACGAACATTTGGTAAGGAAGCGAAGCGTCCGAGATGGCTCCAGTTGAAGGCCTCGTCGTTCCCTTCATCCTCATCATCGCGTGTATTGTTATTGGTGCGGCGTCTCCGTCTTTGTGTACCGGATAGCTCTGGCGCCTCGTCGTCTGCGATTCCACCGGCTTGCCGCATGTAGGTGCAGCACTTGGAGACGAACTCATCCACATCGACACCCTCGGTGGAGCTTCCCTGCATCAACCTCACGGTTTTGCGGTACGACATATCGACGGCGCTGACAAGCAGGCGAGAGTCTATTGTCGCCTCCGTAGTTTGCTTCACACCCCTAGCAACGCGCTGAGCCATCATCAAGGTATCCTTCAGACCCGTTGAGCCTGGCAGCATGTACTCTTCCATGTTTTCGTTGATGCCCTTATGAAGGTCTCGGAGCTTTCGTTGGATTTCTCGACGTTCTTCCATTGGTTGGTCTGGGTCATAGATGTCCGAGTCGTATCCTTCTTCTTCTTCTTCTTCCTCTTCTTCTTCTTCTCTCTCAACGGAGCGCGTAGCTCGGCGACGTGCGGCATGACCCCCATTTTCCGTATCTGTACGTTTCCGCTTACCAATGGAGACATCGCGGCCTTTGCCTTTGTCTCTCGCGGCGAGATGACCGCGCGCAGGACGGGGCGCATCATCTTCGCTCGACTCGGGGGAGGACGAGCCTCCAACTCTCGCCGGCATTCTCGATGTTGACCGGTTTGCTTGTTGAGGAGTTGCTGTGTGTTCGGTGTTATGGTCGTCGAGGATTTTGGCTTGATATGAGGCAAGGCCTGGCGTAGAACCAAAGAGTGCGCCTTCTGCACGATGTTCGATGACGAGTTCGGGTGGTTGTGCAGGATCTCACGCGTGAATTTGCGACTGGACATGGAAGACGCGACAGGCACTTCCCAGGCGACCCTTCCACTCAACGCGCTCCAACAATCGTTATCGCACCCATACGTGCGTGGGGTGAATGTAGGTGGCTGAGGATGACGGGCTTATCGATAAGATATAGGTAGGTCTGGAGACATGTGGCTGAGGCGGGGGTCGCAGACGACAGAAATCCACAGCTTGCTAGCCCATGCTGGGATGTACTGCCTACCTAATGCACTCCACTGGAGCTTCCCACAGTCAGCTGCCGCCTACCAGTGCTTATCCAGTCTGGTGCAGTCAGTGACCTCAACCTGCGCTACCTACCCACAAACACATGCAACCGCTGTCTGTCGCATTCGCCGAACGACATTCTGCAACTTGCCTACTTCATTGCATGATGGACTCATAACCTCTTCGTACGAGCTCCTATCCTCACAATGGAGCCATTTTCATTTGCCAGCTCCGAGTCTCTAGACTATCCAGTCAGCATCCGCATGTATGCGCCCAGCTCCTGCGTCGTTCCCAACCCGGATAATGCGCGTGACTGACGCTACCGTGATAGTATTAATCTAGAGGGCGACGAAACACCATTTCTGCATTCCACTTTATTGGAAAAGGCCGAGCTGAGACATATCGGCTCTAACACAAGGTAATACCTTTCGTACGGCTGCTGGTCGCCATCGCTAACTTGCTAGCTCGCACTCCGATTTCTACGTCACCGTGCAAGTATGGGCCGGCTCGAAGCCGTTGACAGTACCTATCCAGACGGCATACAAATCGTTTCGCAATGAGAGGAGGTAAGTCGCGCCCCTTACGTCTGGTGGATGATCCTGGGAAAAGACCTCTGACGCGGAGCGCGCGTAGATGGAACGAATGGCTCACTCTGCCGATCAACTACAAAACCCTCCCTCTAAACTCCTGCTTAGCCATCACATTATGGGACTCATCACCAGCTGGTGGAAAACAAGCGAGAGGCCATGCGATCCCCTTCGGCGGCACAACGCTCCCACTGTTCGACCGAGACAATCAGGTGCAGAAGGGCCGGCAGAAATGCATGGTCCACCGACACAAGAACGCCGATGGGAATGACAATACCACTACGCCTGCGGTTCCGCGGAAGAAACGGGACGGCTCGAGGAAAGGAGCCACTCCAACGGTAGATAAGGATGCTGAAGAGCTGGAGCGCATGGAGAAGCTATTCAAGAAACACGAAATGGGCGAGATACCTAGAGTCGACTGGCTTGATCAGCTTGTCTTCCGTGGCTTTGAGAAGCGCGGACTACAATCGGCAAAAGCATCACTCAAGACTATGCAACGCCAGAGGACGACAAATGGAGATGCATCGACCGAAAAGGAGGGAACTTCAGACGACAAGGGTATCGTGAACACCGAATCCCATCCTGGGTTTTCCAAGTTCCAGCTCAACGTGGAGTTGCCGCGATTCGACTTCCCAGTTGTATTTGCGGACCTAGAATATGATCCTCCGCCGATTTCGGCGCTTCAGCATGTGTCTGCTTCTCAGTCTAACGTAATGTTGAAGCCGCCGCCCGAAGTGCAGTTTGGTCCTGGTATCGACGCGCTTGACGATTCAGCTGGGAGTCGATTGATGAAGGTTTATGACCCTGAGGTTGGTGCTCGCGACAATCCAGCCGAAAGCAAGCACAGAAGGCTTGTCAGAAGTCAGCATCGCCACGGGGTTCTCGATAAGGATCTCAAACCAAATGCCAAGGTCCGAGATGAGCTGAATCTCATCATGTCGTATTCGCCAACGCACACGTTAACCCCGGAGGAGAAGGATTTAATCTGGAAATTCCGCTATCATCTCACTCGAGACAAACGGGCTGTTACCAAGTTTGTGAAATCAGTCAACTGGCAGGATCAAAGCGAAGCCAAGCAGGCAGTGCAAGTCTTGGGACGCTGGACCGAAATCGACGTCGACGATGCTTTAGAGTTGCTTGGCCCCACCTTCGACAACCAAGCTGTTCGAGCGTATGCTGTGGAAAGACTACGTAAGGCGGATGACCATGAGCTGCTCCTTTATCTGCTGCAATTGGTGCAAGCCTTGAAATACGAGCATATCCAGGCCGACTCTTCCCAGGAGGCCATTCATGATTCGTCTCTGGCTCAATTCTTGATATCCCGAGCAGCCGGTAACTTCCTTCTTGGCAACTACTTCCATTGGTACCTGATGGTCGAATGCGACGATCACAGCCCAGAGCAGGGATTGGATAACCGCAACATCTACCGAAAGGTGGCCTACGACTTCATGACTGAACTAGTGAAGCAACCGGATGGAGTCGAATCGAGAAAAACACTCTTGAGACAGGCTGAGTTGATTGCCATCTTGTCCAAAATTTCTGGGGAAGTCAAAACGTCACACGAATCCATCGCCAAAAAGACTGACCGCGTCAAACACTTCTTGGCAGATCCAAAGAATGAAATTCTGACAATTGACCCGCCATTGCCTTTGCCGCTCGACCCTACTATGCTAGTGGTCGGGGTGGTACCTGACGAGACGACGGTCTTTAAGTCATCTCTTTGCCCAATCAAGGTCACCTTCAAAACCAGCACCGGCAAGAAGTATCCCATCATCTTCAAGACTGGTGACGACCTGCGCCAGGACCAGTTGGTCATTCAAATCATTACTCTCATGGACCAACTACTGCAGAAAGAAAACTTGGATTTGAAGCTGTCTCCCTACAAAATTCTGGCAACCAGCACAACAGCAGGCGCTTCTCAATTTGTTCCATCCGTCAGCTTCCAAAGCATTGCTTCGAAATTCAGAAACAACCCAGCACTGACCTACTTGAAATCCAACAACCCAGACGACCGGCAACCCCTAGGTCTACGTCAAGAAACTCTAGACACCTATATCAAGTCTTGCGCAGGATACTGCGTGATTACCTACATTCTAGGCGTCGGCGATCGGCATCTGGATAACCTTCTCCTCGCCCCGGACGGCCATTTCTTCCACGCCGACTTTGGATTTATTCTCGGCCGAGATCCAAAGCCATTTGCACCGGTCATGAAGCTCTCAAAGGAAATGGTCGACTGTATGGGCGGAGTCAACTCAGAGCACTTCAAACAGTTCAAGCAGTATTGCTTCCTGGCATACACTGCTTTGCGTAAATCCTCCAATCTTATTCTCAACTTGTTTAGCTTGATGGTGGACGCGAACATTCCTGACATTCGACTTGAGCCTGACAAGGCGGTGCTGAAGGTTCGTGAACGATTTCACCTGGAACTTACAGAGGAGGAGTCAATGCTATTCTTCGAGAGGATCATCGAAGACACTCTAGGAGCCATTGCTCCGGTTGTCATTGACAAGCTGCATGAGCTTGTGCAGGCTTTCCGAAACTGAGGGATGGTTGTCAGGCTTGGAGGTTCCGTATGCATTAGAGTTTGAGCTCATAATGGACAGCAACAACAACGTTGGCGAGTACCAAGAAACCACAGTAGTCTCATGGACACACCCGATTATTATCCTTTACTTTGGGGCCCAAGCCTGCTCATCGGAGATACCGGGTACCTCGCTGCTGATACCTTGACGGAGTCCTTGCCGCAATGAGCAGATTTGGAAACCCCGTGACCTTCCCACCAAGAAAAAGAAATGCTATGGAAGCCATCAGATTCCTAGCGGAATACATAGTGATGTATGTATGAGGCTCTATGCGCGATTTGCATATGTCGTATAAGGACCGTAGAGGCGCACGGCTTGATTCGCAACAGTCCAAATCTACCTCGCAACGGGTTGAGAACTATAGTGCCAGCCAAATGTACCTATCTCCGACACATATAACCATGTTGAGACCTTGAGAACTTAGAAAGATATATATAAAGGTCTTAGGCTCTCCATTACGATTCCATTCTTTCGGGCCAACATCTCAAAAGTCGACCATAGTCCCCTTCTCTTCAAAATTTCCAATTTTCTATTCTGTCTTGCCAACTCAGTTATATCAAAATGGACGCCAATAACCTTCCCACTTTTGAGGAGCGCCGTGAACGGCTTGAGGACATATTCGACTTCCTTGGAGACACCGATCCTGAGAGCGTGTCTCCTAGACTGCGTGAACCTCTCCTAGCACTGCAGCGTCGCGCTGTTGCATGCCAGGCCCCGTACGATGCAGACATCGAAGAAGAGCTCGCAGTGTGGCGGGACTTTCTCGAAGTCCAGGAGGACATCCACAGGTTCATGGGCTACCGCCGCTTCCTCTGGAGACTGAGAGAAGCGGATACAAAGAACTTTCTCACTACTTATCTCTCAGGTCGATCCTGGGCCCGAGAGTGGTTGCCGAACGGAGGTGTTCCTCACAACGCCTGCGAGCAATGCAGCTATTGGCTACCTAGTCGCCAGCAAGAATGTGAATGCCAGTTCATCTGCCAGCCTCTATGGTTGATTCTTGAGGATTACCACCATGAGCGAGATCAATTCAACGTGTGGCTTAGGAACGCCACGATAGCGATGGGTGTAGCAGATGAGCCTCAGCCTCCGTCCCCCGTCGACGACTTCTTTGCGAGGGTCGCCACCTACAGCCTGGAACACGACGCCCCTGGAGATTCATGGGGTGTCAGAAGCATTTACGAAGTCTTGTTACAGACGTATAGCCATACAAGGGGCGAGCAGGTCACTTGTCGCGACTTCCTCCAGATGGGGTTGGACTACACGCTGAACCGGATCAACTGGGACCAAATGTCCGTTCTCAATCGCGTCCGCGGCATTCTCAACGATGACGAGGCCCAAGAGCTTGTGGAGGCGATCCATTACGATGGTCTGATGTACTACGTCTCATCTTTCCATCTCGACGTCGACGGCAGATATGTCGACCAGCAGCCCCGCCAATGGGTCATCAATTACCTGGAAGAGAATCCTGTGCCGCGGGATATCTACAATGGCATCCCATTTGGTCGGATTCTGACCCCTAGTTACCTCTGGAACGAATATTTCATCGACGGCGATGGGAACGTCACGGTCTTCTGCCAATTCCAGGAGACTGGTCATGAGTGGGTCAAGTATTGGCTGGGAACTGGTAGGCCTTTTGAGCGGGAGGACGTTATCGCTCCACGAGAAGATGCTGCTATATCCCATGGACGCCATCATCATCAACCTCACCTCAATGCCGGTCATCACCAACCGCCGCTATATGATCCGGTGGGGGAGGACACCGGCCGGAATCGCGCGGGCCTCGGTTCTCTCGTCTCCGCTCTCGCTTCCGCTGCCAGCAGTGCTGCCCGTCGTGTTGCTGGGACATGGCCCTTCGTCGAAGTACACAGGCGAGTCCTCCGAGGGGCCAGTGATCTGGCTTCCGCTTTCCAGGGACCGGCGGAAGATCTTGGGGGCAGCGTGTATGAGGATCGACCGGCTGCGGAGGGTAAAGTTGAAAGTGGTAATGAGGAGGTGAAGGATGGATGGGATGCGGATGACATCTATGATGAGATGTTGGATGAACGGCCGGGGATGTGAGATGTGATGACGACGTAGCCCTTAAGGGCTAAGGGATCGGGGTGACGGACAAGATTTATGTAGTCTATTGTAATATATAGACTACATCAAGTTATTGTGTCTTTTGTGAAGTGACGTGAACGCAGGCTCCGCTTAAAACGTGAGACAGACCAGTACGACTACATGCAATAGATGCTAAATAGTAGCGGCTCTGCTTCGAGCTTGCCCGAGAGTGACGAAGTCAACAACAACCAAGTTTCATACATCAGATCTGTGAAAGCCAAGGTAATATGAGGCTGCGTGGCTCACCTAGCAGTGATACATGGGAGCTTATTGGTAGTATTCAACGTAACAGAGGCCATCCTCTCCACGAGGTAGTGTATATACATCAGGCAGCAAGAGCGTGGGTGGCTCCTTCCTCAATAGCAATGGAAACCATGACCTCGTGCCTTCCTCCAGCCTAGGTCTCGAAGGCCGCGCAAATTCAAATCTTATGAAAAATACACGGTGCGTGAGGAAATTGCCTACCACCAGATCTCCCTCTTCGGGCGCATCTCCTAGCCTTTCTTACCTTTCCTCACCTTTACACTTGCCTTCCCTCACTAACGTTTTCTCTCTCACCTTCTCACTCTCACCTTCTCACTCTCACCTTCTCACTCTCACCTTCTCACTCTTACCTTCTCACTCTCACCTTCTCACTCTTACCTTCTCACTCTCACCTTCTCACTCTCACACCTTCGACTCACATCACTACCCTCACCCCATCACTGTTTTGATCTCGCCCCGATCCCAACATCTCTGCCTTTCAATCGAATTCTTCGAATCATCGTACACAACTCTCTTGGGTCTCTTCAAGACTTCCTGACAAATTCCATCAAACGCCGGGCAGCGAGAAATCGCTCCGCGCCCTGCATGGACCCGCCATCACCACCACAGTCTCGAGAAGAGGCGGATGCTCAGCTACAGACCATCGTACACGATCGAGGCATAGAAAATGGGCAAGCTAATAAATTCACGGAGAAACAACTACGAAACGCCCTCCAGGTTCTCGCGAAAAATCTGTATTGCACGTCAACCCATTTCATCTTGGAGCTTCTTCAAAATGCCGACGACAACGATTACTCCAAAGCGATTCAACGAGACTCACGCCCAAGTTTTAGGCTGAGCATCGAGAGCTGTATTGACAACAGCGGCGAAATTGTTCACTACTTGGAAACGGGATGCAACGAAAATGGCTTTTCTCTTGAGCAAATCGACGCTCTCTGCGCGATCGGAGAGAGCACAAAGAGCTTATCGAAAGAGGTCCATTCGGGATATATTGGAGAGAAGGGCATAGGCTTCAAGTCTGTTTTCAATGTCGCAAATGTAGTCTATGTCTCAAGTGGGCTCTACAGCTTCAAACTCGACAAGACAAGGGACATGCTGGGGGTTCTCCTGCCCCTCCCCGCGGTATTTATTAAACCTCAGCGCGAGTCTGAAAATACAAGCATGGCTCTTCAACTACTTGGCAATAGCGAGTTGGAAAGGATTACCGTGGAGCTTACCAAGATCAAACCCGAAATACTGCTCTTTCTTCGCCGACTCAGACGCATCGTTGTCCAGACACCGGATGAGCAGGTTGATTACTTGGCTACATACACAGATCACGACACAGACTTCCACTGCGAAACGCGGACTATTACCATGCACACAAACAATTCGGAGCCAGCGACGGAAACTAAGTACGTCATTATCCGAAAGGCAGTGGAAGACATGCCAGAAGAATCTACAAGGAAAAACATCGGCGTCTCAGAGGTTACTCTTGCATTTCCGCTGGAGCAGGATGGTAGCCCAAAGGTTCAAGAGCAGCCAATCTTTGCATTCCTGCCAGTTGGCCACTATGGCTTCCAAGTAAGGACCAAAATCCCTCTGGTTTCTAGAAAACATCACTAATCGGACGCTCAGTTTCTTATTCAGAGCGACTTCATTCTACTCGCGGATCGGGAGCGCGTTCCCGCCGAAAACGCTTGGAACAACAAGATCAGAGAAGCAATTCCAATTGCATTCGAGGAGTCAGTCGAGAGATTCAACAAAGGTGGAGGTAAACTGCGTTACTCTTGGCCACGGTACTTGGTGCGATCTCCCTCTCACGATGACTTTTGGGACGGTCTGGAAGAATCCCTGATCAGACATCTTCAGTCTCGCCCAGTTCTTCAGAGTCGCGCGGGGATTGAGGATCTGCGAAAGCCGCAGGAACTCGTCTTCGTTTCTTCTGGATACTGTCTGGATGGAGTGCCTTTGATCGACTCACCGAAACAACGTCACCGCCATCTAGCATCCGAATACTCTCAAGAAGGAAATCTACCCAAAGGTTTCATGCGCCTGGGGGTAAGTACCATGGTTGCTGACGTGTTTGTGTCACATTTCTGTGAATGGGTTTCAGTAGAGAAACCCGACCTCACCACCAAGTCACAGAAATGGCACAGTAAAGTGGCTGCTATTCTCGTCCGCTCTGAGTCTTGGAAAGAGAGACTACGACGCTTGCCACTTGTGCCAACACTGGACGGGGATCTGCTTCCTGCGCGCACGGCAGACCTATACCTGGCGGCGAAGGCAGACATCCAAGGTGCTCCTCAAGGCCTTGGCCTCTTCTTCGTGCTCCCCGATGCGCGATCCGATGCCAAGAGAGACGCCCTCTTTGAATGGTTAGGGATCAAGAAGATCACATCGAACGATATTTGCAATCGAATTCTCCAAGACCATAACAAACGGAATCATGGTTGGGACCCCCGAGGAACCGAGCGTCTCATCGAAGACGCGTTCTACTTATTCCACAATCATCGTCCGCATTGGCTTCCAAAGATGAACCTCTGGGTTGCTACCTCCAACGGAAACGAGGTTTGCCGCGCCGATGCTGTCTACCTCATCGACCCAAAGATCCAACATAACCTCATTAGCAAGCACTCTTCTGAACCCAAGGCTTGCATGAACGTGCTGCATCCTGATTACTTCAGTCGAGGCGAGATCGCAGGTGAAGAACGTGCTGCCCAAAAAGGCGCCTTCATTGAGTGGTTGAAGAACAAACACGGAGTCGCAACATCGTTCAAGTTACTTGTCCGTGATCAGTCCTCTTCGGAAGTCGTCCTTAGTCGCGAAAGTCGATGGCTTCTCAAAAATGACTCCATGGGCTTCATACAACTCTTAAGAGACGAGTGGCTTCGAAACGGGCTGTTCTTCGAATACAGGGACTGCCTCTCAATTCTGCACCCACATGTCCAGGCCATGACAGTGCCTTGTCGAGACGGGGTCCAACGGAAACTCCAGGACACAGCGGTACCAACCAAAGCTCTGCTCCTCCACTGTCCACATCTTGCATTTGCAGATTTTCCTGACCCAGAGGACTTGATATGGCAGAAATTTGGAGCCTTTTCAGTCACTACTAAACCCAGTGTAGAGGCCTACGTCATGGAGCTCGAGATGATGAAAGGTTTGGCCATTGATGCGGATACTATGAAGGCTGCAAGTCACATTTATCTGTATCTGGCCAACAACAGCAAAGAGATCTCGGATGCTCAGCGGTAAGATTCTATTCAATTGATCCCGGGCGAGATAGCTAACCCGAGCAGTCAAGCCTTCGAGCACGCCAAGACGGTCTATCATCCAGTCCATGGTTGGCTCACCCCGAACGAATGCACTTGGAAGGCTCCTGCCTGCCTTGAGAACATCCGACCCCTTGCTGAGTTCTACCCTAAATGTGGGACTTTCTTTCAAGAGATACTCCAAATCCCGGATGCCGGTATTCCTGACGTTATCAGAGAGTTGGGGCGTTTGGGAGGCCTATCAGCGGACACTCGAAAGGCACAGTCGATAAAGACAGTGCTCCTCTTCTTGTGCAAGTATCTCTCAAGTATGAAGGATCCTGCAAAAATGCCTCAGTGCTTCGAGCAAAGAGCACTCCCATTTTTCAAGGTTTTCCCCATGCTACCTACCACGCACAACTCAGGAGGTCCAGACAGCGCAACGTTCTTGTCTCTCAATGATAGCTGGTTCATTGCCGACCGCACGGCATTACGGACCGCTTTTGAGGGGAAAGTTTCCCTCCTGGATTTCGACGTCAAAGATATTGACAAGATCATGCCATTGGTAGCATGGCGTCACCTCTCTCCTCGACTCCTCAGCAATGCGGTAGAAGAGCATATCACTTACGTGAGCGCGCCGATAGCCCATCCACTTTGGTCCGAAAACATACAGAAGAAAGCAAAGTACATTGCGCTGTAAGTCACGTTCACCTAAACGTCATTGCATCTCACTGACCTCGTATAGCCTCGGGACCAAAGCAACGCCGACGATTCCTACCTTCAAGGTTTCGCTAGCCTTGGGCATTTCAGTGCAAAGAGCAATCGGCGAAATAGTGGGCGAGTCTCGCAAAGGGCACATTTCTATCACGGAAGAGAAAGATGTCATTCATATCGTCGTCTTGCAGAACCCTTTCAAGGATACCAATCGACGGGTCGACATGGAGCTCGCTGACTTATTTAGCCGGCTATTTGCAATCCAGAACGTCGAGCGCGGCCTTCTCATCTCACACATCCTCAAAGGCAGCTTTGCCGACGTGCGAGACATGTTGGAAGGAGTCAACATTCGTGTTCTCTTCGACGACGACCTCGACGTCCCCACCGGCGTGTACAGCTCAATGACCAACTCGACGGAAGATCCCACCGTCGCTTACAGAGAGCTGACCAGTGCAGTCGGGATGGGGGATGTTGCCAGGCAGTCAACTCCCACAATGTCCTACGCTCAGGCCTATGATAGAAGTTTTGGGGACGATGATTCAGACTATGATCCCCAATCTTACAGGTTCGAGGAAGTTGGATTTGCGGCAGAAGATTTTGTATGCGACGACTCTATGGCACGAGGAAAACTCCGCTAACAAATTTGGTAGGTCAATTGCTACTTTTCCAAGGAAATACCCGACTGGGAGCCCGAGAAGCAAATGGACAAGCCATCTTCGGAAGAGATGTGGTTACTCGGACTTCCTTGGTGATGAGTCAGTCACAGCTGATTTCACGTACACGGACAAAGGAGGAGGATACATGCTCCCGCTACTTCATAACGTGGGCATCGTCGAGGAGACCTGGTTTCGCCGGACCATCACGTATCACATGGAAGTGAAGGGAACGGTTCGCGGACTCGAGGAGCCATTCTACCTCAGCCAGAAGCAGATGAATCTGGTGAGTTCTGCTTGCTCTCGTCATGGGGCCGTCCTTCCTGGGGAAACATACCAAGCTTACTAACTACTGTAGACTCAAAAGTATCGCTTGGACAAGAGCAAGATACCGACGGATGTCTTCATCATCGTGCGGGTCTACGAAATTGAGGGTGAGAAGCCAAGCTTCCGTTTCTACCTCGACCCGTGGGCCAAGATATTCAATGGAGAATTGGCCCTGACATCGGATCATGGATACTGTGTCGCGCCTTCGAGCGTTAGATGGACTTGAGACACGCGGATAAGAAGCCGAAAAGTGTTTCTGGTTGAATGGTACAAGCACGCGGGGCTGCTAAGTTGTAAGAATAGATGAAGACAATGTAGAAATAACCTTTCTCCCAGTTCACTTCGGCGCTCTTGATCTTCGATGAATGCTCGCCTCATCATCAGCTTCTTCGACCTTTGGCCGTCCAAGTGGTTATCGCATGCAGTTGAAGAATGCAAGCGCCACCCCCGGACAAAACGAACCCAATTCAACCCACCGGAGACTTTCCAGCCCCGACTTGCGGAGCGTTCACGATCGAGGGCTTCATCGAGACATGACCAGCCGGGCGGGGAGTGAGCATGGCAGCTAGATGCGACCTTAAACGGGACGAGCTTTCGCGTATGAGCAAAGAATATGAATAGTGGAGAAAGTCGGACATTGCTCAGAGTTACCGGAAGAAAAACAAAGAAACGCTTCATCGGTTGTTGATATTCGGGCCACAAGAGAATCGTTGCGGGGAGTTGCACGGCACAAACATGGGCACAATAAGACGGGGATCAGAGCTCGTGTCGAGTGGGTTTATTGCCAGCGGGGATCGGCATAGCAGCACAAGGAAGATTTCCAAGGTGTGAGTCGAGCAGCGACTAGGAGCAAGAGGTCCGAACGTTGGTACCGAAGCGAACTCCACGTTTTATTTGGTAGCCGAAGGTCGGGGAAGCTTCCAAGTCGTCGAGGAGTTGGCTTGCTGTTATTAATATCGTTCGTGTTTACTCCACGAGCTCGCTGCCGGGTTGCGTGTTGCAACACATGGCAAAGTTGGCGGTCAGGAGAAACGGCTACAGAATGTGCGTGGAGAGCGGCAGAGTGCCAGCATTCAGCAGCGCGGTATCGCGGCAGCGCCATCTTTCTTGATGAATGAACCAGCCGAGATGAGTTTGAGTGAGTAAAGAAAACCCCTCGCCTGATAAGGCAAGTCTAGAAGGTTCAATGTTTCTTTACCTTTCTAACTAACCTTTCTCTTTCCTTCTCAGTAAAATTAATCAGAAACTCTACAGTATGCATCCCAGTCTCTTCGGCCACAGAGTTACCAGAAGGCGCCTAGGCAACCTGCAGAATAGAGTAATTCATTGTTTCTTTGCTGCAAGGAACATATTGGCAGTGACAAACTCTAATGAAATTGGTCAAATCAGATGTTTACCGTGGGGCCCTTTCTCTCTTTTCCCTCCTTACCAAAGTCACCAGGACGGCAAAAACGGCCATTGGTCTCTCTGGTTTGGGTTTCCCCGTGTGGTAGGTATTCTGACTGACCCCTGGCCCCTGGTCTGCTGGTCCCGCATGTCACCTCGCACGATGTCATGCCAGCCCGGCACTCAGGTCGTAGAACCGGCCGGCCATCAACTCGCTCTTTTCGGGTGCTTTGTGCTACTACCAAGACGGCGACGCGTCAGGTTTGTCGGGCCTTGACAACTTAAGTCATCTCTGTGCGGATAGCTTGCCCGGCGGCCGATCAGCTAAAGAAAGTGAGAGCGGCAGACACACCGACTGACAGAATCTCCGAGGGGGCACCGGGGGCAAAGCAGGACTGATGGGAAGGAAAAGTACCGACGCCACAGAGCAGATAGATGATGGGCAAGTCGAGGCAGTTCGATTCAATCCGATGGTTGTCTCAGCACAGCCAGCCGGCTCAACGTGTTCTTGGTTGGGCTCAAGCCACCTGCCATCCAATCAAAACGCACAGATGCCCGTATTTCGTCCGTCTCGTAGTCGTCTTTCGGCTGTCACACTTTTCATGAGGCTGGACGCTAAGCCAAGGTCGACGGGCAATCGAGAGTCAGGACACGAGCTAGAGAGCTGAAGCGTGAGTTGGTTAGACGGACGGACGGACCGCGAGACAGCGTGGATCAGCTAGATAGCTAGACAGCAAGATAGCTGGATGGTGGACAACCTCGCGAAAGAATCCAGCTCCTTGCGCGCCAGCCCGTTGCTCGAATGAGCTCGAAAAAGGGATACCTACATCAAACAGCAATTCGCTGACGTTCCATTGGAGCCAGAAGAGTCAATTGGATGTCACCTCAATGACCGGCGCCACAAATCAGTTCACTCGCCCAGCTCGAGAATGATCACGCTGATTCCCCGTCTCTTCTGCCCCTGCCAACCCTTTTCCACCCGGAGCCAACTTGCCATTGACCAAAGAGATCATGGTTGCATGTTCCTGGCCAGAACCCGGTCCGTAGCCTAGGGTCTAGTTGTAGGTCGAATGGGTCCAGGTCCAGGATCCCAAGTCCCAGTGTGTGTTCTTCGCAGTAGCTCGACGGCCCCAAGGTTCACACCCCCTTGCTCGCCAGTCAAGGTCGCGTCGCCCCAGCAGAAAAGCGAAAAGCTAACGCCTCCCCAAGCGGAGCTAACGTAACCCTCCACCCTCCACGAGTCCACCCCAATGGATATTGGAGACGCCGCCGTCGCGCGCGCCCGCCGCTGCGTGGTGCGGATATTTGGGATAAGCTTTTTGCGAGCAGAGGGCAGAAGGGGAAAAGCTTCAGAGTCAGGGCCAGGGGTCCCTCTCACTCGCTCGCTCCTGTCTCTGTCTCCCCCGAAGGAACGTGGTGGCTTGCCGGCGCGCGTTGGACTCATATTTATGGCCCATCCCGTCTTCTCGGGTCGACGTTGATTGCCTCTTCTTGATTCCTGTCTTGCTCAACTTCACGTCCACTAATCTCAACGTCGTCCACCTCGTCACGTCCTATATCTTACCCGATATATCAACCTAATACCGTGTAATACTCAAAACAACCACACAACGTTCACAATGAAGTTCACTCTCGCCCTCGTTGCCGCCGGCCTTGTCGTCGCCCAGGACTTCTCTGGCCAGCCCTCCTGCGCTGTATGTTATAATCCTTGGGCCATCCCTATGACCCCGAGCTAACATTCCTTCCCCTCAGATTCCCTGCCTTACCGATGCCATCCCCAAGGTTGGCTGCGCCCTGACCGACACCGCCTGCCAGTGCACCAAGGAGAAGCAGGAGGCCCTCGTCCCCGTCGCCGCCTCCTGCCTGCTCGCCGCCTGCAACTCTGCCGACCTCGGCAAGGCCCAGTCTGCCGCCGCCGCCGCTTGCGCCGCCTACGCTGCCACCGCTGGCTCTGCCCAGCCCAGCGCTACCTCTGCTGCGGCTTCCGCCTCCGCCTCCGCTGCTGCTTCCTCGGCTGCCGCCTCTGTCTCTGCCTCCGTCTCCGGTGCCGTCTCCTCTGCTCTCGCTTCCGTCAGCGCCAGCGCGAGCGCCGCTCTGTCTTCCGCCTCTGCTTCCGCCTCTGCCATCGTCACCTCTGCCCGTAACGCCACTGCTTCCGTCAGCAGCGCTACTCTCTCTGTCTCCCGCACCGCTTCTACTGCTGTCACTGGCACCGGTACCGGCGCCAGCGCTACTGCCACTTCCACCGGCAACGCTGCTCCCCAGGGCGGCGTTGCCGTTGGCGGCCTTGCCCTTGCTGCCATTGCTGGTATCGTTGCTGCTCTGTAAAGGGGTTGACGTTTGACGATGGTCATGGGAAGGGACTGCCTCCTGGAAAGGGGTAGCATGTATGCGCATACTGTGTAGACGAAACTACGCCATAGGAATTGTATGTGTAGGATGAATTAAAATAACTGGACGTCTAGACTTAATGAGGATGGGCGGAAGAATTAGGAAGAAAAAGTTCATGATCATGGCCTGTTTTGTTGCTATTGGCGCAACTGTCTAGTAAGGACACAGGATAACATACTTTTTAATCAAATATACCAAATACACAAGATTAACAATCCGCTTACGCCCTCATAATTGCCTCTGTTTCGCTGCCATCGTTTCCGCTCAGCGTTCAGTACATGCTATCGGCAGCAGACAATCTAGACTTTATGACGAGAAAGGCCAATCAGATCTGAGATCGGATGGAATCAAGCGCTGCTTGAGCCACAGGCAAAAGCTTCGTTGGTGACACCATTACTGACTGACGTTATCCTTTTTGCCCCTCTCAAGAATGCTGTACGCTTTCGGTCTTCCGATCACTCTGAACAACAGCGGTAGGATGGCAAGAAAACATTTTGCCCGAGTGCGCCTCTACGAAATTGGGGGAAGAACCACACCTTTCAGCCATACGTCAGCCTTCGTGGAGATGCTCATCCCACAAATGCTCATTAGCGGCGGAGTTCTCGCAAGAGCTTTCAAACTCTCGACACGATTGTCAGAAAAAATGCACCAAATTCTCATAATTCCCTGCGCCAATCTTGTTCATCGTAGATTAGGATGGCTAGGAACTCTCTTGTTCCACCATAGCTATGCAACCGGTAAAACAACGATGATATTGGACTCCAAGTCATTTCGCTACAGCTTTATATTGAGGCCTGTTCTAGCCGCGGTTATACTATTCCGCACGCAAGCTGACCTGTTCAACTCCATGTTAGGAGAGGTAAGTCGCATACTCCACATGCCACCAGGGCAACTAACATAACTTCGATGATCAGATATTTTGGCTTTGGGTCATTCTACTCTGGGGCACCTCAAAGCTTTTCATTGCTGCCTTTCGAGCACGAGTATACAATGAATTATTGTCGGATAGCAGCCCTCAAAGCCCCCGTTGGCAGTTCGGTCAGGTGCTTCCAATGCTCCTCCTGTTGGCACCGCTTATTACTCTCTTCAGCTTGTTTTTGCGAACTCAACTTGTACGAACTGCAGGATAAACAACATGGAGATATTACAGGCTTCAACGCCTAGTACCGATCGAGGCCAGCGTACATATACACATGAGCCTTCATTGCCAATCGCGGCGGCACCAGTTACGGCAGCAAACTTTGGCAATACAATCGCCACGGACCGAAACGATAACGGGAGCCACATGAGTTTATTGCTTGCTGATTCCGAGATTGTATATCGCGAAATGCAGTGGGTGTTGCCTTATCTGACTTTAAGCCTAGGTGTGATTATGGCACATGGGTACTTTCTCTTTCGTTACGCGACCGCTACGTTCGAAGCTATATTTAGGTTGTTTAATGGTCTTGATTCGGAGCCTGAGTAGCATTGGCCATTTTGGAGTATATGTTCACGGAGACAGGCGTCGCCTATCTTGTTCCTTTGAGCTTTCCATTCGCAGGACACGCCACCATCCTGGTCGGGCTGACGGCCCTCGATTGGGCTAGTCATCCCTCTGCAGCATTCGGCTATCACTTGAGATCCGTTATGTTCTGGCTTCTGACTGCTGTGATATACGGCTTGTACACTTGGATCATCTGCTGGGACGTCATCGATTCAGACTGGAAGATCCGTGCAGTCATTCTCGTCACGGTGGTGTTGTATGGACTTTACATGATTGCGTGTCTGGTCAGTCGTCTTGAATGTTTTAGATAGAGACTGAGGGACGAAAACCAGGTCTACCGTTGAAACAGGATGAGATGACAGCTCCAGCCTGGTAAAAGGGTGTCCTATCAGCATGTGAGCCTTGCAAAGGGAATGCTACCGAGCTCGATGGGTGGATTTGAATGAGTTGCTGTAAGACAGAAACTGCTTCTGGTCAAATCTGACGAATGTTCTTGCCAGCAACCTGGACTTCTACCTGATTTAGGCCCTGGAAATTTACCAACTATCGTTGCCAAAATTCCGTGATGGTGACAAACTTCGGAAGACTTCAAGAGTCGGAGGATCCCGCCGTCAAATCAGAGGTTGCCGGAC
The DNA here is from genome assembly GCF_030869305.1 of Colletotrichum tamarilloi. NCBI lineage: Eukaryota > Fungi > Ascomycota > Sordariomycetes > Glomerellales > Glomerellaceae > Colletotrichum > Colletotrichum tamarilloi. The sequence continues at coordinate 79,368 of NW_026849403.1, read as the reverse complement.
ACCCCAGATTATTGACTTCAGAACCCTCCCCTCCCTTCTTCGAAATTCAGCTGGAACTCTACGGAAACTACAGAAGAAATAGTCTTGGCACACCATCTGTGAATCAGCTAAGGCTGACTTACAGGGCTTTGAGGTCAGATGTCACGGTCTGAGGGACGCCGTCAGCCCTACGCCAAGTGGGGCCGAAGGCCGGATCTGATCTTGACATCGGCGGGTGCGGTCCGTTTATTCGGCCCTACCCTGTTCTATTCGGCGCCGCTGAAGGAACTCGCAGCTAATGAAATAACTTAGTTTCTCTAGATATTTGATTCATTCGCCCGGCTGCGCTCAATATAGCCCCAACCGGATGGGGAGTCGCGCTTGCAGAACATCAGGCAGCTCACGGCATGCAGGGCGGCACATGCTGATGGTGATAGGTCAGCCTGATCTAAATCAGTGCGCTACGAGTGTCACCGAAGTGGCACAGAATGATTCCCTCAGCAATATTTCAATTCTTGACAAGCCCATGGATCATTCTAATTCGCTAGAAGGAAAGGGAAGCTGACCTCCTTGCGATTCGGGTGCACGATTATGCAGCATCATCATTAGGATTGCTACGTAATCATCGCATCCCACTATACAAGTGGCCATTTAAGAGAGATAGGAAGAACTGTTTCCGCTCATGGTTGTTCTCAGTCTCAGCAATCTCAATTAAGCATCTCCGTAGGTCGAAAACGACTACCCTGGATCCAGATTCTCGGCCGCAGAATAGTAGAGAAATGATAAACACAGTCTGAGGATGTCACAATCCGTGTGTCCAACCAGATTCAACTGCCAGTCAGCTGATGCTTGGGAGCCTAATAGCGATATAGCTGGCTTAGGTGTGAGTTTTTGATCCCGCTGTAGTTATAAGCACAAAAGTCTACAATGACCAGAATCCACGTGTAGATAACTCGCTAATAAGATCTACCTCAGGTCCTGATTGGTTTTATGGGGACAGGATATCTTGTTTTCGCCCTTCTTGTAGTTCATTACTTGGTGGCATACGAGCCAGAGCTTCCTCCACCGCGGCAGACACCGGACGACGAAAGGCCCAGCCAAGCAGCGAGTCTGGAGCACCTAAGGGCGAACCCGCCAGACGTTTCCGCTTCAAACATCGTCACTCATACGGATCCAGTTTACTGGGAGCCAAATCCTATCGACGTGAATCTCCTGTCTTGGGTCAGATCATGGACAGCAAAGCTTTTGGTCTTTCTAGGAGCATCGCTTCCGCTCGTCGGCCAGGCAACTTCTGGACATATCAGTCGTTGTTTCAACAAGGTAAGTAAAGAAACGACATTTTCCATTCATCATAAGTCGGGCTTATGGATTGATGTATTGCGTCCAGTGTATTATCGCCATGTGCGACGTTCAGATAGTCACGGGCATGAGCATTCTCATAGGCGGCTTTATGTGCTTGGGCGAAAACCTATCGGCTCTACATTGGCAGATCATCATATACCTTGCTTGGTTTTCCTGTGTCACGCACCTTTCTGGTTTGACGGTCCTGAGAAGATACTTTCAGACACACCCGTGGGAGAAGTCTCTGAGAATCACTCTCATGTTTGTCTTACTAGTGATCCTCATCGTCGCTATTGTCCCATCCGGCTTTTTCAACTGGACTTCGCCACGGGCTGACGCTTCCGAACCTCAGCCAACTGCAGCTTCAGCCAACACGTCCGCAGCATGTTTCTTTAACCTAAATTGCGCAAAGCAGCTCTACCGAGAACATCTTGCACTGAATTGCACATCAGTCTGTAGCGATTATTCACATAATTTGTATCCTTGTTCTCTCCGCCCGAACAGCAATTCTCTAGATGGATTCAGCTGCAGATGGTTGGCAGGATCATCAGCAATGCAGGAAATGATAATATCAACAGTTCTGCTCTTCTTCGGGTTTGTTTCCAGAACAATCAAGTTGTCGACTCGCGTTTCAAGCGCTTTTCATCGAAGGCTCACCCTGCCAGCGAGCAATTATACCGTTTATTGTCTTACTAAACTAGAAGACTTGGTGCCAGCCTCCGACATACATCTTACGACAAGGTGGCGAGTCCGCACACTTTCACACGAAGCATGGGGAATTTTGGTGGTGAGGCCTACGCTTGCTGTTGTGATGTTAGTGTCGACACACTTCAACCTTTTCAACTCCATGTTGGGCGAAGTAAGTCAGCGGCTCTCACTCCACAGTCACGAAAAAAAAAAACTGATTTTGAGCAGCTGAGCTGGCTGATGGCTATTCTTCTCTGGGGAACTTCAAAAGTCATGTCAGCACATTACGAAGAGAAATATTACGCGAAGAAAGATCAGGAACAACAGCCAGATAAAGGACACTCGCTAAAGTGGGAGTTCGGGCAAGTTTTACCCGTCTTGCTCCTCGCTGCTCCTCTTGTCGCAGTTATTGGAACGTTTGCCTCACCCGATGACTCTGGCGAAGCAAATCATCCGAGTCGTCGTCTAGAATCGACGGGCTTTGGCACAGTGGGAGATCGACGTCTCGGCCATCAACAATCTGATGGAAACTCTTGGGAATTGGCACGTTTCTCGGCACCAGAGACGAACTCGACGGCTCAAAGACGAGGTGGTAATGTCCCAAGCCGCGCTGAAACAGACAACGCTGAGTCCATGATCGCTCAGAACCAAAGGATCAGTGGTCGTAATGTCTTTGCGAAAGACCATTATCGTGAGACCCTGTGGATGTCACCCTACATTACCTTCAGCTTTGTGACAATCTGGGCCCATGTCTTCTTCCTCTTCTGGTTCGCGACAGATGCTTTCCTAGTTCCTGATTTTTTCAGCTCCGGACCATCGGGGAAACTTATCAATTCTTTGGACTACCTCTTCACATGGTCTAGTGGGGTATTCTACTTAGTACTTGCAGGTTATCCGGTTGCATGCCACTCAACAATCCTGTTTGGACTCACAATCGACCAAGGGACAAACGCGCGACTCACTATCACGCGCAATTCTAGCCGAAAGCCACTATTTTGGCTTTGGACACTGGGTGTCTACTCGGTCTATGCGATTTATACTTACCTTACGTTTGATGTGAAGAAGCAAGATTACGTTACGTTTGATGTGATGAAGCAAACTTTCAGCTTTCGCCTTGATAATGTAGGAAAATTCGCAATACTTGGACGTATCAGCGCTGGCTTGTACGCGCTGTATCTCTTGGGGTGCTTGGTTCAAATGGCAACGACTTGGAAAAACTTGAGAGCAAGTGAAAGACTCTGAACTGTCGTTCGATATTTTCCATTTCAGCTAGGCTCTCTTATCTTGCCATATATTGCTTAAGTAGGTAGGTACCTCACCTTAGGCTGGCTACTCGGTTACCTTCAAGTTCACTTGAGCAAGCGCAGCATGGGTTGGTACAATGATTGTTTTCTTCAAATTGCATCTGATATGGAAGAAACCCCGAAATGGACTGCAGTGACGACTATAACTTCGTTCATTAAAAGTTATCCAGCGAACCACCATTGCTGAGCAGTCTGTGACAAACTTGGGAAGGGTTCAAGAGTTGGAGAGAACCCCGCCGCCGCCGGCCCCGCGATTGCCGCCCACTGCAGTACCCCACCACCGCACCCATATAGCACGCCAACACGGGCCATGTGCAACCCAGATCCCGGGCAAGCGCTGACGGACGGGGATCAGGACCCCCCAAAAAGGACGTCTTGGCCGGCGCGCCGTCCACTGGGAGGGAAGGCGGTGGCCCGCTGGGTGGGAAAATGGTTGAAAATCGGCCGGTCCCGCCACGTTGGGCCGGTTGCGGTGCAGCTGTCGCAGTGGTTCTTGTAGGAGCCGGACCACTCAGGCGAGCGGGAGCGTCACATGAAGAAGGAAACTGGCGGGCCCTCCCACCCCCGTGGCCCCCTCAAGGCTCGTGGCGACTGCGATAGCTCCCCACTGCTGGATCCCGACCACCACCACCTTCCCTAGGGCGATAGTGCAGCTGAAGTTTTTTCTTCTTCTTTTTGGGCTATTGGTTCTATACCGACTGGGATGTTGCCGCGATAAAATTCCAACCCTCTTGTCGCATTCTTCCTCCTCATTCTCCTTCCACTTCCCTCTGTTGCGACAGCTCGAAGCAAAGTTTTGCGCCGATACCAAATCGACTACATCACGCGCTGCCTCACCAAAAGGCATCAGCAAACCGCTTCGAACCCCTCCGACGATCATCATATGTTGCGCGCCGCCTCGGCCAACTTCTTCGCATACCACTTCCCGGCGCATCGTCCATGTGCCGTGCTATCGTAAGATAGACAAAACAGCGAGCGACTTGAGTCTTTGCGCTTGCTGCCAGGGGACGAGAAAGACCAGAGCAGTTACTATCACTACAAATCCATACCAATAATCACATATCGCGAGAACGAAGCTCGACTGAGAGTTGAGATCGTTTCGCGCAGACGATACATCGTCTGAATACCCTCGTGTGCGCACCAAGGTATGTAGAATAGACCCAGCAAACAAGATGACCTTCAACCACATCAACGTGTGGCAAAGGCAACAGACGACTAACCTCGCCTCAGATCGCTGTATGCCTAGCATCGTATCCCGTCGCTTCGAGTCCATTCTGTCGCTACTGCGCCTACCCTTCACCAGGACCACAGAAACCAACACCGACCCCGGTCACGCCTACGCACCGTTGCCCACCATGGCCGCCGACGACGACACCACCAAGAACCTCAACACCGCCCCGGTGACGACAACACAAATCACCGCCGGCCACGACGAGTCCGAGCTCGTAGGCCAGGGTCTGCATGACATCGAAGCCAGGAAGGTGCACTGGTGGAGCTACTTCACCACTGTCGACTTCTGGATCGTCCTCATTATCGGCCAGATCCTCGCGCTATGCATCACCTCGACGAACACCTTCACCTCCTTCCTCGCTAATAACGGAGTCTCGATCCCGGCCTTCCAGACTGTCTTCAACTACATCTTGCTGTTCCTCATCTACTTCCCCGTCACCATCTACAAGTACGGCTTCAAGAAGTGGGGTAAGCTCCTCCTCCGCGACGGCTGGAAGTACTTCATCCTCTCTTTCCTCGATGTCGAGGGCAACTACTTCACCGTCCTGGCCTACCGCTACACCAACATCCTCTCGGCCCAGCTCCTCAACTTTTGGGCTATCGTCGTCGTCATCATCCTCTCGTTCTTCCTTCTCCGCGTTCGTTACAAGGTCTTCCAGATCGTCGGCATCATTGTCGCCATCGGCGGATGCGGCGTACTCCTGGCTAGCGATCACATTACCGGCTCCAATGGCGGTCCCGGAATCGACATGGTTAAGGGCGACCTATTCGCACTCCTCGGCGCGACCCTGTACGGTGTGACCAACGTCGCAGAGGAGTGGTTTGTCAGCCGCCGCCCTGTCTACGAGGTTCTCTCCTTCATGGGCATGTGGGGCATGTGCATCAACGGCGTCCAGGCCGCCATCTTTGACCGCGAGTCCTTCCGCGAGGCCACCTGGAACGGCCCCGCTATCGGCTACCTCCTCGGCTATACCTTTGCGCTCTGCCTCTTCTACAGCCTGGTGCCGCTGCTGCTGCGCATGGCCAGCGCCGCGTTCTACAACATTTCGCTGCTGACGGGCAACTTTTGGGGCATCATCATCGGCGTCAACGTCTTTGGCTACTCCATCCACTGGATGTACCCCATCGCCTTTGTGCTCATCATCCTCGGCCAGGTCGCGTACTTCCTCGCGGGCAGCATGCTGGGTGATTCCAAGAAGCCGTGGCTGGGTGACAACCAGGAGAACGGTGTTGCTGGTCTCGGCACGGCCAAGTTGAAGGCCATCAACGCGGCGCGCAAGAGGCAGATGGCCGCTGCTGAGCCTCCGGCGTATGCCTGAAAGGGCCGTGTAAGGTCAAGACTATTGAAAATATGCAGTTTTGGTCGAAGAGGCGGGAGGGGGGTTCATGGAAGATTCATGTTGACTTCTTGATCTGAGTGTTTAGCACAGAAGAGTCGTCCTCGTGGCTTGCTTCGCTTGTCAAAGCAAGCCCCCTTTTCTTCCCTCCTGGAAAACTCGCCATCTTTCTCTCATAAAAATATACACTAAAGTTAATATCAATACACTATTGGATACCAACACTCGTTAGTTCCCGCATAAGCTGCCGCTGCCGCGTCTCTGCCGCGTCATGATTGTGAAAACTAGTCAAACGCTGGGCTCTTGACCAGGTTTCCCCAAATGATGAGGACTTCTCTTGACGACGATGACTTGTTTGATGTCTCTCTTGGATGGAATCGGAACTTCTGGAAGCACAGGTCTGGGAGACAGAGAGAAAGGGAGAGGGAAAGAGAAGGCCGCACGGCCCCTTCACAACGACGTCAGGTCCGGTCTTACCGTCCTTATCGTCCCCGTTTACCGACGGGGCGGATGACACTGGTCGTCCGGTGGCCCTCTCAAATCATTGCGCCTCGCTTGAAGACCCAGCGGTCTGGACTCGGGAATTGTTCTCTTTCTGTGATGCGTTATGCGTGCGTGCGAAGCCGTCAAGATGCGACAAGCATTTGCCTTCGATTTGGAGGCTGGAGGGGGCTTCACACTTCCGCGGGCAAAGAGGACAAGTACTTTCTCGAACGCGGTATGGAGTTAACGTATCCCACTCCTCGCATCTGCTCGTCTGAATTCATCTCTCTTCGAGTCCCATAACCTCCAGATGCTATGTAGCATCACCGTGGGTATTTAACTTGAAGCAAGTGCCATGCTTCATGTCTACTACTACTAAGCTTGGAGACTTGAATAACTCTTGCAGCAATACGATGGCACACTCGGGATGCACAGAAAAGGAGGGGGGGGGGGGGAACCTCCCGAGAGCAGTGCGAAACCACGAACCTTCGGCTAACGAAGTATTCGTAGAAAAAAAAGCCCCAGTAGACCAACCAAGACTGCCGGCGGGAGCACGCCTCTTTCGGAGTACACGCTTGCGCGACGTCGTTCACGAAGAATCAAGGGTACGTGCGGCGCAGACAGGCGCCGCAGAAATGGAACCCAGCTACGTAGTAACCGTCGTGCGCAGGCGCCGCAGGGTGCAGTTCTGCATTTTGGCGTCGCATTCACGGCACTGCGACAGAGAGAAGAAAAAGATACCCGCGCACTTCCCGTCCCTCCCCTCCGTCCGCGTCCGCGTCCCAGGTCCAGGGCTCGAGAGTTTTTGATTCTGCGAAACTGACCCCTTACCTGGGCCCTGGGACTCCAGGAGCTTCCTTCTCCTACAAAGCCACGGCTGTCTCTTTACCTTAGCTACTGTATCGGCAATCTACCTTCGTTTGTCTCTCTTTTGCATTTTCAAGTTTTCAACTATAGTAACTTCAGCAAGGGACTGCGGCATGGAATCACATCTTCAGACAACCCCCCCCCCCCCCCCCCCCCCCCCAACACAAAAAAAAAACAAAACACCAAAACCAAAACCAACCAAAAACCAAAACTCGCCCACCACACCGCAACACGCGCACGATGCACCCACACCCACCCGCCCGACCCCCCCCCACCCCACCCGGAAAAAAAAAAACGCGCTTTTTCTCGGCACTAAACAATCGGTTCTCGGCCCGAGCAGAAAACCCCTCTATACGCGGGAGTTTTCTTATCCATCCCCCCTTACCCCCCTATCCCCGTATAGGTGTTCCAAGAAAGGGATCTCGGGCCAAAAAAAAAAAAAAAAAAAAAAAAAAAAAGAGGGTTTCTTGGCGGTCCCCCGTCTGCTTTGCCAAGATCTCTAATCTTGACGAGGCGGCCTACGGCGCTTCGTAGAAAGTTAGAAAGAGAAATAGAGCAGGAAGAGAAAGCGACAGAAGTGGCTCCCGTTTTTGATTACTGAAGTCGGGCAACATAACTAACCACCTTTGTCCCTCGTACTTTAAGTGATGGGTGTTGTGTCTACCTTAGGGTGTAAGCAGCGGTTACTCGCCTGGCAGCGGTTTTCCCATCCCGCTTGCTTCGTCGCCCGATAAGAGAAGAAACAACAACGCCAAGTAAGGGTGAAAAGCCAAGGCCAGGAGGCTCTTCTCGTTCGTGACAAAACGGGCGTACGTTTCGCTCTAAAAAAGACACGACGACCACAAAAAGTCGCGCGCCATTGGGAGACGGGGGCTAGAGAGTTGCGTCGTCGCCCTCTTGCGCCTCACTGAGTCCACGTCAAGGGTCAAAAGGCAGCCGCCCGATTGGCTGTGCCATCTTCCCAAGCTTTCGCCCGGCTCACGTATTACACGTGTATCCGTACGATTGTTACTCTAGACTCTCGATGCCTCGAGTTCATGTTCGACAACCTCGAAAGTGTTTGTGTATCCCCAAGCTCGCGCCCGTGTTGTGCTTCTGGCCCAAAATCTTACCCGCAGCCTCTCGCCATCCTTGCTTTCTCACTTGCGGCGATCAAATCTCCTTGGCCTTATCCAGAGACCTCAAATCTCTAGATGATTGGCGATATTGTCCTTCCAAAAGATGGATGCCTTGCTGAGCGGCCCTGTTGGCCCCCAGAGTAGTGGGCGTAATCAAATAACCTTTTTCTTTCCTTCTTCCGCCCACGCCGTCCACGCAAAATGTCCTAATTTACCGCCTAGTCCTGCCATCCCTACGCTGGGACGCCGAGCCTCGAAGATCATTTCAGTTCCAAAAGTTTGGTTGTCTCTGAGTTTGCTGCTCTGCTGGCAATCGCCGGGCTGTCCGGACCGCCAAGACTTTCCCGTACAATTCATACGCCAGAACCTCCCCCCTGACTTCGTCTCAGAATCGCTGCGTTGACCTTTGACGAGGGTTCTTAACTCTCTTCGTCCCGTCTCTGAGCTTTTTCTTCTCCACGATTTTTATGCTCCTGGCCTTGCCTAATCTTTTTGCCTCTTCTTCTGGACCGGGATTGGCTTGTGAGGAAAAAGAGTTGCAAAGCGGGCGATTCCATTACCGACCAAAAGAAGTGCCCGCCCTCTGCCGCCTCAGCCACCGTCCGCTGGGCTGCTCTGGCGAGAAAAGGCAGCTTACGAGTCGTCGCAACAAAACACAAAGTCTATTTTCGTTCTCGCCCAACCCACTTGTGTCCACAGATCGCAGGAGTTGTTTACTCACCCTGCCAAAAAGCAGGAGGTCTGAGCTCAACGGCCGGTTCGAGCGTCATCTGATATAGCGCGGGGTGTTCGCTCAAGTTCCTGCAGAGGGACCCAGATCGGATCCCTTCACCTGTACTCATACCGAAAGGGCCGTTGAAGGATTTTCGAAATTACACCTTTTCCCCTTCTTGTCAACTCATTTCCTTCACAACATCAACACGAGGAGCAAGCGGGAACAGCAGTAAGAGGGCGGAAACTCAACAGAAGCCATAGGACCATGGGTCCGACTCACGACCACACCATGATCGCAAACCAATCTCGATGGACAATACTGAGGAATGGCTCCTCTCGCCGGTCAAAAGTACTCGTTGGCGCCTTCTTCATCTTCTTACTGTCCGCGATCTTTGTACTGCAGCCACACTGGCACGTCGCCAGCTCCGGACTACCAGTGCCTAGCTTACACCGACCTACGCCAGAGTCTACACCCAAGGGGCCGGCCGGGAGCGATGGTGGCGATAACGGCGCTGGCTCACGTACAGCTGTTCTAACGCCGGACGCTGACGGGGTCCTCTTGTCCGCGGGAACGCCTATTTTCACATCGCCTAGCGGTCGTCACGCTCTCGTTCTGCAGGATGACGGCGACCTGGTACTCAACAGTGTTGATGATGACGGCAGCTCTCATGCCGTATGGTGGACCGCGACAGGTGATTTGCACAAGGGCGGGCGCACAGTCATTCTTGAGAATCAACAAGGCCACGTTCGTATCGTATTAAATGCCATGTTGAAGAATACGTGGACGACGGTTTGGCATAGCGACCTCGAGCCGGCCTGCAAGAAGACACAGGGAGGCATTATGGGACGGAGCGAGGACGGCGGGTCGCAAACAATCGCCAAGCCGAAGAGAAGCTCTGGTCAACTCGAGCTGTCGGATACGGGGAGACTATCGATTCCTGGGCTATGCGATTTGTACGTGCCACCGAGTGAGCGCGAAAAGGAGCGCAGTCTGGCTGTCATCATTGCCGGCCTGTACAGGACCAACCACGTTACCTGCAAGACGCACATGTCGGAGCTCATCGCCGACCACCCGGCTTTCTCGAGGATCGACGTCTTCGCCTACATGCTCTACGAGCCTGGTGACGTAGATGTGTTCAACCGAACCAAGGAGTCCATTGAAGCGAACCTGAGGGAGTGCTATGGCACACACTTGCGATCGGTCGACGTTTTGCCTGTGAGCGAGACGGAGGTGGAATATCCCGGCGGCACGGAGGCGATGGCGGCGACACCGTGTGGCGAAAGACTGGGAAGATTGAACAATCAGCTGAGAACCGTATCGTTGGCGGCGGAGAGGTGGTGGGCTTGGAGTGTCACCAACGGCTACACCCATGACACAGTACTGCGGATTCGGCCGGACACGTCGTTATGGGCGAGACCACAATTCAAGACGCTGGAGGAGCTGGGCCCAAACACGCTCATTCTGCCACACCCTCGAGGTGAACACTACTTCTACTGTGCGCGTATGAGCGGACGCGTCGGTGTCGGTATGTGAATATCTGCGAGATGCCTGACATAATGTAACATGACAGCTGACCTGATACTCGAATAGGACCAACCGATCAAATCGCGTACGGAAGCGCGGCGGCCATGGGCCACTGGCTCTACATGTACGACCGGTTCCAACAGATGGTCGACCTTGCAGCAACTCCCTCTCGACCGGCGCTCCGTGACTTCTCGGGATGCGAGGTTATGCCGTCAGGTCCCCTGGCAAGCGATTGCCCGACGCCGGCGCCTTGCTCAATAGAGTGTCTCGTGGCATGGTTTCTTGAGGCCCGCGGTGTGGACTTCCACATCGAGTGGGGATGGGAGCAGAACCCATTGAGATGGAAAGATATCGGCCAACTTGGCGCAGAGGAAGAGAGACTGGCCGATCACGACGACGAGGACGATGGGATGACGTGGGGGTGAAGTTGGTCGAGGCGAGGTTGTAGGAGAGGTGGCGCATCTTTCTTTTGTCTCCTTGATTTCTGGAAAGCGTGGTGTTTGGGTGATTTAAGAAGGTCTTGAGATTCGAGTGCCTGAAGAGAGATGTGTAAGTGAAGGAGGGAGCGACTGATGGGTACTTACCCTATGCATTTGACTTGAAGGTTACCTGGCGTCAACAATTGGAAAGAACAACCTAGAAGCGGGAGGAACCGCGATAGCATACTACCTTACGGCAGGGCTCTTCAAGAGTAAGGTACAGCTCAACTTCAAAATGAAACAAGTTGAAAACAAAAGTTGAACAGTTGACATCGATCCGTTGAACATGTTTGTATCCCGAGTGAGCGGTCTAAGTCGATGATCTTGTGGGCTACCTTACGACGCTCATGAGCCGGAGCAATTGCGGCAGAGGCGCAACAATTCATATTGCTCTGTGTTGCCAACGGCACTTGCCGGTCCCAGCTCTCTGGTGTAAATCCTGCAAACATCGATTTGAGGGTCGTGAGATGAAGATGAGGGAGCAAGTGAGATCTGTCGACAGGGATTGAAGACATCCAGGTGATTCGGTTACCTCGAGGATCGGGCGGGGTAGGTGGAATGTGGGTCGCTCCTGTCTCTTCCTCCCGTCTTCCTCTTGCCCTTTTCGGACAACACCGAAGCCAACTTCAGTTACGACGACCTCGCGATTTCCATCTTCATCCAATTAGGCACCTCCATGTTCTTAACCGCAGCAGTAGGTCAAGTCTTTAACCATTGACCATTCAACATCCATGTAATCATCAAATCCTTACTGAACTTTAGAAACAGAAAGGTTGAGAGTTGGGTTTCAGTCGTAATGGTTCAGAGTAGATGCCCAAAAGCACACCTAAGTATCATACCCTTTACATATTTGGCACGTGAAGTATTGTACAGGGAATGAAATGTGCCTAGGGAAAGAACTCTTTGGGTGTCCCTAGGCATTGAAACTCTTGCTTAATCGCATCGAGTGAATCGGACCGTGGCCTTGGCCGCTCGCAGGGATTTGCATCCGTCTTCTACACAGCAAAGGGCCGACCCAATTACATGGGGACGGAATCTGTCTCCGACTGCCACCCGTTGATGAGCGGTGTCATTGAGCAACTAGTCCTCTTGACGTTCTTGGCGCGTGAAACAGCAGATACTCGACGCCTCAGAAACACCACGATGGCGCGACACGTGCAAGCATTGTATCCTTAGAATAGTAAGAGGGAGGCAGCCAACTGCCTGCAGTACTACCGTGCGTCATTGACAGATGTATTCCAAGCTCAGCCAACAAGAATCAGCAAGAGCACGTTTGATGAGAGGTGTGGTGAAAGTTGGCCTGGGAGGGTGTGAAAAGAACTTTGGTGCTGTTAGTTTACCAAAGTCCCAAAATATTCTGGACGGTGTGCCACCTCGCTGCAGCCACCAATTTCCCATCTTCCACCGTTCGGCCGGTAAGGCGCGAGCCACGGTCCACCAAGACGGACAACGCGTGATTCCACGGGGAAACTCGAGCTACCTCACATTAGTCTAGCTGAGGTACGGCTGAATTTACGCGTAGCTTCCCCCCTTTCCTGGACCCAAAAGTCAGTGTTCGTTGGGACCAAGAAGATCTCATTCTTATCACGTGTGGGTGACTTCATGTAAGTGATCTCGCCCAATCCTTTCACATCCAAATCAGAATCTTCACAGCCTGTCGCGCCTTCTTCGGGGAAATCCACAGATGTGTCCGTATAGATACTATCTTTGGAAGCTTGGTCTCAACTCGACTGGATTCTCTGAAGTAATTAGTGTGCCAGACTGGAGTGGCCGAGTGCTCGCAGGAAACAGGCTGCAAGTCTACCATAGCATCTCCATCATAGAGACCCAGTTTAGCGGGATATTTCTCTCACCATCTCTCCACCAACTGGGCTGAGGATATAGCTAGGGAGAAGATGGCTTCAAGACCGGGACGACGGCCAGCTTCTGTCGTCGATGCAACCAAAGGCCAACGCCAATGGCCCAGAGCTGTGGGTTGCAGGTCCAACCGTGGTTGAAGCGTGCTTGAAGTCTGCATTGGCGCCGCTGACAGGCAGTAGTTCCACCTAATTCAGGGGACACGGCGAATCAAGCACGAGAAACGACCCCTATTCACACGTCGCTTGGGTGACGCTAGTCCTGTTCCTGTCCCTTCAGCAGCTTCATTGGAACCGGCCGCCTTTGTCGTGCGCCGGGCAGTGAGAGCCACCACGCCTAGACCACCGCCCAAGAAGATGACCACTGTAGAAACGCTTGCCTGTTTGGGAAGTGGTGCGTCTGGTGTGTGCCCACAGCCGCCCACTTTTTTGGACCTCGTCTCTTCCATCGTCACAACTTCAACTCCGCTCACCACCACGCCGTCGCCCGCATTGCCTGCACACCCACCCGCTAACACATCAATGCATACGCATCCCACATCGTCGCCGTTGCGGTCTGCGCCGCTTGTGGGCGTCAATGCCTATTCGTGCTTCTCGAGTAGTCCTCACGAGGGGGGAGATTGGTCCCCTGCACCCCTCGCCATGATGGCTTACACCCACAACTCAATTTGCCTCTAGGCAATTTTTCTTTACCCGTCCCTCAATGTAGTTAGTCACTACATCGTTGCGCCGCTTCGTGGAGAGCGGCAATGGTTCACTTATGAATGGGAGTCTTCTCCTGACGTTCCATGTAATTTCTCTTTTCTCTCTTCCTTGATTTCCTCACTCCATCTCTGTTCCTGTTGAGATCTAGAGACGACGGTGCGTCTTCACCATCTTGCAAACATTCGTGTTTGCGTCCTTTCTTTGATCTTAGATCACATCTACACTCTTTCTACGGCCTCGGCCACCTTACAATCGTTGCGAACAACGTACAACCACTTAATTGTCTAATACTACTACGTCAAACATGCTCTTCAGCAAGTCATTCGTTGCCGCCGCCGCGGTCATCAGCCCGGCCCTGGCCCATTCTTCTTCACAGATAGCCACAAGTGCCTCGCCACTTCTCGGACTCAACCTGTACTGGGGACAGTATGGCCAGACTACCGACCGCCTTTCAAGCTATTGTGATGCTCCGGGCGTCACTTCCGTCTCTCTATCCTTCGTCACATACTCTCCCAAGAACAGCGCTGGATACCCCGGCACCAATTTCGCCGGCCACTGCGGCGGCGAGGTTTACTACAAGAACCCCAAGACTGGCGAAGACACCAAGTTGATTATGAACTGTGACTACATCAAGAAGGATATCCAGTACTGCCAGGCCAAGGGCATCAAGGTTCTCCTGGCTATTGGTGGTTACTGCCCAACCGGAGGCCCCTGCAGCTACGACATTGACAGTGAGCAGGATGGCCATGAATTTGGTGATTTGTTGCACAAGACTTTTGGTCCTTACGATCAGGCATGGAACGGCCCTCGTCCCTTTGATATCAGCGAGACTGAGCACATTGCTGTTGACGGTTTCGACTTTGACCTAGAGTTCAAGTATCGTATGTTGATAAGGTTGCCCCTTTTTATGATGAATTATGATACTAACTTCAACAATAGCCGACCAAAAGCCCTGGATCAAGATGGTTGAGAAGCTTCGCAGCTGTGGTATCTACCACATTTCTGCTGCTCCCCAGTGCCCAACGTCAGACACCTGGTTCCAGCTCAAGGAGCTCATCTACAACGCCCAATTCGACTCCCTCTTCATCCAGTTCTACAACAACCCCGGCTGCCAAATCACCGATACTCCCAACTACGACGACTGGGAGACGGTCATTTCTCAGACCTCCAAGAGCAAGGACGCGAAGCTCTACATTGGTGTCCTCGCCAGCGTCGAGTCTGGATGGAACGGTTATGCTCCTCCTTCCACGATCAAGGACTTGATCTGCAAGTACCAGAGCAAGCCGCACTTTGGAGGTGTTTCTATCTGGGATGCCACCCGTGGCGCCATCAACCAGATCAACGGCCAGTCGTTCCACGAGGCCATTGCCGATGCTCTCAAGTACGGTTGCAACCCCATCCCTGCCAAGACCTCCACCATCAGCATCTCGACTTCGACATCGTCCGTGATCTCTTCCACCAGCACCTCGTCTGCCATTGTTTCCACCACTTCGGCAAGCTCTAGCTCTAGCTCCAGCTCCGCGACCTCGAGCTCCAGCCAGTCCGCCTCGGCGTCCGTTTCTGCTTCAGCCTCCGCCTCTGCTTCTATCTCGACTTCCGTCTCTGTCTCTGCTTCGGCCTCTGCTTCCGTGTCGGCCACTGGCTCAGCATCAGTGTCTGGCTCAGCATCTGGCTCAGCATCGGCATCTGGCTCGGGATCTGCTTCGGCATCCGCTTCTGTGTCCGCCTCAGCGTCTGCTTCTGTGTCCGCATCATCCTCGGCCTCGGCCTCTGCTTCACTCACCTTCTTTGGCAACTCTTCGGCGTCTGCCACCGGATCTGCTTCGTCGCGAATCATCACATCGTTGAGCTCCAACGCCACTGCCACTGCCAGCGCTTCTGCGACCAAGTCTGCGACTGTTTCGGACACTTGCGATGAGGACGACGAGGACTTCCCAACCACCACGGCGGGTAACTCCCACACGGCCACTGCTACTGCCACCGGCTCAGCAGACGCAACAAAGACTGCCTCTGGCGGCGTCACCGACAAGGCCACCGGCTCTGCTACTGGTTCTGCTACGAGACCTGCCCAGAACTCCTTGACGGTGTCCATCTCGGACAAGCCCACCGGCACCAAATCAGCTACCGAGTCGGCCAAGAACACACTCAGTGTCCCCGAACAGCTGACCACAAGCACGATTTTCACCACCAAGATCACCACCGTCACCTCTTGCAAGCCCGATGTACCCTGCACCAAGGGTCAGGTTGTCACCGAGACTGTTCCTTGGTACACCACTGTCTGCCCTATCACGGCAACGTCGTCCGCCGTCGCCGTGCCTACAATTAGCCCTCCTCCCCAATGGGTTACCAGCACAGTCTTCACCACAAAGACGTACACCATCACATCTTGCGCTCCTGATGTACCAAACTGCCCTGTTGGCCAAGTCACGACCAAGGTCGTCCCTGCATACACCACCGTCTGCCCGTACACCGAGACGACACCCGGCAGCACTAAGCCTTCAGGCGACGTCCCCAACCCTCCCAAGCCCTCTGGCGACGTGCCTCAACCCCCTAAGCCCACCGGGGATGTTCCCAAGCCTACCGGTGGCCAAGGAGGAAACAAGCCCTCTGGCGACATTCCTCAGCCTCCCAAGCCCACTGGTGATGCTCCCAAACCTACTGGCAGCCAAGGAGGGAACAAGCCTTCTGGCGATGTGCCCCAACCCCCTAAGCCTACTGGCGATGCTCCCAAGCCCACTGGCAGCCAAGGTGGCAGCAAGCCTTCTGGGAGCCTTTCTCCGCCCAAGCCTACCGTAACACCCGTTGTTCCCGGCAAAGAGGATGACTCGACGACTTTCATCTACAAGACCCTGACTGTCCCCGTCACGATTGGCAAATACAACTCCACACTCGCGGGTACCGGCTCCAACTACAAGCCCACCTCCACGGGCGGGTTTCCCAGCTACACAACGGCTGCTCCCGTTCCCAGCAAGCCTGTCCAGGCTGGAGCTGCCAAGATCGGAGCTTTCGGAGTCGGTGGCTTCGCCGCCCTTGCCGTTGCTCTTCTGCTCTAATGTGTGTGAGGGATTGATGATTGGTTACTACGGATATGGCATTTATTTCTTTAATTCTGTTCACGAGATGTATAAACATGACTAATATTTCCTTTGTATACCTATGGTGCTGCAATCGAGGCATGTAAAAGCAAGCCTTGGGGTATAGAACCTCGTGATAAAACGTTTGGCGCATTGCGTGCTAGAGCATACAGTTGAGAAAACATTCTGCATGTAAATGCAAACAATGCAATCAGTCCGTTGCTGGGATTTGTTATTTGTTCCTTGAACAACCTGATGTTTGACTTTTGGGTGTAGCCTATGCGCTTTAGGCCCCAAGGTTTCTTTCTTAGTCGTTCGGCCGAATCGGCGTGTCTGGGCTGAACGAACCGATCTCGGGAGCGACAAGGGAAATTTCTCAATGGGCTTGCTTACTGGGTTCCAGCCCGGTTTGCAATGAGCCGCTCGGCAGAGATTGCGCGCGCCGTTTCCAGGAAATATCTCAGAAAGGACACAGAGGAGCAATCATGGTCAATCAGTCCCCGATGCGGTTGGTGTACGGAGATGGACTAAAGGTAGTTTCTAACTTTCTTCAGCTCTTGTGTGTGGCTCAAACAACGGACGCCACAGGTACCCGGCGACCGTTTGCGCTGCTCATATGTACTCCCTTAGATACTCTCCACGGGCACGACACGGGTAGTAAGCTGAAAAACACGATACACGTTATTTTACCTTGGTAACCTCACCACCTTACTAACCCTACAGCTTTACCCCTCTGCATCCCACCGTATGCTCCCCCCAAAAATGACCAAAAGGGGTGTCATCATCGGGTGGCATGAAAAGGGTATCAGGGTGTGTCGCCTAAATAAGTCCGTTTCCATGGAAAGACTAGACACGCTGGGGGAGAAATGATGATGTGATTGGCTGGGAGCTCACGGGTGGGATGAGGGGGCCGCAAGCTTGTGGTTTCGTCACCCCCCATCTCCAAGGACGGGAACGTCATTTCTGGATTTCTGGATTTCTGCAGGGAACCTGGCACATCTGGAAAGGGAGAGAGGTACAATCTGAGCAGTGAGAGGGGAGGGGGAAGCAGAATGAGGGGCGCACCACAGCAGGCCAAGGGTTGATTTGCGATGACCTTGTTGCACAAAATCACACTAGGCGCTAATCTGGACAGTCGTCGAGGTTCTATCGTGTTCATCAATGGGGCTATGCTGGAATAGCGTCGGTACCTTGGTTGTTTGAGTCCTTTATTACAACCTGAGCTGGTGACCTTGCCTTATGTGATTCAGGCGCAGACTCGGGACGAGGAGTGGGAGAGATAGAGAGAGATACCTTAGGTTCTATGTATCCCGAACAGTCGAGAAAAAAGAAAGAAAGAAAGAAAGAAAGAAAGAAGGAAGACCATCATCTACCCATCCATCCCGTCCAACCATCCATCCCACCTTGCTTCTACACCACACTACCTCACTCCGTACACTACATGCTCAGCTCGCTTTCGTTCTCGTGCGACTTGCAGGAAACTTGGCAGCAGCAACAACAGCACCATCATCCTCGCCCACGAACGACAGCGGGATTCCAACGTTGGAATCTTCTCTTTCGTGGGATAATTCGCACCCCATTGGTTCCAGCCACGCCGCTCACCTCGATGCCTACCTGTCTCTAGGTATCATCGGATATTCATCACAACATCCACAGCTTTGCTGTACGCATTATCCAACCCACCCCACCATTGTCTGTGGTTTGTCTGTTGTCGCCGACCAAAGCGTCTCACATTCCCCCAACCGAACCGACTTCCAGTCAGTCCCTCATTCAGCAGCAGCATCCTCCACCAATTCTCCTCCTCATCCAACCCCTCCGCCGACCTATCAACAGGTCCGAGTACCCAGTATTCCTGCGAGCATAAGCCATAAACTGCCTTACCTTTCTTTACCCATTCTTTTCCTTTTGCTACGGAGTGCGGCATACGGATAACAAGCCCGTCCCTTGTGCTTGACCACCGGCTGCTCCATTCTTTACCTTACATTACCTCCCCACGAGAGACGGAGTACGGGATCCAGGACACGCTCATATAAACTCAGACTATCTTACGAGGAAGTGGGGAACCCAAGCAACCTTGCCTGGCCCGCGTTCCAGAGGTGTCCATAATAGCATCCTTTTACGGATACTGTTGCTCCAGCTAGGTTCATGTGTGTGAGTGAAGCCGAGCTTCCTTACTGCTCTGCAACATGTCGGACGCTGGCGATAGGTACGTGATGATCCACCTCAATCTGCTCCCGTCTTCTCCACGCCTGTGGCATTCCAGCTGCTATGCACACATCCACAATCTCCCATCCCTTCTGGCACCATCCTCCCATTCCCACTGCACCTGTCATCGGGACCGACATAAACCTCAGCAGCAAGGCGTCTGCCCATACACTCTCTCCGGGGCGGCCTGCAGCAGCAGCAGCAGCAGCAAGAAACAGAAGCACTATCAGCACCGGCAACAGCACCTTCCGCATCCCAATCTTGGCAGCAGCAAAGCTAACCCTCTCCTGATTCTCCAGCACCCACAAGCGGTCAAAGTCGGCCGCTGCCCTCTCACTCCTACGACGAAACCACTCCCGCAGCGAAGAAGATCCATCCACCACGGATGACGGTGCGCCGCTGACGTCGCCACCTTCTACAGCGGCTTCCGCGACAAACATATCCATGGCTCAAAACGTCCCCCGCGGCAACGGGGCCAACAGGCTCTCCATCTCCCCTTCCATGGGCCGAACCCCTTCCCACAACAGCCCCCCCTCCGCAACCGCATCTACATCCGCATCCAAGATGAGCGTCGCAGGTAGCGAAAAGGGCGTCTCCCTCGAGCAATCTGTTCGCAAGTTCCGCATCGTCGAGGCCCTGCGAAGCGGCGACACTGCCTCCATTTCCAAGGCCATCAGGGATACCGCCGAGGGCGGGCCCCGCACGAGCATCTCCTCCATCAATACCCTCAGCGGCACCGGCCTCGACGACACCACCGTGCTTCACCTTGCGATCCAATGCGCCGAATACCCCGTTGTCGAGTACGTCCTGTCTGACGGCGCTGGGACCATCGATATCAACGCTAGAGACAAGGATGGAAATACCCCGCTGCACGTAGCTGCCGTCCAGGGCCGAACCCAGGTTGTCAAGCTCTTGCTGGACCAGAAGGAGATCAACGATGCCATCGCCAACTACCAGGGCCGATTGCCCATCGACGTCGCTCGAAACCCCGATATTTTCCAGCTTCTCCAGCTGTCGCGATCCATCTTTGCCGAGAACAAGGTTAGACAGATCCAGGGTCTGATTGCGCAGAACGATTACAAGGCTCTCGAGACTGTATTGGAGGAGTCACGCCTCAAGCAGATTCTCGACATCAACAGCACAGAATTCGTTACCGAACCCACAACCCTCCAGGCCGGCGGAAACCTTCTCCACGAGGCCGCCCGCAAGAAGAATACCCAACTCATCCAGGTCCTCCTGCTCCACGGAGCTGATCCCTTCCGTCGGGACCGCAAGGGCAAGCTTCCGCAGGATGTGACAAAGGACGATACCACACGCGCCATGCTTAAGCGATCCCCCGCTGCCGTTGCGGCTCAGAGAGGTATCCAGGAGAAAGCCGTTCTCGGCCAGGCGGCTTCACAGGGCGCTGGAGCCGCGGCCTCTGCCGATCCTGTGGCCGGAAAGGAGGCGCGAGAGATGAAGGGCTACCTGAAGAAGTGGACCAACTACCGCAAGGGATACCAGCTTCGATGGTTCGTTCTCGAGGACGGCGTTCTGAGCTACTACAAGCACCAGGACGATGCCGGCTCCGCTTGCCGTGGCGCCATCAACACGCGCATCGCCAAGCTGCATATGAGCGCCGACGAGAAGACCAAATTCGAGATTATCGGCAAGTCTTCAGTCAAGTACACCCTCAAGGCCAACCACGAGGTCGAGGCGAAGCGTTGGTTCTGGGCCCTTAACAACTCCATTCAGTGGACAAAGGACCAGGCAAAGGAGGAAGAGCGCCAGCGCGCTCGCGGCGCCGAGCTGCTGAGGCAGGCAAAGGCA
This sequence comes from Colletotrichum tamarilloi, assembly GCF_030869305.1. Lineage (NCBI taxonomy): Eukaryota > Fungi > Ascomycota > Sordariomycetes > Glomerellales > Glomerellaceae > Colletotrichum > Colletotrichum tamarilloi. Next base: position 58,655 of record NW_026849403.1, on the reverse strand, counting down.
GAGCAGTCTGGAAAGTCGCCAGAGCTGTCCATCAACGAGGCTCAGAGCGAGAGCGCCAGCGTGGCCGATGGAAGAAGCAGTGTGCAGATCCCCAGGACTATGTCGCACAGCAAGATGTCCGTCCCCAGAAGCGACTTTGCTGGCGCAAGCACCGTCGCTAGCAACGATGACGACTTTGCCGATGCCGCGACAGATGCGGGTCAATCTCGCGTAACAAGAGGGCACCATGGACCAGACGATGACGATGACGATGACGACTTTGAGGATGTCAGTAGCCGTGAAGAGCCCTCCGTCAGCAAGGACGCCTTCAGCATCACAGCTCAGTCGGCCAAGCTGCAGCTCGATACCATTTCAGCTGTCAATGCTGCGATGCTCTCCGAGGCCTCTAAGAACCCGAATACGATTGTTTCCGACACCAAGGTCACTCAGGCTCTCACAACCTACGATGCTGCTGTCAGGAGTCTGACGGGACTTATCGGAGACCTGATGCGGATTTCAAAGGATCGCGATGCCTACTGGCAGTACCGGCTGGACCGCGAAATCGACATGCGCCGCATGTGGGAGGAGAGCATGGCCAAGGTTGCCAAGGAGCAGGAGATCCTGGAGGAGCGTGTCGACCAGGCTGAGCAGAAGCGCAAAGCCGCCAAGCGTGCGCTCCGCGAAGTTATGAACGAGCAGCCAACGGCCACTAGCCAGGACCTCGAGGGTGACAGAAAGGTGGATGGTACTGCGACCGTTGAGGCCGCCATCGGTGCCGATGACGCGAATATCGCAGCCCCGCCAGCGGCGCCCGAGAGGACCTTGACAAGGAAGAAGACGGTCCTTGATTCGCTTGAGCTATCTGACTCTGAGTCGGATGACGAGGATGAGTTCTTTGATGCAGTTGATGCTGGAGAGGTTGAGGTCAGCCACTTGCCGCATGCCGATGCGGTGCCTACTCCTCACGAGGAGAAGGAGGAACAGCAACTTGTTGTTTCTGGTGGCACAGATCTCAGCAGCTCCTTCAAGGGTTACGAGAATGGCATCAGAAGTCGTCTCAAGATGGATGCTGATGATCGGCCCAAGATCTCACTTTGGGTAAGCTACGCCATTTCAAGCGCTATGTATGTCCGGTTTGCTAATCTGTCTGCAGGGCATTCTCAAGTCCATGATTGGCAAGGATATGACCAAGATGACTTTGCCTGTGTCATTCAACGAGCCTACCTCTCTGTTATACCGCGCTGGTGAGGACATGGAATACGTCGACCTTCTGGACCAAGCTGTGGAGAGATCTGACTCGATTGAACGTCTCATCTATGTGGCTGCCTTTGCTGCTAGTGAATACGCTTCCACTGTCGGTCGTGTGGCGAAACCCTTCAATCCGCTTCTTGGAGAGACTTTTGAATACGTCCGGCCTGACAAGAACTACCGCTTCTTTATTGAGCAGGTTTCTCACCATCCTCCAGTGGGTGCCGCCTGGGCTGAATCACCCCACTGGACCTACTGGGGTGAATCGGCCGTCAAGACAAAGTTCTACGGCAAGTCCTTTGACGCCAACCCTCTTGGAACGTGGTTCTTGAAGCTTCGACCCAAGTCTGGAGGCAAAGAAGACCTTTACACCTGGAGAAAGGTCACCACATCCGTCATTGGCATCATCACTGGTAACCCTACTGTTGACAACTATGGACCCATGGAGGTCAAGAACTGGACAACTGGCGAGGTGTGCCAGATCGAGTTCCAGCCGCGTGGCTGGAAGGCGTCTAGCGCATACAAGATTTCCGGCAAGGTCCTCGACTCTGATGGAAGAGTCCGATACAGCATGGGCGGCCGATGGAACTCGAAGCTTTACGCTCGTCTCACGCCTGGATATGAAGCTACGGTCGAGGATCCTGGTGACTCGGCTTCGCTCCACAAGGGCAGCATCACCGACCCTAACAAAGCTTTCCTCATCTGGCAGGCCAACCCCCGCCCGCCCGGCATTCCCTTCAACCTCACCCCCTTCGTGCTCACCTTCAACCACATCGACGACAAGCTCAAGCCTTGGCTGCCGCCCACGGACTCTCGCCTTCGTCCCGATCAGCGCGCCATGGAGGATGGAGAGTACGACTTTGCCGCAGAGGAGAAGAACCGTCTGGAGGAGGCGCAGCGCGCGAGAAGAAAGCAGCGCGAGGAGAAGGGCATCGAGTTCCGGCCCGCGTGGTTCGAGAAGACGACGTGCGAGATTACGGGTGAGGAGTACTGGAAGTTCAACGGCAAGTACTGGCAGCAGAGAGAAAAGGCCGGTCCCGAAGGGAACCCGCAGCAGGCCTGGGAGGGTCTGGAGCCCATCTACGAGGACGCGAAATAGGAGGATCGCGTCGTTCTAGGAGGTGTTCGTTCTGTCAGTGGAGGCGGGATCGGTGGGGCCAGCAGCGGGTACCAAGTTGTGCCGGACAAGAAGCCGCAGCAGCAGGTAGTGCGTCTTGCGGACGGGCCGAGCGGCTTTCGGTGGACTGTTGCCGGGAAAAGGTAGTTCCCGCCTGCACTGCATGTCGGAGAGCCAGGATGCAAATGATGTAACATAGATGATATTGAAATAAGCAATCGCTCGTTCTCGGCATGTCCGTGTGTGTGGTCCTTGTTATTGCGAAGTCTGGAAGGGCGTCTAGCTCATGCTAGATGAGGCTATGGTGTGATGTAAGTGTGTCTTAACGAGTCCGATCGTGAGACGGTCTGGCTTAGGAAAGATGAGGCTAGCGATAACGGATACGGCTTGTTGAAGAGGAAGCTGAGAGAGGTCTGGGTACGGTGGAGGTAGGTAAGGTAGGGTGAATGCGCGAAGAGTCAAGTACCTTGGGGAAAAGGATCTAGTTGTTTGAACGGCCGCGGCTGGAGATTTTGCTTAATGGGTTCATGGAATTTGTTGTCCCTCAAGGTACACAACTAAGGTCACGGAAGGCGCGACTGGGTAGGACGCTCTTACCCACCATCTTCTGTAGCAAAGGAACGTATGTAGGCACCCGAATGATCACGCTTGATAAGTCTTGTTCAGGCGATTCTTTTTCGCTTCTGAGGCATGCTTCTCCATGAACTGGTGCATTTCAGGCCGGCTAGAGGAGCAGCATCTCTTCCATTGTGGCTACCCTCTTCACCATCATCTACTGCCTAGGAAACAAGTACTTGTAGCTGATAGGCCTGTCTCTCTTTGACGTATTTGGCCTGTAATATGAGCGAAAGGGTGAGATGCGGCTATCAGAGGTGTCTAACTTTCACTAGGACCTGTAATTACCCTCTACAGCTAGGGTTCAACTATCGACACTCAGCCTTCAAACTGAGATACAAAGCTCTTTGACTCGGGTACTTTACTGAAACGCCCAGTCAGAGAGGTGTAACTTGGCTAGTGTGATACTGCAATAGCTTTTGTAGCCTACGTCTTTCACATACGGATACATGGTGCGCTGTGGAACGTGGTGTCCAGATATAAAACATCCTACCTAGAGCCCGCTGACGAACTCCTTTCTCCAGCTCAATTGAGCGGCGTGAATGGGACTAACAGTAGCTTGTCTCGAGCTATGGTATGTTCTCGTTCGCGTGCTGAATCGCCTTCGTGATCTGAAGGGTAGCAGTCTGGTATACGAAACCACGCAGTGTAGCCAAGTGAGAAAAGCACATCTCACATCGTTCGGTCAACCCTTTTACTCGTAGTAATTGATTATGAATACGTGGGAAGTGAGAACGGAGCAGAACATGTGGTAGTCATCTTTCTATCTGGGTATAGTGACGGGGGAGGGGGGGTAACGGCTGGCTAAATGATCATCTTGACAAGATGAAGAGAAGAAGTAAAAGGAAAGAAGATCATCTGCGTTCGCTATCGTCAGAAATAGGGTCGAACAAAGCATTCCATCGCGAACAGTTGCGGTTGTGGAGGTAGACGTTAGGTTGTTTAGTGGGTGTTAAATACCCCCTTTCGATAATAGTGGCATGTAAACGTCTCGTCGGCTGGAGGTCACGTCTCAAGAGCCCTGTTCATAGATCTTGCCTCCGATATATGAAGATGAAATCAATGTGAACATGCAGGTCACAATTTTAGTACGCATGGGCACGGTCAACGAGTTCGTCTCACTTCTTGAAGTACCTTGCTAATCGTTTAAGATGGCGTGCCGATATTGCTATTGGATAACATGGTCAAGATGGTAACGCTGGGGTAAAATGCAGACATAGGACGAATTCCTTATACTCCCCCGATGACTTGCTTGCAATAGGCAGCTTGAAGTTCTAGAGCCGAGGCAAGCGGCGGCACGGGACGATTAGTGAACCTGGAGAGACACCGGAAGCGCTCCCGCAGATACTCTCCGTTTGGACCGATTAATCAAACTACCGTCCAACTGTCTGGTCTTCAAACCGTGAGGAACGCGTCGCATCAGAATGGTAGACCGTACAATTGCAATGTGTAAAGTAATATGTGAGGGAGTCTATCTACGGCCATCGGGGGAGGACATCGTACGTCGCGGAGCTACCATTTCTGGTATTTATTTGCACATGACCCCTGCGATCTTCTCTACCTCTCCTCAATGGCAGTATCTACTCCGTACAGACTGTAGCCCGGTCCTGAGTTGATTCTTCCCCTTGACGACAGGTGCAGTCGAGCCTTGTTGGGCACCTGCCCCGCCAAGAAGCTTGTGATACCGGTCGGAGCTTGGAGTGGAGGGCGGCGTGTGCACCCGGCGCCCGTGGGAGGTGGGGGACTTTGGGGAGCCACTCACCGAGTCCCGGGAGCACCTCGGTGAGCTCGGGTGGAGAGCGGCACGTTTCCTGCAGCAGGTGCAGGCGCTGGAGACTCACAGCTGCCCACGACTCGCCACGGTCCGTGATCCCCTGAGCGCAGCAGTGACATCCAATCAAAACGCTCCGCTTTTGGACCTCGGCACTTTCCCCCCCTTGCCTTGCCCAGTGGCCACGACCCCAATTGATGTCACATTTAGGGGACCTGGTCGCGCATCTCAATCCGGGCTCCTGGGTTCATTCACAAGCGAATCCTTTTCTCATCCCCATTGTGTCGTTCATCTTCGTCTTTCAGACCTTCCTTTTCTTCATTTAGTTCACAGACACTTCGAGGGATAGATTGAAAGGCGCAGCGCACAGAAGCGGACGTGTTCGACCTTGCGAAACGCCAAGACTTGGTGTTTGGAGGAGAGAGATTTCTTCGGGGCGTAAGGGCGAGCTCACCAACAACATCATCGAAGACTGTAGACGGCAATCGATTTAGAGCCAAATCTTTGCACAGAAGAATACACCGGCACAATGGCATCAGGTAGATCAACAATCATCCGGCCCCCGCCGGATGACCCGAACAAGAGTCCGATGGAGAACGTATTAGAGGTGACGGAGCTCGGCGTGCTTGGTCCGGTGAGTGAATCCCACCCGATGTCGTCGGCGGCTACGTGTCTGCCAATGACACAAGCGTACATGTCAGAGAGTGAACATGAATTGACATCGTAAACAGGACATCTTCACGAACACGCGCACGCCGTGGCACCCGCCCGGCGCCCGCGGCATCTTTGGCGGCGCTGTCATCGCGCAGTGCCTCGCCTCCGCGCAGAAGACGGTGCCCAACGACTTCTTTCTCCATTCGTGCCACTGCTACTTTCTCCTCGCGGGCTCCTCCGAGATCCCCATCCTCTTCCACGTGGAGCGCGTCCGCGACGGCCGCTCCTTCGCCACGCGGACCGTGCAGGCCCGCCAGCGCGGGCGCTGCATCTTCACGACGACAGTCTCGTTCGTCAAGGAGGGCAGCGGCGGCGAGAAGCAGGTCCGTCACGCGGCACCGCTGCCCGACGGTGTGAAGCCGCCCCCGGACAACTGGAAGGGCGAGCCCGAGTGGAGCACGCACTCGCCCTTCCAGACGCACCGCATCTCCATCGTCGGGGCCAGGGACAAGGGCAAGAGGCTCGACGAGCTGAAATCGCGCAACTGGGTCCGCGCGCGGGGACGCATCTCGGTGAGCGGCGGCCACCAGGCGCACCTGAACGCGCTGGCGTACATGTCGGACAGCTACTTCATCGGCACCGTCGGGCGGATCCACAGGCTGTGGCGGTTCCCCTTCAAGCCCGAGGAGTTTGACGACCTGCCGCCCGAGCTGCGGGAGCAGGTCGAGCGGCTCAACGAGTTTGAGGGCAACACCGAGGCCGGCGGGATCGAGTACTGGAAGACGAGGCCGCACCTGGGCATGATGGTCAGCTTGGACCACTCCATCTACTTCCACGAGCCGAGGCGGGTGAGGGCGGACGAGTGGATGTTTACCGAGATGGAGAGCCCCTGGAGCGGCGACGGACGGGGCGTAGTGCTGCAGAAGATTTTCGCGAGTGATGGGACGCTTTTGGCGACTTGTGTTCAGGAGGTGAGTTGCCCCTTCATTGCCGCTGTTTTAGTTCTTTTCTTCTCACCCTTGATGTGTGATGCGTGCTGACTTCTTTTGATATAGGGTGTCGTTCGATTGAAACAACAGGAGGACGATGACGAAAAGGAGCCAAAGTCCAAGTTGTAGAGCGCAATTACGGCGTGTATGAGAATGTAGAGGTAGTGTACCAGCTCTGAGTCTGTTTCAACAATCTGCTTGTTATACAACAAGAGCGTTTGTCATTTCAATGATTTCATCACGAAGTCTTGTCCTGCATATGGAACCGTCGGGATATTGCAGCACCCGTGATGAAATCACTCAAATAATAAAACCCGGTTCTTCGACGTTGAAGGGGATCTCATATGGAAGTTCATTCACGACGCCAGTGACCAAGAAGCCTAAGGAACTACCATGTGTGATGATGGAAATGCCAGGGAGACCTTCACAGTCGGCCGTTCCCCGTCGTGACTAGCAGAGTTCACAGAGTTCTGTCGCAGATCGCGAAACTCGTTGAGGAAACCTGTCACCCGGTCGCCTCTATCGCGAATACGCGTCGGACCGCTGATCAACCGACGTCACGTACAATGCTTCTCTAGCCGTCCGTGAGGGTGATGCGGGAAGTCGATCAAGTGGGTGTCGAGGGGGGGCGTGTGGTGTGGTCGCTAGTCGCCTTGGGGAAGTCCTGAAAACCCAAACCGTACTCTCAAACTTGAAAAGCCTGAATAGCCGTGAAACGTATGGGTGTGTGAGAACAAGCTCAAACTTCAGATCCAGCCTTCATTGCCAAGCTCAAGCTTGAGCTTCAGCTCCCAGGACCACAAGACAAAACGCAAAAAGTTGAAATTGCAAATTGAACAGGCTTCATTGGTAGGAAAGTGCCGACTCTCAAAGCTTCTCTTCGCAACGGACCATCTCGATAGATCACTCATCACACCAACAGAACCTGTAGCACAAAACGTACATACATTAAGCTCAAGCTTACATCCTGGAGCTGTCCGCAGGCTGGGAGGTTTGCTCCAGAAGAGAAGAGAAGAGAAACAGCAAGCTTTCCCCGCGCGTCCGCCCACCCAAGCCGTCCCTTTTGCATATCGCAGCTCGGTTTGTGACGCACGCACATACCCATGCCTGCTTGTCAGATGCCATCCGGGCCACCCGGGCAGAAAACTCGTCTGATCAATATTCGCAGCCGTGGCTCTTGCCACGCCATCTACAGGAGTCCGATGGGGATTGTCTACGCGTGCGCGCGCTGCCTCTTCTTTGATGGAATATTCGCTGTCCGTGAAACTTATTCGTATCACAAAACGTAACTCTGTGTGACAATTCTGAGGAGACCAAGGCATGGAACAATATGCTCTTGCCGTCGACGTCTCACAGGAAGAAAAGGGCATCATTGATCTTTAGTCACTGCGTCATCCATCAGACGGCTCGGATCGGTGATGCTCTTGATGTGTGATATAATAACAATCTCACACCTCCAGGAGCTAGCTGATGACAAGACAAAGGCCACCCAGGCTTTCATGTTGTAGCCTCAAATTTACATAAGCATTCTATACTTCGTTCTCGTCAACTTTCAGCAGAGCAAGCTCTCACATCATGTCCGGCCCTCCTCCTAACCTTGGTCCCACGCGAGTGGTCCTCCACGTGAAGGGAGACGTGCCAGACTGGAAGGAGGAGTTCAAGCAGTTCCTCTTAACTGTCAAGGATTCGGAAGGATACTTCCGCTACCGATGGGGCCCTTGGGAGGAGGACCACAGCAAGCTGGAGATTCTAGCGAGTATGTTTCTAGCCCCTGACTTACAATCGCAACTTCGTCCCACTACCAGACCGAAACTGACGATGACTTCCCCGTTACCACAGCCTGGGCCCCAGTCGAGCACCGCCAAGCCTTCGGCCGCTGCCCCCACCACCAAAAGGCCATCGACGCCCTCATGCCCGTTCTCAAAGCCGTCCCCTCCAAGTGCCCGCGCGTCGACTTCGACGTCAGCACCATTGTTCCGCCGCCGCCGCAGCTCATCAATAGTCCCATTTGCGAAATCATCACCATTACGCACTTCACAGGCGACAAGGACGCCGCGGCGGCCATAATTAAAAAGGTCGAGGCGAATGCCGGGTGCTTGGCGTCCCACTCGGGCATCACGGCGACGGACACGCCTGATAACGGGACTGTGTGGTTGGGGTTTGTGGGGTGGCAGGATTATGCTTCGAGTAAGGCGGCGGATAAGAGTGTGTATATACCGTCTGGGGTGGGCAAGGTTGAGTCGCATCACATCAACTTCAATTTCCCAATCAAGGGGTTCTCTGTTACCAATCCTGGTAGATAAGGTAGACTTCAGTTGAATGAATGGGAACAAAGCGGTTTTGATTCGAAACTTGATTTCTTCGCGCTGTAACCCGTGATGGTAGCCTGCCGTGTCGTACCTCGGACTGAATGCATGAAGGCAATCTTAGTCCTGCGATGAAACATGAATGTCTTTGAGTTTGTACGCCACTGAGCTGGTCGATCTCAATGTTGATGAGACCTTCTCGTGTAAGTTCGGCCACAGAGGCAACCTCCAGACTTACTGAGAAAGTAGATTGTGGAGGTTTACTACGTGCAGAAATCAAGACTTGTCAGCTGACCTCTTCTAACTCCCAAATCGGAAAGTCTGCATAGGATTTTGACTACAAAAGAATATCTGCTCTGAATCTCGGATGCTAGACTCATGGGGGTTGTCCGTTTCGATGCTCACATCAGGCCCCAAAGGCTTCAATACGCCTGATTTGAGAAGTCCAATCTGAAGCCCTGCGATCATCAATTACAAATCTCAACAAGGCTGATGAAATGAAACGATATGCTGCCGTGGCTCCTTCTCTGTTTGTTTCAACGATGGTTCCGACTTTAAAGAACACATTGGTTGCCACGGCATGGACCGACGGGATGTGTCAACCAAAGAAAACTTAGAGTCCGAGTTGCCCACTCAGAGAGTTGGAACCTGATAAGTACAACCAGAGCCGCGGTTAGCCACCTTTATCGCGTGATTGGTGATCTAGTAGATCGGATGACAGCTGAAGAGAGAGTGTGTGCGAACGGCTTTCCAGAAATAGTTAGACGATGAACCTGGCTCATGACTAGTGACAGCAGGGCTGGAGCAGTGAAGGTCCGCAATCTCAAGTCACAACTTACATGATGTATACGAACCGGATGGGAGGCCCGAAATGGTAGCGTAAAGAAGTGGACAATTGGAAGTCCATGTGATGGTCCAGCGAGGGGAGTTCCGTATAGATTGAATAGGGGAAATAGTACCCATATCGAGTAAAGAGCTTATTGTTTCAGCTATCCGTAGCTACGGATGATGGGACTATGCACTTAGGCTTCTAAGTTCTAGCATGAAGCGCAGCGCTGGTAGTTGTCAATTCATCCACGCTCTTCCATTCACAGTAACTATCGTCCCGTTTCACTCCGTCGATCAGGTAAATCTTATGAAAACTCATGCAGACTCGAATTCGTATCTTTGAGTATTTACCAGGCTCATCTCACCCAATGTACTTCTTTCCCATCATCCAAGCATCCTTATCGTAGCACTTTGGCCAGACACCGCCTCTTCCGGGAGCTAGAATGCCATTGGGATCCAGGGTGTCGTGAATCTCCTCATGCATCTTCCACAGGGCACCATTGTTGAAGTCATAAGCATCCGCAACTTGGTCCATGAGACCCACGTGAGTCCTGAAGACGCTCCAGCCGCGAGCCTTCCACTCCTTGACCAGGGTCCGGCCCAACCACTGCGCGCGGCCACGCATGTCCTTGTCTTTTCTGTCATACGGAATGATGCATACATTGTCTGAGAGTGCGATGTCAGTTCATGTGAACTAAGTAGTGACTTCGATGATCCGATCAAGGGAGGACTTACGCATAGTCCGGAAGTCTGCGACGTAGTGGCTGATGTAGTCGATGCCCGCCTTGGCAAACAGCTCCTTTGCCAAGGAATATTGCTCCCAAACAGCCTTGCCTTCAAGTCTGGAAATAGCCGCGACCATGATGACGGAGCAGTTGGGCAGCCACTGCTTCATCCAAGCAAACTCTCCCATGGACGAGATACCTTAAAGGTACGTGGCTCTGACACGAACCAGGTTCTGCTCACCGGGACACTCGTCGAGCGTGGCCCACTTGCTACCGGGGACCTTGGTCAGCTCGTTTTTGATATCCTCGATGAGAGCCGCGCGGACTTTGTCGGAGCCGAATACGGCGCCAATGTAGCGCCACCGGCCCGTGTTGAGCTTTTTGGCCATCTTCTCAAAGTCCTCTTCGGGGATGACTTTCTTGTGAGAGGCATTGGTATAGCTGGACCTCGGGCCATAATGAGCAGCCTCCAATGTGAGGTTGCGCAAACTGACTGAACTCTGAAGCGTGCCGTTCTGTAGAGAGTCAGCTGGACCAGATTTACCTTCCAAACCTGGAAAGAAGTCTTACCAGATCAAGGGGCTGAATGCAGTCGACTAGGGCGGCCAGATCGGCTTCCTTCTCAAAAGTAACAGAAAACGGCGTCATGCCCTGCGGAGCGGGCATCAGCTATGGTCAAAGTTGTTAGTTCTCCCTTTTCGACGTTGTGATCGTACTAGGCCAGATTTCATTGGATGAGGCATCTCACCCAGAATCCCATCTTGGTGACAATGCCAGCATTGCCCTGCGAGAATAGACCGTCGTTCATTGGGCCCCAGCCGTACGGGAACAGAGCGAAACACTCATTGAGCTTCTGATCGGCCGGGTGAACGCCCTGCTCCGCCTGTTTACGGCCCTCCGGGTCCTGGATCGCTCCCATTCCCATCCTGGCGACCTCGCCGTTGGGCAGGACCACCTCCATTCCGCTGTGTTTTCCCCATCTATCACCGTACAAGGAAGCACCACCTCCGCGGTCCAGGGCATTTCCAATCATGGATCCCCAGCCGAGGCCTGACGAGTCTACTCTGATCTTGTCCAAGAGGCCGCGGTCACGCAGATAACTTTTTTTGCGGGAAGCTTGTCAGTCTCTCAGTTTCTGAGATTCTTTGATGGGATGATCGACGACTTACTCGCTCATTTGCATGAAAGTGACACCCGGCTCAACGATGCAGACGCACGCTGTCTCATCTAAGTGCAAGATGCGGTTCATATGCGTGCTGAGAATCATCACCAGCGATCCAGGAACCTTGACACAACCTGTCAGTCTTTCATGGTGGGATATAGGGGTGAGGTGCCGATTGTAGTGCTTACCCTTGGTGCCGAGCCACCGTACGCGAGGTTTCGTCCGGTGCTGATGGGCCATACGGGAACCTTTGACTCGTTGCACGCAGCAAGAACAGCCTGAATATCCTGCACGCTGCGCGGGTGACACAGAGCTGAGCCCACCAGCTCGCACTCATCGTCAAAGGAACGGTAGTAGTCGTGGGTGCGGCAGTTGCGTCCAAAATCATCATCTTCGTAGCCCTCAAAGTCACAGCCAGCCGTGATGACAGTGAAGTTCTCGCCTCCAACCGCGTGGATCACTCGGCGGGCGAATTTGGTGAATCCAGCCTGCGTGACTCCGGGAGGGAGAATCTTGGGGACCTCCACGTCTTGTTGCTGTTGTTGTTGCGTCGGCGCTCCGTTCTTGGCTCCGTTGCCGGCACCGAGCCAGAAGTGGCCACTGCTAAGATTAGGTGGAACAGCGGCAGTGGTCATGTTGGCGATGTGAGTTAAAACGTATGTTGAAAATTCTGAGAAACACAATGGGAGGTTAAAAAATTGAAGGCAGTGGTGGCGGCAATGGTAATAACAATATTCTTGGTGATAGCCAAAGCATATTAGTCGATGAAGGAGCTAACTTAAACATGTTTTGTTTTATATCTTCCCTCTCTCGAGATGCAGATGCGTTCAAAGCCGGTCCCTAACCGTATCACTGTTCACAATCAGTCCACGCCCCCTCTTTGACATCACGAACTTCAGGCAAATGCCTTTATGGGAAATAATTGCTCGTGAGTCTCCCTCGAAGAAGGCCAGGGACGGGAACCTAAATTCCGTCCCCCCCCGTTAAGTATCCTTTCCATGGGTGAAGGAGACTCTGATGGGGGCAAAGATACAAGGTGTCAACTTTTCAATGCGTAGGAAGATACTGCCGTCTTTGCCCAGCACGGAGCTCGATTCCGCCTACAGTCTAAGCGCTTGAGTGACATCTGCGCGCATGTCAATCTCGGACGTGCTCGTGGGCCGAAGTGTAGTCACTTTCGTCTGTAATTATTGGCCACTATCTTTTGGATTAGTTTTGGTCCAATGTTTCCGCACCTTACACGCGCTCCGCCATGCCGCTTGCGACCTCCTCGTACTGTGTAGGTATTGTGAGTAGCAATGCCCCTACGTTGCTTTTTCTACTGAAACGACGTTGAAAATACAAACACTACTACAACTGGAGTAAACCTTGTGAGTTCTGGTGTGCACGGCCTTTGTGGTTAAGCTCCCGGAAATCAAGACGGCCAACCTACATCGTCCCGGTCCCGGCCCCGAGAAGGTTGCAAGTGGAGTACTCCAGGTCGGCGTAGCCTGCAATGGAAGATGATCAGCAGGCATGGTGGACATACCCGCGGACAACGTAAATCCTCAGTTCTGTGACTTTAAACTACCTTACTATTCCCAGGTCCGGAAGCTGCGAAGAAGTTACTTAGTCTATACAGAGACCCACCACATGGTTTTACTTCAAAACCTTGGCAGCAGTCAGCCAGTCTCACGGTCGACGATATGCTCGCCAGATTGGACCATCAGCACAAGTGTTTTGAGCTTTCAAACATGTATCTTGCCTGTAACAACACGTACAGCGCCCAACGTTCTTTCGAATTCAACGCGGAAACGGAAAATAAGCAAGGCGAAAACTCCAGTCTACGCCACGGACTCGCAGTGTTAGCCTAATGCATCCTAATAGCAGCATGTACTTCAAGCGCTCCAGGGCGGTTTGAGAGTGCGATTTGATGTCGTACCGGGCTCGGCCCGGTGCCCCCGTAATAGGGATCCTATCAATAGCCCTCGCAGTGGAGAAACAAAAGTTCCTTGCAGGCTGTTGGCTGGTGTGTTCGTATTTATACTATCCAACTTGTGGGAGACATAAGTAAGCAACTGGACCTGTCCCCTTTTCACGGCATCATAGATATGCTACATGCGCCGACCTTTCCTATATTTCTTTTCTCACGAACCATCACTTAAAGCTTACGTCTAAGATGTCTCATTCTTCAGTTGCCGCAGCGCCCTTCTCACTTCACCCTGCTCTTTCATCTACTCCAAGAGGACATCAAACTCGTGACAATGATTCGCTGCCGCAAAGGACCCATGGAGTTCGCGAGAAAATGCTTTTGCAGCTCCATGGCCAGAAGATTCGCATTCCCGACCTGGGACGGCTGATGGAAGATTGGCCGAGAGACCAGAACCCACACCTCGATGCTGTAGACAGCAAAATTCTCCAGATCATCGAGAGGTAAGAGGACTTTATAGCGATGATCGGGATGTCACTGACCAAGCAATAGTCACGCAGTCAATGATGCCGTATGTGGTCGTCTAACTAAGGCCATGCTATCGAAGCAACTGACGGGCTGGTACCCATATGCTTCGTGCGATAGAATCGAAGCTCTCACTTCCTTCCAGGCCTGGATGTTCATCGTCGATGACATGCTCGACCAGTACTCGCTCATACATAAGTTCGACTTCGCCTCGCTGCATGTTCTTCTGGCCGATTGCCGGGACTTCATTAACCGTAGCCTCGGACTCCTCACTATATGTACCTCTGAAACCGGTCAACCACAGTATCGGGATTATGACGCCGTTGTATCATTTGCTGAGTATGCTGAAGCTGTCATGAAGGCCAACGGGGACAATTACAGCTATCGACAACGCATCGCCAAAGAAGCTACTGCCACCCTTGACGGCTATCGACAAGAAGCCGTGAACCGGTATGCTGGTCGAGCCACATCGCTCCAAGAATACCTCGGATACCGCGAGGCATCATCATGCATCATGCAGGTGGCCGTTAACCTCGAGTTCGCCAACGGCATCAGCCTCCCCGAGGAGGTCATGGCATCCCCAGAAATGCGCGAGCTGTACCGAGCTGCTGTTGCCATCGTCTGGATCGTCAACGACATTGTGAGTCTGCGCAAGGAACTCAAGGAAGGTTTCGTCGAGAACCTTGTTGTCTTGCTAGCCAATGGCGATGCGCAAAAGGGGCTAGATGGTGCTGTGACTCGATTGGAGCACGAAGTCTTTGCGCTCAACGACGCCGTCAAGGCTTCTGCTCGCTGCTTCGATGATACGCCATATAAGAATCACGTCACTCTGCTGGCGAAAAATTGCAAAAATATGTGTATGGCGAATTGGTTATGGAGGTAAGCAAAACTCAAGTCATCAATCCATGTGCTCGAATTTGACCGCGACGCGAAACAGTATGAAGACCCCCCGGTACTGTCTTTCGGACATCAAGCCCGATGCTGAAGGCGGGTACACGTTCACGGTTGATTCCACGTCGGAGGAGAGCTGATCTCTGTATTTAGTCGCGATGATGAACATGAGCAAGCATATCATGCATGGGTGTTGAGGTTCTGCAATTTGAGTAGAATTCTGGGCTGGTTGACGATTCTTGACTGAGAGCCCGGTCACTCTGTATGATAGAATTTCATCTTCGCCAAACCCCCTCAAATCAAATCCAAACACGCACTATCAGTATGAGTAATCATTGAAGCTGCACGCCAATCCTCGCACATTCATCCACGCATGGCGTGATTCATGGCCATCCAATTACCAACCTTTGCAGAATCGTGGGGCTCTCCTGTGATACTTCTGACTGTCGTCGATCAAGGTTTGAACGTCGGTATCGGTAAGTTATCTCAGCATAAGCTTTAATATCTCCAACGTGACGTACAATGGTTCGGTATTTCTTGCATATTTCACACTTTGTCTTTCATCGGTCGATCGATGGTTCGCTTTCGCTTAGGACACGCCTTAGAGCGTTCACCATCCACTAGAGAAGCGGCTTCACATGCTGTATCATTGTAAGTTCTACCTCACCGGAGCTGACTTGTCCGCGGACCTCCTTTCAAAAATTCCGACGGCCCGCCCGGAGCGTCCGGTGGTCCCGGTGTTCCACTCACGGCCTGCCAGCTTGACCAGCTGGCTTAATACGGAGTAGAGACGTGTGGGTAGCTCTCACACAATTAGGTTAGCCTTTGGCTGATTTCTTCAATTGTAACTATAGTCGGTCTTCATAGGGCGAGTGTGCTCAGCGACAGGGATTCGGGATCGTACCTCCTGCCCAGTGGGGTGTTGCCTGTCGGGACAGGTTCGAAGTGTAATGAATTAACCTTCATACCAGAAAACTCGCTGTTAATCTCAGTTCTCAAGTAGTCATTTCGATGTCAGAATGCCTACTCAATTACTCGAAAAAGCGGGTTGATGCCGCTCTTCGTCAGGGAAAGCTTCCCCTTTTACCTTACCTTGGGTATAGAAGCCAACACTAAGGCAGCACTTTTAGCAACTAGCTCGAGATGCTTCACTAGGGTTGCTCTTGGATGCCAAGAAAAAGGCACTTCCACCCACCCTGAAAATTACACATGCTCTCAGAACCGGATGGTGCGGCAAGCATCACTTCTCATTTCACGAGGAGTTCCGTATCGATTTCATACAGTTTCCACAGTTCGCTGCTTCACATCTGCTTCCGCTTATAGGTAGCGCCGATGCGTAAGTTCTTGTAGATAGGCAAAGTAATCTGTCACAATTCCATGCCCAGAGAGTAACAAAAGCTCTAAGGCAGGACACAAAAGCTATGCACAAGAATGGCTGCAAAGCAGCACCACGAACAGCGCTGACTATGAAAGTGACTCACGGCGACGCCTATGGCCCAATTGCTCAATAGAACTGCAGTCACCTAAGCACCTTATTATGATGGAATGTTGAGCAATGGGAAAACAAACTCTATCTAGGTCAAACAATTACCGACACAGAATAGACCCATCAGGATACCCGAACTTGGTTTCACAATTAAAGCAAGTCGCATCATTCGCAGTTGTTGTAGAACTGCTTTCCATCAATTTGGCCACCAATCGCTTTGAGCTGTTTTCATAAGTCAGTCGTACCGTTTCCCTGGGTACTGATCTAGCTGGACGTGAACTCACGAATCGTCTTTGGAACCTTGGTCCCGAACCAGATGATCGACCAATCCAGAATTGCCCCGAGTTTTGGCCTATAAAGCTTTTAGCTGCGCGACTCTGGTTGGCAAGAAACGCAAGACCTACCATAGGTGTAACCGAACCTGCAGTCACCGGCTAGCAGATCAGTGGCAGCATAGTCAACTGCTGAGTCGGTTTTGTATTGGCATGCGCAGTAGTCGTGCATGTCAGCCATGGGAAAAACCCCTCGCGAGCGTTAGCGACCTTAAGTTACGAGTTTTCAAAGGTGAATCTTAAGAACATACAGGAAAAGGGCCACGGCAGGAAGAACGGAGAAACGCATGTTGAAAATTGACTGTGATCGATAAAATGCGATAGACTGAACCAAGGCAGGTAGTGAAAATGCTTGATCGTCATGAAACGTACTTGATAGTTGCATTGGAATGACTGAAGAGATGCATCAAATGCTGCAGTGCATCAAATGTTGCAGGTTAGAATTCCGGCAAAAAGCGGCTGGGGACTTATATGCTCTATGGAATAGCGAAGTTGCGAACCCCGCGAGTTCCGTTCGCAAGCAATCATTATATTAGGCGTAAGTTTGATTGCATTCTCATGATAACTTGCAAGAGTCAGTGCCTTCGCTCAAAGTTCTGAACTAAGAGTTGGAAATATTCCACTAACAGAAGCTGCCACTCCAGTTCGGGAAGGCGTGCCGGAATCGCAAACGTTCTGGAATCAATCAGCTGACGTAAAAATATACTGGCTCGAACCCATACCCGAGCCTCAGTACCTTCAGCATGGCTCTCGGTACCATTCATCGGAACATCAACTATAACCTTGTCGGAAACTAGAGTAAGTACACCATTAAGAAGGTTCCCAGACTTAGAATATTGCTGACCTTTTCCAGGACTCTGACTGTGCTCCTTCAATGAGATGTCCAGGAGTTGAGGCCCATATGTTGAGTACCCAGGCTCCAATCGTGAACGCTTAGCTTCCCCGCACGCCTACAAGGTTGTTCAAATTGTTAGCAAATTTTAATGTAGTGTAGAAGCATCGCAATGCGTCTGGCTGTCAATAAGACGCACTTTGAGAGTTTATGGAGACAAGAAAGGAACAAACGTGCTTACGAATCTTATCAACTACTACATAGCGTCAATATGTATATACGTGCTTTTTGGGTAAGAACGAACTGCAAATCTATCCGACCCTGTCCTTTTCATCCACCTACTTTATGAATGGATTTGAGATAAAGTTGGAGTCGGCAAAAGACTGGAGACGGCTGAGACATCCTGGCAGTTGATGGGATAGATTGTCATCACCAGAGCTTAGAAGCTTGAGCTCATATGCGTGCTGATGGCAAGTCGCGATGACAATTGCAGATCAGTCAGTTATGTACTTTCCAAAGATATTATGTGTCGACGAAATGAAACCCATGTGATGCCTAGAGCAACACAACTCTCCATAAGTCGACGGCTTAGGCCACGGACAGTTGGTGCATCAACAAGAACCACACCAGAGCAAACAAAATGCGCAACACTGCTTGGGTTGGTACTTGTTAAAGCACGAAGACGGATCTAGGCACGAAGCCAGGCCACTGAACTGGAAGCACTGCTAAGACATTTATTGCAAAGGTCTCATGAGACTACCCATGAAAGATTTTAAGAAAGGAAATCGGGGATTCACTGGCTATGTTCGAGGAAATTACAACCAGGCCATATCTTACGGATTGTTTGCTTCAGATCCCATCTGCAACGAATGATATGAGCCTCACCAATCTAGATATCATGAGTTGCAATGGAAATTTGAGTCAATAATAATCTATGTTGTATTTTCACGCTGTTGGAGTGTTAAATGGATGCGGGACCCGAGTTGAGGCAAGTCAGAGAGACCCGAGTTCGTGCATTCAACGTGCCCTCGATGAGTCCTTCTGCGGGCCTGGCACCCTTGCAACTCGGTTGAGACATTATGATTGGTTCCAGATATCTCAAGTCGTCTTGGAGGCACAATTGCACATGCAAACCGATGGACGATGAATTACTTCCGGATTCGGAGTTCTTAGAAAATGAGTTATTTGAGATGGCCTTGTGCCCACATTGAAGAAACTCCAGTTCTCCAAACGTCAACCGGCACCTTCAACTTTCTTTAACTCCTTTTAACAAGGAACTATAAATCACACCCTACAATGTCTACCACTAGCACAGACAGCCTCCTCACGGAGGACATGCCACCCAACGCCATTGCTGTCGTCGGCGTGGGTTGCAAATTTCCCGGCGCCGACTCAGTTGAGGATTTCTGGCGCATGCTAGACGCGGGAGAGTCGAAACTAAGCGAACCACCCAGCGGACGCTTCCCTGCTCATGAACACCAACGTGACACGGACAAGACGGTATACTTCGGAAACTACCTTGACGACATTGCCAGCTTTGACCATCGTTTCTTCAAGAAGTCAGGTCGCGAAGCAGCGTCCTTAGACCCTCAGCAACGACTCCTGCTAGAGGTTTCCTACCAAGCTCTTGAGTCGGCCGGCTTCTTCGGCCCCCGCAAGCCCGACTTAGACGTCGGCTGCTTTATCGGCGTATGTGCGTCAGACTACAATGACAACGTAGCCAGCCATCCGGCCAACGCCTTTTCTGCTCTGGGGACTCTGAGAGCTTTCGTCCCCGGCAGGATCAGCCACTTCTTCGGGTTGTCTGGACCTTCAATTGCCCTGGACACGGCCTGCTCATCATCAGCAGTCGCCATCGACGCTGCCTGCAAAGCAATCCTGCACGGCGACTGCAAGAGCGCCATCGCCGGCGGTGTCTCCATTTTCACAAGCCCATTCTTCTACCAGAACCTGGCTGCCGCCTCATTTCTTAGCCCCACTGGCGCGAGCAAGTCCTTTGACGCCAGTGCTGACGGGTACTGCCGTGGCGAGGGAGTCGGCCTTGTCGTTTTGAAGCGACTTTCTGATGCGGTTGCCGACGGCGATAATGTGCTTGGTACGATACTCGCTACCGCTGTTAGGCAGAGCAGCAGCAAAGTGCCCATCACCGTTCCGTATAGCCCGTCACAAACGGAACTCTACCGCAAGCTTTTGACTACGGCTGGTATCGCGGCTGAAGACGTTACTTACGTTGAAGCTCACGGTACGGGGACGCCCGTTGGCGACCCCCTCGAGTTCGGCGCCATCAAGGAGGTCTTTGCCGGCGGGGAGAGAGATGTCCCTCTTCATTTTGCGTCTGTAAAAGGAAACATCGGTCATACTGAAGGGGCTTCTGGAGTCGCTGGTCTCATCAAGACTCTTTTGATGATGCAGTATCGCGCCATTCCCAGACAGGCGCATTTTCAATCTCCTCATCCCAAGATTAGCCTGGTTCCCGGGCGAATGTCGATCCCGACAGAAACCATCCCTTGGATTGCCGACACACTCATTGCTTGTGTGAACAATTACGGGGCAGCTGGTAGTATAGCCGCCATGCTCGTCAGGGAGCCGCCTTCGAAGACCGCCCTGGCACGGAGCTACCAAGACACCGCATCAAGTAACGTCGATAAATTCCCCGTAATCATTACTGCCAACAGTGTCAAGAGCCTCCATGAGAACGCCGCCAAGCTGTTAGACTATATCTCCTCTCTCCGCAGGGGCTCAGCTTCAGAGGTCGAAATACTGGCTGATATCGGGTTCAACTTGAGCGAGAGGCAGAATCGGACTCTCCCAAACATGCTTGCGACAACAGCCTCGAGCCTTTCAGAGTTGGAAAATCAACTTCAGGTTGTGGCTTTCAATCCCGAGTCACCTCTCTGCCAGATCAACCCCAAGCCCAATCCAGTTGTCATCATCTTCGGCGGCCAAACCTCCCGCTCTGTGGGCCTCAGCAAGCACGTCTATGACAGTTCGGCACTCCTTCGCAAGTATCTTGACGAATGCAACGGTATAATACAAGGCTTCGCACACCCGGGAATCTATCCGGGTATATTTGCGACCCAGCCAGTTGATGATGTGGTTTCGCTGCAGACGATACAGTTTGCCCTTCACTATGCCTGCGCTCAGTCCTGGATCGCTTGCGGCTTACAAATTGATTGCGTTTTGGGTCATTCCTTCGGTCAGCTCGTCGCTATGGTCGTTGCTGGCGTTCTGTCTCTTGCGGACGGCCTCAAATTGGTGTATGGGCGAGCCCTTTTGATGCGCCAGAAATGGGGCTCGGAAAGGGGCTCCATGATTGCTCTAGAGGCTGATTACGAGACCACAAAGGACCTAATCTCAACAGTGCAGAGACTGGACGTCTCTTCTGACTACCGTCTCGAGATAGCTTGCTTCAACGGGCCTTCAAGTCATGTTCTCGTGGGGTCTTCTGCTGCAGTCGATGCTGCTCACGTTCAATTCATGAGCAGAAGTCCTAAGGGCAGGGCCAAGGTCTTGAATGTCACGCACGGGTTCCACTCGAGGTTCAGCGACCCGATTCTTGCGGACTTGGAGAAGCTCGTCGAGAATTTGTCTTTTAACAAGCCCGTGATTCACTTCGAGACCTGCTCGATGGGAGAGACCTTGTTCGACATCACGGCCAAGCAAGTCGCCGATCACACTCGCTCACCCGTCTACTTCGAAGATGCCGTGAAACGTATTGAGGCCCGCTTCGGCGCATGCACATGGCTGGAAGCTGGGTCTAACTCAGCGGTTACTAGCATCGCTAGACGCGCTCTTTCTACCAGCAACACCGATGACCACCTGTTCTGTCCCATTAACTTGACTCGGGATGACGCGTTGAATTCGGTAGCAGACACAACCGTCAATCTCTGGAGGCATGGCCACCATGTTCAGTTCTGGCATTTCCACCATTTCCAGAAGCAAAGCTATCAAGCCCTGAATCTTCCTCCCTACCAGTTCGAGAAGACGCGACACTGGCTGGACTTCGACCTTAAGGCGGGGATCTCATCTGAGCTGTCCCAAGTGCCGGCGAAAGCGCCCGAGTCTCTTGTCGTCGAGCCAGAGCCAGAGCCGGTGCTCATTACGCTATCCGGGTTTCAAGATGGGGCATCCCGTGGCCCCAGAAATGCGACTTTTACCATCGATCCTCGTTCCGAATGCTGGAGGGTGCTCGTCAGTGGCCATGCTGTGCTGAACAAGGCACTTTGTCCAGCGACTATGTATATCGAGCTAGTCATGCAGGCCGCCAAGCAGCTCGCGGCCGTTGAGAACATCGCTTGTGCGCCTTTTGCACGTGTAGATGATCTGGAGATTTCCACGCCCCTCGGAATGGGGGAGGATAGGATCGTTCAGCTTGTTTTGAGTCCGTTGGATCAGATTGGTTGCAAGTTCGACTTTGCCTTCGTCTCACAAGAGCGTTCAAGTAGACAATCGCAGGTCACTACTACGCATGCTACCGGAAAGTGCGAAATAGTACCGTCAACCGACAAGAGCATCACGACTGAACTAGAACGGACCAGCAAGCTCCTTCATCGCATGCAAAAGAACCAAGATATGGGTCAGATGTTTACCGAGATGGCTACGCAGCCTGGAGGCGAAGCTGTCCAAGGCAAGCTTGTGTACAAGGTGTTCTCCAGGGTCGTTCAATACGGCGACATTTACCAAGGCGTCCGCAGAGTTGCCGGCAACAGCGACGGTGCCGTCGTTGCCGATGTTGTCTTGCCCAAGGCACAGCCTACCTGCACACAAGATCTCGTCTCTACACCCGTCGCTATCGACAACTTCTTCCAGGTCCCCGGTCTATACGCCAACTGCCTTGCTCCTTGTCCGCCAGATGATGTGCTCGTCTCTACATACGTCGACCGCATTCAATTGTCGCCTGATTTTGGCAAGGCACAGGCCGAAGGGAGCAGCCCTGGCTGGGATGTTTTTGCGATATCCACCGCTACGAGCGACAGGGAGAGCAGCAACGACATTTTTGTCACAGATAAGATCACTGGACAGCTCGTTTTCGTTGCTTCCGGAGCCAAGTTCAGCAGAGTTAGGATGGCATCTCTCGCCAAGATTCTGTCCCGGGCGAACCCTTCCGATAATTCTGAGGTTGTGTGTTCCAAAACATCCCAACGAAGTTCGGCGATTGCTATCAAGCCCGCCACAACTGAGGCAACGCCTTTAAAGGCTCCATCGCCAGCTTCCATTTCTCTTCCAAGCATCGCGGCTGCAGTCAATAGCATACTGCCATCTTCACCGCCGGTCCGCCTAGCGATTGCTCCGAGTGTGGCAAATGAGCTGCGTGACTTGCTGAGCAAGATGACAGACGTTCCAGCAGATCAATTCCATGATGAAACCACGCTTGAGGAGTTAGGCATTGACTCTCTGATGGCTACGGAAATCGTATCTGAGGTCAACGAGGTGTTCAAGATCTTGATCCCGCAGGATCAACTTCAGGATATGCAGACCTTCTCAGCCCTTTGCGCCTACCTCGATGGCTATGGAGCTCAACAAGCATCTCAGAGATATCAGGGGACCCCTCAGGTTTTGAAGAATCCCGTTGTAGCTGTTCCCTTCGACCAACCCACGAATCTGGCGGATCGAAACATCATCTCTGACTCTGAATTCCAGCCTCACGCGTCAGTGGCAGGGCCAGCCGTCTTACAAGAGCGAAACGAGCGCAGTGATTTGATACCACGACTAGCAGAACTGCTAGGAAACCATCTCGAGTGCCCGGCTACTGATTTTGATCGCTTGACGAATCTTATCGATCGCGGCCTGGATTCTCTTCTCTGCATGGAACTTATGAGCGACATGGAGGAGATGTTCGGAGTTTCCATCGACGCATCCTCTTTCACAGACACCTGCACCTTCGGGAACCTCACCGACATTCTCGTTAGCGCCGCCGCACCCGTTGACAATGCGGCAACGACGGAGCCCAGCACGGCCGACTCGTCCCCAACGCCGTCCTCTGGCTACTCGACAGACGGCACTGACTCTAGCGTCATCATCGACAACACTCGTATCCCGCTCAAGACAGAGCAGCTGCTCTCATATCCGGCCAGCCCAGCCCTTGCCAGTGCAGCTCAGGAGTTTGAGGGCATCAAGGATGATTTCGACAAGTTCGCCGCAATGTACGGCTTCAGTAACTTCTATACCAAAGTAGCCGACAAGCAAGCAGACTTGGTTCTCGCCTACGTCGTAGAGGCCTTCTCGGACCTCGGCGTTGACCTCAGTGCACTGAGGCCCGGCGACAAAATTCCTAAGATTCCAGTGATAGCGAGACATGACCGTATGCTGGGTGTTTTCCACCAAATCCTCCAACGCGGCAAGCTGGCCGACTACGATGGCAGGCAGTACGTCCGCTCAGAGACAATTGTCGACACCACGCCCTCTAGCAGCCGTTTCAAGGACATCCTTGCGGAGTTCCCCCAGCATGCCAAGGAGCATAACCTCCTGAATATCTGTGGTTCAAAGATGGCTGCGATTCTAAGTGGCAAGATGGATCCGCTATCGATTCTGTTCGGCACCAAGGCGAACCGCAGCGTGCTTGACGACGTGTACGCGACGGCCCCCATGTTCATCATCAATTCCCAACTTCTCACATCCTTCCTCGAGAAGGCATTGTCCAAGTCCACCCCTGGACCTGACGGGAAGTATCGCATTGTTGAACTGGGAGCGGGAACAGGCGCAACAACGCAATGGGTAGTGGACAGGCTTGTGCAGAAGGGGATACCTATCGAGTACACCTTCACCGACATCTCCTCCGCACTGGTTTCGGGGGCCAAGCGAAAGTTTGCCGGGCTCGATTGCATGAAGTATGGCACTATCGACATCGAGAAGCCGCCCGCGGCACAGCATCTTGGGCAGTACGACATCGTGCTAGCCACGAACTGCATCCACGCCACTACCAACCTGCACAACTCTCTGAGCAACATCAACAAGCTCCTGCGGCCTCATGGCTTCGTGTCGCTCGTTGAACTTACGACGCGAAACTACTGGCTGGACATGGTGTTCGGTCTCCTGGACGGTTGGTGGTTATACGACGACGGCCGCCCCTACGTGCTGGCGACTCCAGAATTTTGGGATGATACAATGAGGCAGGTCGGGTTCCAACACGTCTCTTGGACGGGCGGCCACAAACGCGAGTCTGAGGTCTGCAGGGTCATCACGGGTTTCAAGCAGCCTGTTCAGGATGCATCTCAACACCGCAGCATACCCCAGGAGAAGGCTGGCGGCGTTGAAACAGTCGTATTCACGCACACAGATAAGCGATTGCCGCTTCGAGCAGACGTTCACTACCCTTCACCATCTCAGGCGTCAGCGCATAGGAATTGGGTTACCGGTATGGTTTAAATCAAGAAGCTCGCATTTTGTACATAGACACTGGAGCTGACGATGCTCCGCTACAGGTCTCATAGTTCACGGAGGAGGGCATGTGATGCTGTCACGTCAGGACGTGCGGCTGCGTCAAATCCAACTTCTATTAGACAATGGTGTCTTACCCGTGAGCGTGGATTACAGGCTTTGCCCGGAGACGACCATTCTCAGTGGGCCGCTTGTTGATGTTGTCACAGCATATGCTTGGGCAAGAAACACCCTGCCAGACCTGAAGCTAACTCAAACGAAAACTAACAACCTTCTCGACCGCAACCGAGCTGTGGTAGTCGGCTGGTCTACCGGGGGCACCTTGGCCATGTCCTTGGCCTGGACCTCGGTACCGCGTGGCATCCCAGCTCCAGATGCGATCCTTGCTTTCTATTGCCCGACTGATTATGAGGACGAATTCTGGCGGAAGCCAAATGTCCCAGACCACTCGAGTGGGTTCGCAAACGAGACCTACAATGTCATTGACGGGGTCTCTCCTGCCCCCATCACCGCATACAACGTGCCTCCAAAGATGATGGCAGCAGCAGGCTGGATAGCACCAAAAGACCCTCGCAGCCGTGTCGTGCTGCACATGAACTGGCACGGACAGACACTACCCGTTCTTTTCCGTGGCTTGCCTTCGGGCTCGGACGTGCCATCACACGCCGCGACCGCATATAACAAACTGGAGCAACCCGCATTAGATGAGGTAGTGCGCGCAAGCCCTTATGCCCAGGTTGTCAAGGGCAACTACAAGTCACCGACGCACATTGTTTTCGGCACTGGAGATGATCTGATTCCATGGGAGCAGGCCCAGCGTACAGTCGATGCGATGAGAGATGCGGGCATTCAGTCGGGGCTTACTCTTGCCCCTGGTCAACCTCATCTGTTTGATCTCTTTCGGGATCCTGATGGGAGCCGTTGGGGCTATGTCATGGAGGGCTACAGATTTTTGCTTGAGAGAATCGGGAGAGATATTAAGTAAGACTATGGCAAACGAAGCTTCTTAGCTTTGGCGCCATTTTCTTCTTTTGTACAAGAAACATACTTTCACAACCATATCTTTACGACTAATCAATTTGCTGAAATCTCGCTTCGGACATGCTGAGAAGAAAACAATAACTCTCGAAGCAGGACTTTGGGAGAAAAGACTGTTTCCGCCGTCTCGCCCCTGTTCTGATTTCTACCAGCCTTGGTAGAAGTGGCAAATCTCTCCTTCTGGTGTCATCTCAGGAACGTGATCCCTGACACACCTTGTCTCTCGTCAGGTACAGCCGAGCTGATCTGGTCGGACCCGAGTTGTTCGATGAGCCGGCCAGGAAAGGCGCAGCCAATAACCCGAGTGATGCAATCTACGCCTGGTATCTAGCTACCACATTTAAGTCTCCATCGCGTAAGAATTGACCACCAGTATCATACGTCGCGAGAGCGAAAGGGGATACCAAGCTGACGATCATCAGCCATCCATCCACACATCCGTTACCACCGCCGCAATGTTTTCGGAAGGGCTCTTTGAGAAATTCGATGACAGAGCCTGTCGTATAGTTGGATTCCTGGCGGTCGTAGGCATATTCATCTTCGTTCTGGACAATGCGCGTTCCTACATCCGGTTGAGACACATCCCCGGACCACCTGCGGCAGCTCTCACGAACTTCATCCGTCGATCGTGGGTCAACACTGGCAACGCTCACGAAATTCACACCAATTTGCACAGCAAGTATGGCACCGTTGTACGGTTTGGTCCCAATGCCGTCATGGTCTCCCAGCCCGATGCAATTGAGAAGATATACGGTTTCAAAAGAAGATTTGAGAAGGTACGCGACGCTGGCATTGGAGCCCGACGTCCTTAGAACTCTCCGATGTTCATATCGTTGCAACACTAACCTCCAGTGCAGTCCGAGTTCTACGACTCAATAATGCCGAGGATTAAGGGCGGCAAGATTCCAGATGTCTTCGCTACTCGAGACGAGGATATACATCGGCGAATGAGGCGTCCCGTCGCCAATCTGTACTCGCTCACAAATCTGATGGCGTTTGAGCCGGTCGTGAACTCTACTATGCAACATCTGTTCGAGCGGTTAGACGAGCTGTTCCTAGACACGAACGTTGAAGTCGGCCTATTCAATTGGATGCAATATTTCATGTTCGACGTTCTTGGGGAAGTCACGTTCTCAAAGGAACTTGGATGTCTCGATAAAGGTGGCGATGTTGAAGGCGTCATTGAGAACAACTGGCGCTATTTCAACATGATTGCTGCAGTACGTGAGAATCTATGATCCCCAGTATGATTATAATGGAACGCTATGCTAATCGTTTGGCATACAACAGAATACGCAAATGCCTTGGCTTGACTACTTGTGGAGAGACAACCCTCTGATTCCCGTCTCGGCGAAAAGAAACCCGCTCGTAGAATTCGGTGCCGCTAGAATCAGGGAGCGAATGAATCTGCTCCAGAGCGGCAAAGGTGACCTCGGCCAAAAAGACTTCCTTTCCAGCTTCATCTCTGAGAATGCCAAAGATCATACTCTACCAGCAATGTATGTGCCTACATGTAGCATTTTGAGCCTCGCATGTAGTAATGAAAAAGTCTGGACTGACACAACTCGCAATAGGTTCCTCCCCACCTGGGTCAATTCTAATATCGTGGCAGGTTCAGACACGACAAGTATTCTATCTGGCGCCTTAATATACCATCTCCTCAAAAACCCAGCGTCGCTCGCAAAGCTTCAAAAGGAGATCGACGATGCCACCGCCGCGGGGCGACTCTCCAAATTCGCGACTTGGAAAGAATCCAAATCTCTTACTTATTTTGACGCCTGTGTCAAAGAGGCCACCAGGATGCATCCACCATTTGCCCTCCCGTTCGAGCGCGTGGTTCCTGATTGTGGACTGGAGATCGACGGGTACCACATTCCCCCGGGAACAAGAATCGGGATTGTAAGGCGACAATTCTTTTCGTCTTCTTTTTATGGCTTGAGTTTAAAGACACTCCGATGCTGACAATTTACCCCAAATCCCCAGAACCCGTGGTCGCTGCACCGCGAAGTGTCACTCTATGGCGCCGAACCGGACCTCTGGCGACCCGAGAGATGGTTGTGTGATGAAGAGAAGCACGCCTCCATGTACAATTCACTTCTGACTGTAAGTCTGACGAACAAGAAAGATCTCAATTGGAATTCGCGTTGACGTTATTGGCTTCACAAGTTTGGCGCTGGCCACAGAAGCTGCCTCGGGAAACATCTCGCCTATTTTGAGATATATAAGCTCATTCCCTCGTTGTTGCAACGCTACAACGTGAGTAGACTAGCATTGCCACTCATTTGAGAATGGAAATTAATCAAACCCCCGCACTAGATACAATTGGTAAACCAAAATGAGGAGTGGACTGTTGAGAACAAGTGGCTTGCCAAGCCTTCGGGATTCCGCGTCAAGCTTTCGACTCGTAGCTAGGGTCATGTAAACAGTTTACGAGAACTTTGCAGTGAAATCATGAATCAATTAGGTTTTAAAGCAAGTAAAATGAATTACCTGAACAGACATTGTTCGTTATTCTCCCACAGTTTCTCTCAAACATAACTTATCACTGATGCAGTTTGCCAACCCTATTCAACTGGACGTGCGTGTGGTCTGGACTGGAGAACTATTTTCTCATCACATGATTCTGAAAAAGAAATTTCCGTTGGCTTCAATTGTCTAATTGTAGCTAATCTGACCGTGCGCCATCCCTCGTTCGTGAAGCAGCTGTGTAGACTGGGGCGGTGCAGGTTGTCGGGTCCGGGGCCGAGTTGACTTGGACTAAGCCCTCAGTGTATTTGCATTGGTGTTATTAGTTGGCTTACACAGTATGTGCTGACAGGCCTCGCATCCTACTTGGCATGTCCCAACACTAGCTGGGGCACTTGCCTCAGAACAACTCTTCCGGTTCATAATTGCCCAATGTGGTCCTTATACTAACTCGGGTCCCGTCAACCCAGTTAGACCGGTCGCAAATCGGCCAACATCAGCTCATCTCCACCACCATACATTGCGCTGGAAAGTATTTGTACAGTAAACGCCTTCGTGCCTCTCTGAGTTGAATGATTACTCTTTAGTCCGTGTTCATTTGTCCTAGCCCATGATGCCTGGACTTACAACCCAAACCTTAGTCCAATCTGAGAAGCCTGAGAAGCCACTCGTGGTTTGGCAGTCACTCAAGAAATGTCTTCCGCCAGCGGAAAACAAGGATGTTGAATTCTGGTGGAATCTCACTGGGTATCATCTCGCAGTTATGATCGACGCGGCAGGTTACTCTACCCAGCTACAATATGAGACCCTTCTCTTCCACTACCACTGGATTGTAAGCAGCTTGCTTCGTGCTCTTTCGCATCTTTTGTTACGGGTTGGACACTAACTCGACAACTATCCAGGTCCCTAGACTGGGCCCAGCGCCTCACCCTGATGGCACTGCGGTCTTCAAGTCTCTGGTCGCTTACGACGGCTCGCCATTTGAGTACTCGTGGAAATGGAACACCACGTCCAGCGAACCCGACATCCGCTACTCCTGGGAGGCGATCAACAACTCCTCAGGAACCGCCGCTGACCCTCTGAACCATGATCCCACGCTCGACTATATGGAGAAAGTGCCAAGCGCCCTCTCGGGCGTCGACTTCTCATGGTACCGCCACTTCCTGGCAGAGCTGTACAACCCAGACAGGTCCGTCTATGCCAAGGAGCTGGAGGACGGCGAGCCGCCAGCGACGACTCTGATGCACGCCGTTGAGTACAATAAGAAAGCCAGCTTCGGGCTCAAGTCGTACTTCCTCCCGCGGAAGCTCTTCCAGGGCGGTGACCCCGCGACGCTAGGGGAATGGGACGCCGCGATCAAGAAGTTAAATCCGGATGGCAAGCACCCGGGCAGAGACGCCCTGATGCACTTCCTGGCCAACAGCCCTGAGGGCCGCCTCATGAAGCCCAACGTCATGGGCATGGATAACGTAACGCCGTCCAAATCGCGCCTCAAGATGTACTTCACTTCGCGCCACACCTGCTTCAACTCGGTCCGGGAGGTCATTACCATGGGTGGACTCCGCGACGTCTCCGAGGCCAGCCTGCAGGACCTGCGCTCCCTCATCCTCGCCATCCTCGGCCTGCCCGAGGACTACCCTGAGGACGCCGAGTTCGCTCCGGCGTCCGCGAGCGGCGACAACAAGTGGGACGACTTTGATGCGCTGTGTGAGGGCTTCACATACTTCTTCGACATTGCACCCTCGAGCGGCACGCCCGACGTAAAGTTCTACCTGCCCACGCGTAAATACGGCCCCGACGACCTGACGATTGCGAGGAACCTGGTCGCGTGGCTCCGGGAGCGTGGCCGTGGAGCCTACTGCAACGAGTATCTCGCCATGCTAGAGAAGCTTGCCGTCCACCGCGGGCTGGAGAACGGTAAGGGCATGCACGCGTACATCAGCTACCAGTGCACCGACAAGGGTGAGCCGGATATCAAGTCTTATATTTCTCCCGAGTTGTATCATAAAGCGAGGTACCTCTCCGCCTAGGAATGTCTAGCTAGGTTCCGAATGACGAATAATTAGTTTTCAAAGCCCGCGTTGAGTCGATTTTGCGGGTGGTGAAAGAGCGGTGCCGCGATCCTCTAACTTCACTTCACGAACTTCCTCCCATAGACACCGCGCGGTATTATCATGCAGTGTGTATATCCACGGAAATCCACTGAGATGGTGGTGAACGTTCGCCCAGTCGCGCAAGTCAGAACGGTCGCAAGTCTCCGCGATTGCAAATAGCAGCCAGCTGTGGTCATTGACTTTCAGAACCGAGATAGCGCTCATGAAAAGGATCCACAGCAGCAGTGAAAAATGGCCAGTTTGCGCGTCTTTGTGCGTCGAATAGAGCTCTCGAACGGCGTTCACTAGACGAGTGCATAGAAGCGACGAACTGAAGTTATCACGGCAGTAGTTGGGAAGCAAGCCGGTCATGAAAGCCAGCATAGCGAGACGTGCTGCGTCGTCGTAGAGGCCTTCCGAAGCAAGCAGGGGCTGACTGAAAGGTTCACCTTCCAAGAGACGGTATAGGAGTGATATGAGCGTTTCTGTGTAGTCTAAAGGGTTGAGCTTGGATCGTCCGTTCTTCACTCTGTCATTGAGGATGCCAGCGAAAACGATGAGATCTAGCATAATGCGGGGCAGTCCAGGAGGACAGGCAGAAAGCTGCTCTTTGACGGTGCTAGAGTTGCACAAGACAGTTGTCACCGGTACTTCCGGACTATCAAACATCGTAGGTGACCCGTTTTGCATAGACAATTCGATATCGAGCCTGCTGTTTGTGAGTATTCTGTGCGTCGAAGATTGGATGTCAGATTGTGAAGAAGCTGCTTACCTGAGTGGCTTGAGGGCCAATGGACGGTTCTCCTTCATCAATCTGGCGATACCCCCGCGTAACTCAATCATTCGATGAAGCCCTCTGAGATGCACGAGGCCGGTGGAGTGTTGCTGGTGTATCTGTTGGTAGATGGCGAGGGTGACGACAGCAGCAATGGCGCTATCCGATATGGCTTGGGGGCCTGAAAGTTTGAGGTTGACCAGCGAATATGCCTGACATATGTGATGCAAAGTCTTTGACGACGTGGTAGGCTTTCGTTCAAAGAAGTCAACGTAGGATGCCGACACAGCTAAGGTCGAGTGAAAGTCTAGGGCGGCGGTGAGTTCAGTGTAAAATGGGAATTCGTCCGCCATGAGTTACTCACAAGCTTCATCTACCAGTATGCAGTTGACCCAGATCGATTTCAATATATCGAACTTGTAGCAGAACTGGGGAGGAAATAGCGCGTCACTGATGTCTAGGAACCCTGGAAGAAACAAGCAAGTTAGAGAAGCTTCATGATAAAGGCTAGGGTGGTTGCAAGGGGTTGGGTGAGCCGTACACCGATGCATGAGCCTAGTGGAGTCAGGATCGAGCTCTTGCGGGAACGATGTTAGACAGAAGTCATTCCAGAAAACCCGTCGCGGTATCTTCAGCTGACGCTTGATGGGGGCATTGTTCGTTTGTTTTCGTGTCGAGGGCCGTGGTCTGCCGGCATTCTTGCCCCTCATGACATGAGACCGAAGGGCGCGACGGTCAGACTTGCCTATCCCGGCCGCACTCTGTTCAATGAAGACCAACGCAGGGCTCATCGTGGTCGCTCAAACGGTCTGTTCGATGTCGGTAGTGAAGATTACGGCAGGCGGGGTACTCTCCCTTGGCGGTCCATGAACTCAGCTGTTGCCTGTCTCCAACGGGGTGGGCTATTTTTAGACTACGCTAACCTGATGTCGGATTTCTTACATGTTAATCCAACCTTGCTCCAATCACAAAGGGCGAAACCTCACATTACATCTTTATGGTGATACGAGTTTAAGCCTGTTGTCCTGCTCAATCAAAGAGCCTCATGCAGTCCAAATCTAGTCATTCTTCAAGATCGACGCTATACTAAAAGTAGGCGCTAGCAGGGCACAGTGTATAATGGAGATCTTGAAGAAAGTTTAGGAGGAATATTTAGATGATGGCTTCACTTATATCATGTGGCTAGTTCGCGATTTTCTAACACGCTTTGATGGGATTTGATACAAGCCATTACTCAATTTCTAGCAGTAGCGAATACAACAATCTCAGTAACCAACAAAAAGTCTATGCATCCCTCGAAAATGTTCTCGATAGATCATGGCCACTCTAGCTCCAGCCCGCAACGTTAGAAGGAACTGGGTGGTATCCGTTGAAGAAGCCACGAGGATCGAACTTGTTCTTCAAGCTCGTCAAACGCTCATGACGCCACTCATTGTATCCGTACAGAGCTGACAGAGGCTCGTCCTCGTTGGCATAGTTCTGGTAGACGTAGAGCTTGTCGTAGCCCGAAGAGCTAGGCTCGGCAAACTTATCGCGCCACTCCGCGAAGAAGTTGTTCACAGCGTCGGCAACAGAGTCGTCCGTGTACGAGCCAATAGACTCAATCACGTTCTCAAAGTGGTCGCGATGGGGGAAAGCCGAGTAGTCATCGGCAAGCGCCTTGACTCCCTGCACGGGGAAGGTCTCGATCATCATGGCCGAGCCGGCAGCGAGAGGGTTCGCTACTAGGAACGTCTCAAATGCGTCGGTGAAGCTGACCCAGGTAGCCGGGTTGAGGACCTTGGTGTTGAGGGCGCGCAGGTTGTATCGCGGTCCAGTCGCGCAAGATTGAGGGATGAGACCATGGACCGTCTTCGTGGGCAGCTCTTCCCAGCCCAGCATGTTCTCTTGGAGATCGACGCTGAAGGAAGAGAAGCGTTCGGTATACTTTCTGCCCTCTTCCTCCGGTCCAGAGTAGACCAGGTTGACTATGACGGTGATCTTTGGAGAGGTAAGCAAGGAACAATAGTGATAAGCTTGATAATGACACCCCGACGTACCTGAGATGTCGTAGCATCCAATGCGAAGAACATGAGGACGGCCAACTTTTCATCCAGACCTCCCGCGGTCAATTCATTGGTGATCTCCATTACACGTTGCACGGAGTCCTTGGTGAAGACGAGGTCCGCACTGTAGTGCTTTCCTCCATTCGTCGCCGGCCAGGTCTCGTACGTCGACTCAATGACGATGCCGTAGTTTTGGCCAGACCCCCTGATTCCCCAGAAAAGATCGGGGTTGACGTTGTTGGAAGCCTCAATGATGGTTCCGTTCCACAGAGCCAAGCGGACCTTGCGGAGGGCATCGCTAGTCAAGCCGTGCAGGCCCTGAAGGCGACCGAGGCCACCGCCCAACATGGCGCCTGTTGAACCCACACATGGGCATGATCCCACAGCTATTATCTCACGAGTTAGAAAATACAAGCATTTCATTCTCATCTTGGTGTGGCTTACTTAGTTCTCGCCCAGCGGCCGCTACGGTGTCGATGAGATCGCTGAAACGGACACCAGTCCCCACGACCGCTGTGTTGTCGTCTTGCAGCTTGACGTAATTGAAGTTCTCCAAATTTATCAAGACGGCGTCTTGGATGGCGTGGAGAGACGGAGCATATCCGTGACCTCCAGACTTGGCCAGCCAGGTCATGTTGTTACCGGACATGTACTCAAGCTATATTCACGGAATCCTATCAGTCAAAGCTTCTTGCTGTCCAAATAGTTCCAGCCAAATGGAACAATACTATGTGTGCCAACTTACAGCAAGGGAGAGCTGTTCCTCAGTTTCGGGAAGGAAAACCTCATCAAAGGTAGGAGCCTTGTAGGACGACCAACGCGTCGTCTTTTCGCCGAAGCTAGCCCAGGACTTATCGTGTACCAGGCTAGAAACTTCCGTCGGCCATACGATTTGAGAATCGTTGCGAGGATAGAATGTTGAGAAAGTCAGGGGCGTGCTTGATGCCGTCTGGATGAAGGCCAAAAGAGCCGGTAGGGCTTGAAAGATCGCGTGGCGGGCCATTTCAACTACTATGGGAACGAATGTGCGTGAGTCTTCTTGCTGTTCAGGTTTCTTGGATAACACATCAAAAAGATTAGATTTTGAAACGAGGTCCTTGAACTTTTATATCCTTCCCACTCGTAACTGTTCACGATGGTGGCTTGCTGTGCCTCAGCCGCCAGGCCCCCCATCATCAGATATGAACCTATTGTAGGGCCATCGTGGATAGATTGTTTTGCTCCTGAGACGGGGCGCAGCGCTTTCAAGCGATGTCAGGCTCTTCTGTGTGCCCCGAAGTGGTGATAGTTTGGATGAGAACATTGTAGGATTCTTCAGTCAGGGTTCAGCCGCTATCCTTCCCAACCCGATTGGGAATGGTTTCTCGTTTGGGGGCCTCGGCAAGCTGAAGAATAGGGCCCAGTCTCAATCCAGAAGCCGTACTTTGCGAGATGTAATTTATTTTGGTCGAATCGAGGCCCCGAGGCGCAATCCAGAGGCATTGTATACGTCCCTGAGGGATCACTAGTTCGAGGCAGCCGCATTCACCGATCCTTCCGTCCCGATAAGCGGATATACTAAGACCATATGAAGCTTGTAACACAGGGCTGTGAGTGCTTGAGCGCTTAAGGCGAAGCCGTGACAGCCGTTCGGGACTGAGGAGCCAAACGCATCAGCCGGAGGCGTTTTCCGATGGGTGCCTGCCTAGAGCGGATAGCCCTTGTGTGAGACTGACCGGGACGAGAGGGAACTTCAGTTGATTCTGCAAGGGCGGCGTAGCCAGCATCGATGATCCGGAGGACGAGGGGCGACAAAGATGGGCGTTCGTCCCAAGATTCTCACCCCCCTCACCCCCCTCCTGCTCCGCCCGAAGTAGCGAATCGCTTCGCATGGCCTCTAAAAGGTGGGACCGGTCTGGAACGAAGAGCGAAGAACATGATAACAATAGTATCACTTGTTCCTAGTTCGAGTTCTCACAGATTTGTGGCTTACTGGGCTTCTTGATCGTTGACTCGGGTCCGCAGGGCTGACAACTCGGGCCCGAGACCCACAAATCTAACTCGGGTCCCGGGCCGCGGGGCACTAGTTTCCGGCAAAGCATACTCCGCACTAGACCGGAACCTGTCGAATGCCTAGTCGGACGTCAAGTGAAGCCTAATTTGCGCAATCAAACCCATCGTTATTTGGTAAATCAAGCTGTTCGAGAGGTGACATCGAAATTCCGAACACAATTCTTACCACCCTCACATTCCCCAACTTTGACGTTGATAGAATTCCTACCTTAGCAAGCCATGGGTTCAGCCACAGAGATTCCAGCATACACTAGAAAGACCGTCTTGGTCACTGGAGCAGCTGGGACACTCGGCCAAGCGACCGCAATCTCGTTTGCTGCCGCAGGAATTGCCCGTCTTGCCCTCGTTGACCACGTCAACGTTTCGGATACCCACGAAAAGGTGGTCCAGGCAGCCATCGACGTCGGTAAACCGGCACCCGATGTGCTTGCTTTGACCATCGATGTCTGTGATGCCGCGAGCGTCGAAGCAGGCGTGCGAGAGGTGAGCTCGATGTGGGGTCATGTCGACACTTTTGTCAACATCGCAGCTTCTTCGCCTAAACCCGTCATCCCTCAGGGCGATGTAACTGGATTGAGAGACGTGGATACCTGGTGGAAGGTCTGGGAGGCCAACGTCAAGGGTATCAGCCTCATGGCTCGGGCCCTGGTGCCCCTTCTTTCGCGCAGCTGTGAAAGGACGATCGTGAATGCGGTTCCTGTGTTCTCCGTCAATCCCGCGGCGCCTCCAAGCGACAATCAATTGTCCATGTTGGCCTCTACGCGGCTTTCTGAGAGTTTGATGCTCGACTTCGCGCATGAGGGCGTCCTTGTTTACTCTGTGAACCCAGAAATCAATCTGGAGGGAAGAATGCCAGAGGCCACGAGACAAGGTAAGTAAAGCTAGTGACGATCCAGGTTCCAAAGTATAAGAATGTTCTGGGTTAATGCTGATACTTGCCAGTAATCAATACTGAATGCGGCGATGTCATTGTCCATTTGGCCGGCAAGCGGCGCGAATGGCTTGCAGGGAGACATATTGGGAGCGTGGAGGACTTGCTTGAGCTGCAGGTCCGTGACGAAGACTTGGATGGCAATCCTCTTCCAAAGATGCAGCCTCCAACTGAGATAGTTCCTTTCAAAAGTGAAACTTTTGTGCCGTCCTGGACATCCAGGAGGGGAAGAGTGCCTCGTAGTAGTTACTGAGAAATTTAGTATATCGTTTCTACCGAGGACTGATGGTCTTTCTTGGTTAAGGCATGCACGACTTAATGGGCAATGTCAGGGGAACTCAGAATGAACTGTAACCGGCGTTTTATCTACAAATGTAGGCTGTTTCTTTGGTGTTTTTATTTCTTATTGACGTTGTATTTAAGGCTTATAACCGGGGACTTTGATAACAATGTGATCGTTCCCACTCTATAAACGTTTTTTTGCAAAGTTAGTAGACTTGATATATTCTGAAACACATCATAGGATACAGCCAGCTCCTATGGTCTACTTACCTAAGGTACATAGCATTGAGTAGTCTTATTTGAAAGCAGCCAACATCTATAAACGAGCATCAGCATTTGTCAGATTAGAAGTCTAATTTAACCGCGGCGTACGGCCGACTACGCAATAGCCAATTAGGGGCCCTATTTACGATTATCATAGCCAGCCTAGGTAACCTACAGTTAGAACCTCCTTTTTACACCTACGCAAAAATTCATATAGTTCAATTGATCTCTTCGTCAACCTACGGTTCGAACCAACTACCCTGTAATAGGGATACCAACAGCATTCAAGATTTAGGATTGATGTAAAGTATTTGCCAGAAGAGAATGCATTCGAGTACAAGTAAATTAATCAGGGTATCTTATATCCCCTACAGCCTAACTTCCTAAAAGTCAATATCACGTCTACGAAATCTGAGAAATACATCCAGGCTGCACCTGCTCCAGCTTGGCAACGAGTTCCTTCCATGTCGCCTTCTGCAAGCGCTGGCCCTCATCGTTACTAACCCAGTCTGGCACCCAGAACTCCTTGATCTTGCAGCCTGAAAGAAGCTTTCCATGACCCTCCGCGCCAACTACCAGGCCGTGCAGGATGGTGCGACTGCCCACTTCCGCTGTGCGGGCCATCATAGCCCGGACCGCCTCATGCATGATCTTGGTAAATGTCCTCGCATCACGTCCCAATCCGGTGGTGCAGAGACCAGGGGCAACCATAGTAATGACCACGCCCGTGCGGTTTACGGGAAACTGGGCCGCAAATTGACGAACAGCAAATTCCTCGACGAGCTTTGTGAGAGCGTACCTGGTAATTTTGCGTCAGTCCCGCAACATGCCGCCTTTTCTTTCTTGGACCTTCCTCTGACGTACCTTGAGTCCATGTTTGCGCGTTTTTCGTCGTTGAGTCCGTCAAAGACGCTCCCATTGCGACTCTTGTCCATCTCCGCCTTGACGGTGTATCCCAACACGCTGACAATGAAGACGAGCGTTGGCTCGATACTGAACTTGCGAGCGCTTTCGCTCAGCTTGGGCATCATCAAGGCTCCAAGGAACAACGTGTTGACGACATTGACGAAGATACTGCTCTCGACGCCTTCGAAAGTCTCCCACTGGTCGATCATGATGCCGGCATTGCAGACGAAGCCGTCAATCCTGTCCAACTCCTGTGAGATCTGCTTGGCAAAGGTTTGAACGGCAGCATAGGTTGATAAATCCAGATGCCGCACCTTTTGCCACCAGGGTTCTAATATTAGTCTATCTTTCTCGGCCGTCAGTGGTTGGGGAAAATCGAGGTTACCTGTACGACGCCCTTGCGTCCTGTCGACTTCTCGATATCTGCCTTAGCTGTTTCTCCAGCGCTAAGATTCCTCACTGCCAGGACAACTGTCGCGGCGGACGAAGCGACGAGGTATCGCGCAGTCTCCAGGCCCAAGCCGGAGTTGCCTCCGGTGATGACATAGGTTTTTCCCACGCAGGAGGACTCGTCCACCAGGATGGGGA
The DNA here is from genome assembly GCF_030869305.1 of Colletotrichum tamarilloi. Lineage (NCBI taxonomy): Eukaryota > Fungi > Ascomycota > Sordariomycetes > Glomerellales > Glomerellaceae > Colletotrichum > Colletotrichum tamarilloi. The sequence continues at coordinate 20,469 of NW_026849403.1, read as the reverse complement.
GCTTCCTGTACTGCTCTGCAGTCAACCGTAGCATCACCATCTTTGCAACTATTATTCAACAAACGAATCGAAATTTAAAGATTTCTCGGAACGACAGAGAAAGTAGACTTTGGGGCGAATTCAAGAAGGGCGATGTGCACGGAGTCTTGGGTATGCCGGAAGACACGATACCGGCGTGTTCACGACACGGCTGTCATCTTTTATATCCAAAGCAGGCAGCATCTTACGAAGTCTTCCAGAGACGAAGGTAGTGTCAAGGCTACGGCATGGTCTCGGAACCACAATGGATCCAAAGCACATGGCATCATTTTGTTCAGTCAGGATGTGAGTTCAAGGTAGAAGTGGCCAATCACAGGAACAGATCTAGATCTATCCAATGTGTGGGTCTCTCAGCAGCCAATTAGATATTGCTTTCTACTCTAAGACTAGCGTCTACGGACCGGTCCCTCCTGCCGACCTGTAACCCGAGCCAATCAGATATTGATTGCCTCTTCGGGGGGCGGACAGGGAAATACAAAGATCAAGTTCCTCCATCCTCGGACTTTTGTCCAATGAAATATGCTCAGATAAGACGATAGTATCCACCCTTCGGATACTTAGCTTGCGGCTCCACTGTCAGCTTATATGTATCCGTAGACTTGCACATGAAGGGGTATTGAATCCTTCCACGTCGTAGAACCCTTGAAATGATACTTTAAGCTACCTAAACAAGGTAGTCTGTGTTGCGTGATCCCGCCAGCCTCAACCGAAGTACTTCGTACGGGCGATTGCAGGCCCAGCCCGCCCGATGTATTAACAGGGAGCAGGGTCCTATCGCCCTACCCGTCCGCCACCCATTGGCGGCTTGGCCCAAGGCTCCTCCGTGCCTGCATGTGCACATTGAAGACTTCCAAGCCTTGATAGCGTGACTACCTCTGTGTAAACAATGATTCATTGAGTGCCTTACATTTTCTCTGACCTGCGGCGCAGTCTACCCTCGTACTGCGTGTGGTCCGTAAGACCATCCTCCCTCCACGCATCCGAAGGGGTCCCTGTCTATCTAGCTCTAGACCCTTGTCATAATATCCTCGAGAGCGCCAAGAACCAACACATTTCTCAGACAGAATTTCCAACAAATTAGATCTCTTCTGCCTCCATGTAGCTATCAGATTCAACTTCGTCCCTTGTCGTTCCGAGATGTCACCTGCGCCAGCCAGCTCGCCCGGAGGCGACGGCTGAGTAAGGGAGAGCTGGCCTGTACGTGGATCTGACATACAGCTAGCGCGGCAGGGCGTGCATACCGTACCTTACCGGTCGGGAACCTTCGTCTGATTTATCCGTCATCCCCCGGAGGAATTGGACCCTTGATCCGGAAACGTGTCGCAAACTTGCGGGGTGGGTTGAGGTGACGACGAAACGGGGAAAGCAACATCCACATCACCCAAGCATGCACGAAATCCGATGGCGAAATCTATGGTCTGACAGGATCTGGATCAAATTGGGCATATTCTAAGCGGCTCTTCTGCGCTTGCTTGAGCTGCCTAATGTGACGCTACCTTCTTGGGTTCCCGTATAGGGCTAGCCGTCTGGCGCCCGTTGCGGTATCAAATCATACGACAGGATGGTTCATCTAGAATGCTGCAGATACAACCGATTCGAGGAAGGTGAAGGATTGCATAGTGTCACACCAAGCAAATTTACTACATACTAAAAAGAAACCCCCTTTGCCTAGGAGCCTGTAGAAATGGTCTCGGTAGGATTAGGTGATGACTGGCGCATACATGTAGCATTGGCTTTCATCTCCTCTGCCCGGAAAAGGCGACCCCTGCTTATTGTCGCTACCGCTGTTGCAGAATACACCGAGCTCCAGCCTCTGAACCGAAGTTCTGCATGCAGAACTGCGCTCATTTGATTCCTTCGCTTACGAGCCAGGGCGCGGCACAGTGGAGGTCCTCGAAAGTAGGCTGCGCTGGGAAACGATGGAGGCGCGTTCTAATCATCGCCCCCGTTCATCATATATCTATCTAGATACCAGCTCACATGCGGTACGTCTTTCTCCATAAGAGCGAATCAGACAGTGAACCTTTGTAGACCACTTCAAGCTTCAGGCTGTCTTCATAGAACACTACTGGCATCTGCTTATCTTGTCCTCGCTTTTACATAAAATCCGGAAAACAACATGGCTCCTACCAGAGAAAGAAGATGGTGGACGAGCCAAGAAGATGACATACTCAAACGAGAGGTGCAGGGAAAAAGTACCAACCCCATCTGCCCCCTTGTTACGCGTGCTGCCAAATCTAACAAAGATCTCCATCTCCCAGTGCGCCAAGGCGGGAACGTCCAAAACTGGAACGACATCGCCATGTCATTACCGGGCCGTACCAACAAGGACTGCCGCAAGCGGTGGGCAAAGATCCAAGTCGATATTCGAAAAGGTGCTTGGACACAAGAAGAAGACGAGAGGTTGCAGAAGGCCGTGGCGCAACTCGGGTGCAAGTTGGTTCACCCCACGCTTCCCTATTACCCATTTCTCGGGTCTCATCAATGCTAACCTCCACCCTTGTCATAGATGGTCACAAGTAGGGGCCATGGTTCAAAGTAGAAATGCCGACCGTAAGTAGAAATCAGCGTCGTTAATATCCCACCATTGTTTCCCCTTCAGTGCTGAGGTGCATCCTTGCTGCAGAATGCGCGAAACGTTGGCAACATGTATTGGGACCCGACGTTAAGCATTGTTCATGGACCCCCGAGGAGGACAAGAAGTTGTTGGACGCGATGGGTAAGTTTGGAAACAACTGGAAGCAGATTGGTCTTACCGAGCTGCCGGATCGTTCCACCCACGATCTACGCAACAGGCAAGTCGAAAAGTCTGAGCCATCTGCATGGATTTACGGCTGACCATGGCTCACAGGAGTCTCATTCTCGGCCGCAGGAGTCGACATGCACAAGCTAATGACTCGAATTCCTCTTCACGGTCATTACCGGAGACCCATGACGAGGAAATGGCCAGCAGTAGTCCTGACGTTAATGATGAGGACGAGAGTTGCGAGGGTGACGGTTACGACGTATTTGATGAAGGTTCCGAGTGTGAAATGACCGACTCAAGCGAAAATCAGAAGCATCAGCTCGTGATGGACATGAGTCTCCTGTCCGATGAACCAGTGGAGGCAACAGAACTCGGGCCCACGTCTACGATCATACCAGACTACCGTCACTCAGACACATTCTTGCCAGTACCCGCTCTGGAGTTGCCAGGTACTACTTTCGACATGTTCGACCCGAGCTGCATAGGCACCTCAGATCACTCATCGGGGAATTCGGCTATTCAAACTCCGGATAGCGATTGGATGTCTTGGCTCAATTCGCTTGAGAATGACACCTCAGTTTCGCTGGATTCCCGGCCCTCATGGTGGGATGAAGGTCCCACTGATCAAAGTTACTTTCATGACTCCAGCTATGGAAGTTTTGATGTCAACACGGCTGGTATTTCGGATACTATTCATATCTCAAGAGCAAGGAAACGTGTCAAAGGCGAGGCTTCTCCAAGAGCTTCTCTCAGGTCAGTGACTCGCGCTGAGAACCCATCGAAGGACAATGGACAGATGGGTCTTGTCACTTTGTCTCTGGACCAAGTAGACCCGATAATCGCCAACGAGATAATAGGAAGCGTCATGAAGCACAGCGCTGGTCTCAAGATCAACTGTACCGTCAATAATCACCCATAAGTCTCGAGTAGTGTATAATACGCATGCATATATATTTGTACCGCGCATACGCGACCATATTGAATGGATGAACTCATGACAACTCCTCATAGAAGGCAAATTGATGGCGTGACACATATTTTTTGTCTCTCCATACTGCTGAAATTATGTGCCAAATCTTTGCACACATGATCCTCGACAGACATCGTCATAATTCTGGTCCAGGAATTTCAGCAAGGACCCGAGTTCTGCTACTTCTGCGCCCAGCGCAGTAACCCGACTTGGGTCCAAGTACATCTAATTGGTTCAATCAAATGTCCTATTGTTTGTAGTGAGTGTGACAACAAATATCGAGTTGTTCTTGATGGTGCCACTGGCATACCACTTCAGAATACACGCGGTGGCTGCCACAATCCAAGTTATCCTATCCTACCATCTTCCCCTGTCATCCGGATACCTATGCGCCAATGTCGTCTTTCAGAACGCCCAAGGTGAGCCTAGAGCCCGCTTCAACGTCCGGCCTGCGAACGCTTCCCGAATTGGTCGACTTCCACGCCCAAAGCAACCCCAAGCACCTATTTTGTCTCCAAGCCGACACAAATGCGGCTGGAAACGGCCACAATTTTGTGCCCTTGAGCTATGAGACGCTACAGCGCGCCATCATCCGCTGCCAGGCATGGCTCAAGGAACAGGCAACCAGTCTTCATGCACCGAAGACTGAAGCCGATGGTAGCGTGAATAAATGCGCCCCCGTCGCGGTGCTCATGGAGAGCCATGTTGGCTTGGTCATCTGTGTGCTCGCCTGTATGGGCATGGGCGTGCCAGTTGTCCTCCTGTCGGCGCGTCTGAGTGCGCCGTCCGCACGACATCTTATCCGCGAAACGGGCGTGAAACTTGCTCTTGTGTCTCCGCGCCTATTGCCCCTTGCTTTCGAGGCAGTTGGTGCTGAAATTCAAGATGGAAAAGAGATCCCTGATGAGAGCACGATCATGATCCGCTCTGTATCCGGCTACGAGTCGTTCCTTGCAGATGAGCCCGCAGAAGACCAGAGTCACACCTTTCGCGCTGCCGATGCGGATCACTACGTTTCGGAAGATGATCGCCAGGTTCTCATCCTACATTCCTCAGGGACTTCGGGTCTCCCAAAGCCGATACCTTGCTCTCATCGATACTTTCTGAGCTACGCCACATGCCACAACTTCGAATCGACCAAAGAAGCTCATGGACTGACGGTCTCTACACTACCGTTCTTTCACGTAAGTTAACAGAAGAAACGAATCTATTTCCAGTGTCGCATCTGACCACAGATGCAGGGTTTTGGCTTCGTATCCGTCTGCCTGTCCCTCAATATCGGCAAGACATTTTGCGCCCCTGTACCTTCCACCATCCCCAACGGTGCCAGCATCGCAGCCCTCATAGAGGACTCGCAAGCGAAGGCGTTATTGACAGTTCCGTCTATCTTGGAGGAAATTGAGGGCTTGCCAGATGGCAGAGGACATGATATCCTTCGCAAGCTAGATTACGCGGGCTTCGGTGGCGGCAGACCCAAAACCTCGGTCGGTGAGAGACTTGAACGTTCGGGCGTGAGACTCGTCGGCCAGTACGGTGCGACAGAGACTGGTCCAATGACACCTTTTTTCGTGCCCGGCAAGGAACACGACTGGCGTCGACTGCGAATGCGTGCTGATATACTCGGACCGCTTCAAGTGAAGCTTGACCTCATCGATGCAGATGCAGAAGAGAGTGCGCAGACCGAATCCGAAGCAGAACGATCTTACAGCTACAAGCTGAGCATGAAGCCGTTTGGGTGGCAGGAGCGCTTCGAACTGCAGGATATAATCGTAGCACGCACGGAATGCGCCTCGGCCGATGACGTGGGACAGCTGGATTTTGTGATTACGGGCCGCAAAGACGACCTGATCTGTCTTGCCACCGGAGAGAAGGTGAGGCCAACGATACTGGAATCCCTGCTCAGACAGCATGAGGACGTGAGAGACGCAACTGCTTTCGGTGAAGGACAGTTCGAACTCGGTGTCATTATAGAGCCTGTCAGGCCCGTCGAACCCAGCGAGATGGTCAACTTCAAGGCGTCGATCTGGCCGGCAATTGAGGAAGCAGGCCGTCAAATGGATGCTCATGCAAGAATTACATCGTCTACCGCGATTCTCGTCGTCGCTCCCGAAGCGCTCCCGAGATCAGACAAGGGCACTGTTCTCCGGAGCGCAGTGTCAAGGAAGTTTGCCGATGAGATGGCGGCAGTCTACCGTGATCTTGAGGCAAGCATGGTTGCACCACCAATCGACCTATCTTCGCCTGCGTCCAGTATCAGAAATCTCGTTACCCAGGACGTTCTGGGGTTAGACAACGGCCGTGATTGGGAGGACGACGATGATTTCTTTTCAGGCGGCATGGATAGCCTTCAAGCGACGAGACTACGAAGACTGCTGACGGCTTCACTGCGCGCAACGTATGCCGCCTCTAAGCCTGGGACAGCCAACCTCCTCTCCACGGACATGATTAAAGATGACATCGTCTACCGCAACCCTTCTGTGAATAAGCTGGTTGAGGCACTGATTCCCGGTTCGTCCAAGACAAATGGAGTCATTACCGAAACAAAGCTTATCGAACAGCTGGTGGACAAGTACTCCAGCAGAGGCAACCACCGAGAGCAGCGAAAATCCGTGGTATTGCTCACGGGCGGCACTGGCAGTCTCGGGTCTTTCTTCGTTGGTCGGCTCCTTGCGGATGATAACGTGAGCAATGTCATTTGCTTGAATAGACCTAGAAAAGGAAACCCTACAGAAGCTCAGAAACATGCGGTAACGTTACGAAAAGTCTCTGTCGATGAGAACGCTTGGAGAAAGTTGGAAGTCCACGAAACAAATACTGCAGATCAGTGGCTCGGCTTGCCAGAGGCCGAGTACCTGCGTCTCGCGGCTAGGGTAACTCACATCGTACATATTGCGTGGCCCATGAACTTCAAAATGGGTCTGCAGTCGTTCGAGGCTTCATTCTCAAGCTTGCTGAACCTCATCCAGCTAGCGCGCCAAGCGAGCATTCACCGGGCACAGAAGCCAAAGCTGTTACTGGTATCCTCCATTTCTACGGTGGGGAACTATCCGTCAATCAAGGGACAGACTTTGATTCCCGAGACGTCTGTCGAGGATCAAAGCTGGACGCTAGATCTCGGCTATGCCAAAGCCAAGCTTGTCTGCGAGAAAATCATCGAACGCGCGGCACAGGACCATCCTGAGATAGAAGCGGCGGTGGTCAGAGTCGGCCAGATTGCCGGCTCTACCACCGGCTACTGGAACGCTTCTGAGCACTTTGTAGCCCTTTGTGCTTCTTCTCAAAAGCTGGGGAAATTTCCCGACCTGCGTGGGGTAAGTCAAGATGTCAAAGAAAAGGCTGTTCTGCTAGCTTGAACATTGGGGCAATTCCATTTTGCTAATAAACTTTGCTAGACCTTGTCGTGGCTGCCGGTCGATATAGCTGCCGAAGCCCTCAGCGAGATTCTCTTCCATCAAGAACCACTCAGTGCAGTCTACCATCTAGAGAACCCAGCCCGGCAGAGCTGGGAGGAAGTTGTCAGACTGATGTCTGAGGAACTACGGATAAGCAGGTCGTCCATCATCCCGCTCGAGGCCTGGCTCGACTTGGTCGATACTATACCGGAACCAGGCAACCCTGCTGCAGGTCTCACACGATTCCTTCGAGAGGATTTCGCCAAAATGTCGTGTGGATTTGTTGTCCTAGATACCAGCAATTCTCGCAATGTGAGTTCGACCTTGGCCAATATGACGTCGGTGGGGGAAAATTTGATCAGGGCATATGTCTCCTACTGGAAGAGTATCAAAACGTTGGCGTAGATACCTGACGGACCATTAGCTCTGGACTTATTGATATTTGGTGTTCTAAATGAGACCAAAAGCTTTATCATGTCTCGATCTCAGAATGCAGAACAGTACTATAGCTCGACTTGGTCATCTTGTTTTGGGCACTAGGTGTTTGCATGTTCAGTCTGATGAAATTAGACCATTAGCAGACAATCCGGCTACCATATCACGTTCTGTCTCAAGTTTCTGCTCGGCGACCTCGACATGCTATTTGCCGCTGTACTTTTGGGGCACAACGACATCACAGAGATAGCGTCGTAGGTAGTCAGAGCAAGAGGAGGAAGAGGTCGCAATCCTGAGTGAACCAAATATTTATATTAGGTTTAGCCTGAGTTCCTTATACATAATTCCATACCGCAAATATTTCTAGCCCTACGTGTCAGCCGATTTCAATCATTTCAAATGTAGTTTAGGGAACCGTACCTTGCGGCTGTTAAGGTGTAAGCGTGCAACCCAAGTCCTTATTGCATGTGTTCAAACACTTCTCAAAGACGGCATTGCTTCCTTTCCCAAAGAAGCAATCTTTGCGGCAAAGATCGCACTATAACATGTTGGTCAGCGTTTGCGTTAGAAAGGCAGGGGGCATAGCTAACGTACAGCTGTATTGGTTGTCTGGCGAATCTCGAGACTAGCAGGGCTGGCGAAGGCAACGCCTGCAAAGAGAGCAAAAATAATGGTAGACAGTTGCATTTTGTAATGGTATAATATCTTCGGTCAACGAAAGATTTCGCAGCTTGGCAATAGTGAAGGAGAATAAAAGAGAGAGTTGCTAACAACTTTGTTTAGAGAGTGAACAGATATACAGTGTTCCTTGAAGCTTGAGAGAGATTGAATGCGTAACTCATCTTGACTAGGTATCCTGAGAGAACAATCCGGAAGTATTTAACTGAATACCTACATGGAGTTTTTGGCAGGGGCTCTTTCGACGTTTGTCTAGGTCTGGGTGGCCTGGCTAGATGTTCTGGACAGCTGACACAAACCTGACACAAGGCACGGTTGCGTCTCGGAAAGTGCCTGCCAAGGATCCAGCGAAATAATAGCATAAAAGAGATGTTCTGGTGATCAAGTGGCCTACTCAGTACGCTGTAGTCCTGTTCTGTACGTGAAAACCCCCTTGTTTTCACGTTCCGGCACTATTGTCAAGACGAACTCTCGGCCATCACTGGTGGGCCAGCACACTGGGTCACTGAGTCAGGTAGTTCATCCGGACAACGCGACAATCAGCAGGGCAAGAATAGAGTTTTTGTCAAGCATTTCAATAGCTCGGTTATCAAATTTGTGAGACAAAGAAGGAAGGCCTTGATGAAGAAATTCGGTCTGCCCCATCTCTCTTTAGTTATTACTCGTAGGCTCAGGCCGTCCTTAGTCGAAATAACTTCGCATAGCAACATCATATTGATGTTGCATAGGTCCATAATCTCAACAATGCTCGTTTTCTTTTTCATTCGATTTTAAGACCTCTCACTTCAACCCAGCCTCTTGCAATAAGGAGGCTAGGTAGTTGACGTGATAGTCAAGAGCCCTCATGTATGAAGTACGTCAGTTTTCGTGATATCAAAGGAGCACGGCTTTTTTGCTCTCTTCAAAGGAACCCTTATTTCGGGCTGTAATGATAGCTCTCGAGATTCAATAAGGATTCGACCGGCAACTAATTACGCAATTGAATGTCTATCAACGCTGTATCTGCAATCATTCTTGATTACTCTCATACCGCATGACTCATAACTCACTTAAACCGTGCGGAATCTTAGTTTTCAAGACTCGGTCTCGCAGTTTCCTCAGCGTGAATGGCGACTATGCTTGAGCAATACGAATTGAATAGTCAATAGGTCCTAGGAACAATGCAGTGAGGAGGATTGCACGTCATGACATTACTCGTACACCCACTAATTACACCGCCACAACAAGACAGAGTTTGACCTCAAACGTCAAGAAATGTTCAGTTCCGCCTGAAACCTTCCCCGGAAGCAATCAATTATCCGCCAAATATCGGAGACACCGGCAGCCCACCGGTAACCCACTAGCACCTTTGCTATAATCCCACTATTCTGAGCAGACATCAGCATCCAGAGAAGAAAAGTTGCCTGCGTGTCCCAAGTACCCGTACGGTCAAGATCGACATATAACATCTATCACGGAACAAGGATGGTTTCAGCACTCGTCAGGCAAGCTTTCACGCGCTTCAACACGTGAATTCCATTCGCTTAGTACATAAACTATCATCTTTTCTTCGTTCTGATTGGATTAATACCAGCTGCTTTCAATACCTCTATATACTCATTGCTGCGTGTCATCACCTGCCACAACATTTTGCCAGGTTCCACTTGCTGGCCAGTTACGAAGACAACAGCGGTAATGCTTCCTTGGTCAACACTCAACGGCGAGGCAGCCTAAGAGCTTTTCACTGACTGCCTACAACGCTACTGGCGACTACATGATGTCTTGCCTCGACGAGAGAGGGATCCCGAGGATCCAAGGCGAATTGAGCAATGACGATAGCAGATAAAGGAACTTGAGAGCCTTCTTCCCTAAGCTTAGCTCAAGGAAGAAAAGATGCATGTTTCCACATGCTATGTCTTACATATTGATGTGCTTGAGTAGCACGTTTCAGTCATAAATTATCGCACATTAAATACGGCGCTTTGTGTTCGGCGATGTTGAAAGTCAAACATTGAAGCGAAGTCGTAGTAATGGCCGTAAACAATTACTCCTTGGGGTATGTATACCAGATTTCTTTCCAATGCTGACACTACACGGTCTTGGAACACATGCTTATATGCTAACTGAGATCGGTGTTACTGTCCCTGATATATCACACAGGTTCCTGGGAGCTTCTCTGAAACATCTCATCAGGCTATCCCATTAAATACTAAATGGCATATAAATATAGGTACTCTCATAGAGGTCGATACCTAATTGCTGATTAATTCAATCTATTTTGTGAGTAACTTCGAAATATAATAGGGCTACCAGGAGAAACAGTAGTGCCGGACATGATGACGCTATTGTTTCTGGCAGTCGATGAGCTGAATTTGGGCCTCATCATATGATGCTTTCCATCAGATATGGCCCGTGGAGGGTACTTCTCGTGACGGCAGACCAGAAATGACTGCAATTCTGCGAACGCTGGTTACGAGGTGTGCCAGGCTGTGTGGCATGCAACCAGGAGCTCATTGGAAGAGCAATCAATCCAAAATCTTGAGCTAGGCATTCTTCTCCAAAGGTCAGGCGTATTTCTGATTTGCGGTTTAGTCGTTGCAAATTCCGACGTCCTTCTGCTGGGCCTCATTCGTGCACGTCACTTGCCCACCGTCCAGGTCGTCTCAAGATCAGGCTGTAAGAGCTTGCGGCTTATCCCTATAAAGCCAGCTACTTTCGCCGTGAATGTCACTTCGAGACCATAGGCAGTCGGATGGTTGCGACTTGAGACCGCCCACTTGAGGGCAGGAGCATCATCAATTGGAAAGCCTATCGTCCGGGTCCCGAAATTAGACGACGACATTATCGCACCAAGTCCGTCAAGGGGCCGCACTTTCCATCTCAGTGGCCTCAACATGGAGTCCGATAGACGGTTCCTCTCACGGTCACAGCATGTCGCCGATACCTCTTCGCCCATATGGCACAGAAGAACATGACATGCTTGACCGCGACGTATCGCGGAATCTTTTGCATAGAAGCAGCAGTCACGGCAGACCTGGCATCACGCCCACAGGGTCCTGTACACGCCTCAGTCAGCTTTCTGAGATCTTCCACTGCTTGGCGAACCAACGATGAAGAAGAGATTCTACTATTCGGGCCCAGGGATGGCTATACTGTCCTTCATCTACCTCGCCTTAGGAATATTGGTAGTTCCCCATGAATCCATCTCTTGGTATCTCGGTGTCGGTAACAACCAGCTCATTGTCGTCGGATTCCTGCTCAGCATCACGAGTTTATGCTTAGGCAGCGTCGCGCCGAACCTGTTCATTCTCATAGAGGCCAGATTTGGCGAGTCCACTATCCAGAACTACGACGGGCTTCTGCGCAACAAGCCTACCGCCTCGAGACTTGGTATGTCTTGGAGAGTGGCACTCATCCTCATGTTGGCTCTTCCAATTGCTCTCAGCGTCGCGTACAAGACCTTCACTGGTGGCGAGAGTCATATGGAGATCGACAGCTTTGACTACATCTCCAACAAGACCTATTATGGCATGTTCCAGCCGCCTGGCATACTTTCGTTCAACGGCGTCTCTGGGTTTTTCAACGCAACCACGGATTTTCGGGAAGCCACAAAACTCAGCTCAAATGGGTCTGAGCCACCTTTCCCAACACTGCCGAGCACATATGACTACAATATCTTACTGTTGAATGAAACAAGCGCCGCGGCGCTTGATACTATCCAGGCATTTTATGTGATCGCAACACAGGAGCGTCTCGCAATAGGTGAATTATGGACCATCGCTGCAACGGTGACAGGGACAGTAGCCACCTTCAATAAGATGATGGACTCGGATCGACAGACATTCGAAAGCGACTTAGTGTCTCATTGTCTGAACAGAAACGCCTGGGACTTCGATACCAAAGACATGTTCAACGGGTGGTCACTCACACTCACGAACCGGAAATCTGACTCGGATCAATCGATACAGTATATTGGGCTGGAACCAACCAACCCGGAATGTGAGTCCATTTCCAAACATGTCTATCTGTACAACACCTACCGGCAACAATGCAATGGAACTTGATCAGTCACACAAGGCCGTTTTCAGCTGCTGAGCGGCCGTTGCGACGATGAAATCTTGGCTTGACCTCAGCAACTTCCATTTACATTCACATATCTCGCACTGGGGTCTTGGTACATGCTTCCCTTAATAGAAATGCTAGGCCCATTCTGCGGAAACAACAAAACATGTAACATAGGCATTCAGTCCCGTTGGATGCAGCCATGTATGGCCACATCGGTCGCTGCGATGCTGTGGTCAAGGAACGCAGTCATGAAAGGCTCGGGGGCCTTCAACTCGGAAGAGTTCAATGTGAGTTCTATGCCCTGGGAGTCGAAAAATGAGACCAAGGTACCTTACGAAGACGTCCGAGTCAAGTTCAGAGTCCCTCAAGCCGAGCAGATCATATTCTATAACAGACCAACGTTACGGAAATCACCTGGGCTATATCTGGTGCTTGCCATCCAGCCATTCTTGATAGTCATCATCCTGGGACTATCTTCCATGCGCCACTCGGAGCCCCTGAGCAAGGGATCCGGCCTCGTCTCGACCTTTTCGGGCATCGACAGTCAGAGCCTGAGCAGCTTGGCGGGAGCATCCTTTTTAGGGGAGCTTTCGCGGCTTGTCAAGCTTACAACGTCTCCCGTTCAAAATGGCGGCACAAACATGATACAGTGTCGTGCAAGAACATCTTCAGAAGGGCGTAAGCGAAATGAGAAGCTATCTAGGAACGTTGTTAATCACTAAGGTGAGCATAACAAGTATCGGTAAGCAAATATATGCATCTTTTAGCATTATCCCATCAACCAGGAGTGTAGATTGCATTGATAAACCAGTTTTAAGCCTTCAGTCTTTTTCTAAATCTGCTCAATTTGCATCTTTTTCACAGGTAGATATGCGGTGGTCTTTTTCCGGCTTGACAGGCGCAAGAGATCGATCTCAGTGGGATGAGGCTCACATGTGAGTATAAGAGAAGGTTAGGTTGATGTATGATTTATGATTCCCTCTTACAAAGTATCTACATGTATGTATATGTGGATCAATCCTACATAGTATTTGATGGGATAAAGCCATTAGCTTTCCTCAGTTTTTCCAGAACTTGGACACATCACAACGGACATGACAGTCATGTGTATTGCGGAAATTGGCACCTCAAATCGTTCAAGTCAATAACAACATTGATTGTAGAGCGCCTGCGAAAAGAAGTCTGAGGGCCAGGTATCCGGGGTATCGAAGGAGGACGCAATTAAGAAGGCAATAGACGCCGGGCTGGGGCTCATCGCAAAAAAGACTGACTGGTAAGTCTCTGGTCATAATATCAGAAGCAAGCGCAAAGGTAACGCAACAGAAACAACCAGGCATGCCGCTGACTACAAGACCTCCCTCCCTTCTTTGATGTCTGACCTCAACCTACAAGGGGCACTGAGATCCTACCTGGCCAGAAAGTAAGGCCACATGTAGCCAAAAACAAGGCTTTCTCACAGCAGTCTTCGACGAAATTCCATCCACGCCAAGCCTCAAGACGAGTTCACAAAGGCAGGCATCCGCAAAGACTCGGTCGTCTGACTTATCTTCCTTTCATACGGCAGACAAGACCGGGTTCTCGACTCTGCACCTTCCCGGGATAGCACCACGCCAAGAGTTCCCAAAGAGCAATTCACCCGTTCAAGAAGACATCTTAATTCAGGTCCCAACACAAGAATTCGTCGGCTGTTCGCATTCAAGCACGGCACAGAAGTAGCTGGCCGTAGGCAGTCGAATCGGAGGATTTGATCCTGGGCCCTACAAACCCTGAAGCTGAAGGAGAGCGGCCGTAGCTCTGGTCCGGCACTTTGCTGTTAGTATCTCATTGGCGGGTATGATGTACCGGCGGCCAAGTGAGGTGCCTGAGATGCGGGCGTGGCAAGTTCAGGGCCTCGTTCTCTTGGACCAACATCGGGCGTTCCACGGTACGTGGGATCGTCAACTTGGTCCTGGCAATTTCACATCAGCGTATTCGGATTGATGTCGGTGTGGAGGAGCAGATGGTGCTTCACTGCATGCTTGGAGTACGAGGCGGCAAAGTTGCAGATGAGAAGGCTGCTGCTATAAGTCTCTCGGTCCAACCAGCAGACATCAAAGTGCCATACCGCCAGTAGTCGAATCTTGAGCCGCAGGTCTCGCGACAAACGACAGCCAATGAAGCCAATATCGCAACGAGCCGGATCAGTGGACATCCGTGACCTTGCTGAATGATCTTCGTTGCAGTTGGGATGCAGTAGGCAAAAGTCTGGGGGTGGCCGCGTTGGAGGGACCGAGCTCATTTGAACGTCCCAAGAATCGCAAAAAAGGGAAAGTGTGTGCATCAAAAGATAGAGAGCAGGGTTTGGACGACGACCCGTCGTTTGAGCGTGGTCCCGAAATTGGTTCTTTCGCGTAACGGCAGGGCGGTACTGCAACGTCGACAATAACCCCCAGTTCACAGCAAGGTCCCCGCCAGGACCGGAGAATTTGGACCGCCCTTCGGTCTGGGATCTGGACCGTCTCATTGGAAACCACAGATTGACGACAATACTTCTGTCACAAGTCGAAGGATTTCACGGGACGCGTTTCGTTCTTACCCCAGAAAAGCCATAGACATTTGAGAGGTGTTCGCCACACCAGTAGCTCCTGAACCGAAAGCCAGATTGCCATATGAGGAAGCGAGCTGATGCCGTCGCCAACTTTGGAGGGTTCGGCATGCAGGCACAACACAGCCACGATACGTTAGTGAAAGGAGAACGATAGGCAAGCATTTTTGACAGGTCAAAGTCACCTCACTAATAAAGACAGCCCGAGCAGGGATGCCATGCGCCATTCGGTGGCTTGTTGACTGGTATCCGCAGGCACAACGGTTGTGCCATTTGCTGATCCACATCGAAGATCTCCTTTCTTACATCCAGTCAAGCCGACGATTCGGGCACTACTTGGTTCTACTGAGTCTTTGGGTACTAGGCTTGAGTTATTCGCCGGCACTTGTGTAGTCTCCTCCCGATCCGAGCGAATGGCCAGTGTGTCGGCGCTCGAGGGAATACAGAGCGCATACGGTCTTGTAACTGGGTCAAGATTGATGTGTAGGAGGTTGGAGATGAGGAGCGAGAGTTAAGTTAGAAAGCGCCGGCCAAAATATTCATGTCAACGCGGTACCAAAGTTGATTCCATAATGCTTGCCGGGTTTACTCGCTGCAGGCGCCGTATGCCAACCCAAACGATGCAAGTATGCGCTGTTGAGGGCAAGCCTGGTGTTCCGTTCGGCGCAAGCGGTGGTCGATCAGTGTCCCGCCAATTTTGTGACAAGGGTTGTTAATTGAGGCGACAAGTAGCCAATAACGACGAGTCAACGCTCATCTCTGGCCTGTCTGCCTCTAATCATTGACTCTCAACATGTAATGATCGATCCATAGAAATCTCAGCTGAGCAGCACACTCGACTTGAGGCCGTGGTGCAGATGGTTTTGTCCAGTATTGCAATGATGAAGTGCGTTGTGAGAGGGACGGAACGCTGCCGCCAGGGAATCCAAGCGCGTACTCGTATTGCCGAAATGTGTGAACGGCTGGCTGCAGACAAAATGCTGACTCTCAGCCTCAATTTCCTTTCGCGATGTCTTGCTTTTTCTTTGCCGTTGCCGCTCCTGCGAACTGAGGAACGGCCCTGGGCATTAAAGGCATCCAACGACCAGCGCTGGCGGATTTGATAATGGCTGTCGGTTGCATTGAACGCGCGAGACCGTGTCTTGGCTAGGCAGCTCGTGGCGTTGTCCCCGAAAAAGCCGCCCGTTTCTGGGTCTTTGGGATGAGCGTTAGGAGGGCAGCTAATATAGACGGGGATCCATGATTGTGGCGCGGCCTGTCGCCCTAAGAGGTTACGTCCAGTGTCCGTGAGTAGCATTCGGTGCGTCATCCATCAACAAGGTCAACTTTTTGATAGAGATTGGCCAGGGGGCAAGGTAGCTCTCAGCAAAACGAGTTCGCGTGCCCTTGGGAGCGGGTTTCTCCCGGAAGAAGTGGGGGAAACAACGGTGTTCTGGGCTTCGAGGCTTGAGATATGAGTCGGCCGCACTGCCAGCTCCAAAGCATCAAGGATAAGACGATTGGTCTGCCAAAGATTTCGAGAGCAATCGAAAAAACAAGTCGGGGTGCGGTGCGGCGTTGAAAAAGTTTGCAAGGGCCGAGACAGCTGAAGAGTATACACTCCGAGAGAAAAATTGGCCCCCTGAGTATTTCCGTCGCGGAGCTCATGAACGACTAGCCCTGGCTAGCGTCCTGTCTGTCTCTCCAAAAATCGAGCCGCCCGAGTCAAGAAGGAGAGGGAGGTGGCACAGACGATGATTTGACGGCTGCCAATATGACGAATTGCTGATGACAAGACCAGGACAGCTGAAGGATTGCTGCTAAAAGCCTGGGACCACGGAGGGCTTTCCCTAGCCTAGCGGCGAAGCCAGGTGCCAGTGGAGAGCAGGCCAGGATGGCGACCAGCAGTCCCGGGGGGCATATCAAGCTGTGTCTAACTTTGATGCTAAGGCGACTCGGGTGCAGGGATGCGCGGCACACCTTTTCAAGCACTGCACCACAACTTGGCATCTTGGATGGTCTCTTGCTAATTTCCCTTCCAAGGTTGAGATGCAGCAGCACACATGGCCGGGAAAACAACCGAATTCTGATGTTGCTTTGGGGCCGCAGAATGCCTGCATGTCAGCCTGCTCTCCTTTCCGAGGTGTCCTTGGGCCTTTTGGTCGCGAGGTATCCGTATATTGTATCTATGACAATTGCCATCCTATTGATGACCCCCCTGAAAGAGGAAACGGGCAAAGGCCATCTTCACAAATTCGTCAGGCCTGGGAAGTCGTCCGGAGCGCATGCAGGGGAGCTTCAAAAGACATTTGATTTGCAATCCCGCGGCCGGGCTCGCCAGGCACGCCGACAGCCAGGGGTATGATTGACAAATGGGGCAGCCTAGTTCATGTTTTGCCGGGGCTCCGGATCGCCTTTCTTTGGTATCTTGAGTTATTTGCTGTCGCCGACAACCTGTATCCGTACATGGTGGTGCGGTTGCTACCCGAAGGACGCAGCGAGCAGCCATAAACACGCGTATATCGATATTCGTGGAAACGCCTCACCCTTGCTTGGCAGTCTTTCCAGCCTCTAGACTCCGATGCGACTTCTGCTGTGCCTCCGTTCTCCGAGCGTGTTCTGTTGATATGCGATCGCAAGGCCCGAAGATACATAGATAACAGTGGGGGCGCCATGGGACATTATTGCTGCTGCATTGCAACATGGTCCGTATCAAGGCAGAGCGACAACGGGATGCATGGTACCTTGTACGACTCCTATTGCGCCCTGATGGTGTTTACCAGGTCTTGGCGGCATCGACACGAGAGAAGCGCATGCGGAGCCTACAGAGACAAGTCATAATTGTTAGCACTGAGGCTGGTGATGTAGTTTGTGCTCATCATGTTCGAAATAAACAGCGGTTGTGGGAATGTGGGAGAGCCTAGGGGATCGTTGATGGAGTATCTTTTTGCTTGGGGTGCGGCATACCGATTTGGGGCGCCACTTTTGACTTGCAAGTGGAGCGGAGCCTAAGTGCAATGGGCCATGGGCATTGCAATTGGGATGGAACGATGGGCGATCGAAGATCCAACAATGCTGGTGCAACCGAATTCTGATTATGGGCCGGAGCAGCAGTAGGATGCAAATCTGTTAAGCGATCCTTCGCTTGGAAGTCTGCTTTGTAATAATTTGTATTGTGTCTGCCCAAAACTCATAGCCGGTACGCGCCGCAGGATGATGAAGCTGCTTCTCTGATATCTGTATCCGGTTCTCCTGTCGCATGGCTCATAATTAGCACCTCAGGCGGAGGCAAGCGGATCTAAATTCTTCATCCATAACTTCGGGTCTGGTATCCGAGCAACGGCATGGCCTCCGGGTGTATTAAGTTGGCGTTGATGGCGTTTGGAATGTAAGTGGACGAGAAAGGCCGGTGTCGAATGTTGATAGATCGTCATGTGCTCGACAATAATACTGGACTGTCCACTCTGGGATGTGTCTTCATCTCGATTGTATTCCTGGCGTTATGGCGTTGTGTAACTGTGGTCTGCCAACCGGGATAAATGCCGTCGAAGGCCTTTGGCGGTGTTTCCAGGACCTATGATATCCACCTTTGTTGTGCATCCCGTTGGTAGTCTTGGCGGTCGAGTGGGACTGTGCAAGGAATGGGACGCCAACAACAGGCACCGCCAGGCAGGATGGGGAATTGGAGTCTTTGGAGATGGGGATTTCGGTCCACCAGTCTATGCCGGTAGGGTCGCAAGCAGGCGGGCATCTGTGGTCCTCCTGGCTGGCTTCGGCCGTCGTCTCATGCAAAAGAGGGAAAACCATGGCAGAGGCGATCGAAAGAGTGGGACAGGTCGTGCTTGCGGCTTGCCAACCAGGTTAGAAAGGCACTCCCGTCGATAGATCATGGCAGCGCGTCCGAAGGTCCGGCCGATGGGCAGAAAGAAGGAGTTGGGGAGGAAACACCTGTTTCGTGCTTGACCCAATTGAGCCATGATGCGAACAGATTCGAGCATTCGTGCCATAATTACCGAGCTAGCTACGCATCAGCGGTCTCTGCTATTCTTGCTGAATCATATGTGTTGACATTGGTAAGTTGTTGCCGTGAGGAATCCGAGCTGGCCATTGACTGGCATGTGGATGACCGATGATGAGCTGCCTGGGGGCACTAGGGGATGGGATAGGATTGTGAATGTTGGAACGGTAGGCGTTGGACCGTGCACAAGATGACGGATAGCCCATACACAGTAGACGTTGGATGGCACCGTTTTGGTCGCAGTGCTGTTCGTCCGTACCTAACCCCGTACACAGGGAGATGAAGGAGGTTCGTCGGTCCGTTTTTAATGTCCTTGAGTAAGGTAAGGAAGGAACACTGCTTCAGCCTACCTACCTTACTGTACCGTAAGGCAATAGGTGCGAGGAAGCCCCAATGACTGGAACACTCGTCGCAACTGCCCGGTAGTGTGGATTTGGTCAGAGGGAAGGAGACACGAAACAAGACGATTCATTGGCAACGTCTTGCCATGGTTCGGACGGAAAGAGCCACCTCCATCATGTTCGTTGGACTTCTGACTTGCTTCCTCGTCCAAGGTACCATGAAACCTTGGGGTGCACCTGACCGAACAGCTGCCTTCCCAGTTCATCTGTTCTCTCAGACACTTCAGGTAGATTGAGGAGTGGATTCGTCTTCCATTCTGGAAGGAACAGATCTGAGCAAGTGTCTTCACGCAAGGTATTCGTACCTAGGTACCTTTCTCGAGGCGGGGATATTCCATTTGATACAGTAGGCACTTCCAATGCCTTCTATTGTTCTTCTGCAAGCATAGAAGTTGGGCACAAGCTCAACCATCATCTAGATTCCTATCACCTTATTTCAATCTGTTCGGGGTCTTCTGTCCACTGTACGCAGCTCTCTCTTGTTCTCTGTCGCTGCCTGATTGACCGTCCCACACAGGAACACGAAATTCCTCTTGCCAAGCGAACTCAATTCGCAAAGCAGAAGAAAACCAAGAGAAAGGTGGTCCGAGACACCGTTCTTCCGTCTGTGAAATTGACACAAGCTTAGGCATTCAGGGTTGCCCTTTGGCTTTTCCACCTTGGTGCTGTCTTTCCCGATGTATCGGTTTCCCACGGAGACCCGGATCCCGCCGGGCCCGCCAGGCCTTCTCAACGGTTCCGTCCCGCCCGCCGATTGACGCGGGAAGTATCTGCGTCAAGAAAACTTGCAAGCCGCCAGCAAAGTACTCGCCCGAGACTTTGAGCTTGGCTGCCTTCTGGGGATACGTTATCCCCTTCAACACGTTAACCTATAATCTCCCACATGGGATAGGCCCAAACTGTCTGGCCTGTCAATCCATCTGTCATCTGTCTATGTATGTACTTGCTTACGGAGATCAACAGTTTGCCAAGTCCGTAAGTCAACATACCCACTTCCTGGCACCCCCCTGTTTCTGGCACCCACAAAAACGCGAAAATCCACCACAACCCAATGCCCACCCCCAACCTCCTTTTATCACAACATTTTCAATTCGCGTCCAAATGGGCTCATCTTTTGCACATGTCTTCTTCTATATATAATGCCTCAATATACCGAAGATCAGCTTCGTCAGGCTCTCGAGGA